>NC_133766.1:6643333-7300555 GCF_036562045.2 Rhinolophus sinicus | reverse complement strand
TCTTGGGAAATGGCTCTTGGGACCTTCCTCCAGGTAAACGAATCATAGGCTAAAGAGATGGCAAAGACCTTAGTGAATGTCTAATTCAACTTTTTTTATTTCATGGAGGAAGAAACCTGGCTTTAACAAAATCAGTAATCTTGGGGCAATATTATTTAGTCAGTTACAAATCAGCCTACATTTGTTAATACCCTAACCATGTTTTTCCACTTTGTCCTTGAAACATTTAAAAAAAAATCTTGCCGATTCAGACACCATTGGTTTGTTATCTGTTTTTGCATTATGTCGGCTTGAATGGATCAACTTTTTCTTTCCAAAGGCTCATAAGCCATCGCTTTATCCCTCTAGAATGTAGATCAATCTTCAGTGTAGAGAATATTTTTACATTCAATTTCATAATTTCTAGAAAACAATATATCAAAGTGGTTCACTAACGGTTTTAAAAATATTTTTGTCAAAACAAACCAACGGAAAACCCAGCCTACCAGCCTAAAATTCAGTTCTAGAATTTGGGAATCTACAATAGCTGAGTTCCAGGCTTAATTGTGATTCCCGGAAGTGAGTGCCTTTATTGGGCCTTTTTCAAATCACTGGTTCTTCTCTAGATGGTCTTTCAATCTCCTGGTGTGGCCTTGGTAGTTGGTTGGACTGGGGACTGCGCTCTGCCCCCATTCCAGCTGCAGGAGACTGAATCTGGCTCCAGCCCTACACTCATGATGCTCCTTGCTTTTTTGTTTCTACTCTGTCGCGAAAATAAAACGCCTTTAGGACCTCATACCTTTCTCCCTTGCCCAGACACACTGCATAGGAATCTAAAGAAATTATCTGGGAAAGAAGGGTGCCATTGAGAAGCCTCTGTGGGTGTCTGTGAAGGCACACGTCCTCTGAATGATAGGTTTGCATGTAAACAGCCGCAGCTCATGAAAATAGTTTTTAATCTACTTGAAAGGCATATTCTCAAAAGGAATTCACGCTCCCTCCAGGTGTGTGGTGGCTCTTTGGGAGAGGAGCTGCTCCAGCAAAAATACAAGCGATTATGAGCTGCTACTTCCTATGACCCTTTTCTTTTCTTCCTTCTGCACCACCCCCTTTGCCCCTCCCCGTTTGTGAATTTATCTCTGGAGGGCTTTTGACTGGAGAGAGAGGGAACACAGAGTTAGGAGAATTGCATTCTCTCTTTCCCCACGGATCAAGGCCAAGTTTCATCAATTGGGCACTGCTTGACTTTCCACTGAATGTCTATCCAATTTTATTTCCCATCTGTTTTGTTCAAGACCCTCCTTCTCTGGGCAGATGGGTCTCCCCCTTGCCTCGCTCCTTTTCAGTCCTCTCTGCCACTCTCCAGCTCCTCTCCACCCAAGTCCTGTGTCCTCTAAAAGCTCAGCTTCTGCTCTGTGGCATAGACTGACCTTATCTAGAGTCATCCTGCTGTTTCATATTATAGTATAAAAGATTTTTAAATGTAATTAAAACGTTTATTGTGGTAACGTAACATTTACTATTTTAATCATTTTTAACTGTACATTTCTATGGCATTAAGTACATTCACATTGTTGTGCAGCCATCACCACTATCCATCTCCAAAATGTTTTCATCGTCCCAACTGAAACTGGACCCATTAAACAATAACTTCCTGTTCCCCCTTCCCTAAATGTTAATTAAATAATAGAAGAACACAGGATAAAAACTAATACAAATAAGGTAAAGTCCTCTTTGGCTTTCACTACTGGTACCTCCGAGTTAATGACTGTGTATATATAATAAAAATTTGTATGTAGTTTTTACACAAATGATACATAAATATGTACCAATTATCATATCACAAGTATTTACAATGATATCATATCATTGTACTGATACTGGCTATTTTCACTCAACCATATGTCTCAGAGGTCATTCCATGTCAGTACCTAGAAATCTACCTCATTATTTTAAAGTGTTATGTAGTATTTATAGTTATACCATAATTAGCTATTCCCCTATGTAAGAGTTTCCAGATAGTTTTCGTTACATATAAACGCTGCAGTGAGCATGAGCATGAAACAAATATATGTGTTTCTCAAGACTAGATACTTGGAAACAACTGCAGGGGCATATGGTATGCGTACCTTTAAGTGGAGTAGAAGCGACTGCACTACCTTCCAAAGGGGCTGTACTAATTTATATTCCAACCAATAGTATACACAAGTATCTGCTTCTCCACATTCCTCAACACTTGATGCCAATAATAGATAAATTTATCAAGTGGTGACTTTCTGCCAGGCTCACTTCTGAATGCTTTATGTGAATGAAATCATTCAATGCCCACGACAAACCAAAGAGGTATTAACATTATTACCCCTTTGGAGGCACAGGGGAGTTGAGAATCTAGTCCTAGGCACACATTGGCACGTGGTCGAGCCGGGATTTAGACCCCAAGAGCCTGACTTCAGAGCCCAAGCCCTTACCTACTTTGCTATTTTACCTGATTGCTGCCAGTCTGATGGGTTAAATATGGTGCCTCCTGGGTGCTTTAATTTGCATTTCTCTGATTGACAGTTAGGGGGAGTATCGTTTCATGTGTTTCTTGGCCATCTGTACTTTCTTTGTGTGTGTGTGTGTGTGTGTGTGTGTGTGTGTGTGTGTTGCCTGTTCATGTTTTGCTCTTTTTTTCTTTTAGGTGGTTTATTGATTTGTAGTTTAAGAAATGATTCTGTCTGACTTCTTTGGTGAAGGATCATTATTTATACCTTAATTAAAATGATCAGTACAGCCAAGTGTTACCTGAGTCTCCACCCCACCACAGCTGTGAAAGGCAGGCCATATGAAATTCGAATATTCTTGTAGACAGTCAAGAAATTTTCATACAAACATGGTCATTTATTCATTCGTTTATCAAATAATTTTTTAATTGAATGATATCTCTGAACCAAGCACTGTGCAAAGAAACATCACAGACCACAGAAGGGTTAGTAGAGATCATATTCAAAACGAAGAGCTATTAACCTTTACAGTAAATTGATCTATAATGAATGAATTACTAATTGTTTTCACCTGCTTTTATTCTCAGCCCTCTACCAAAGAATATGTAGACTATCAATTAAGCAACATAAGAATCTGCCAATGTAAATATTCTTAAACTTTATATATGATTAACCTTCTAAAGAGGAAGCTACTCAGACAATATTTATTTTAATCTCACCTCTCTCTTTTCCTTTTTTTTTTCTTTCCTTCCTTCTTTTTTTTTTTTTTGTTTTTTGTTTAATTTTTTTTCCCTGGAATGTCAAAATATGGTGCTCTATGTGGAGCAGGTGCTAAGAATTATGGATGGATATTTTGGACTATATTTCAGCAGGAAACAGTCTGTGGTAGCAAACTGAAAACTTTAGGAATAATTGTGCTTTTTAAAAAACGTATTTATTTTTGTTGAGGTAACATATGTTAATAACATTATATACATTTCAGGTGTACAACATTATAATTTGATATCTGTATACTCTATTGCGTGCTCACCACCCCAAGTCTAGATTCCATCTGATACCATATATGTATTTGGCCCCCATGACCCATTTCGCCCTTCCCCTACCCCTTGGTCGTCACGATGCTGTTGTTTATGCTAAGTGAAATAAGTGAGATGGAAAAGCATAAAAACTGTATGATTTCAGTCATAATGAAGAATACAAAACAAAAAAGTAACGAATGAATTAACAAAACAAAAACAAACTCGTAGATACAGACAACAGAATGGGAATAATTGTACTTTTTAAATGAAAGCAGATCCAAAGGATTTCATGGGTCACAAGCACATTGTTATTCTGAGCAGAAAGATGAAATCTACCTCCTTATTTGGTATTGATCCAGAACAGCCCGAAATGCAGAACATTTAATGGCTTCAGATGTTTATCTCTGTGTATTGGGCAGGTGCGTCCTAATCAAACTGAAAATCTCAGGGATCAGTGGTGCGGACACTGCCATTCAGATAGACCTGTTTTCTTCCCTGAGCTCGTTTTTTGGTAACCGCTCTGCGTGCACACACACCTGCTGTGCTTAGAGGTAGCACGGTGGGGAGTTTCTGACTCTTAACCTCATTTCAGCATGAGATAAGCAGACACTGCCCCTTCTCCGTACTCATTTCCCGTCCCTCCTCTGTATGTGGGTCTGGAGGAAGGAAAGTGATCATGGATCCGAAAATCAATGCTTCCAGGGACTGTCATTCATTCCATTACAAAGAATGCTGGCTGGGTGACAACTCAGAGGCAGCCTGTCAGTCTGGGAGTAGCCGAGGGCACTGTGCAGGCATCTCCCTGGGTGGGTTGGAGCGGGGAATCTATGATGCCCCTAGATTTCCTTGCTTCTTCCCACCAAGGGCATGATGGGCAGTGAGGTGTCCTCGTGTGTGGCCGACACAAAAGATGCAAAGCCACAAAGTGTGTCTTGGAGTCATCCGCAGACTATCTTCCTTTGAAAATGTCCCTGGAAAATGAGTACCTTGACTTGCCATTTATAGAAGACAAAAATAATTAAAGGACAGGACTGTTTAATCATTCTGTCGGTAAACAAAATTGATTTAGCATCTATTGTGTTGCCAAGAGCTCCCTGTGCTCTCCTCTAAATTGACTGCCAACTGTGTGTTCTGGAGCCTCTGATCCGGCTGGTGACGTCACAGTCTTGGAGTTGGGTTCATGGCCAAGGTTCTCTGGGTCGGTGCCTCTTATATGTTAATGTGTATGGGAACCACATGGAGACCTGCGAAAGTACCGATTGTCACTCGGGAGTCCTGAGTGGGACCTAGACTCTGCATTTCTCACAAGCTCCCTGGTGAGCCCACACTGTTGTTCCTCCGCCCACATTCCAGAACCCCTGTTCTCACCTAATGCTGGGATGTCTTCTTAATTGGAACCACTGTTAATGGATAGCTGAAAGAATTTTGGACATCGTGTCACTGTACCTGGGTTCTAGCTCTGCCATTCATTAGTGGGTAACCTTGAGGAAACCATCTGTAGATCTTTGCTCCAGACTTTGTTATTATTCTGCCTCTAACCTCACCCCTAATCTCTAAAAACCCCAGCTCTTGTGGGAGCATCCAGTGGGTCCATGCCGGCCAGCTGGGGATTGGGGAACAGGATTTGTTGACTTGTTAAAGCTTTACTCTAAATGGCCCCACTATTGGTAGGAGTGTTTTCTATGTTTTGTTTTTAGGAGAAACAGTTTGAAAGTGATGCACTGGCACCTTCTTCAAGGCCAGAGTGAGAAGTGGTGGGTGGGGGAAGTGGGTCTGTGAGGCCCATTTTGAAGGTGACGAGAGGACAGTGGGAATGGGAGCCGTGGGAGACGGAGATGCAGCCAGAGTTCAGAGAGAGGGAAGGAGAGAGGATCGAGATGAAAAGAGAAAATGCAAAGGCCCAGAGTAAATTGTGTTAGTCGAATACCTGGAGTTAGGCAGTCACTGGAGCCCGAGCTGGTATTTCGGCAGCAGGCACAAAAGTACAGCAGACTTGAGAGAGAGCACATAGGTGACATGTCAGGGCTTACTGAGGGATGTGGAGTGAAAGGAATTGCAGAGGGAAAGAGAAATCAAAGGTGCGTTTTATGGCGAAGGTGCAAACCGACAGGGGCTGCGGTGGTCTTTCTTGGGGGGGGGGGGAGGCCTGAGAAATCAGCTTGGGGGAGGAGGACGAAGCCTTTGAGGTCATGTTTTCTGACAGTTGAGTTTTCCGGTATCAGTGAGTGGGCCATAGGGGACCGGGAACTGGGCAGGACATGAAGAATGACAAGTGACTAGAAGACAGCGGCCCTTTATAGAGAGGGGGAGCCTGCTGGTGTCATCAGAGGAGTTGACACATGGGGTCAGAAAAGGCCCTCCTCCACCACCGTGATCTGCTGATGAATGGAACCCCTTGCCCATATGCCTTCCAAGCCCAGCTCTTGCAGACCCAGTGCCCGTGCGCATTTTCACTGTGGCGGCTGGACGTGAGCTTGGCAGGCAGCCTGCTCAGTGCAGCCTCCCTGAGGGCACAGAAACTTCTCAGAGGCTGAATCCCTATGGATTCCGAGAGCCCCACTGTGTGTGGAGGCAACCGGGAAGGGGCACTGTGCCCACCGGCTTCTGTGGTGAAGGTCTCGGCCCTGATCTTAGCAAAAGGCTGAAGGGCACAGGATAGTGAGTGAAAAACACGGCCCCGGCTCCTGAGCTGAGTCCCGCAGCCACATAGTGTGGCGTCCTTGACAATGCCCTCGTAGACCCCCAGCTATGGGCAGCGTAATTGACCAAGGGCCCCCAGTGATGGGCTGTAAAATCCGCTGCTGGACGGGCTGTAGCCCATGCTTCCCACGGGCTGCTCTCAGCCCATGACTGTGGGTGCGGATACCGAGGCAGACTTGTACAGACGCCTTCAGCTGCAGGACTCCTTCCTGGACAACTTTGCCCACACTTAAACCTTTGTTAGATCGCACAGCTCTCTCGGTGTTTCCACCAGCCTCCCCTCTCTCTCCCCCGTCTCTCTCCCATTCGCTTGGGGTCAGCCTCACCCACTCCCTCCCCATTCCCTCTCTCACAGACATGTCCCTTGTGCGTTTCATCCTGTGACTTGGGCTTCTCAGAGGACACAGACTCACACAAGTGGGGACCAACAAGGGCAGAGGAAATGAGCCAATTTCTATCTGTTAATGAGGCAAATATCAGAAAGGAAAAGGATTCATGGAACAACACACATGTGGAAGAAAAGGAGGTGAGCCCGAGATACTGAAGAGTCAGGAAGATGAGTCTCGGGGTCACGTCCTCCTATTCGCATACCGATTGCACGTCTCACTGCCAATTCCTACACCCACCCGCCATCTCCATGTTAAGCCTTTCGGTCTCTGATCTCTACCTGCTGGCTTTCCCCCTCACTCCTTCTAACATCCTCACCGCAGCCATCCTTCCGCCTTCCAAAATGCGTCACCTGTTGATCCTGCCGGCCAGCTTCTCACTGTCTTCACCCCTCTTGTCTTGCTCCCCTCATCGCCCTGCTTAGAGGCCACTGATCTTACTGTCTGTCCCACGCACAAGCTCAGTCCTCTGTCCGTCTTATCCTCCAGTGCACTGACAGGCAAATTCCCTACCTTGGCTAAACCCACGCTGCGCCTACTCCATCCACCCTTATAGAAATGCGTTTAAAATGGCTAATAGGACAAAGCCCAGACCCAGCCATGACGTCACTTTAAATTCATGGCCATAACCTCAAAGTTAGCACTCAGCGCTGCTGGGCCATCCTGTTGCGTTTTCCTAGTTCCGTTCACTCTCCTTTCCAATATGATGATTTTCCATCCTCTCTCTTTTCAAACCTCCCCCTCCCTCTTTGCTGTCATCTAATTCTCCTCCCATAGTCTTCTCCCTCTCCGTTTCGGCAGCTCCATTCTCCTAGTGACTGAGGCCCAAACCTGGAAGTCATCTCGGTTCCTCTCTTTGTCCCTTATCGCACATCCAAGCCATTAGCTGACCCTGTTGGCTCCACCTCCTAAATGTCTGCAAAATCTAAGCATGTCTCATCACGTCCCCCATCGCCATCAGCTTGTACCTGGAGCCTCCTAACGGGTCCTCCTGCTTCTGATCTTGCCTCCCCACCCCCAGTCTGTTTCGAACAGAGCAACCAGAGTGGTCAGGTTAGAGAATACCACTCTTCTGCTGACAACCCTCCAATAACGTCCCAGCTCACTTCGAGTAACAGTCAAGGCTGTTACAACAGAAGGCCCTCGTGCTGTCCGTCCTATGTCGTCCTATGTCGTGACCTGATCTCTCACTGCTGGCCCATTTTGCTCTTGTCAGTCTAGCCTCACCTGTCACACCTCCTTGACTGTGACAGCTCCAGCCACAGTGGCCTCCTCACTGTTCCTCAAACCACCAAGGATTTCAGCACCTTTGCACTTCCTGTTTCCTCTACCTAGAACCCTCTTCCCCGCCACACGCTGAATTCTCCAATTCCTCCAGGTCTGCTCTTACTTGTCACCTTCCAATGAGGCCTCCCTGACAACCCAAATAGGAGGGTGAGCTCCTGTTCCCCACACCAGTGCACCCTACCCTGTGCCCTCCTTGGTCCTTTCTCCTTACCTCCTAGCACCTGTCGCCATCTGACAGGACGTAGGACTTGCTTGTCCTTGCCTGTCTTCCCTAAGGAGAATGTAAGTTCCACCAGAGTACGTTCACCACTTCGCACAGGAGGTGTTCAATGAATAGTTGTTGACTTAATGAATTAATGCAAGTGGAAAGGAGGCCAGGGCGTCTAGCTGATGGGAGAAGCACAAAGGTGGGGAGAGATTTAGACCACAAAGAAATATTTTCTGACGGGAAAAGCCACGAAACGGGATAGAGAGAGAGCTCATCGTTGGGGAAAGGCAACGCTGGTTCCAAAGTCAGGATTCCTTCCGTGAACAGGAAGCTGCCTCTGGGAACCACAGTCCCCTTATGTGTAAAATGTGGGTGGGAGGAACTGACCTCTCTGAGTTATGGTGACACTGAAATGAGATCGTGCTGGCATGAGCCTGGCACGTGCAGGGTGTCCGCAGGGATCTGCTGGGCCAAGTCCCTGTCTCACCCCACGTGGAGTGAAGGCTGAATATCAGCCACCATCTGCTGCTTGCAAAATTAATTAAATCATGAAAAACCATCTCAGGTGAGGGGCGTGTCCCTAGGGTGGCATGGCTGCAGGCTTTGAAATCAATGGGTAGAGAATGGAGGGGGGTGGGCGGTGAGGTGGCAGGCACACTCAGCGCCCTGGGGGTTGGGCTGGGCTTTTCTCTTCTGTTTGTAGTCGGAGGAAGGAGCGGCCTTAATGGGAAACTAGCAATGTTGTGTTTCTGTATGCAGAACACTGCCATTGCTCCAGAAAGAAATGAGAAGAGATTATGCAGGAAGGGAATTGAGTCTGTCAGGAGCTCTAAGAAAGAGAGAGAGAGAAAAAAGGATGTAGAAAGGAGCTGTTTGTTGCTTTTTGTTCCGGTTTTTATCTCTAGAGTTGCTTTATAAAAATGTTCTCTCTGGCCCAGCTTCACTGTTACCTGTATGCCTCTCTCCCCTGCTCTTGTTTGACTTAAAGCTCTTTTCTTGATTAAATAATGAATAAAAGCTCTTCCCAAGTCGTGCCTTCCTGATGCGAGGGAGAAATGACAGATATATGTACATACATATACATGCAAAATAGCCTGAGAAAAAGAGGCTCAAGATAAACAGGTTTCTAGTTGTTGTTTTCCTTTTAAAGAAATGTCATTCATAAACTACACTTGCAAACAACACAGATTCCAACTAGGGCAAACCAGCCCTAAGTACAGCTAAATAGTTTGATTTAATAAAGAGCTTGGATTTAAAAGCATCTATTTTTATTTGAAATTGCAATACTTCTTTTAAAATACGGTTGGGTCTTTCTCCTCTAGGGTCACACTGAGCTACCCTTGCTGCTATCCATCCAGGAAGGATTATCTAATTCATAACCAGTGTTCCTCTTCCGTCTTCTTTTCTCAATGCTCATCGATTAAGGCAAAACCCTATGCAGTGCGCCATCGGCACCGCTGCCATATTTTTTCTCTCCAAGAACTGGCCCTGCACATGCCTCCTCATGTCAAACCTCTTTGATCAGGTCTCACAGCTGTAAAGCGGAGGCGTGGCCATCATCCCAGCTGCCCCACCCAGGTACCTGTGGGGGCTGGACCCCTATATCTGCTCCAGATTTGGAAGTCAGTCCCTTTCCTGTCCTCACTCATAAACAATGACATACAGAATGGAATTTAGAAAAGAAATTTGGCAAAGATACTAAAGGAAGGTAAAATAACTTTTAACGGCATAAGATGAATGAACAAACGACGTATAGACTTCTGAGCCCTAGTTAACTCATGTGTAGCTACAGATTGGTTAACAGTGTTTGTAAATTCACAGATGGTCCTGTAACTAGGAGACTTAACAGAAGGACAATTCTGAAATGTAAGGTTTGTTCACCTGCAGATATCGGCTAACATCCATCCATCCAACAATTATTTATTGACTGACTAAATTTTATAGTTATTGGGGACATAGAAGTGAGCAAAAACAGCACCATCTCTGGCCTCAGGGAGCTTATAGTCTAGTGGGGAAGACAGGCATCAATTCAATATTTACCTTAATGGATGAATAATAAACTGGGGAAGTGTGCTGAAGGAAAGGAGTACGGTTTAGTGAGAACATATCACTACAAGAGGGATCAGTAGAGATTTCCCTGTGGAGGTCATGCTTGTTCTATGATCAAAAGGATGAGTAGGACTCAAATGAGGAAGAATGTAGGGGTGCATTCTAGAAAGACTGTCTAGGGGATCTGATTAGCGAGGCAGCCAAGTGAGTGTGACTGGAAACCTTAAAGTGGTCCACGGGCCGGGGATGGGTGTGGGGAGTAAGGTGGTGCAACAGACGCCAAGGGAGGTTGAGACAATTAGGAGGCAAAATTGTTAGGACTGCGGATAGACTGGATGTGAGGGTGAGGACAGCGAGAGTAAATGATGATGCTTGGATGTCTGGCTTGTACCACCGGATGGTGGTGAAGTTACTGCTGAGATGAGGAATGGTGGAAGTAGTCTAGGCTTGGACATGGTGGGGGAAGGTGATGAGTTTGCTCTGGTTGTGTGGTGTTGAGGAACCTGGGCAAGTCCTTTGGGGTGTTATGGAGTACTCAGTTCCAAGCCTCAGAGAAGTCTGCCTACAGACATTGCTCTGTGGCCCGTCGACCAAGAGATGGTACCTAAAGAGATGACATGAATGAGATTGGACAGGACTAAGGTACAAATGAAAAGAGAAAGAGGCCTAGGGCAGAGCCTCAAAAAACCGTGGCCTACACACACACTGGATTCTTAAGCCTTATTCCTCTGTTTTCCACATACACTGAATTTGAAGTATGACTCAGCTATGTCTTTATGGAACTTGAGATGATACATGTGAGAAGAATGAAAGGACAAGAGAGTAGTCAGAATGCACTTCAGCATGGCCCGGGATCGTGTGGTCCAAGAATGTTTCTGCCCACCCACCTCCCCTAGTGCTGGACACCTGAAGGGCGCTGGCTTCCCCATTTCATGCATGTATGTGTATGTCTGCAAATGAGATGAAATCAAAGCATTCTCAGACATTCTACATGGCACATCTTAGAACAGTTGCCTATGGGACACAGATTGGATACCGTGTTTACCTCCTTCCCATTCTCTCCTGGAAAGGGAGCGTTGCAGGTGGTGGGCTCTTGGGAGACCTAAGGGGGAGAGGAAGGGAAGGGAGATCAATCATAGCAATGAGATTTTTCTCTTTTCTCCCTGAGTTCGATCAACACACCTTTCAGAAGGGGAGTCGCAGGGGAGGATCTGTAGAGAAGGGACTCCAGGGTAAAAACAGATCATCTCAGAAGAGACTTTCTGTCAGGGGACAGAATTTGTACTCCCAAACTAGGATGACTAATCCATTGTCACACGTGTGATTGAGTACCTTGTCTGTGTCTAATACGTGTGTAGTACAAGTTACGGGCAGAGGAGGGTGTGTGATGGAAGAAGAGGGAAGTGACAAGTGTGGCCACTCTGGCCCCAGCGCGTCCTGATGAGAGAACAGAGAGCAAGCTGAGATTGGCTCTGATGATGTAGCATTTAGGATGGCACATACTTTAGGAGACGTGGTGTCGTTTTCAAGACTTTGCTCTCGTTGCCTCTAACATCCTATATACTCTACTGTTTATCACGTTTCTAGGTTGTTGTCAGAGTCCCATTGCTTGAAGAGTAGCCCCACAAGGGCAGGGCCACGTCCGGCTGCACCAGACCATGTTGCAGGCATTGCCAGTGGCAAAGAGCCTGAGTCTTTTCCAGCACCTGGCGTGTCCCGCCCCAGCCCACGTTCACCCTCACCCCTTCCTGGGGCTGTCCTTGATAGCCTCTGCTCTTCCATGCTTTCGCCCCAAGGTTAATTGGCATCTAAAATCATTCATTCTCTCCTAGCCCCCCTTTTCTGACACCCTGGGATACATTTCTCTTCATTGTGATTTTCACCTCTGGTAATGACATTTTTGTGCAGTGTGTCATGGGAACCCAACTACTTTGCCAATACAAAGTGCAAAATAGAACCTAATTGGGAACAAAAATTAAGTACGTATGAAAGAATTTCTGAAGGAATGTAGAGATGAATGTGGGTAAGTGTCTCAGGGAAGCCCTCAGAGGAGGGAAGAGTTGGGTGAGGATTTGGAGCAGTTTTGGGTGGCAAGGGACGACGCGAAGACCATACGATATGCTTAGCAGCTGGTGAGAGGATGAGCCTGGAGGAAAGGTTTGTGTTGGAAAATAGAGCAAAATAGGAAACTTGATTACTCTCCACAGCTGCAGCCTGCTAGTCTGTCAGCTAAGCTAGCAGGTTTCCCGTGATCGGAGCATTGAAACAGACAAAGAGATTAATAAACCAAGTTTAGGACTAAAAAACAACAGAACCTCTGGAGAACTCAGTCAGGAACTGTTTTGAGGCTCAGAGCTGATCTGCAGGGAAAAAGGACCTGGGCATTGCCTATTCAATGAACACAAGAGAAGGAAGACCAGTGATTTCACTTTTAAGTAAGCTGTCTGTGCCTCAGTGGTCTCATCTATAAAATGGGGAGACTAACAGTGTCTCCCCCGTTCTTCTTTTTCTTCGTCATCGTCATTGTTGTCTCCTCGTCCTCCTTCTTCTTTCTCTTCCTGCTCCTCCCACTTCTATCATCATCATCATCATCATCTTGAAACCCTTTAATCTCCCTCTGTTTTCTGGCCATTCTCCAGGTCTGACATTCTCTAGGTTTTCTTCCTACCCTTCTGGCCTCTCTTTCTCAAGCCTTCTCTGCAGAGTTCTCTTCCTCTGCTCTACCTCTGAATGTGAAGGTGTGGCTCCCTTCCTCCTCTATAGCTCTACATTCTCCATGGTGATAGCCAACTACTTATATGGATATTTAATTAACATGGAGCTTAAAATGGCCCACATAGAACTTTTTCTTTTTTTTAAGGAGGGCGCAGCTCACAGTGGCAGGTATCGAACCGGCAACCTTAGTGCTGAGCCACTGAGCTAACCAGCCCCCCCTCCCCCCAAACAGAACTCTTGATGTCCTACCCCAAACCTCCCAACCAATTCCTCAGCCAACTCTCCCCATTTCAACAAATGGCCCCATAACTCACCAAGTTGCTCAGTTCCAAAACCTGGGAGACTTTCTTCATTCCTCTCTCTCCCTTACACCTCACATCCAATCTATCAACCAGCCCAATTTACCCTACTTCTTAAACATACCTAACATAGGTTGACCCCCCCATTCCTTCAGTGACTCTAGTGCTCCCTAAAATACTGTCACCGTAGCCTCCTAACTAGCTCTGTGTTTGTCCTTTTGTTCCACTCTAACACTTCCCCACACAAAACCAGAGGAAACTCAATAAGTACATCTGAGAGAGTCCACCCACTTCTTGTCGCAATCAAAATGAAATACAAATGGCTTCTGCTGGCACGTAAGTCGGAGGCTCCAGATCTGCCTGCCTCTCCCCCCTCACCTCCCACCTCTGACCCCCCTCCCCTGCTGTGTTTCAGCCATACTGGTCTTCCGTCCTTTCCTCAAGCGCACCCAGCTCATTAGCACCCAAGGATCACTAGCTATGCCTCCTGTGGGTCAGGCTGCTTCTTGCTATTCACGACTCGGTATAAATGTCACCTCCTCAGGAGGATCTCCCAGGTACTCTACCTGCAAGCAGCCAACCTGTCCTTCACTTTCACATCGGCCTGTTTGAACTCTGCACACGCATGTCACCAGGTAATATTTCCGTGAAGTATTTGTTTATTGTCTTATGATGTCCAGACACTGGGACAGAGAACTTGCCCATCTTCAGTCACTTCAGTATCCTCTGCCTGCAACTGTATCTGGCACGTGGTAGGTACTCAGTAAACAGTTATTACCCTTGTTGAATTTAAAAAAGACACGGCAGTATCATTGAGTAAAAGTGCGTAGGGTTTGGGTCCAGACATAAGCGGAAACCCTTGTTCTTCCTACGTGAACTTGTGGTCCTGCCTGTCCCTCTGCTTATAGCTGTGTGACCTTGAACGCACTTCTCAACTACTCGGAACCTTGATTTCTTTATCTGTTAAATGGCGATACCACTTACCTTGCTGAATTTTGAGACAAACATATGAGATAATGAAGGTAAAATCGTGTGCCTTGACCACTGAATCCCCAACAGATATTACCTATTTTTATTCATGTTGAACCTCTGGGTGGCAATGGAAACTGAGGCTTCAGGTAATGGACAGGGGGGCTTGGGGAGAGAAGCCCTCTGCCCCTAGACTGAACAAAAGCAGAGTGAGGCAGAGAAAACACAGCTTATAGCCATCCCTCCCTCCCCCGGCTGGCCACCCTGTTACAGTGCAGCTGTTGGCTGTGCCATCAAAATGGACGTACGTAAATATTGGCGCATTGTAATGGCACCAGATCGAGGCCAATCAAGGCAATGAGAGGCAAGGTTATTGAATCCTGTCTGAAGGCCTCCGCAGGACCCAAGCCAAGGCTGTAACAAGGATCCAGACGCTGCATCAGCCAATTGATTCTCTATCACCCCAGGAAGTCACACCCTGAGGGGCGGTGGCAGCTGGGAAGGATGGCAGGCTTTCATGAAAGTATGCAGATGGCCCCGCTCCAGGTGTGCTTTCCTTCCCTGGCAGCCTGTGCGCCTCCAATCGAAGGGGCATTTGGCACCTTGGGTTTATACTGATGAAAACAGTGCAAGAAAACCAAGGTGTGCAAAAATGTTTGGCCATGCCGCCTGGTATGACCCTGCAAACAGGAGCTCTTTGTGACATGTTTTAGACAGAGAGGCGGTACTGAAGAGGCACTGGAGCCCTGAGGTCACTCTCAGTGGCCAAGCGGCTGCATAGCCTGGTGGAGGGCACAGGGCCCCAGTCAGGAGCCAAAAGAAAGTCCCCGAGGAGCATTGGACCCGGCCCAGGTCTCTGGTCCTCTCTGGACTTCACACGCACTGATGCTGGTGAGGTCCTGATGTGGTGTCGCAGAGGCACCTGGGGCTGTGGGACCCCTCCAGTTTTGCAGGGGGCCCAGCACTGTCATTCTCTGTTTGCCCAGTCTCTACTAGACTGTGAGCCCCTGAGGTCAGCATGACTCAGAGGTCACAGCAGTCAGGGGTGCTGTTGTTGACGCACGGGAAAGCTCTCTGAGACAGACAGAAAGGTGAGAATGCCAGAAAGTTCTCTCTGAGAACTGGCATGTGGGTGGGGTGTTAATGGGAAAAACTAACAGAAACCTCAGGCCTGGTCCCCACCCCACTCTGACGTAACCAAACAACGACAAACCCTTAGTGCCCCTGGAGTCTGTTGAGTTCAGCATGCTTTAAGCATGGCTGGTGCAAAGGCAAGGCCTCCCAGGACCACCCAATGGTGCTGCACTTTCCTCCCCGCTAACTGGTCCCATCTCCCTCTACTCAGCAAACAAAATCAAACAAAACTTGTGTCTGTAAAAAAGCAAAAGCATTTGGGGTCTCCGACTCATTTGTTCATTCATTCATCTACTCAGTCATGTTCATTTGGCCTCTGCTTTGCTCCAGGGCCCGGGATTTCCTGGGCAGTCACACAGGGTCCCATCATAGTCGCTTAGAAGGCTTATTCCTCTTTCCCTCCAGACCACTTTCAAAGGCAGGGCTGACTCTGAAGTGCGTACCCTCCAAGAGGAAGTCTGCAACTCCAGTGGAAAGCACATGTGCTGGAGGTGTGTCTGCTGCGTCCATCCTGGCCGAGTGTCCTCCCTGCACCGGCCAGGCAGGGGTGACCTGGAACCCCAGCACACAGCGGCGCTAAGGGCTAATTGGCACAAAGCAGGCCTAGTTTACTGTACCATCTGAAGGTGTTCTTAGCAGTCAGTTTCCTCTCTCTGAGATGCCTGTTCTACCGTCGTGCCAAGTGTGGAAGCTGGGGGAGGAGGACAGCTCAGCACGCTAGGCCATCTAACTTTATTTATAACTGATGTCACAGCAGCAATTAGTGTGTATTGTTTACATTCCTTCTTAACACTTTGCCCAAATCCCTGGGTGTTTGAGATGGCTGGTGTATTCACGCCTGACTTGTTGGGAGATTGGAGCTTGTTCTGGGAGAGGGGAGGGTGTGTGTGTGTGTGTGTGTGTGTGTGTGTGTGTGTGTAGGGGGCTGGCAGCAGAAGATGGGGAGGCCATATAGGCTGTGTCTCTCGTGAAACATGGGATCTGATGAGCGTGTGTGCCTTTTGTTGTCTGTGACTCATGTTTTCTCAGCAGGGATTTGATCATGAACTCAGTCCCCACTATTGTGTTCTGGAAGGAAAGGACGGGACCTGGGACATATGCCTAGGAATGAGGCGCCTCAGCACATGACATCCCTTGTGCATTTGGGGGTCAACCACGACCTTCCTATGTCTAGAAAGTTCTAAGGTGGGGGGAGAGGCAAGCTGGAGGTTGCCTGGGAGAAAGAAAGGAGAGGAAAAGAAGGGAAGGGAGAGAAGGTGTTGCTTTGTGTTGAGTGCTGTGTTCTTTCCATGAGAGCACGTCTCCTTCTGTGGGTGTGAAGAGTTGGCAGGACTGATGGAGACTGAGTTTTTGGAAAAATAAGTGTTTGTAACAAGGCAGTAATGCAGGGGTGGAGGCAGGGTGGTAGAGGACAGAGTGGGCAGTGGGGTTCTGGAAGGACACAGAGGGTCCGAATGGGGCTGGAAGAGGCAGGAACCAGCTGTGCTGGGGAGAAGGCTGAGGTCTCTCTCACCCACTCAGGGGAAAGCATCGAGTCCTGCTGACAGGTGGAGGGAGTGGGGTCTGCAAACTAACAGTGGTGAGGAACGCTCTGTGTCTGTACGCCGTTTCTTAAATTAAGGACTGGAATAAGTATTGGTAGTGTTGTCTATGACACTGGTAAATGACGCTGGGGTAGGAGTGTTGTTTATCTTACATTTTAGGTATTCCCAGGTGTACTGGGAAAGCAGAATTCGATGAAAACTTAGGCGGATAGAAAAATCAACTTCTGAGTTTTTTTTTGTTGTTTTTTCTTTATGGAAAACACTGTGGTGTGTGTGTGTGTGTGTGTGTGTGTGTGTGTGTGTGTGTGTGTGTGTGTGGTCAAAATTCAGACCCAGTCGCACATCTGGTGGTAGCAAGTTTCTTGCGAAAGGACCATATTGCTGGTAATTTTACTGAACACTGAACATTTTTTAAGGTCAGTTCTCTCATTTCTTCAGGTCTGATTGGAATCTCTGAGCAACACATATGAGCCATAGTGCCAGGGGGAATGAAGAAATGACAGTTAATAGGAAAAAACATTAGGCATGTTTGAGTAAAAAGGAATAAAAGGTGAATGTTAGCTATTTCGTGATGAAACAATCAGAATTTTCAGGGGGAGATGTTTTCAGTGACGACTGGGAACCTAGGAGAACTGGGTGGGTAGCTGAGGTAACAAGGAGCCGATTGATTGTCACTTGAACTTCACATGACAAAGTCCCATGCCATGGACTGTTTTTCCCTTTAGAGGTTACAAATTGAAGCCAGCCAGTCACAGCCATTTATCCTGTCCCCTTCATGCCCAAGGACACCCATTTGAGAGACTATTGGCCAGGGATCAAGGTCATGGCCAGAGTAAAACTCATGGGCCCAAAAGAAGTCCAACCCATGAACTTAAAACCTCATCCCCATAGATCTCTAACCAGCTTCCCATGACACTTCCTAGTGACTCTGGGGTAAGAGTGCTATTTGTCTTAGATTTCTAAAATTCACAGTACTTGACCTGCTGTGGGATTTCCCAAAGTCCTGAGGAGTATCTGTGTGTGGTGTTGAGATGTGTTACATAAATAAAAGTGGCCTTAGCGTATGTAACCTGTACATCCGTGTTCGATAAGTATCGTTCAAATAGACGAATGGACTGTTAGATGGAGAAGCAGCTCATGGTGGAGAAAGGTCAGGGCGTACTTATTGGATTTGTGATTTATGCAGAAAAGGATGACCAGTGAGGTTCCAAGTCTTTTCCTTGACTACCTAGGAAAAGCAAGCTTGAAGCAAATTGAACAGCCATTACTGAAGGGCAGAAACAAGTGAAGTCTTCCAAAGCAATTTAGAGAGCAAAGTGAAGAAAATTCAAGAGAATAGGGGACCCCACAATTCCAGGGAAGAGGGCTATTCAGAAATGTGGAGAGTATTCGAGAGTTGAAGGAAAATGAAGACTCAGATCTATAATACTACAAATTTAGAGGGAAGAACCGAGACTCCTTCTGCAAAAAAAAAAAAAGCAAACAGGAAAAAGGCAGCAAAGGAGGGTGAAATGTCTAAAACTGACAAAACTTTCACTGAGATGGGATTTCCCACCGTCCTGAGGCACAAAAGCGTGTGGTGTTAAGATGTGATATAGAAATAAAAGGGCTTCCGTGGTCAAAGCAGTGTGGGGAACACCAGGTTACACGATGATAAACAGTTATTTCCCACAGACCTCAGCACCTGTAACAGAATCAGGTATACTGCCAACCTCCATAAGGAAAATCCGGGGCTGGCATTTCCCAAACACTGACAATGTTTTTCATAGACCATTTGACTGAGCAGGTATTCGAAGAACGTCCTTCAGGCGACGAGGAATGTGCTTCATTCATTTTGGGTCTTTTTGGATTGTGACAGTGCGGGGTGGCAGAAAAGGTGTTAAGCGAATGGCACTTCCCCTCTCCCTTGCCACTTGCTACCTGTGTGACTTTGCACATGTCCTATCACCTGTCTGGGCTTTATTTACTTCATATGGCAAATCAGGGCACTAGAGGATATTGAAGTCTTACTCTGGTTTAGGCTGTATCATTCTGATGGGTTCCCTCTGAATATGTGGAACCATGTGCATATTATGGGATGGCTGGGTGAAATCCATTCATCACTTAATGGATTTTCTGTCTCCCTCACTAAACTGTAAGTTCTGCGAGGGCAGGGTCTGAGTCCGCTTTACTTGTAGTGTTGTAGCTGTAGCACCCACCACAGGGCCTGCAACACAGGAGAAGCTCAGTATATTTTGTTGGGTGGATGAGTGAGTGGCTTCATATATGATGAGCCGTCATGCCATGCCTGCCAGAAAGAGAGGTGGTCTACATACTGGACCTCAGCCTTCCTGCAGTGGCTGAGTGAGTCTGATGCACGCGCCCAGCACACGGGTACCACGCGGACATTCTCCTGGACAGACCTGGCCTGGCCTCAGTGTCCACAGGGACCCTGGCAGCCCCAGGTTCCTGAGTCCCACAGACGCTGGAGGGCAAGCTCCAGGAAGGGTCTGTCTGCCAGCACAGGGTGGCTCCTTCCCCACTGCAAGACCAGGCTCCCACAATCACTCCCTTGTTGGTGATGCTCATAGATTGCCTCGTCACAGAACCAGAGCTGCCCGGACACAGAACTGACTGCTTCATTGTCAGCTCTGCAGACTTGGTGGCTGGCAGTGAGAATCTATTTTCTCGCACAAAATTAATCACTGTTGGATGCCGATCTCCTGGGGTTTCCACAAGCCCACACCAGCTCGCGCGCTCATGTGTTTTCCCTTCTCACAAGCCACTTTCCTCAGTCTGTCCTTTCCTTGCCTCTTCCTTCCCTCCCACTGTGGGGACATTTTGCCTCCCAACCTTCCCTCCCACTGCTAGTATTGGGCTGAGGTGGGAGATAGACAGACAGGTGCTGCCACGGACACCACACAGGTCTCTTTGGAAATGTCCAGAAGATGGGGCACGGCCACCTGCCTCCTGCTAGAAGGGGACAGACAGCGAGGGCAGCTTAGAAGTTCTGTCTGCCAGCTCACCCTTAGCCAATTTAGATGTTTTCAGGGTTTTTCTAGAGAGGGGGGTGGCAGTAGAATCGCTCCTTGAGGAAAATTGTTCCAGTAAAGGCAGCTCTGACTTTGATCAGTATTGGTAACATATCACCACTTACTGCCTGCAAGGAGTTGGGTATTAACCTGATTTTTCTAGGACAAAATGTTATTATCTTTCTTGACGAGTCCTCGTTGAGTTTCCTAGTCTCTTAAGGGAATAAGCCGTGTGTGTGTGTGGGTGTGTGTGTACACGACAGATCTGCTGGTATAGACTGAATGTTTGTGTTTTCCTCTAACTCATATATTAAACCCTAATACTCAGTGTGACGGTATTTGAAGGTGGGCCTTAGAGAGGTGATTGGGGCCTGAGGCGGAGCCCTCGTGAATGGGGTTAGTGCGCTGATAAAGAGACACCAAGAGCTCTGTTGTCCTTTCTTCTGTGTGAGGACAGAGCAGGAAGATGGACATTTATGAACCAGGAGGCAGGCTCCCATCAGACACCAAATCTGCCAAACCCTTGATCTTGGACTTCCCAGCCTCAAGAGCTATGAGAAATAATTTGTTGTTGTTTCTAAGCCGGTGGTGCTCTGTTGTAGCCGCCTGGTCTAAGACACTTCCTTTGGGATCCTTCGAGCACAGTATGAAATCAGTCAAGTAAGCAGACAGAGAAAACGGGAAGCAGACCCGTAGACCCCTGCCCAGTGGTTGGCAATCCCTTGCCCCCAGCTCACCTATGGTGTCTGCAAACAGTAGTTTGGAGAAGTTTGAGTCTTATTGCAAACAGAGAAGTGGTGGCCCTGCTGTTTAGTGGGTTTCCTTATGGCTCGAGCTGCATAGGGAAAGCTTCCCGGAGCAAAGACATTTAAGGTTTGGACAGTTGGAAGAGGGAAACCGTTCCATCCCCTCACATATGTGTGCGTGGGGTCGGTCTCCAGGGCACCAGGCTCCTGCACCCCTCCTATTGCACAGGAGTTTGAGGGGATGGTTTCCTGGTATACCGCTTGCCTGCAGCCCGTTAGGGAGGGGAGAAGGGAGTAGAGCTGACATCCATCTCCAGGCAGACACCTTACAGAAGGAGTCTCCTCTGCCAGGGTTCTGGGGTCCTGTCTGATTGTGAGGAGTGTCTGGAGCCCATCATTGCGTCCTGCAGGGGTGGAAGATGACGAGAGTGGGGGTGGGTACTGCCTCTCGTGAAATCGAATTTAAGTAGAATCTGAAATGAAAGGAAATCCATGCTCCTTGGGAAAACCCGAGTAGACTTAGAGGCAGCTTTAGACGAGGGAAGAGGAAGCCACCCTCAGTGTAAGCCTGGCTCCCCTCTCTGAACCTCTGCTTTTGTGAGGACCCTGGAATCCTAATCCTGTCATTCTGCTCTGTAGGGTCCTTGTGGATTTGGGAACTTGCAGGGCTACGCAGCTGGGCCCTGGGCAGGCTCACAGGAAGTGACAGCTCGATTATAATATGCAAATGAGCACTGGCAGTAATTAATACGTTTTCACGTTTCAACGTATCCTTATGTTTGACACTCCCTGCTCAGTTCCAGCACCAAAAGCCTGGCTTAGCAAACTGGGGATTTAAGATACTGGATTCCTGCATTTTTTTTTTTCTCAGGGTGAAAACCATCCGTGGGGGCCCCACCTGAGTCACGAAAACATCATCTCTGATGACAAAATGCCATTCTGTGGGCAGCCCCTGCTAAGTGCAAGGATGAGGCTCAGGTTTGCTGGGAACTGGCATTGGCGGTAGCTGTGGTCCGGGAGGGGGTAGAGAACAGTGCCTGTCCTCAGCTCCGTCCCCGTGTGGTCCCCCCTGAGACCCTGAGTGCCAGCCTCAGGCTGCAGGGGGGCTGCAAAGGAACCAGCTTCCTGCCTCTTTCATCCGGTCTCCTTCTATCCTGCCTCACTCCTCACGCCTGCCCCCGCCTCTTCTCCCAGAAAAAGTAGTTGATGTCTGTGATTCTGCCCCAATGACCTTTCAGCATCTGGCTTAGCAGGGTGTGTCACCTTCGCCACAGGGGTGCAGGTGGACACCTCAGTTCCAGAGGAAGTCATTCCTTACGTCTCATACCACTTTAGGGAGCAAACACTCATCCCCTGGATGGCAGGAGAGGAGCGTGCTGTGTGAGACAGTGGTGTGTATTTACTCTGATTCCCCTTCCTGGGCTTTCTGGAAGATCGACAGGGCAAGCTGCAGGCATTCCTCACAGAGGGAACTCTGACCGGCTTCCTCTGGACCTCAGGCCTCCAGCTCCTCCCCCAACCCCATTCCCCAACCTGCTGCAAGTGCAGTCGGCAGGGAGAGCCCTCCCTCCCTAGCCCTCCCTCTCTAGCCCCACCCCGGCTCCCACTGGCATCCCCAGCAAGTCAGTTTCCTCATTGCCTCCTGAGCATCAATTTCGACGCCGGCCTGTGTCTCCTTTCTCCTTTTTCTTGGCTCCGGCTTCATCACTCAGCGAGTTGTGCCGATCCAGTGCTGGGAGCTGTTCTCGCCTCAGCCCCATGGCTCACAACAAAAAGTGTGTCAACCCGAAATAATAGATCTGTCAACAGAAGGTGGGCTGGCCCTTGGCCTTTGCTTGTCCTTGCCCCCTCCACCATCCGGAAGGATGGTGTGTGCCCACCATGCTGCCCACACCTGCAGCCCCGAAGGTCTTCCGATCTGCCAGGCCCTGTTCTCCATGCTTACACTTCACAGCGCTCCAGTCTTCATGACAACCCTGTGGGGCTGTGTGATACTATACCCATTGCACAGAGGGGAAACTGAGGACAGGCTAGTTCCGTAAGGTACCCAAGGCCACAGCATGGGGAGCACCAGGACTCCCACCCAGGCAGCCTTGCTCCAGGGTCCATGCTCTTCCTACCACGTGAGGCTGTTTCTTTACACAGGATGCATACGACACAGGCAACGCTGCTCTTTTGTGTGGAGACACACGTTGGAATGTAGTCCTTCCACTCAGACCCACGAGCCAGCGTGCAGTGTCCCTTTATCCCTCCCTCGCCTCTCTGTGCCGTCCCCTTCCCCCCACAATCCCTCACTGTGTCTCTGACTCCTTCCACTGTTTCTGTCCCTCTTACATTTCTACAGTCCCAGCCCTTCACCTCAAGCTGTCTGCCTTTGTATTTTCCTCCTTCTAATTTCCCTGGCATGGGTTTCTCAGCTGTCATTCTGCCAGCGTCTCTTCTCTATGTCTCTGTCAATATCTCTTTCTCTCACTGCCTTTTCCCGTCTCAATACCCTCCCGCCTTCGCGTTCCTGCTCTGCCATGCTTCTCTTTTGTCTCCCTCTCCTGTTCATTTAGTGGCCCCATTTGTTACATCAGGGCACCACCAAGAGCGGCTCTGTGTCTCTGCTCCACCCCCTGTGCCTTCGCTGAGACTCTCAGCTGTAGGCAGGAACCGGGTTCAATCCAAGCCCTTTTCCTCGCCAAAGAACAGCCCCGGACTCAGGACCCATGGAGGAAGAAGACAGAACAGCTCTGTATTTCGAGAGACATCCCGGTCTCGTGGGACAAAATGACTTCTCTTGGTTTATTTATTTATACACTCGGGGGCTGGGGCGTGCCCTGCATACAGATGGAGCAGCTGGGGCTGGGGGGGGGGGGGTTGAGTTCAGTTAGGGACCTCCGGGGTTCCCGGCTAGGACCTCCTGTCACAGCCAAGACCGACTTGTATTCAGGTGGGTCTGTAAAGTCACAGGGGAGCTCTGTCTTCCATGGGTGCCCTCAGTGAGACAGGAACATGGTGGCGGAGAACCTCCGAATTCTGCGGAGGGCAGTGGCCACAGACGTCTTGTCACTCACGCTGACATCAATCATGCAGGCACAAGCCTGAGGCCAGAGCCAGGAGATGGCTGCAGCTGGAAGCAGAGCCAGGCCTGCCTTCTTCTGCAGGGTTCTTGGTGTCCGCGCACTACATTCTGGTACAGGGCTGTGATGGCCAGGACATAGTGGCCTCCTGGTCGTCCCTGGGGCTTATGTGTGGATGCCCTGGTGTGGGACTCACTCACCTTCTCTCGTGAGCCTGGCCTCTTCCAAGAATCCTTTAATTCTTCCAGCCTCACTCCTGTCCCTGCTGTCCTCAGTATCCCCTCGAGCCGTCTTCGTCTTTAGTCTGTGCCTTGTTGATAATGGTCTGTGACATCATCTTCCTGGCTGGGGGGCAGCACTTCATGAGAGAAGGAACGTGTAACTGGCCATACGGCCTCCCCAGCTGAGCTGCATTTTAATGACAAGGCTCCGTCTTCTCTTCCTGCCGTCTCTCCCCTTGTCTAGCAGCTAGTCTAGTGTTGAGCACCCAGTAGGTGTTCAGCAAATGCGGTTGATGGACCCCAAGGGCCTGCACCTGGCTGGAAACTTGGAGACTTCTCACCAGTGCCCTGGCTGTCAGGCCTGGCAGCCTGTCCCATGGCCCAGGGAAGAGGCATGATGTCCGGCCAGCTTCAGAGAGGAACACCAGCGAGGGAGGCCGGGGCCAGCCAAGCGAGACCACCGAGAGCCCGCCCTTATTTCACCCTGACCCCCAAGGGTAAACTTTATCAGTAGCAAAATATAAGAAATCAGTTGGAAAACGTGTATTTTCTGGAGACCCCCGCAGGTCAGAAGCTGCTTCTTGGGAACTGCTTTTCTCCCTTCTGGCAGCGGAAGGGTGCCCACCTTACTCGGCCTCCTGGGTGTGTGGACAGACATGGGTGCAGGGAGAAGGGAGGAACTCAGCCACTGTCTGGGAACGTGAGGGCAGCATAGCCAGCCCCCCGACTGGCCACAGCTCCCCATCTGTTTATTTAACCGTCAGTGCCACCTTTGCCCCAGATGCTGCTGTCTTTGAGATCTCCCTTTGCCCAATGCCCTGAAGCTGCCAGCTAGCCCACTCCTAGATGCTACTCCCAGGAGTGTTTCTGGGTACGGAGAGGAATATATAGAGAGCATGAGGGATCCAACAGGAGAGGTGCACAAATGGGGTGGCAGGATCGTCCCAGCACCCTGTCCCCCAGAGGGGACCTGTCTCTGTGAACTGACGAGCAGCAGGATGGCCGGCAAACCTGCAGATCGGTCCATGTGGCGGGCAGGGCAGGAGGTAGAACAGTGATTTTTAAACCTGGCCATGAATTAGAAGGACCTGGGGCATGTTAAAAATACAGATGCCTGGGCCCCACCTTGGAGATTTTAATTCAGTATGTCTGGGGTGGGACAAGGGAGTCTGTTTAAAACGTCACTCCCCTCCCCCCCAACCAGCTGGACCTTTGTCTGGGCGGCACAGAATTCTTCATTTCTATCCCAGCTCATTCCGGGGGAAGGGGTGTCACTCACGTCCTCCCTCACTTCCAGTTCCCTCCTTCTTAGTACTGCCTTTTCTAGGATGGCTGAGGGTAAGAAAGACCAGACTTTGTGTACCAGGCTGGGGTTGGGGAAACAATTGAAAGAATCACCATGATATCTACCAACCACAGGTGCCACGAGCTAACTCTTAACGTCTTATAATTGATGCCCATCAGGAATAGCTTTTTCTTTATGCTCTTGTAGAAAAGAAGGAACATTTGAAGGTCCCTAATGCATTCCTCTGTGGGGAAGCATTCATTTCCACTGGCACTTACTCCTGGCCCTCTGCGTTCTTCTCTCCTCTTGCCTTGTCTCTCTTGATCTTCCTTATTCTACTTAATAAAAAATCCCTTTCATTTACCTTTCATTTCTTTAGCCCTTTACAGCTTTCAAACCTCTTTCCTATGTATTATTTCTTTCCAACAAGAATCCAGTGGGACGTGCAGAGATTTTTAATTCCCAGTTAATAGACGAAGTTCAAAAGCCTTCCATGACTCGGCCAAGGTCACTTAGCAGTAAGTAGTGAATGTGGCTTTGTTCTCTGCACCAGGCTCTGTCCACTGTCCCAGCCCTGCCTCCTGCAGGCCCTTCCCTGGGACTCTTTCCACTGCTTGCTGCCGTGGTTTTTCCTCCCAGAATGAAGCTGTTAGTCAGATGATCCTTGAGAGATTTTTGCAATGGGTGGAAGGGCGTGGCCTGGAGGGCCCAGAGCGGGAGGGAGTATTGAGCAAAGCCGTCCCAGCAAGGGCATGAGTGTCCCCTCCTGCTGCTGCAGGAGAGGGTAAAACTGCCCCCAGCCAATATGCAAAAAGGCCCTGGAGGGAAATCAAAGAAAGGGGAGGTGGAAATCCATGTGACAAAGTCTCACTGAATGTCCTCTGGCCACACTTCTGACACACTCTCCCCAGCTTTGCGTTCAGTTCTACCTGGCCGCTGCTGGTGGAGGAATGAATGCAGGTACATCCTGCCCACATCTCAACTCCTCTTTTGCCTCCCCCCCCCCACCCCGCACCTTACCTCTCTTTGCCAGCACAGTGTGGGGAGATGGGAGAGCCCTCCCCTGGGAGTCATAAGCCCGACCCCAGCCCTGTCTCTGCTGCTTATTGCCTGAGTGGCCTCAGGCATAGCTCGTCACTTATCCACAGAGCCTCAGTCTCCTCACCTGTAAAGTGGGCACAGTGGTGGCTCCTCCCAGTGCCGGGGTGGGTTGAAGTGAGACCACAGGTAAAGAACTGGTGCTTGTTTGAGACCCGGGAGATTACGGTCCTCCTTGGGCTCCACCTCTAACTAGTTTCTTGAGCAGAAAAGCTCAAGGTTCTTTCTGACATGAGTATTTGCCAGTTCTCTATGTGTGAGGCCAATGTGACAAGTGACGAGTACACACTAGGAGACAGGGTAGAGGGGAGGCAGACAGAGGACCCTGCCGCTTCCTGGCTGCTTGTCCTCCCCCAGCTTTTCTGTTCGTTGCTAATGCTGCCTCTCGCCTTTCCTGCTGTGATTCTGATCCTCAGTCCCTTTTGAGTCCTATCAGGAGACCTGGTCTTTATTTCAGTCCCAAAGAGAGTGGCCCTGCCAGCTGTCCCACCCCCTGCATGTGGCCGGGTCTGCATGGTCTGCCCTGTTTGCCAGTTCTGCTCTCACCAGGTTAGTTATGCGCTGCCCCAGCTTCTCCCTCAAGGGTTGGGTAATTACCTGGAGTTTAGCCCCGAGGAGGGTGTATATGCATCCCGTCCGCCAGGGGCTGGCGCTCAAGAGGCTGGGCTTTCCCTCTCCTGAGATAAAAGGTAGCTCCATCCAGCCCAGCGCCTCGCACGCAGCTGAGCCCTGGGTGAGATATGAGTATCTCGGAACTGCTAAATCACAGCTTTCTTGGCCTAATCGTGTCACCTGCCATTACAGATCAGAATTACAAAAACCTCCCACGTGTAAAGCTCAGCGCAGTGCCCGCCCCGGTGCTGCACCAGGGAGAGACTCAAAGTCGCTCTCCTCCCCAGCGGTGCTTATGGCACCGTGCCCATCAGGGACCAGCATTCCCCACCGTCGTCCCCTGTGCGATGTCGACAGTATCCAGTGTTGCCTGGGCACTTTCTGTTCCCAGAGTCTACACCACTCACCCAAGAACAGCAGCCCAGAGTCTTCCCACAAATCCCTCTCCCGACACCCCTGTGTGGCCACCTGCCAGGATGAAAGTGACAGCTGTCTAACAGCTACAGCACCATCTTATCAGGGAAGCAGGCACTCAGACCTCAGGACGCCAGTGGGAGGTCCCTGCTCAGGTAGCAAGAGGTCCCAGCAAGGGACAAGCCTCCACTGCAGACAGACGGGACAGTTCCGTGTGGCAGGTGCGCTCCCCTGGGTATTCGCAGTTTGGCACTCACGATTTCATCGCAGTGCATTTCTGTTGTGTAGACTCGTGGGGACACCTGCCTGCTCCTGGGCACACGTGGAGCGTGTATATTTTGCACACCACATGATACGGCTGTGTGTGAGTACCTGTGGGGTCGAGGGGAGTTATGAACACCACATCTGCGCTCACACTGCTCTCTGCAGGACACGGGGCCCACAAGCTCCAGGTCTGCAGTGCCAAGCCGTGCTACCCTCTGTGAGGCAGGTGCGGAAAGGAGGCTTGGAACACTCAGCAGTTATCTCTACAGCTTTAGAGGCGCCGCAAAGGCCCGTCGCTCAGGCACTGCTAACAAGCCGGCGGCGACAATCCTATGTGCACAATGGGACCTGACGAGGGCTGAGCAGAGACGCCCCGGTCCGCCTGGCTGCTCTGTGACCTGCCGACACTCTGCTTCTCCCCTGCACAGTTGATGCAACCTCCCTACGTGATGTGTCTGGAATCCCCTCGCCCTGAAAAATAACGAGCTCAATATTCATTTTCCAACTCCAACTACCCCCAGCGCCCCAGTCCTGCTCCCCACTTCTGGCTTTCCCTTCTTTCTCTCTTTCTGAGCTCCCACTGAATTAGATTAGTCACATTCTTAATTAACTGTGCTGGTAAGAGCTCTATTAGGTATTAAATGTTTGTCACAATCCAATTAAAAAATCCATCACAGCAAGACAGGCTCTTCGAGGCCCAGTAGACTGATGCTGGGGGCCCGGTGCTCCCCCCTCTCCTCAGGGGCAGGTGGGAGGAGCAGGGCTCCGGAGGCCGGAGGGGCAGGCGGGCTTAGAGGCAGAGAGAGCTGAGGGGCGGAGGGCGGGAGGCTCTCAGACAGGCTACCTGGCCTGGTGCTAGGACGTTACACTCCAAGCAGCCCTCATGCTTAGAGGACTCAGACTATTGTCGTGTAACCAGCCTTCCCAGCTACCCAGGACTGTCTCAGAGGGGACCGTTGGTCAGCTAGCCTATGGTGTCACTGCTTTCCCCAGCCCTGTAGGGTGATGGGGTAAGGCCAGTGTGCTGTGTGTGTGTGGCGGGGGGGGCACGTATGTGGGCCAGGGTGTGCTGACATGGGGGAGGACAAGATTGATGGCGTAAGCTGGGTGGGAAGCTTTTTGGCTCAAGTAGAAAGGAGGGAATTTAATGGAGTTGTGCTGAGGTTTCCAGGGGTCCAGCTCTAGGCCAGAGCTGCCATTCAGAGTTGTGTCCTTGTATTTCATTTTAAAGAGACTAGCTCAGGAGAGAAGCTGTCTCGTGGTGAAAAGAAAAGAAGCATTCATCCTGGACTCCCAGCTTTTCTTCCTGTGTTTCCTTGGTCCTTTCTCCTTTTCCTGTCACCTTTACCAGGGGTGAGCCCCCCCTCGGCACCTCCTTCCCAGCCAGGCTGGAAACTCTCAGGCCTCCTTGCTCCCTGACAGGTGAATGGATGGCTGGTGTGAGAATCCCCGGTTCCCTGCACACCACTTCACCTCTGCCACTTCCTCTTGGCACTAGGATGGAAACGAGAGGCAGCACATAGCCTTATGGTCCCGCAGTTCTGGGCCGCAGGTGAGACAGTGAAAGAGGAAGTTTGCGCATCGGTGCCGGGCCAGGGTGTGGCCACTGTAAACGCGGTGTGTCCCTGCACCTCGCAGCCTTCAGCTCATTGCGTGGTTTGTCACCTCCAATCTCCCAGTGTGGTTTCTGAGCTACTTGTTCATTGGTGCCTCTTTTGGGGTTTGGTTAACCCGTAACAACGATACGTAATTGCTTCTTACTGTGATCGGCATGCCGAAAACGTCTGTTCACTCTTACTTCCTTCTAACGCTCCCCTCTGATACCAGCAGACCTTGAAATCCGATCTTCCAAGAAGACTGTCTGGATTCCTGTCTGGATTTCTGTGGCTGAGGGGAGTGTCTACTTAGTTGATTCTGAGGTCCCCTGGGGCAGGAAGCATGACTCATCGGTTTGTAGACCCTCAGCACACACCTCGGTGCTGGGGGGGGGGGGTGCATCAGAGGCCCCTAAAAGCATTTGTTGACTGACTGAAAGGGCTCGCATTCCAGAGTCCCTTCCTTATTTTTCTGGGGCCCCACATCGTGCTGTCCCTGTGCTCCCACATACAGCATGAATTTGCAGTCTGGCACCTATTCCTTCTTCTGAATGCTTCTACATTCTCTAACAGAATCACCTCATCTGTCTCCGCTTATAAATCCCAGAAGGGCAGGACCCCTGTCTGTTTAATTGTCTCCCCACAAGATTTGGAGTCCTGTTAATTCTCTGGACAAATGACCGTCCTTGCTGCTGGCCGGTCATTCTTTCATTTGTCCTCTAACCATCCATCGAGAGCTTACTCGTGGGCCAGGATGAGCTCAGGCTTGAGGAGGACAGGAAAGAAATGCCCGGTCTGCCTTTGCCTCCAAGAGCTTGCGATCCAGTGGAGGAGACAGGACATTCAGAGGAAATAGTGAAGTAGTGGATGGAGGCAGATTTTCAGTGAATGGTGCACACACATGCTTTAGGAATGCGGAGACATGTGAGGGCCCTGTGTTCTAGGGGTCAGAGGAACCCCCCTGGAGCAGTGCTGTGGCAGGTGTGATTTCCAGGGGGACGGAAGAACGCAAGATATGCAGACTGGGACTTAGAAATGAGTGTGTTCATTGCGGGAAGAGTGGGGCCTCCCTAGAGGGGAAGCCGCGTTTCAGAATTGAAATGGGAATGTGAATGGAAGCTGATGACAATAATAAGTCTGATCCAAATCCTGCAGGAGGCACCTGCTTTCTCCTTTGAAAATCTCAAGCAGGCAGGGAGCCCATGGTAACCTCACCACAAGCAGTTTGGAAGGTTTTCAGGTGCTGCCAGCAAAAGGGGTTGTGGACTGTCTTCTGACCAGGTTCGAATTCGCTTTTCTGCCTTCGTGGGGTGTTGGCCTGGACACAGGCTGGCTTCACTGAGAAAGCCTGCAGAAACTGCTTTTGTAAAGGGAGTAACCGGCTGTCAGTCAGGGACTATTAAGTGACAAAGACAGTTTATCCTTACTCTGGGAGGACAAGATCGCTTCGGGTTGTCCCACCTTCTGCTCACCGCACTAAAAAAAAACAAATTAAGTGATTGAAGTCAGCTCATCTCTCTTTCTCCTGCGGCATCCGTCTTTGGATGGACCCAGCTCATGGGCCACAGTGGGGGTGGCTGTTGAATAGGATGCCAGAGCCACGAGAATCTCCTTCCTGGTCATGCTGGCCACAGGTCGCTAAGCTGGGGAACGGGATCCAGCAGAGTGGGCGGGACTGCGCTTGCGGCTGTCCCTGAGTTATTTCACTAGGTCTTTACAGTAGGTCTGCAAGAGGTTTATTACCTGCATTTTAGTAATGAGGACATTGAAACTGTGGGCTAAGTAACTTGCCCAAGGTCAGCCTGTTTGTGGAGTAGGTCTCTGAATCTTTCCATCCATCTCTTTATTGAGATGTTTATTGAGGAGCCATTCACTACGCTGGGCCCCGGTGCCAATGCCCGTTAGTGGAAGATCAATATCTTCTGTCACACACACAAAGGTACACAGCTCTCTGGGCCTCTTTGGACGCGGAGAGCACATGACAGGGCCCACAGATCTGGCCAGGGCTGCCCCCAGCACTTATTTCGCTACTTGCACAAGTAAAAGTTTCTGGGCCTACTAGGATCAGGGCCTGGAGGTGGGTCCTTGTAGAGTTGCCAGATTTAGCAAATAAAAATACAAATTTGAAGCTCATAGAAACAATTTTTTTTTTGTTTTTTTTTGTTTGTTTGTTTGTTTTTTAGTAAAAGTATATCCCCTGCACTATTTGGGACCTACTTATACTAAAAAATGTTTGTTGTGGTGGTTTAGCTGAGATTCAAATTTTACTGGCTGTCCTTTTATCTGGCAACCTTACCTCCTTGACGTCTGTCATTGTCACAATGCTGAGTGAAGGACAACATGTCCACATCCCTTCAGGAGTCCTGGCAGGAAGGCGGAAGTGCCAGCGGTACCAAACCGCCCCTGCCAACTCAGGACTCAGGGTGTCCTCACTCTCTCACGCTCGGGTGATCGCAGCCCCTCAGCAAGGACTGCACATCTGCCTGGCTTTTCCTCAAGCCTGTGCCTCTTGCCTCGTTTCTTCTATTAGTGAATGCGCTCCCCCAAGCTAGAAACTTTGTTCTCTTTCGAGATTGCCGCCCCGCCCCGCCATACTCAGCAACCACGTGCTGTCTTCCCCCCTCTTTGCGCCTCTCCATCCTGTCCCCTCCATCCTGTCCTCTCCTGTCTCTAGGGCCTAGCCCGAGTTCCAGCCACTATCGTTCCTCACCCGAATGACCTGAATAGCTTTCAACTCATTCTCCTTCTAATCCAGCCCCCACAGAGAGCTCTCAAGGTGATTTTGTCCAAGACATAAACCTGATTCTACCGTTACCCATATTCCAATTGTCGCCGACTCACCACTAAAATAGTATTAAGATCCTTAGCTTAGCCCACAAGCCTTTGATGATTTACTCCCCTGCCCTCATACCTCTGTAGACCCACCCCACCTCTCTCCCTCTCTATCCCTCTGAAACGATTGCACTTTCCTAACTTTGTCCTTCAGCTCAATTGTCATCTCCTCCAGGCAGCCTTTCCCGGCTTAGAGGTTGTGTAGGTCTTTCCTTCTGGTTCCCAAGCCCCCAGGGCTCAGCTAATCACTGATCACACTGCTGCTTTTGGCTTTTTAGTCCCGTGGGGAGCACGGTACCTGCACCTGGAAGGTGCTCAATAAATGGTAGCTGGGTAAGTAAATTGATAAGTAATTACAGGACTGGAACCTTTTTCTTCACAAACTCCCTGGGTTTACAAAATGCCAACCAAGGCTAAAACTACTTCCTTGTCCCTCCGTTTGTTCATATGCAACCCCCTCCCCTCTTTTCTTTTCTTCCCTGTGTGAGATGGCAGTACCAGCAGTTCGCCAGATTTCTCATACCAGGCTGCATGGCCTGGATTTCAGACTCTAGATCCTAATGTTATTGAAACCCCCAAATAGGCTTTGCCAGCTCTCAGGGGTTAATGAAGTAGCCAGCTTTGTGGCCCTGAAGATAGAAAATATTGCTGGGACAGAGGTCGCAGTGTAAGTGAAATGAATTTCGTGACCTCAATCTGTTGCCTGAGCCGACATTTCCCCATAGTCCCAAGACTCTGAGTGGCCTGTAACTGTTGGCTGACCGTACCAAGTACCCAGGAGCGAGGAAAGGTTACAGGCGAGGTGGGACTGTCGGTCAGGCGGCGTGAGCCACATGATGACATGGATGGCCCAGGCCTACCCCTGAGATGCTCCCTTGGCCAAGCTCAGGAAGCCAGATGCGGGGACAGTCCCTGGCCCTGAGTTGGAGATGCTCAGATGCGAGAATCGTGAGAGGAAAAGGGAGCATAAAGCCAGAGACGACAGTTGCTGTGTTCCAAGGCAGCCAGCCCTTCCTCCCCTCCCGCCACCCAGAGCCCCCTCCCCACTGCGGACTCTAAGACTCCAGGCCAAAGGTCTGAGGGGTTTCCTCTCCACCCCCACCACTTGCCCCTCTGGAAACCTGGCTCAGCTGGTGGCGAACATTCCCACTCTTGTAGAGACTTTTTTCAAAACCTTAACTCTGTTTCTACTGGAAAAATATCCAACCAGGTAATGACATGCCCAATAACTGCAACACCTACAGTTTTACTAAAAAAACGATTAATTGTTTTATCCCTGACCCAGGGTACAGTGGGCCCCGTGGAGCAGTGGGAAAGAGGGTACAAAGTGACCCCACCGCATTGTCCACCGTATTGCTGCCCTGTTTTATGCAATGGAGTCTAAATTTGGAGGGTACCCAGGAGTGGGATTAGACAAGCCTTGGGGTTTTCATTAAGTGGTTCACTCAGCAACCACACTGAGTACCAGGTACTGTGCTTGGAGCTAAATCTTCCCAGAGAACATTTCTGACCCTCGATTATGGGGAAAAGGGGCCTTCGAGCTGAAGCAATCATGCTAGTGGTTACTGCATTTTATCTTTCAAGGGCTTGACTGTCATTATCTCTTTGGTGAGATCATTATCACTTACTGCTGTCTGCTGGGAAAATGTGGGGAAACTGAGGAAGAAGCAGATGCACTGGCTTCTGACTTAGAGGGACCACATTAGCTGTCCGACAGGCTGCTGGGAGAACCTGGCTTCCAGCACATGTCTCATTCACCACGGTAGAATCCCAGTGCTTTGGGAGGCATTGTATGCTTGGCCACGCAGGCAGGGCGGTGGGAAGACGGCAGGCTTCGGAGGAAAGATATCCGGGTCCCAGTTTCCACCCTCTCTCTTGCCAGCTCTGTGCTCTTGTATAAGTCCACTTGCTTCTTTCAGCCTCGGTTGTTCACTTTTAAAAGGGAAGTCATGCTTTCTTCGTAGGGCTGTGGCGATCGTTAGAACGTGTGTCATATTAGTGCAGTGCTCGTCAAGGTAGAGGTTCAATAAATGCAATTGTCATGCTGATTACAACTGTGTCCGGTGTCGGTCCCTGACTCTTTCTGAGATGCCAGTTGGCAGTGTCAGTGACTGCCAGCAAGATTCGCTTGTCCCCTTTACCCAGTCCCAGGGTGCTCAAGTCACTGTACCGGGACGGACTGCATCTCAGAACCCAGGAGGCTAAGCTCAGAACGGCTGTGGTCGGGTGAAAGCACTGTCTCTGCTGTGAAGATGCTACTGAATGTATGGGGGTTGGGAGCGGGGAGGACAGGACACAAGACATCTCGCCTCAAACAACCTGAAAGTTACCTGATCACTCAAAGTGAGGTCTAGCAAAGGGTGGGGCTCTCCTTCCTCCTGTGTGTCTCTCATTCTCACTGCTCTCTGGTTAGACGCTTTGTATGTCACTTTCTCTTGTATAGACTTCTTGGATAGGTGGTACACACTAGACTTGCTCCTAACCCCATTTCTACATAGGAAGACCCTGAACTTGCTCCCATGAAGGCTAGTGGGAGGTTATGGAATAGACCAGTGTTTTTCAGGTGTGAAGAAGAAGCATATGAATCGCCTGGAAATCTTTACAAAAATGCATCTTCCGGATTCAGTAGCTCTGGAGCGGGACCTGAGAGTCTGCTTTTCTTACAGGCTGTACCTGGGGACGGCCGTACTTTGAGTAGCCAGCGGTGGTGGATTGGGTCTCCTTGGGTGACCTTCTGTTGACTTGCCCTCTCCCCAGTTTGTTCAACTTGTCCTTCCATTCCCCTCAGCGAGGGTGGCCAGAGCCCGCTGCCACATCCAAGAAAGCCCTATCCGACCAAGAGTGTGCGAGCGACTTAGGTGTTCCTGTGTCCAGATCACCTGTTTACTTGTACGTCTTACCAACTAGGTTAAAACCCCTCAGAGAGGGACCTTATTCAACGTTGTGTTCCCAGCACAGGGCATAATGCCCAGCGAAAAGTAGGTGCTTAAAATACTGTTTGTGAAGGTGAATGATTAACGGATGGCACACACAAGCAGGATGGGCTTCACCTCCTGGATCTTTCTGCACTTGTGGTCTGTGATTGTTTATAAAGCATTTGGTGTGGGCTGGGATCTAGAATGAAGGCCGAGGTGTCGTTTGCTGGCCTGGGGATTCCAGACTCACGGGGAGACTCACTGGCCGTAAGGACCCATCACACAGAGCAGACTGTGCTAAGTTTTGTTCTATGGGACCCTGCCTTGGGAGGGCACAGAGGAGGGACAGGCAAGATCTGGCTTGAGCAGCAGAGGAAGACATCTTGGAGAAGGTGGTACATGGTCCAGCCTTTGAAGGAGGGGCAGGTTTTCAACCTATGAAGAAGGATGAGGAAGATGATTCAGAAAGAAGGAGCAGTGTGATCAAAAGCGTGGAGCTGGGGAAGGTTTGATTCCAAGGCAGGACTCCAAAATTGCCAAAGTGGGCTTCCAAACATGTGAGAACTGAGTGTTACGTGCGGGCCAACCTGAGGCCTCGCCAGCCAGATCCCCTCCCATCGGGAGCACAGCCTTCACCGTGGCCGGCCTGACAGCATGACCTTGGTTTGCCTACGTCCCAGCAGCGTTAGATTAGGCCAGGCAGCCACGAGGACCCGAGATGAGGCTGCAGGGAAGCCATGGGCATAATTGGCCCCACACCATTCCACTCCTTCGGGGACCCGAGGATGGCCCAGTACACTGGGGTTAGGAAGCTGGGGTTCACACGGAGTCAAGGAGAGTCAGGGAGCCATAATTCTATGACAGCACATTTGGAAAGCTGTTCTGTACAGCTGTGTAGAACGAGCTGCCCTTGACAGCCATTCCTGGCTACTTCTGGCAGGTCCCTAGGAAACAAGAAGCAGGGAGGCAAAGCACCACCATCTTTGGACTGTTGGTCAGAGAGGTGGAACTGGTCAATGCACCATCTTGTCTGGACTACGGTCAAGAATTGTCCCAATCCATTGGGCAAGTAACATAACCTCTCTGAGTCTTAGTGTCCTCATCTGTGTACGGGGGATAATGAATATCGCCTACCTCTGAGGGTCATATGAAGTTTGAGTTCAGCTATGTATGTAAAGCCTCTAAGGTAGGCCATGTACTTGGTAGAAATGTAACATACGACCATTTTAACTTTTTATATTTACTTATGGTAAGCTAGGAGGGTTTCCCAGAAGACAGGTCCGTTCCAAGAGGGAGAAACAGTCTTTGTCATTAGTGGAGTTGTGGCACATAGTCGGTGCTCAGGAGACAGGAGCTGCTAAGGTCGACTATGCCGGCCTTCCTTAAGCAGATGTCGCAGCCCTGTCTCCAGGTTCTGTTGCCGCATTGAGGAAGTGATGGCAGAGCATTTCCTGTTTACGGCCTGACTTCCCCACTGAGCTATACAGCACCTAGGACAGGACTCCATCTCCACGTAGACACCCCCCTCGCCCAGCCCACCAAAAAAAAACAAATCAATTTTTTTTTCTGGGCTCCCACAGAATAGTGAGGTCCCGCTCTCAAAGCATCCTTTCAACTATTTGACGTGGATGCCTGTGGACCCCTATTCTTCAGTTCCCCAGTCTGAACATAGCATTTCAGTCTGTGTGCTGGTCCCTGCAAGTCACAGTCCCCAGTCCCCTGCCAGTCTGAGCCTTCTCTTCTGAACATCCTTCTGGTCTCCCCTGCCATTTAACGGGTGGGCTCCAGGCTTGCGAACCGCAGTCCAACACAGAGTAGTGTGGAACTGTCCCTGCCCTGCTTCTCGTCACTACATGATAGCCATGCAATCCAGAGCCCCTGTTCTTATTTTCAGATTTGTATATATATACATATATTTGCCATCACATCACATCGCTGGCTGTGCATAGTGAACTTGTAGTCGATGAAAACCCTTACGTGTTTCCTGTATGTTCTGCTGATAAGCCATTCCTCCTTCATGCTCTCCTCGGACAGTTTGCTTCGTCATTCTCGTAGTGCTAGTGAATTAGCATCGCAGGGCAGCCCTCTGCCTGCCCACGTACTGCAAGAGGCTTCATTAGTAGATTTTCCTTCCCCTGCTCCTCCAGGAGACTTTTCTTTATACTCCTCTTGGAACAAACCCCGGCGATGAAGTGGCCTGGTTGGTTCTAGAGTCTCCTATGCAATTAATTCTCTGAGAGGGAAAGGAGAGAGCAATACCCAGATTGGGGAGCAGAGCCCAGCTTGTGCAGACCCCTTGCCAGGAGCCAAAGGCGGTCTCTCTGGCTCCTGGATTCTAATATCTCCTTGACAGTACGATCTAGGCAGCATGGAGACCAGTGACTTCAAAAAGTAATAGTATCTGTCATTTTTGAGCACTTACCAAGGGCCAGGTGCTATGCTAATGGTTTCACATAAACTGTGTCCTTTAATCCTTTTAACAAATAAGTGAGGTAGAAATTAAACCCACTTCACAGATGAGAAAAGTGAGGTTTGAAGATATTACTGGTCCAGCTGGTATTTGAGCACAGTTCTGTCTGAAACCAAACCTCAAAATCTCAGTCATTCTACTTGGAACACTAAGTGTTCACTGTAGACATGACCTCTGTTCCAAACAGCTGAGCAAGGTGAGACCTTGAGGGTATGAGCTTCCAGGAGGAAGCCCCTGCAGGCCCTCTCGGCTCCACCCTCCAACACCAAATTGTGCGGGTCTTGCCCAATTAGTGGGATAAATGCTTCCCTTGGATCCAGAGGACAGGTAACAGATACCTTCCCACCCCATTCTGTCTGACACCGTAATGACAAAAAAGAAACCCCCATTCCTGCCTGCCTCACAGGTTTGTATGAGACTTACAGCCAATTGATCAGTCATATATATACACTGCTGGCCCCCAGCCAGATGTCCAGCACCAGGCCAGACTGTGCTCAGTTCTAGAAGAAGCATCAGGCCTGATCCAAGCTCTGCAGAAGCCTTAGCTGGGGGACAAGACTTACACACAAGAAACAGCAAGAGAAAGACAGGACCGGAAATTATCAGGAGCCAAATTGTGAGAGGTGCACGGCCAGGGCTATAGGAATCACTCAGCAGCTTTTGTGGGGCTCACAGTGGGTGGGTGGGTTGTGATATGACGGCTGAAGCCCTGGGGGAGATCCTGTAGGAAGAGGGAAAGCAGACACATATGAGAGTGCTTTGAAGCTCTGCAAGAGTGCTACAGTAAGCACAAGTGTCACTAAATGTCACACGTCATTGTAGTCATTGTGGCCCAAATCTGAGTCTCTGACCTCTACCCTAATATCCATGAGCCCGAATCCATCTCCCCTCCTTGCTCACCTATGGTTTCTGGTTCTAATCCCCATGCGCTAATCTTGGTCTCTTTCCCCTAAAACATGGAGAGGGCAAGTCTCAGGGGACCAAGCTCTTCTCTGGGGGACAGTCACCTGTAGGGTTGGGTGGTGTCAGAGGCTGGGGATGGAAGCAGGAGCGTCTCCCTTTAGGCTTCAAGTCCTAAATGCACAAACACTGAAAGCATCCCCTTGAGGCCAGAAAGCTGCTCTGGAGAAAAAAAGACCACCTCCTCCCCCGTAGACTGTGGGTGGGGGCAGGAGGTAGGTGGCAGGGGGCAGAGAAAGAGAGGGGTGGGGCAAAGAGGCACAGAGAGGACAAGATGCCTGGAGGGAAGAGGGGAAGGGATGAAGGGGGGAGGAAGAAGGGAGAAAGAATCGGTAGAAATAGATGGGGAGGAAACAGGGAGAAAATCAAAGTCAAGGAAAGACGGGGGGGGGGGGGGGGGGAGGGATGTGTGCAGCTAACACGTACCTTAATCTTTTTAAGTTTTTCCACATTGATTAGGGATTTGCAGCAAAATCCCTCCCGATGGGAAGACATTTGCTTTCCTCCCACTCTGCTGTCAAGGGGAGGGGAGGCCTCTCCCTGGGTGGGGCTGGCTGTGCAGTGAGAAAGCAGGATGCAGACAGAGGAGGTCCTGGACCCGGGTCCTCTGTCAAGGCCCTTCTGAATGTCCCTGCAATAAAGCGCTCCTGCAATGGATGTCACGGCCCCCTGCTCTGCGCTCCTGTTTCCTTATCTACTAGACCAGAATTTGGTAGCTGAAAACAGGGACTCTTTGATCATTTCTCATGAGTCCTATGGTCAGAAACTGAGACAGGCAGAGTGGAAATGGCACATCTCTGTTCCATGTGGCGTCGGCTGGGGCTGGCATGCCTGAGCTGCTCCTCCATTCTGGTGCCCAGCGCCCTCACGAGGATGGCTCCACTGGGTCGCGTGTGAGGGCCCCCCATCCCCACTGCTGACGGCTTCCCTGGCCTCCCCCATGAAGTCTGGTGGATAGCAGGAGCTCAGGAAACGCATGTTGGAGGAACGACTTTGTGACTAAAGAACGGAGGGCAAGAACACTGACTGTTCTGAGGTGCCACCCACATGCAAGGACTCTGAGCATTGTCAGAATGTCACATGTCACGGCACATCCTGGCTGAGGCCTCTGGCCGGTCGTGAAGAGAAACAGCTCAGTGTCTTTGGGGCAAGCCGTGGCATGAGTGACATCGATGCCACTCCTGGGAGCAAACCCTTCACATTCATGGCCCTGTGCCATCTCACGGCTCCTCCTATTTCTGAGGCCCCACTTCTGGTTCTGCATCTTCTAGAAGCCTCCATTGAATCAGCGGAGTTTCACGTGAACTTCCCTCCCCTTCTGGGCACACATTGCTGGTGTAGCATCCACCGTTTTCCCCTGTCCTTTCTTACCTTGCCCCCTTCTCCTGTGATCTAATAGGAGCCCGTGAACCCAAGGCGCTGTGGTCTCTGGACCCTGTCCCACCCACTCTGTCTCCCTCCCCAACATCTATGATGATACTGGGTACTTTTTGAGGTTCCCGTAGATACTGAATGAACAAAGACCTGTGGAAGGTCTGTGCTTCTCACGGGGCTTTCATCACTACCCTCACTTGATCGTCCTGGACCCAAGTCTGAGCGTCACACATGCATTTTACTGATAGACTGAGGCACACAGAAGGGGGAGGATTTGGCCAAGGTCACGTGGCTAGTCAATGACATTAAGGGGAGCAATCCCTCGTAACATTGTCTTTAAGCTGCTCAGCTGGGGGACCTTCCTGGTCAGGCCCTGGAGCTGTTCCCGGGTCACTGTGCTGACGGGGGCACTGTAGGCGTGGCTTCAACAGCTTGTAACCACGTGGGAGGTGATTGATTTGTTTCACTGTGTCTTTGTCCCCCAAGCCTCTTTACCCCTAGTGGTCAGGAGGCCTGAGTCACATCTCATGTGGTCCTTTAGCGGAGCCTCCGACTACCTCCTCATTTTAAAGGTGTGGAAACACAGTCCGGGGAGGAGGCAAGGCTGGTTCAGAGTCACTCAGGTTGTTAGAATCGGTGTCAGGAGAGGCCACATCTCCTGTACACACTGTGCATCTGGGTCAGGGGTCACCAGTTTGCTAGCAATTCTCTCCGAGTAAGACGGGAACCCAAATATCCACCTCTAAAATTTATATTCAGAAAAAATTGGGTGAAAGAAAAATGAAGGGAGGAAAGCCACCAAAAGACCCTCTGTATGACTCTCACCAATTTATTTTTTCTAGCAAAGCCAGTAGCTGTCGCTTCCCAGAGTCGTTACTTAGTTGCCAGAACCTACAGCTCTGTGGCTTTTGCAGCTATAGTCTGTCTGAGTGGCTTTCTGAGTCTTTGTGATACACGGACTCCCTCGCCCAGGAGCACAGACATCAGCTCCTTTGGCGCTCAACACGACTGCCGTGAGAGGCAGGGGAGGGACCACTCGTCCCACCTGATGGGCCGGGGATGGAAGAAGGAGGACTTGACAAAGTCAGACGCCTCCTGAGTCTCAGCTGCCCCCTGGTCTCCTAGGAAGGGATCATTCTGAAGGTGAAGAGGAGAGGTGTTTGGTGGGGCCAAGGGACAGCCTGCGGGTCACCTGAGTGTCTCACCCAGAGGAGGGTCTCTTCCTGCTTCGCCCTGTCCTCACTGGCACAGGGTCTCTAAAGCATTTTGCCCCTGGCAGATACAGAGGCCTTGGTTTGCCTGCCATCCACAGGGAGTTGGGAGAGTCTGCTGCAGTAGGGCTCTGATTCCCCATTCTATCTCCTGCCCCCAGCCCCTCCCCATCATCTGGATGAGCTGCCGCCCCGGGAAGTTGGGGGTGAGCCACGTTCCTTTGCCAGCCTGGCTCACCCAGTAAGGTGGTTGACCTCAGATGCTCACCAGCTCAGCCCAGCGGAGGCCTGAGGGCCAATGCTTGTCATCTTTGAACATGGAGTGCAGGAGGCCAGAGGCAGCTCCGCCCCTGTTCCCTTTTCTCCCCCTCTCCCAACCTGGCACGCAGGCCTGAGGTTGATGACCCGCACCGAACACTGCCAGCTTGCTCTGGCCTAGCTCAGCTCAGTGGTGCCTGGACAATCCATGAGCCAGCGCCCAGCACAGCACCTCATGGGTGCTGAGTGCTTTACATGGGTTGGGTTTCCTCCTCTTCCTCCCGTCGCTCTGTTTCCTGGAATTGGCTCCAGGGATTGGCAGGAGTGTGGAGGGGAAAGTGTCTCCTAGTATTGATTTCGGAGAAAAGAGAACTCCCTATTTGAGAGAGTCTCTGATTTCAAGGAATCGATGGAAATGTGTTTACCAGGCAGTCGGCCTGACCTGGGTGAAGTGTGAGTGTATCAACCATTCCTGGAGGAGAGAAAGGGAAGGGATATTACCGGATCCTGGGCATTGGATCCAGGGGCACTGAGCCCCTGGAGAATGCGATCCTAATTGACAGGTTTCCACAAGCCGCTCAGCACTTCCCACAAGAATGTTCTGTTCCTGGGCAGGTCTCTGCAATTCCGAGGCTGTGCCACCAGTGGGGTGGACGGGGTGGGGTTTCCCGTGTCCTGCGCCCTCCCGGCATTCGGCACAGAGCACACAGCACTGACTTACCCACCCGCAGGGCTGCTCTGCCCCTACACGTCTAAGATCCAAACCCTCTCCATGCCCTTCACGTTCTCAGGGATGACCGAAGAGGGAAAGCGCTCTGGTGATGCCGTGTAACTGCTCTGTCCTCCGGTCTCCTCCCTGTACGATCAGAGGGAGATAGCGTGTCCTTGCTGCGCTGCTGTGGCCTTGACCCCATGACAGCTAAGAGACAGGGCCAGGAGGGGCAGAGTCAGGCTGGCGGGAGCTGAGGCCCATCACCTGGGGAGCTGCTGGCCCGACGTTCAGGGGTGAGAGTGCAGCAGTCTCGGCTTCCAACCTCGAGGTGGGAGGGGTGGTCTGGGACAGCCAGAGCCCTGGGGCTGGGGGCCTCTGACCCCTGGACGCTCGTGATGTGACACAGTTATCAAGTGTCGGTGATCTGCATGCTGCTGGGGTGCAGAGTGGAGGCAGCGGCTTTGCTGTAGCTTCTGCTCCTCTCCGTCCCCTAATTAACCTGGGACCTTAATGGGGACCTCAGGACATCCATCTCATAAAGAACGTGCCAGCCTCTGCTTCTGAGAGCCAGCCACCCCCACAGGGCCGCCTCTTCTTTTAATTGCTCCATCTCTTCCATCTGCAGCTATTCTGCGTCCTCCTCGCTTCCTGTATTTTCTTGTCTCATCTCCTCCTCAAATGTTTGGTCTCTCTGTCTCGTTCTTGTGGTCAGTACGGACAGCCTCCTACAACAGACATACAATAAACACACACCCACACGTACCGCCTCTCTCACCATCCCCTCAATGCATAACCACGTAATCACACGTGTACAACACACACACGCAACTTCGAGCTCACGTGAACGCCACTTGTACCCTCACTCACAGACGTTCTCCGCCAACAGTCCTCATCTTCTCGCCTCTGCCAGCGCCAGTGTCGGGGCTGAAGTGACTGACAGCTTAGCTCTGATGAGCTGTCACGCTCCTGGGGACCAGTGGCAGTGATACTCCCTCCCCCAGACGTGGCTAACTGGGGCAGGCGGGAGTGCAGGGAGGTAGTCAACCCATAGCCCATCCAGGATGTGCTGAAACAGGCACCTCGTTGACACCAGGCCCCACCAGTGGGTACGATTTCAGAACTACACTAACCAGGAGTTGGGCTGGGGGGTAGCCGAGTTAGTGGAGTCGGGAAATTTTTACTGGGAAGTTGTTAGTTCAGACCCAGCTCCAGTCAACAGGAACTGAAAAATACTTGTATCTGACAGCTGATGGCCACCATTAGCTGGCGGAGGGTCTCCTGCCTGTCCCACCAGGCAGGTGGGGTCGTTGCTGATTTTTGTGGCACCTAGGGGTTGGGGCACACCTGGCATAGGACTTGGCAAGCTGATGGAGGCTTGGGGACAAATTAAACTCTCTCTCTCTCTCTCTCTCTCTCTCTCTCTCTCTCTCTCTCTTTCTGTCTCTCTCTGCCTCTCTCTCCATTCTCCTCCCTTCCCCCTGCAAGGACAGATTTTTCAAGCGTGCCCTGTGCCCTGTCTGGGCAGATGGACTGATGGCTGGTGGCTTGATGCTTTAGCGTCATCCTCCCTCTTTCTCTGGGAGGTCACCGCCCTGCACAGCACACATGGCTGGATTCCAGAACCCTCGATCCCGGGGCACAAATCACATCCCCACACCCAGCAGCCCTGAGCAGCTACCTCCCCCCCCACCATTCCATCTCCCCACCCAGCTCTAAGGAGCCTTCTCATTGTGTTTTAATGACAGCTCAGAACCAAAGGGTGACAAACGTCCTAGACCTCTCTGTTCCTCTCTCCTCGTAGGTGAGCTGTGATCCCTAAGCTGTCCCTACTTGGGGAATGACCAGAGCGATTCAGTCCCATAGGTCACAGATGGCTCCTTGCTTACAGCAGTGGGAGAAGCAGCGGCAATAACACTGCTTATATAGTTACAGGGCAGACAATCCTTCACTGTTTCCAAAGTGCTTTTGCACATGTCCTGTCCTCCTTGCCAGGCACTGTGACAATGAAGATTGCCACAGCACTCACCAGGATTGGTATTTGGGGCGCAGCCCAGGGTCGTGGCAAGAGAATCAGCCAGACCTGGGTGTGAATCCCAGTTCTTGCCTATTGCTACATAAGTGACAATTTTATTGCTTCTCTGAGCCTGTTTATTTGCAAAATGGGGATAATGCTCCCTGCCTTGTAGACTTACTGGCAAAACTAAAATGAATTTTGTGTGTGTGTGTCCTGGGGTTGAATATAAGGTGAATTAGTAAGAAAAGTTATGGAGCCTAAATAAGGAATTAATTTTCTGGAAGCAGCAGAGATATGACAGGGCAGGTCTAAGAGACTGAACTTTGCTTCTGATTTACCTGATGGGACATTTTGGTGCACACGCTGCCCATGGAGTGCTGTGCCATGCATGGGGGGCAACAGTGGACCAATGGCCACACCGGCCCGCGCTGTCTTAGCCATCACGGTCCCAATGCACCGTAACCCTGGGTCAGTTGTGAGCATCAAAACGGGGACGTGGGATGAAAGGAGGGAGAGAGCACACTCCCTGGGTGGAACGAGGAAGTCTGTTGGAAATAGTAGAAGAGACTCACTGACCTCGATCTGAGACGGGTTTAACAGGCAGAGGCTGGGAGCGAGGAAGGAGGTAGCATGCCAGGAAGACGGAAGTACCTTGACGCAGGCACCAAATGTGGAGGAGTGAAACAGCTCACTTTCATCAGACCTTGACATTCATAGTGTATCGGATCCCTCATAGAAACCTGGACACTGTATGGTCCTTGTAAAGAGACTGAGGAGGAGAAAACATAGTTACCTCTCAAGTGGGCATCAAAGGGCAGCATTCGGACCTGGTTTATGTGGGCCACTTAATCCCCCTTCTCTCCGAGACAGAGTGGGGCTCACCTTTGCTGTACCTGTGCATTCTTTATGTTTTCCGTGGCAGATACCACCTGGAGATGCTTCCAAATCTGGGGCTTTCTGCAGCTAAAACCACACCGTGCTCTTGAAGAGGTTCATTTTAAAACATCTTTCACGTATACGCACCAAAGAGGAATTGGGGGCTTCGGGGCCATGAAAGGCAATAAGCAAGAAGGATTTGGGGAAATTCACAGAAATGCTCTTAAACCAGTTCCGGGAAGGAACAAAAGAAATATGTAGATGTGTCAGGGCATCAAACCGCTGTGCCTTCCGATGACACTCAAATCTCAAGCAGCCTTTCACATACTGAAATAAGGAAGGAAAGGTTCTCGTGTAGAGACCAATATTCTCAAGCACTCTAACGTTAAATTATTTTTATTATAATGGTACTTACATCTGTGCAAAAGTAAGACCAAGTATGCTGTATTCTTAACCCTTGGAAACCTTACATAATTATAGAACAAAAATAAATTTATAAATGAAATCAAAACTGAAAAACTCACATTGAAATTGACCACATTCCTTTAATACGGTTTGCTGGTTTTATTCCCTTGAAAATAATATTTTATTTTTTGTACACCAATGGTTTTTTTTTATTAGTTTCAGGTGCACAAGACAAAGGAATACTTAGACGTTTATCATTTATATCCCTCACACTGTGTGAACCCCCCTCCCCCCATCCACTATCCCTCTGACATCGCACACAGTCATTACATTTCCACTGTCTCTATTCCTAATGCTGTACTCCGCTTCTTGTAAGTATATATATATATATATATATGTGTATATATAATGTATATGTATATATATGTAAATTATAGTTGGCATTCATTATTGTTGGTTTGCTGTTGTTTTAGCTCAAAGGAAAACTCTGCTTACAAAGTGACTAGCAAGTTTGACTACTGAGCCATACAGCGCCAATTCTTTGATTTTCAGATCTACAAGTATGTAGATGTTATATAACAACCCAATGTTTCCACTGCTTGTCTTTTTCATTTGTTTTTTTTTCTTTAAACCCAAGATTTAGAAACCTGGATTAATTACATTCCTTAAATTACAGCAAACTATGACAATTTGTCACTACACGGCCCCTCTCTTCTGTTATTCCATTTTATTCTTCTTTATCCCTCCTGCCCTCCCATTCCCCTCCCATCCTCATAAACACCTACTTGAATATGTGTGATTTGTGTCCTTGGACACCCAGGGTTTTCGTTTGTTTGTGAAATATATAGTGTTGTTTTATGGTCTGTTTTAAATTTATGTAAATGATATTGAGCAATATACTTCATTCTATTTCTTACTTTTTTCATTTACTGCCATGTTGTTATGAATTACCCATGTTGCTGCGTGAACGGCTAAATATTCCTTCTCACGCTGCATACAGTGTCATGCTAAGCGCTGGCTGCGTTCTCATCCGCTCGTTTCCGAGGGTGAACACCCAGAGTGCCTCCGATTTCCAGCTGCCACAAATAAAGCTGTGGCGAATCTCCTCATCCATTTGTGTGGAAGTTTCTCTAGCGTGTGCCTCCAGGAAGGCGCCTGGCGCTTATAAAATACTTGCACATAAATAGTTTCTGTAAGCTTATTCTCCATAGTTGCTGTGTCAGTTTCCATTGCAGTCGGAAAGAGCACATTGGGTTTCTGGTCTCCCTTCCTGCCAGTCCTGGTTGTGTCAGCCTGTAACACATTTGCCATCTTGGTTGGTGCAAAGGAAGGTATTTTAACCGGCATTTTTTCCCAATTAATAGTGAGCTGACCATCTCTTCAAATATTGGTTAGCCAGTTTGCTTTTATTTGCTGTGAATTTTCTACCCATAACTTTTGACCTCATTTCTATGGAGGGTGCCAAAAAATGTACACACATTTTAAGAAAGGAAAAAAAAGCTATTAAAATTGTAATACAACGAATGATGCTAGCATTCATTTGATTAATGCCATCTTTTGCACAAATGTCATACTATGCATTGCTACTGTAATTCAATTCAACTTCAAAAAAATACATAGATAACATCTCTTAAAACGTGTATATTTTTTTGGCACTCCTGGTATTAGGCTTCCTTTCTTATCGATTTGCAAGATTCTTTTATATCATGGATATTAATTTCTCTTTGGTTCTATCCTTTGAGACATCACTTCCACGTTTGTGATCTGTCTTTTAATTGGGACCATGTGGTGACCATTGGGTAACTGCACCTGTACTTCTGATGTAGTTAAGTCTATAAATGTTTCACTTTGTTGTTTGTGCTTATTAAATCTTTTTAAACAATGTTTTCTGAAAACAAAGTGACAAATATATTCTCATCATTTTAAAAATCTATGCATTATTTTTAAACCTCATGTAATGTAGGTTTGCTCTGAGATTTTAGTATATAGCATTTATCAGGTTAATGGCAGTCTATTCTTAGTATTTTGAAACTTATTTTTAATCATATATAGTTTTATACTTCATTAAATGTTTTTTCTGAATATATTAAAATAATAATATAGCCACTATATGAATATAGTGATTTTGCATAAATTTCTGATGTGAAACTACAGTTTTTTTCCTGGGATAAATCTTCCTTGACTATAATCTTTTAATTATTTCAATTCACTGTTGTATTCAGTGACTTAATATTTTATCTAGAATTCTTGTTTCTATGTGCATAAGTGAAATGAGCCTATAATTTTTGTTCTTGTACTGTCCTTATCCAGTTCTAAACTACAGTAATATTAGCCTCATGAAATGAGTTGGGCATCGTTCTTTTTCTATTTTCTGAAATAGTTTACATAATGTCAAGATTATCTATTCCTTGAACATTTCCCAGAATGTCTCTCTATAAATGACCGGGCCTGGAAATCTTGGGGAGAAGTTCTTCAATTACCTTTTCAATATCTGTAATAAATACAGTATTTTATATATTTCAAGGTTTATTTATTTTACGTAGTTTTTAAAAATTTTACTGAAACATAGCTAGTCACAATATTCTTATGTTATTGTTTACAATCTCTGTTGTGCCTGAATTTCCTTTCTTTAACTTATTCATTCATTACAGCAAAAAGCCTCTGTGTTCTTCTCTGGGTTTGATCCTCCACACTTACCACCCATTCCTTCCCTCACACCCAGGTGATCCTCCCCCTGGGAGACCATATTGCACCCTTTGCCTGAACAAGGCTCCTTTCCAACAGATCTAGCACTTGCTTCTGAGAGCCTGGCCCTGATCTTTGTGAATGATGATGCTGGAAGAGGAGCTAGTATGTCATGGGACAGGGGAGTAGTGAGGTGGGGCAGGGGAGTAGTGAGGTGGGGCAGGGGAGTCGTGAGGTGGGGCAGGGGAGTAGTGAGGTGGGGCAGGGGAGTCGTGAGGTGGGGCAGGGGAGTAGTGAGGTGGGGCAGGGGAGTCGTGAGGTGGGGCAGGGGAGTGGTGAGGTGGGGCAGGGGAGTAGTGAGATGGGGCAGGGGAGCAGTGAGATGGGGCAGGGGAGTAGCGAGGTGGGGCAGGGGAGTCGTGAGGTGGGGCAGGGGAGTCGTGAGGTGGGGCAGGGGAGTAGCGAGGTGGGGCAGGGGAGTCGTGAGGTGGGGCAGGGGAGTAGCGAGGTAGGACAGGGGAGTCGTGAGGTGGGGCAGGGGAGTCGTGAGGTGGGGCAGGGGAGTCGTGAGGTGGGGCAGGGGAGTCGTGAGGTGGGGCAGGGGAGTCGTGAGGTGGGGCAGGGGAGTCATGAGGTGGGGCAGGGGAGTCGTGAGGTGGGGCAGGGGAGTCGTGAGGTGGGGCAGGGGAGTCGCGAGGTGGGGCAGGGGAGTCGCGAGGTGGGGCAGGGGAGTCGCAAGGTGGGGCAGGGGAGTAGCGAGGTGGGGCAGGGGAGTCGCGAGGTGGGGCAGGGGAGTGGCGAGGTGGGGCAGGGGAGTGGTGAGGTGGGGCAGGGGAGTAGTGAGGTGGGGCAGGGGAGTAGTGAGGTGGGGCAGGGGAGTAGTGAGATGGGGCAGGGGAGTAGTGAGATGGGGCAGGGGAGTGGTGAGATGGGGCAGGGGAGTGGTGAGATGGGGCAGGGGAGTGGTGAGATGGGGCAGGGGAGTAGTGAGATGGGGCAGGGGTGGGGCAGGGGAGCAGTGAGATGGGGGAGGGGTAGTTGCTGTGTTGTCCCACTATCGCTTTCTCATCAGCCTGTATCAATCAAGCCCGACTTAGTGCCAAAGTTACTGCAAACAGCAATGCAAACACAGGCACTGTGGTCACCTTGGAGCACTTGGTTCTGAGGTGGCCACCTCATGGACCCAGATTATGCTTCTGTTAACTACTTTTTAAAGATCAATATCAAAATAAAGCTCCGACTTTAAAAATTCCCTAGGGTCTGTGGGTCCCCGTTTGAGAAGCACTGTTTTAAAGGAGTTCTACTTGTCCGTATGCTTTGCTCTATTTATTTTTAATATTAATCCTTTATAATCTGAACACATGTTAACATAATCATATTTTACCAGCTTAAAAAAAAATAAAAACAACAAAGAGGAAAGGTCATCCAGACGGAGCAGAGAACACTTGCCAAGATAGGAAAGGAAGAGAGGACAGGGGTGAACACTGAGTAGAGGTTTCCAGAACACACGTGCATAAAGAGTGGGCAGTAAGAGTGGAAGAGCAGAGCTGTGAACGAATGAAGGGCTGTGGAGACACAGAAGAGAAGGGGTGCATGAAGATCACCCCATTGCCAGTTAGGTGCCGTTGCAGGAGAGGGGTGGGGGAGGGAGATCAGTGTGCCCTGCAATTGACGGCTGGTGGTGGAGAAATGACTCCTGGGCTGAAAAGCTCCCTGTGGGAGGCCATTCTTGTTCTGAGCCCATACTTCCTGCTGGGCTCTGTGCTCAGGGCCGTGGCTGCTGCAGGAAACAAGAAAGGCCATGTCTGCCCCCTTGGAGTTTATGGCCTGCCGATGGGGACAGACACTGCCTAAGCGGCCAGTACACCGACGCTGTCATGGGAAATAAGTGCAGAGTCCTGGGAAGGAAAGAGCAGATGGTGTGATGCAAAGTAGCTGCAGGCAGAGGTCCTTTCGACAGGGGTCGAGGCACTGCTTTGGGAGGTGACTCTAGGCTGAGACCTGAAGGCAGAAGGAAAACTTGGGAAAGGGCTTTTGCCGTAGGAGGAACAGCAAGTAAAGAGCTCCAAGATGGAGACTTGATGGGCGCATTCAAGGGAAAGCAGGGAGGTCAGAGCATCTGGAGAGAAGTGAGAGCGAAGGTGGGGCAGGTGGCAGCCTGACCACTGGGGGCCTCTGATTCATCCTGGGGTGGTGCAGCCTTGGGAAGGCCTCAAGCAGGGAGGAGCGTGGCCTAAGCACTCTTTCATCCCTCTGGACAGGAAGCAGGGTTCCAGTTTACACGCTGCTGAGGAGCTCCAGGCATGAGATGAGGGCGCGAGAAGTGGGCCGATGGCATCGCGTTTACTGAGATGGGAAGACCGAGGGTCCACCGGTAGGGGCACAGGTGGGCAATAGTGCTCTGCTAGTGGTGAAGAGGAGAAGGGTTACGTAAGGACGTGGAAGATTGTGTTACCATGGGAGAAGCCTGAGTCTGCTTGCAGTAGAAGGAGAAAGGACCACTGACGGGAAATTCGGCAGGCAAGTGTGAGAAGGGGCAGCTGATGAAGTGAGGCGGAAACAGGGTGTGTGGACCTGGGAGCGAACTGTCAGAGAGGGCCCTGCCCTTCTAAGCAGGGAGAAAATGTGCAACGGTGAGCGTTAGAATTGCGCCATCTCAGTCTTCTTAGGGTGCCAAGCTGTTTGCTGCCATGTGGTGGTGGAGTGGGGGTAAGTGTGAGGGGTGAGGTTGCCCCTGTCGCCTTGTTTGAAACTGATGGAGTACCTGAGGCTGTGTGACTTACATCCTACCTAGCTGGTGTCACACAGGTCCTCGTCATTCCAGCAAAGCAGCTGCTTTTTAAAAAGTGGAACCCTGTGTCATGCAACATTTATGGAGTGCTTACTGTTGCCCAAAAACTGCAGGTTTGAGGATACAAACAGCAGAGGCATTGTTCCCGGTCTCAAGGAACTCACAATCTAGTTAGGGATGGTGACAGCTAAACCGGAACCATAAAACCAGGCAGAATAAAAGCAATGCTAGGAAGGAATTGCAAGCAACAGCGAGCAATGAAGAGACAGAGTGAAATAGAACTCCCGTGGGTGGAGGGTGCCATGGGTCAGAGGCGGCTTCATGGAGAAGAGAATTTAAAGGATGGCTGGAATCTGGCCTAAAGGTGAATGGGGGGGGGGGGCATTCCAAAAAGGGGAACAAAGATGAACAAAAGCTGATTATTCCCGCCATCTGCACTGCACACACTTGGGGAAGGGCATCTGCTAGGGACTGAAGTGGACAAGGTTGGAAAACCAGGGCTTCTGCCTTCGGAAAGAAACCATGCCCATCAGCAACGAAGCAAAAGGACGGAGGCAGCCTTTTCTTTTGAGGGTTACTTGGGGCTTCTCATCCTGACCTGCAGCCCCGGAATCACTGGGCTTCCGGGTAAGGAAGGCCCCTCTGTGGAGAACACCTAAGCACTGGAGGAGCGCGGGTCTGCCTGGGCTTTCCAAAACACAGTGGGGACTGCTGTTAGGACTATTTTCATTACTGTTACCATCATAATTGGCAATTCACACACCGCCTGTTATCTCCTTCTGGTGTTTAGCAGCTTGGAAATGTTCTGCCTGTGCTTGTTCATCTAGGCAGAGCCTTTACTCCAGCTTCCCTCCTCCCTTCACTGTGCTTCTTTCTTCTAAAAGAGATAGCTGGAGACCGGGCACTGTTTCCTTTAGCATTAAATAGTGACAATCGTGTTTAAGAACATTGTAACAAAGAAAGACATTATGTGGTTGAAAGAAAGGCTTTTAAAGAATTAAATAAAACCCCACATCCTTACATTTTAAATCGGTCCCTCTCCCCAAAAAACACTCTTGAGCAATTGTGTGTGTGTGTGTGTGTGTGTGTGTGTGTGTGTGTGTGTGTGGTGAACTTATCTATTTGTTCATAGGTTAGGAAGTACTTTAAAGAAAATACAATGGTCCCTCTTTTTGCATATGCCAAACATTTTCACCCAGGGCAAAGTCAGTTACTATTTTAAACAAATTGATTTTTCTGGAGGATGCTGTAAAAACTATTGCCAGCAGAGCCAGCTGGGGGCAAAACAGTCTGAACTGAGCCAAGGTTGTCTTTGGTACTTTCCTGCCTCCTTGAACCTGTTCAGGGCTTGACCTCTGAGGGCACCTGTCCCATCCTGCCTGCCGAGGGCTTAGATCTGCCATGGAGAGAACTGGGAGCCTGGGAAGGTGGGGTCTCTTTCGGCTCAGCCACTCACCGGACGTGCAACTTTGAGCAAGTCTCTTTGGTACATCATGTGGGCATACTGGGCCATGAAAGATTAAAAACTCAAGTGATCACAGGACGAGGCAGGTCATGTAAATGGCTGAAGCAGGCTTGGGGGGACCCTAGGGAGAGTTGGGGCCTGGGGCAGAGTGGACGTGGCCTGCTGTGATGAAGGGGCGGGGCGAGTCCATTCCAGCTGATTGTCATCAGAGGTAGTAGGATCCTGGCATCACCAGAGAGTCTCATTGTTTAAGTGAACTGACAAATTGGAGTTTCATGTGAAAATTTCATATTTTAAACCACGCTTCAGGCCACACAAATGCATCTGCTGGCCGAGTTTAGCCTGTAAACAGCTTGTGACCTTTGGGCCAGGTTACGCCTATAAGCCTTCGGTTCTGTCAGCAGGCATGATGGTTCTGCTGTTCCTACTGAGTATTTTAGCTACATCCTCTTAGAGACAGGAAGCCCAAAGAGGGCGTCTCTAATGGTGCAGCTGGAAGCTTTAGGATGGGCCGTCGGGAATGTTATTGGCAGCAAGAACTCCACCCGGCTCTGTGGCCACCCCAGCGGCAGGTTGTACCGTCTCAGCAGCCTGGTGCCGCTCCCGCACACAAGGCCAGCCCTGTTCATGGGTTTGTTTCTGGTAAAAAGTGAGCCAGTCAGCACAGTCAAATCCACATGCAAAGTAGGCTTTACATCCTGAATAACATTTAAAGAGAATAACTCCCTGAGTCCGATGGGAGCCCCTTCAGTGGCCATGGGATGGGAGGTATGAGAGACGTGAGTTATGAGGGAGGAGGGGAAAACCATAGGGTGCGTCTTTGATAATAAAATTGCAGGCAACTAGAATACCTTTATTTTACGTCCCTGCCCCAGGCACGTTCCCCTTTTAATATACTACCCAAATCTCAGCTTCTTGCCTTAGCACCCAGGAATTAGGAGGAATCGGGCCCTGTCTGAAGTCCTTTTTGTGGCTCTTAGTCCAGGCAAGCGTAATGGGTAGTTTTCTTAACTTTCATAACAAAATATCAGCTTTGCCATATCTGCATGTGTATCTAAAGCATGTGACTCTCCATTCAACATTCTAATATTTGCCAGAATTCGGTGCCAAAATGACTGTGTTTTAGTCTAGACGAACACTTAGTTGAAATAACTGACAAGTTTTAAGTTATATTGACATCTATGCCAATCATTTATTGCTTCATGTTTATTAAGTTCTCTCCCCGACTCCCGTCCGGTTGTTCAGAAAGCTATAGTCCTGGACCATATTACCCTTGTTCCCTGCAGAAATACCTTCCCTCAGTCATGTTGGTTATCATGCCCTTGACTTTTATGGAGGGCCATTTTAAGAATCAGCCAAATGAAGAACATTTCCCTGTGTTCTCTAAAATCTGTGTGGAAGCTGTTTTCCATTGTGTTGTTCAATGTTCCTGATAAAATAATCCACATTATAAATTCCTCTTAGAATTAATATCAGGAAAATGTTTGCTTCCCTTGGAACCATTGAATGCTTTGTCTTGAGTGATTGGGAGGATTCTGCCTCTCGTCATGTCCCCTTTCCACTTATTGTCCTGACAGCTGGGAATCTTAACACCTGCCTTCATGCTGGTGGCAGCGACCCTAGATTCCCAAATCGAGAATATAATTATTTCACTGCTTCCTTTTCTTGGCGTTATCATTTTAGTTGTTTTCTACATATATGTGTTGTATTAAAAGTTGATGAAGATAGTTTTGGGAAGTAAGCAGTACATAAATTGTACATACATTTTGCGATCATTTAAACACATATGCCATTTTATTATTGTTTTCAAATTACCCCATTTGTATCTCTTTAATCTTCTGGGCTGGGATTGTAACTTTTAAGAAAATCTTTCAACTGTACTTAACACAGAGCTTTGCACCCAGTTAGCACTCAGTAAATACTCGTTAATTTGTTCACGTCACCATTGGCTAGTGGTTCATTCCCAAGACATTGAAAGAGGATAAAAGCTTAAATCATGTAGAGAATGAAGTTTATTCATAATTATGAAGTGAGAGAACAGACAGGTTTCATACACTCTCTCCCTCCTCTGTAAATGAATAGGATATTTGACACAGAAAGTAGAAGTGTGACTTACTCAGTGAAGGCCCGGATTCCAGTAGGAATTCCTAATATGCAAGGACATTTCAAGACTAAAAAATGGCTTCTGCTTAATTAAAGATTTCCTGTGTTTAGCAAAGGTACACTGAGTGTTTACCATGTGCTTGGCACCATGGCAGGTAGGGAAAGACAGAGATGGAGGCGTGATTTAGTCTTGGGGGTTGTGTAGAAAAGCACGTATTGCTCAGGGCCACAATTCACACAATGGCTGTAGGACGTTGCCATTAGGGTCATCTCTTGGAGTTGCCTGGCTTTGTGGAGCTGGGCAAGAGGTACAGAGGAGTGGTGACAACAGGACTCAACCACTGGTCTCCTTAATCATGTGTGTCCTCACAGTCTCTCTTCTTCCAATTTTTGGACCAGCAAATCCACCACCACCGTGTTTTTGACCCTTCTGCCCACAGCCATGATCTGACAGAGCTGAGGTGTGATATAGGAGTAGCTCACACCAGAAATAGAAATATGCACACTTGCTCATAGCTGGGGGGTACCATGAGGTGGCACTGATTAGAGTTGCATTCAACTGTTACCAGCTACCTCCAAGCTAAACAGTCTGCATCGCCGAGAGGGGAATGGCATTTTGTTGGGCAATATGTCTGTTGCTGTACATTCACATACATTGTTTACTGACCCTGTGAGGTGACATGACTACTTCGTGGCTAACAGCCCCCCCCCAATTTGCGGTAATAATCTCTTATGACATGCATACTATTAACTCACTAGGCAATACGTATCGCTGTACTTTGACTTTTTTTAGCAATGATATTTTTGGGAAAATAGCAAATGATGGTCACAATTTATTTCAAAGGGTGTTTAGTAATTTGGCATGCATCTGTGAAATGTTACTTAATCCTGGATGGTCTGTGTGCATAATTATATCTTAATTTGCACATGATTACTGACTCATATCACTTAAATAGTCAGGATGCATCCAATGACTGGCTGTTGTCTTATAACATTTTGTTTTTCCCTTTGGAACTATTGGAAAGAGACCATCACATCCCACAACCATCTGCAATATTGCATGTGTATTGCTGAATATTGAGTAGATATTATGAGTATTGAATTTGGCAGCACTTCTGTGGTCATATTACTATGTATTTTTTATTGCCTACTGAAAAGAAAATGAAAAGAAAGAAGGAAATGATTAAAATTTCTCTGGGTTCTGCAGAATTGCCCTGGAATTTCTAGATCCCTCTCTTACCACCCTTTATTTTGTAATAATAACAACAGTATCTTACCTTTGCATAGCACACGTATTTTTAAAACAGCATTATCCAGGAAAGTCATGTGTTTGGTCTTCACACCAGCCATGAGATGGTTGCACAAGCCTTATCAAACCTCCATTGTACATGTGAGAAAACTGAGGCACTGAGAGCTGGTGACTTGTGGTGACCAATATTACTATGATTCAGCAATAGCTTCGGAACTGCTGATTCCTACCTCCAAACACATCCCACTCATAACTCTGCCTTCTAAGTAGAGGCTGATGGAGCGGGAGAAATCCCTAACACAACTCAGAGCATACCTCCAGCATGTTAAGAGTGACTATGGAATTGGACTTGTGGGGCTAACATCTATCTGAGACGTGGCCCATTTACAGGGGAAGGGTCAGGAATATGCATGTGCTTCTCCTTCTGCGTCCTCTTGGTGCATTTGGTGCATTATCACCCATTAGGAACGAGAGAAACACCTTAGTTAGACTCCTTGCCCTCACCATCACCCAATAGATTACAAAGTTCTGATAATGCTTCCGTTGAGGATTCTCAAAACCATCCTTTCCCCCTCTTTCCGATTGTCCCTGCCCTATTTCAGGCCCCCGTCCTTTCTCGTAGACCACTGCTACCTCCTAGCCAGTCTCCAGGTCTTCACTCTCTCCCTACCCTAAGGGAGATACCCTAAGCCTAATCCTTCCTCCAGGGTACTTTAAGGTTTATAGAGAATGCAGATATGGTCGTGCCCACTCCAGTGACTCCTTGTTGCTTCCAGAAAAAGCCCAATTTCCTTTTTCATGCATGATTTGGCCTCTGGGTGCTTCTCCAGATGGGTCTCCTGCAACAGCCTGTCCCTAACCTAGTTTCGGTGATACATCCATTTTCTTGCTTCCTCGCTCTATGCTGTCTCCTAGGTTTGCGACACCATCTCTCTCTAGCATTCACTCCACAAACACATCCAGACCCCATGTGTGTAGGCACACAATGCCCGTGCACTTTGACACACTTGGGCTATCTGTTAGGGCTTGGGAGCAGTAATGATGGAAGTGTTCTCCAAGACTCAGTTCAGGGATTTCCTCCTCTGGGTTGCTGTTTCTGATCCCTCTGGGATGGGTTAGAAGCCCCTTCACTTTGCTGCCCGCGTATCTTCAAGAGTTGACATGGCCCGGGGCAGAAATTATTGAGTCTACTTTCTGTCTCCTCTGGTTATGACCTACTGGATAGCAAGGTCAGGGTTTTATTAATCCTCAGCGTATTAGCTTAACAGTACCTAACACATATTGGGTTCTCAACAACTGTCTATGGAGCTGAAGTGAATTGGGTGCAGAAATTCTACTGACTTCCTGTAGAGATAGGCTCCAGCACCTTGGATAGCTCCTATCTTTAACCTGTGTGCTAGGAGGCTCTCCTGGTCAATAATTGACTACCACATCTTCCCCCTCTGTTTAATACAAAGAATTGTCGCCACAGCCCCAGAGCCTCAAGCAAGCCCATTTGTAACCTGGCTTCATAAACAAAGGGCTACATTACTAAAAAGTCGTTTTTTATTCCAGTGTCAGACGTGGGGAAGACTTTTTTTAAAATCCTAGCTGAAAGACCAAAATATATAAAGAAGGTCACTGTTCTGCCGAGCATTCTCCTTTTCCTTTCCCTGGGGTAAAAACGCCCTGTCCCACACACAGGTCATTCTACCCCGTGGTACGATGAGTTGAGTGCTTTATTAATCTTTCTGTTACTGTGTCCTACCTTTCAGGACACTTAGGAGAGCTTATTTGGTGTTGTCACCTGGATACTTCTCTTGGGCAATTCATTTATTTTTATGATATGGACAATGCAAATCATACAATTGATTGTTACTCTGTCTCGAATCAGCTGCTAGGAATTTAGAAATCAGACTTGTGCTTGGCCTCTTACTGGTATGTAAGACCTCAGAGCATGAATTTTGTGTCATAACCTCACTTTGAGATGCATCTTCCCCCCTGTTTTAGTTTCCTTTGGCCAATTTCCCCAAATTTCATGCATTTTATTTTACTCTACAGTATGCTTCTTTATCATCTACTTTGTATTCTTTTGTTATGAAGTGTACCAATGAATAAAGTATCACTAAATAAATAGATATCACAATAATTAAAGTGAGAACGCATATAATTTTTAAAAACAGCATGATTGAAAATTCTGCACTGAACTAGACTGTCATCATCTTTTCAAGTGCATCTCAGCCAATATATGATCGCACACAAAGCACCTCTACTTGGTAGGGCCAGGAATTGCATGTTAAATTCCGTGAAAGCTAGTTCATTTTTTGTTTCTGGTGTTTTGTGGTGATTTTAATCCATCATATATATGTATATATTTCATTGGTTATAACACACTGTTGATTCGGTGACATTGGTTAAACAATTAATTTGAGCACGGGATCTTTAAAGGATGGCTGAGAGCATTACCTTGTAAAGGAGAGAAGAAGCACACAATTTGAGGTCTGCTGTGAGCCTAGGGGAAATGAAAGGGGATGGCAGAAACCTGACCATGGATCCTTCTACATAGTAAAGGACTAGTACATATGGGTCCTTAATAAAGTATTTTGAGTCAGGCAGGGCAACATAAGCTTTTAGAATCAGGATTCTCCATTAGATGGAGAGGCAAGTTTTGAATCAAACGTCTACCAAAAATCTTGGCAACGTGGGTGCTGGGGGTAATGGACCAGCACCTGGCTTAACAAACAAGTTCCCCAAATTCTCCTCCAGGCAGCTGTCTGAACACTTAATGAAATCATTGTCCTTATAGCCCACAGTGAGAGGTCCAGAAGGGTATGCTCAGAGTTTTCCTGGAACGCAGGCCATATATAGGAAAAGGAAGAAGGAAGTTTGAGGACCAGGGAACTCTTGTTCAGTGACCCCAAACCTTTACTTGAGTCTAAGCTGAGTAAACAGTACGCAGGGCTAAAATCTTCAGACTCTCCCATTAAAGAGAATGTTTATCCCTGTTAGAACCTAGTTATCCATATCATCTTCCAAATGTGCAGGAAGTTTTATTTCACTGATTTTATTCGTGTATAGCATATTACCTACCAGGTGCTGTTCTAGCTACTGGGATATAGCAGTAAAGTGAACTGGAAAAGTCCTTACACTCACTGAGCTTACATTCTCATGGCGTTATCAGGTTTTATGGAGAAAATCAGCAAGTTCAGGGGAACAGGGCATTAACATAAAGAGCTATGTATGGAAAGCTTCTCTGATAGAAGACATCTGAGCAGAGATCGAAATGAAATGAGGACGGGAACTATGGGAATAGCTAGGAGAAGAGCATTCCTGGCTGAAGGAAGAACGAGTTTAAATTTTCCAAGGTGGGAGAGAACCTGGAAGCCAGCGTGACTGGTGTGGAATAAACCACGGATCCTGGGTGAGGCTGGAAAGGTAGCTGGACAAGATCGTAAAAGGTCTGGTGGGTCATTCCGAAGTCCGTGTCTTTTACTTCGTGTGAGCTGGAAAGCCAGTTGAGGACTGACACGCTATGACTGGGGATTTTAAAGAATCACTCTGGCTGCTGTGCAGAGAATAGGCTGTAATGACGCAAGGGTGGAAACAGGGACACCATTTTCCATGAGGAATGCTGGTGGCTCAGGCCAGGGTGTGTGCAGTGGAGGCGGAAGAGTGATCACTTTGTGGATATATTTTGAAGGTAAAGTTGGTAGAATTTGCTGACGGATTAGAGGTAGGTGTTAAGAGATGGAGAGGACTCAAGAAGAGGAGTCAAGGAGTCATTTAAGAAAACTCGGTGTTCCCATACAAAGAGTAAGAAATAAAAGATGAACAAAATAAGGAAAATTGGTACTTCTGTTTGGAAAAAAAAAATAAAAACACAAACATTCTGGATGCCGACAAGTAGGGATTGTGGCCTAATTTAGCCCTATGGGTGAGTGATTTGTTGAGAGATGGATTTGACCACTAGTTGTTTGTTAGTCTTCCAATCAAGCAGGGAGGGATCCTGATTGGACGATGACTAGGTGACATTCTAATCTCCGCTGGAGGACTTTGATACCTTAACTTTCCCTTCCCTGAATAGTCCAGTGTGCAGGCCTTTGTGACTTGTGATAAACTAGTTCAACACCAGTTTTGCCTCTTCCCCTAGCTCGGGGGCTGAGGTCCAGGGGCAGCATTTTGCTAGGTGGTCCTTTGGTGCTAAGCCTTAGCATGAGACCTAGTCACCGCGAAGCCACCTGAAGGAGAATCAGCCCAAGTGTGTTTGGTGTTCTTAATACAAGAATGACAGAGAGCCCGACATTTCCCAAGGAAGGAGGTTGGATAGTCTCTGAAAGCCATTGAGGAGTGTCCCTGCCCGAGAGTGTCACAACTGGGATTGTTCGTGACTGAGAGCCCTCATATAATTCATGTTCTTGTCAGTTAAACAAGAGCGGATTTGTGAGACATGTCTTCCAGCAGGAGTCCGCATAAAAGGAAGTTTGTTCGCGCTGTCTCTACCCCATCCCGAGGAGATCTCAGCGTCAGCGTCTCAGGGACATGACAGGACGGTCTGTACTTCTTGTTCTACAAGAGCCAGACTCACAGCTACCCAGCTGCAGGTGTTGTGCTTGCACAGAGAGGAGCAATGAGATGCTTGGATGCAGCTGGACAAGGAAAGCAGGAACCCTGGACACCCAGGAGTCTCTCCTAAGGTTCCCTGGAGATGGGGTGGGGATAGGAGCTTGTCATCCCTGGGGAAGACGCTCATTTCCCCCTCATTAAGTTCAGCATCTCCTCCTCTTCAGAGCAGGGTCTGATGGCGACTGTGAGGCCACACGTACAGATAAGAAGCCTGAGCAAACAGAGCTAATCCAAAGTCACAGCTGAGACAAGTGTTAGACACTGAGAAGGAGTCCAGACGGCATTAGACCTGACGTTTCTCCCTTAGTGAAAGATTCCTTCTTGGAGCCATACAGAGGCACATCCAACATTTAATTATCCAGGCACTGACTAGCTCATACCTGGCTTGTTCTGGGCCCTAAAGGTTCTTTGCATGAACCTATCATGAAAATATAAACGTATTACCTCTCACACATTATCACCGAGGCATGATGAATCAGACTGTGGATTACCCAGCGCTTCTCTATTTTTTTTTTTCTTGTGCTACTCTCTGTCTTTTGATAATTTTATAAACCATAGAAGAAGGACCTGGAACAGCAAGAAAATTGGGCAATAAGCAGAGTCAAGTGGACAACCAGTCCTGGGACCCGGTGCCTGAGAAAGAGGGCGGGGGCTCTCGGGGGTGGACCACGACTCAGCTGTTAGTGGGAGAGCTTGAAAGCACCTGCAAGTATGAAGTGCTTAGGACATTGCCTAGAACATAGTCAGCCATCTTTCAGTGTTAGCGATTGTTACTATCACAACCATTGTTATTTTCGTGGGACTATCCTAGGAACGCCACACCCTGCTTCTGACAACAGCGGAGGCAGTGGTTAGTATTGAGCACTTGGCTCTCAATTCAACAAGGTGACAGATAGTAACCCCAACTGTTGTGGGTGAGACTATTTAGATGCTGCTGCCTTTTTTTAAAATATTTTTAAAAATTTTTCAATTATAGTTGACATACAACATTATATTAGTTTCAGGTGTACAACCATGATTAGATATTTATATAACTTAAGAAGTGATCACCCCCTGATAAATCTAGTACCCATCTGACACTACACATAGTTATTACCATGTTATTGACTGTAGCCCCTATGCTGTACTTTACATCCCAATGATGGCTTTGTAACTACCAATCTGTACCTCTTTTTTGTTGTTGTTATTATTAGTTTCAGGTGTACAAACCAATGTAATAGTTAGACCTCTCACAAAGTGATAACCCCCTATAATTTAATATGTGTACATAGTCACGGGATGTGGAGTACAGCACAGGGAATAGAGCCAATGGAATCGTAGTAGGTATATACCATGTTAGATGCTGCCTTTCATCTCTCTGGATTGATCTTGGAATTGGAGCAAGGATGACCCATTGGGCGGTGGGAATAGAAGGTTCAGTGGTGGGGAACTGGACAGAGAGGGCATGAGGGGTGAGCCTGGTACCTATGGTATGGCCTGAGAGTAGCCTAGGCAGGTGACTTCCAGGCAGTAAAATATGATAAATAGCTCTCAGTAACTGAGCATGCCTAATCTCTGTGTGGGGAAACATAAATCCTCTTGGATTGAAATTGATTTTTTGTATTGCGAAAATAAACACCCAGGAATCCAAATGTGGATAATTCTAACTGTCTTCTCAGTAATCTAGAGGCCTCTACGGACTGGAACAGTCCGAGATGAATGAGATCTGTTGTTGCATTGAGAGTCTTCCGCAGACTGGGTGAGTGCAGCATCGTACAAGACTGTGGACAATGGGACCATGGCTGAGGACATCTGTAATGAATTCAGCCTCTATAGAGTTAATTCACTGCGAAGCACACACTACCAACTCTGTCTGTATCTGTGCAACTGGATTTGGGGGAGAGTTTTTATTAAAAATTCTCAAATCAGTTCAATATAGGAGAATTACCTCCCTGCCACTCTACATCTCCTGCCCAGTATTTGATAAAATGTGTTCTACAAATGTAGATATGGAGTCCTGATAAGAAAACTCACTCTTGCTGGATATTGGAATTATCTGGTTGATGTTGCCGGCAAATGTTAAAACCAGGACAAATCCCCACTGGAGAATTTCCAAACTGCTCCACATCATCCATCTCCCTGGGTCAAAGTCTGAAGGAAAACATTAGACCCTTCAGTTTACCCACGTGGAGGTGAACAGATTCAAGAGGGAACTGTCCTGACTGCTCAGAGTTGAACAACTTCCAGATACGTCCAGTCTAACCAAGGCGTCTAAGTGAGTGCAGCCCTGAGTCTGACCCATCAAGTGCTACGATCAGTTTCTTGCCGGATGACTGTCTCATATACCATTCACTTCAGGGTGTGTGGGGGCATGCAGCAGACCTCTTGTTTTCTGGGGACATAGCTTGTGAACTGTGTAAGAAGCAGGTCTCTTGTCACTGCTACCCAGGGCCAACCTCACCAGCACCTGCAAAGGACCGAGGAGGAGCTGAGTAGGGAACAGTGACAATAGGATGTTGGCAGGAGAGCATTTGCCATTGAGAGAATGAAGCACACTGGGCAACCTAGACTGGCCATGGCAACCTCTTTTCCAGTTGTTTTATCTTGAGTGGGCTAGAGGGAATACGTAGTATAAAACTATAATTTGCCATGAAATGATTTGTGTAAAATTTGTATGTACATTTTTATACAAATTTGTATATAAATATTTAGACAAATGTAAAATCTGTATAAAATGATTTGTATATAATTTGTATAAAATTATAATTTTCCATGAAAAAGCAGTGGTTTATCACAAGAGCATCAGTTGAGAAGAGGAAACTTGGGACTGACTTCTGGTGCTCTAGGCGTTAGCACAAGCGAGGCATTTTCCATTTCTGTGCCTCAGCTTCTACACCCGACCTTAGGACGGTGGAGACGGGGAGGACGAGGGGACATGTTAGGACCTTTCCAACTCGAACATTTCAAGTCCATGACTCCTGTCCCTTGCCCTGATATACTAAATCCCAGCCAACATCCATATTTTCAGTCCACTGAACACTTAGATTTTCTGTCTGATACATTTCACTCTTCACACACACTTGGCCTATTGAGATAAAACACTTGCCTGAGTGGACAAACAATCATTTAGCCAAGAAAACAAAATGTGACAGAAGATGAAGGCCCATCAGCAGAACAGATGGCTCCACACACAAGGCAGAGAGACCCACAGGTGAGAGAGAGGGCAGGGCTGATGGGGAAGCAGGATAAGAGTGGTGGCAGCTGGATGGATGGGATGGGGGAAGGCGGCATAGCAACGTGACAGTGACAAGTGGAGCAGGCTTATTATCAGCACCGACATCTTACATGGAGAGACAGCCATTCAGGGGAATTGAAACACAGGGCCACAGCCCTGCCCCCCTCCCCAACTTTCCCCCTGCCAATTTAAACAGCAAGTGTTTTTCAGAATCAAAGTAGGGAATTGACCATCACTAAGTACCGTGGGGCATTCACTGTGCCAAGTGGTTTACGTATATTAGCTTATTTATCCTCGTAGTGACCGCATGGCGGTGGCCTGATTTCCGTTATTGTTACTCTGGTTCTATGAATGAGAGAAAAACAAAGTCAGGAAGGTCCACTCTGCTAGTAACTGCCAGTGCTGGGCTCTGTTTTCTCTGTCCTCTGCTGCAGCCAGAATCGCTTCCTGTCTGTGGCACACTAGTTTGGGTGCATTTTCCTAATTGTCTTACTCTTCTCCTCCTTCCTCTCTTATCCTGAGACGCAGGTTAGAGCAGAAAGAGGCATTTGCTTCACGCTTTTCTTGCCTCTGCCTCCCTCCCTCCCTTTTCTGACTGAGAGTTCCATTAATATAGAACATACTAAGGGGCCATCCACTCACCACTTCCCTAATTTTTATGGCATTTGTGATTAAATCAACTCAGAGACTCTGGGACGCTTTGGTAATTAAATAATTTGAGTAAAAGAATATTTAATTAATTATAATTACATTTGCCAACTTGAAAGCCATTTCTATTTTAATTTGAGCACAAGCTGGATTGTACAAAACATGGTTTTTCTTGGCCATCAAAACCTTTTGTCTCTCTTTGCTTCTTTTCGGCCATTTCTCCATCCTGTGAATCTTTGCTTCCTTCTTTCCTTGTATCTAGAGGCACAAGAAGGCAAACAGTGGCAGCCATGCCTGAGTTCCGTGTGGCAGGGGTAGTGGAAGCACAAAAAGAACTGAACACAAAGGCGTGGCCTCCGAGATTCTGTAACTGAGGAGACAATCCAACACACATTAAAATATGAGTAACCACGGGTGACAGTTACATGCCCAGTACACTGAAGAGGATGGAAGGGGGTTTGAACCAGGCCTCTAGACCTGTGTAGCGTTTGTATTGATAAAGAGAAAGAGGAAGAACAGGTTTCGTATCTATAAAAGGTGATTTGTATTTCTTGTCTCTGTATCCTCTTCTTTGTTTATTCACTCCCTCATTCGTTCATTCAACAAATGAAATGAATTTTTGAACAACTATGGATGCCAGGCGGTCACCACTAAAATGTCTGCTCTGGATCTAAGGAAACTCCCTGTCATCCTCTGTGCCGTCCCCTCTGACCTCGGTGAGGATAGCAGAGCCGGGCCCTGCTCTCCAGGTGTACTGGACAGGCCCCCTCACCTCAGAGCCAAGCTAGTGTTATGGCAAGCTGAATATGTCCACTGCTGGCTGGGATAGTCCTGGTATGTCCTCACCAGGATTGAGGCAGGGCCCTGCCTAAAGGAATAGGGCTTAGATCACAGCTATACGGGAGACACAAGAGGGGAAACCCACCTAGTGGGTCCCCAGGCGTTTTGCCACTCCCCCCACCCAGCATCCCCTGGGGCTTTCATGGTCCACATCTCTGGGAGGCTCATGTGATGCTGTTGTCTGGAATGCTAGGACGTGAAGTCATATCTTAGCTGGCGTGAGACTCATCTCAAAACTGGTCTCTGAATCTGCTCTGAGAAATCTGTATTTTCTGACTTCCATAGTCTTTGCCGTCTGCAGTTATCCCATCAGGAGGAATTCTGGTTTCACTCTAAAAGGGGACCTGGGATTGGTGGCTATTCATTCGTTTGTGTTTCATTTGTTCATTCATTTGTTCATAAAACGTGTCAGGCAGCTTCTGTGTGTCAGGTACTGTGCTGGGCTTCGTGGGACATAAGTGAATACACGACTCTGTTCTCAAAACCCTTGTAGATACATGGAATTTACGAGATATGAAAAATTACAAGTCAGGAAAAGCTAAGTTTCATAATATAGGAAGATGGGGGATACGCCTAACTTGGTTTGGGGAGTTGAGCCCAAACTTGAGATGAGTAATAAATTACTGCAAAGCAGAGAAGAGGAAGTGGGCATTCTAGATAGCGGGGACAGCTTGTGCAAAGGCATGGAGACAGGTGCTTGGGGCGTGGTGTGAGTTTCTTCCCTGTAAGGAGTTACACGGCCAAGAATCATATCCAAGACTATTGGCCCCTCTGTGGGAAGGGCCAAGGCCTCGTGGCACAGCAAGAAGTCCCAGTTTCCAACTAGAAGTTCTCGATTTGCGTCACAGACACCAGATGCTCTGGGTCTGAATTCTAGCTTTGCCGTGTATCATCTGTGTGGTCATGGCAGGTCACAAATGTCCCACATCATTTTGTCTTCTGTACAGTAAGCACAATTAGATCTTGAAGAGCTGTTTCCAGGATAAGTTGCACAGCGCTAACTAGGCATTTGATAGAGGCTGATATTACTATTTTAATGGCAAAACTTTTTGTGAACTAGGCACTTTACAAATATAAAGAATTACATAGTTTCTGCAGATCTAGCAAAATGTCAACCCTAAATTCAGGGTTACCAGCGTTTTTAGATCTCAGATAGTTTTGTTGTTTAACTTCATCTAACCCTTGAGAACCTGTTTTCCAAGTGAAATCAAATGATCTAACGTTGAAATAAGAGTTCACGTTAGAGCAGAGACAACATCAGTGACCAGGTAGTAAAAGCCTGGGTGCCCAGCTCTTACAAACCACACGGATGGATGCCGGGTAGAGTCCTCCGTTCTTCGCAGAGAACTGAGGAGCCCGGGAACCCAGAAACCAGCTCTGCTCACACCACCTGCAATGATCAGACTTGCTCAGCACTTTTGCCAAAGCTGCTTTCGCTTTGTAGATAAAGCTGCTTTTCTTTTGTTTTCAAAGGTTAGCAAGTGGTTAAGGACGCTGTATGAGTACCCTCACTCTACTGCCCGCTCTAGGAGTACCATTTGAGCTTAAGTGAGGTCCGGGAGGTGGAGCTTTCACGGAGCCAGACCCCGCCTCGCAGGGTGCCTTGGGGCCACTTTGGTGTTATTTTCTCCATCCCACACCTGTCTCCTCCAGAGCAAAATTATGTTAGTGACGATCACATATTGATATTGTCAGCAATGATGGGTGGTAATGGCCATACATGCCTCCTGGTTTTTCTCAATAGTTTAAAACATAATTAAAAATTTTTGTTTTTAGTTAAAAAGCATTCCGTGCTTTTTATAATATGTAAAACAGTGTATAGATGCATAAAGAAAGAGCTAATATCCTTCTGACTACTCTAATTCCACTCAACTGGGGTGACCAAATGTTCAGTTTGATCCATGCATCCTTCCATGACTTTCTCAGTGCGCGCGCACACACACACACACACACACACACACACACTAAAGACTCATAATGAAGAGTTGCTTATTATGCTTGTGCAATTTTAATGTTCACAGCACATCCCGGGTGATGGCCCACAAAACTGCTGCAACAACATTTGAGAATACCCATTGCCTCCCGTCTTTCCTAGTCCAGTATCGCTCTTTACTTTTTACAAATCGAAAGAACTAGAAATTAATGAAATTAATCTCCTTGCCCAACCCCTTCCCCTCGGAGTAGCCAGACGATCGTTGTCTGGGTGCCAGCAGATTTGTGCAGAGGGCTGAGCTCTGCCCTGACCCTCTTTGATGAAAATTCAGCCGGTTATTTATCCGCAGTTCAGCTTACCTTTGTTTAGGCAGCCGAGCTCAGTGAGTCCTCAGGAAGAGGTAGCACAGTGAATTTAGTGTGAAATAGCCCTGACAGTTCTAAAAGGTTCTGTTTTATTCATTAAAAGGAGGCCTAACCGTGAAGCTAAATACCAAAAGGAATTCCCTAAACACCTGAGAAGAGAGATTTGAAACAGAGGCCAAACCCCTCTTATCTGCCCAACCCTCCTGTTTGCTAAAGATGTAAGAGAGAGGAAGGAAGGGGAAGAGAGGGAGCAAGTCTGGAGCCATGTCCTAGCCCTTGGAGGATGGTTACAGGACCCGCAGTGACGCATATACAGCCCCCAAGCCCACACCTGCTCCGTGGTGAGCGCTTCATAAATTGTGACGGCTGTGACGGCTGTTATTACTATGGAATAACAAAAAGCAACATAATTTTTTTTTTCAACTTATGACTTGCTACTGGTAGATACTTCCTCAATTAAATAGTAATTTCGGGGAAGTTTCTATTAAGAGAATTTGCTGATTTGCAGTTTCTAAGGATAGGACAAGAGTCTCTCTTTCCCACAGGCCTTTAGCAGAAGGCTCTTGTCCACAAAGCAAGATAGTCTGGCTGCTCCTCAGATCTGTTCAGAGTCCAGGTAACCTTTCAGTCCTTGTGTGTCCAGCTCCACGGCCACGACCATGGCATGGGTGCCTCCAGGCCCCACAGAACTCTGTGTTCCAAGGGAGGCCTGGGGAATGAATGACCTTTGGGCAGAGGTCGTAGGAGAAAGTCCCTCCCCAGGATTTAGCGTGTGTTATCTGAAGTATCTGAGGTTCATCCTAAAGAGCTGATAATAATCACTTATTTACACAGTGAGGAACCATGTGCTCCACCTTTGCGACTTTTATTTTCTATAGTTATGCATGTAGTTCTTTTCACTTACCCTACCTCTGATTGGATCTGTCCTACTGGAGCGCTTTGAGGACCGTGCAGGAATAAAGGGGAGCTCCCAGGACCCCAGGCTCTTGTTCAGCATACGTCTGGCTCTTGCCTCTAACCCTCTTTCCAAGCTGTAAAATTCTTGGATTCCAAATCTCAGTTTTGGCCTTTGGACCACGGTGTTGGCTTTGGTCTCTCAGAGCTGACACTGAGGTAGCGCCTGGCCCTCAGACGTTTGCAGCCCTGTGACGCCCCCTCGCTCCATCCCTCTGATCCTCAGTGCATGACCTCAGCCTCATGGTGGGAAGGCCTTAGGTAGGCCGGTCCCACCTGTCTTCACCCTCTCTCACCTCCATTTCTCTACAGCAAGGACAGTTGGGCCCAGCAATAAGATGCACTGCCAGTTTCAGTACAGTTCAGACTGCGGTCTTTCCTCCGTAGTCTTGCATGTCTGTGTTCATAGGCTACTTGCCCACGGTCCTTTACAGCACCGCATCCTGGAATCCCAGGGTGAGATCTGTGGGCCTGGTGTCGTTTCCAGCGCTTAGAAACTTTAAAACAACCCACTTTCCCCTGGGAACCTGTAGTGGAAACCTTTTAGCTGTATCTACAGGAAGTGTTCAGTGCCTCAGGCCTGCTGACCGTACGCTAAAGCAAAGGGACGAAAAGATCAGTTGCTGGAGACGGAGGTGGCAAATGATTGTCACTGTCAGGAGTCCCTGCGACCTGCGGACAGCTGGGCTGGGGGTGCCCGCCATGCAGGAGCTTTGGGAGCCGTGGAAAATCCAGTCTGATCCACTCCGTCCCTGATAGGATCACAGCCTCAAGCACTGGGTAAAATTAAATTAGGGAGAAAATGAGATTTCTTTTGTTTTCTGCAGAGTCCTGTAGATGTGTTCTTCACAACTTGACCTTGATGGCAGCAGGAAGCCCCATTGCAGGCACAGAGGGGTCTGATACACCAATGGAATACATTGGTGGTTCCTTTGATGTCCTGCTTGGCATGACCATTGGGGATGAGGGGCCCCTCATTTCATCTCCCTCCAGGCCGGCACTAGGCAAAACTGCAAAGTCCCCAACCCCTCTCCGTCCCTTCTCTGTGGCTCCTTCTCCTGGTCAATCCCTGCTCTTCGCAGACCAAATGTTAGCCACACGCTCCAAACCCAGTGTCCCTGGGTTTCACTCTCTCTCAGCTAGAACTGACCCCATCAGCTAAAATGTAAACAGTGGCACAAAAAGTGGTTGACTCTTTACTTCTTCCCCCATCAGTCCTTTTAAGGCCTTCAAGCAAAGAAATAGCTAAGCCACAGATTTCAGAGGTCCTGCCAAGACCCTAGGAACCTGGAGGAGAGGTTCCCCCACCCCAGGTCACAACACTTGGGCCCTCTCTCCCAGGGAGAAAGCTAAGCCTGAACACTTGCTTTTCTTGCTGACTTACGGTAGCATTTCTGAGTGTGGGTCGCAGACAAGCTGTGTCAGAATCACCTGGCATAAGTGCATATTTTCTGTCCCCTGTCCAGAATTACTAAGTCAGAAGCTCTGCCATTGCTCCTAAGGAAATAGCCTTCTTAATCTGCCTCCCACGAGATTCTAAGGCACATTTTAAGAGCCACTGACTATGAACTTGGGGGCATTTCCCCGCGTGTTACTGGCTCCTTCGGATAACCACGTGTCTGATGAGTTATCTCTATAGAGACAGAGAGAGCTGGTTCCTGTGGTCCTTCCCGATAGACCTCCCATTACTCCCAGGGGCAACCATGGTGAGGGCCATGGGCTACTTAGAAATCTGCAGCTTCCTCCCAGCCAATCCTCTTCAGCTCTTTCTAACAGGAGAAGTTGAGTCTTTCAAAAAAACACGTGACATAAAAATGTTAGGAAAGCCTCAGGTTACCCTGAAAACAGGACTGCTCTTACTGGTAAGTAGGGACGATGGTAATCATAATTACGACCACTATTTATTGAAGGCCAGGTGCAGACTGTTCATGGTTATAATTTCGTTTAATCCCCACCATCTTCTTACATAGTGGGTATTGTTATGGTCTTTTTACAGATGAAGACACAGTGGCTGAAAGTCACGTAACGAGTGGCTAGTGCAGTAGTAGAATTCGATCCCAGCCCTGTGTGAATCTAATAATTCCTTCCAGGTATATGCAACTGTATGGAGCCAAAGCCCTTTCCCATACACCCTTCTGTTTTGAGTTCTACACCAACAACCCTGTGAGGCAGACAGCAAGTTTTACAAATAGGAAAGCTGGGGATGGAAGGAATTAATCATTCCAGAGCAGGTACTGGTGAGAAACACAGGCAGGATTTGAACTCAGGGCATTTGACTCTCAGTCCAGAGCTTTTTCCTTTATGATACCCTGCTCTGTCCTCCTGCCTGGTGCATCTCAAGTTATACCCAAGAGGTGACAGTACTGCATACTGCCTCAGTTTAACAAGTGTGCGTGTTTCCTAAGGTGGTCGTAACGAATTACCACAAACTTGGTGGGTATCAAGTGTCATGTTGATGCTTTATACAACCACCCAAGGGCCAGGATGTCATTACTCATTTGATAGGTTAGGAAACTGAAGGCACAGAAAAGTTGAGTATAATTTGGATTATGCACCTGAGAGTGAGGGCAACAGCCAGAGAGAGAGAAAGCTGTCTGTTAAAGGCCCAGAGGGGGAAACCTCAGCGGTGAGTCTGAGGGCAGGAAGTAGCTAAGTCTGGTGGGAGTGTCAGAGCCATGAAGAGAAGCAAGCAAGGTCAGATGGGGCCGGATCATGGCCAGCAGGGAATTCAAGCTAAGAGTTTGGACTTAATTGAGTAGGCAGTGAGGAGGCATTTGAGATTTTAATCAGGAAGATAAATCTGACAGCAGGACTCAGGCCAGCGCAAGGACAGACGTAGACAGGAAGTTGGGCGAGGGGCCCGTTACGGTAAATCGTGCCCATCCTTTGGTCAACAATATATCCTGAGTTTGCTACAATGTGTCAGAATAGAGTGGTCAGCTGGGAAGAAGAGTTCTCTGCCCTCCCATGCTGGACGGTCGAGGACAGAGACAGTGGTGGCTGAATCAGTGGCAGAGAGAAGGGGGGTTGGTAACAGCATTTCACATTTAGAATCAACAGGACATGGTGAGTGAGACACTCAGACGGCTCTCGGCAGCTTGAAAATGAACCGTGCCTGTGGGTTAGGGGCCAACCTACCTGGGAGGTACATCTGAGACTAAAAATGACTCAACTTATAAAGCAAGTGGGAGTTTTGCAGAGATTTTTTTTTTTTTTTTTTAACTCACACAAACTCATTTGAGGTTGAGCTTCCATGAAAGGGCATTTCACACACCTGCCAATCCCAGCAAGGGGGTTCCACGCGATGGCTGAGGGAGCCCTGGACATCACAGGCCAGGCTCTTGTATAGCATGACCGGTGTGACTAAATGTCATGAGCGTGTCCTGGGTCGTTAGTCTTTGAACCACCTCCTGCCCCTGCTCTGCCCGATTGTGCCAGTTTACCTCATTCGGCCCCTCTGCTCCTCTCTGCTCTCCCTCCTGCTGTCAGCCTTTGGGCTGTGTTTCTGTTGTTAGCAGCTCTGCTGGAGGGAGGTGGAGGATGAGGGCATAGGAAAGTGTCCAGAACTCAGACTAGTTTCTTGGCTCTGCTGAAAGCCAGGTTGGAGGATGGGGCTGGAACGGGGTGAGATGACTGGGGCAGGTTTTTCCTATCGTTACTCCAGTCTGGGTTTTATATACCCTCCACCCCGTTCTCCCTGCCTATTCCAGCTCTGCCAGGCTTCAGAGAGCCCAGCTCACACCCAGTAGAAGTTTTCTAACTGTGGGGTTGGTGATGAAGCTGACAGCAGCCCTTGGAGCTGAAGTCACACTCATTGCTCTGAGCTCCCTGGGCTCTTGGAACACAGTACTTGTTAATTTCGTACAAGCCAAGAGGAAGGGCTCTATGACAGAACTTAACTTCTGGGCCCCTGAAATCACTTTTTGGATTTGCCATATAGCCAAAGAGAGTGATTAGCAAACATGACTCTGTCTATGTGAAATTGCCCATTATAACAATCGGATAGCACTTTACTTTCCATTCAGTTCCCCCCTTCCATTGAATTGGTGAGGTAGGTTTTATTATTATTCCCATTTTATGGATGGGTAAGTTTCAGTTCAATGATTTATGTAAGAGACTGGGCTACTCGGGTAGAAATGAATTGGAGTAAACGTTTCTTAGTCCAAAGCCACTGTTGCTTCCATTTCAACACATGACCTTGGTGTTTCCACTGTTTCAGTGGTGATTGGCTTTATTCTGTTTTTTTTTTTTTTTTTTTTCCTTTTCCAAGGGGAAGGGCAGGAGAACATGTGTGGTCACCACCAATTCCCTGAGCTTCACAAACCTGGTTCTCTTCCTGGTTCCACCCTAGCTCATGTTGGGCCTTGAGAGCAAGTCTGGAAACATCTCTGGGGCTCTATTTCCTCACCTGTAAGATGAGGGGTTTGGATTGGATAATTTCCCAAGACCTTTCAGGTTCTAAATTCTGTGCTTCCATGACTCGTATTGGCTCACTCCCTTGTTAGATCCAAAGCTGGTTATGACAAACACGGGTTTTCTCCCCAACCAGGCCAGCCTTTGATAGGTTGATGACCCCGCTTAGCTTTGTTCTGTCCGATACATCAAGTGACTTCATGTGTGACTTTTCTGGTCTCCTGAAACGAAAATGGTCCTGCAGTGAATCAGCGAGATGACGTACTTGCTACTCTGGGCACAGTCCTGGGAGGCCATTCCTGGGCTGGGACTCCACAAAGTTCTGGGCGCTGTAATGTACCTTCATAAACACTAGATGTCCCCTTTGGGCCTTTGGGCAGTAATGGACAGGAGGCCCAAGGGCAGTGGCTGCTGTGGGGATGCTCAGAGTCTAGTATGCTGTCTGGGAAGCTGGACAGGCCAAGATGGCCCAGGAAGGATGTGGAGGACGAGGGGCTGAAGGGACGGGACCCTCGCTTACTGACAGAGGCCCACCCAGCGTCCCAGTGTACCAGGAGCTCTGTGGAGGCCGCTTTCTCTCTAGTTGCCTTTCTAGCCTAACCCATCTGGATGACAAGCCAGTGAGGCACAGCTGTGCACTAATGAACAGCCAGATGGAAAACCAAATCGTCATGTCAGTGCCCAGCCCTCCTAAATGAATCCCAACCTACGTGCTGGGTGCTCCTGGGCAGAAGGCGAGGGCAGTGTTGGATGAATGGCATCGCCCAAAGTGGAGCCTTAAGTAGTCTTTGCACCCGGGTCAGCCGTCCCCCAAGATTGCCTCACAGGCAGGTATCTGACAAGCGAGTTTGGGCTCCTTAGTAGATTACAATGCAGGTGCATTCAGGCCAACCAGGTTAGAGGGTCCCACTTGCTGCAGTGAATCTCTGGCTTTCTGTAGTTGTCCTGAGGCAGAGCTTTGGGGCTAGAGAAGGGCATCTGCCAGGAAGGCGGGCACACGAAGCAAATGGTTTGCTCTTAGCCAGCTGGGACCGGTACCCTTGTGTGAAACAGAGCTGCACTTAACAGCTAAGTGGCTGCCAGCACACATCCAGTTGAAGCTTGAAACCATAATACAAACAATGGGGATGGGGAAATGACCAGCCTGGTTAATTTGTAGCATCTGCAGTGATACTACATTTGTATTCCGGTCCCATTGAGGAAGAGGTGGGCTCTACTGATATCACTTTCAATCTCAAGGCCAGACATATAATCACCTGCCATTACTCTTTAATTACATGGTAACTACTGTGCCATCACTTTCTAACTCCGGTCTAATTGCAGCTCACTTCAGATTAGTGGGCAATAAACATTGTAAACAGGGCCCCAGACCTATTTCTATAAAGCTTAAGGCAGCTTCAGAGAAGGAATGCAAGCATACAAATTGGGTGACTACAGGGAGCCTGCCCCAATAATTATCGTAGGGAACGATGTTGGTTGAACTTAAATGACCCTCCTGATTAAAGCATAGAAGCTGTTTGGTGGGGGAGTAGGCAAACTGTGTCCTACTAAGCATAATGCAGAAAGTCCAGCACGGGATCCCAGAGTCCTGAGTTCCAGTTCTCTTTTATTCACTGGCTGTGTGATCTTTGCTAAGCACTAAACCCTTCTGGGTGTCCATTTCTTTCCTGATCTGAAATGGGTAAAATAAATAAAAACTACTGTGCAAAGATAAAGATTTAAAAAGATCGTATCTGTGGAAAAGTTCTGGGACATAAAAAAGGTGGTGTAGTTGTTAACTATTGCTCTGATTTCCAGGGTGAGGAAGGTCCTGTGATGGTGAGAGAAAGCAAAACCATTATTTCTTAGCCTTCAGCTAGTGCTTCTCAGACTGTGAAGTGCATACAAATCTCCTGGGGCTTGTCGATGCTGCTTTCGTAGGTCTGGGTGGTGCTGAGATTCCGTGTGTGTCATGAACTCTCAGGGGAGGCTGACGCTGCTGGTTGGCAGACCACGCTAGGAGTAGAAGGCTTCGGCCCTCCTGACTCCAGGTGTCAGCTGTGGACTGCGACAGGACGGTCACATGGTCCCTGACGGGAGGAGGCCGGCACCCACGGTGGCTGCTCCTCCCCGTGCAGACAGCAGCGTTGTCTAGGAGATCCAGCACTGCTGTGGACCCCAGGCGCTCACACCTGACTCAAGGTCAGGTCCCCAGTGTAAGGGTCCCGCATTTAAAGGTAAATCTCCACGAGAGGACGCCAGGAGGGTCTGAAGAAAAGATGGTTTTGTTGGAAGGTCAGCAAAGGTGTTCCTGACCTAAGGCAGCGTGGTAATCAATCCTGGACAGGCCTCCAAATAGACGGCTCCATCCTCAGAATGCGAGCACAGAAGGGGCTCAGTTACTATTTGATGGAAGGAAGGAGAGAAAGAAGAAAAAGATGGAAGGGAGGGAGGGAAGGAGGGAGGGAGGGAGGGAGGGAGGGAGGGAGGGAGGGAGGGAGGGGAGGAGGGAGAGAACTTATGTGGGGGATGATGGGAATACACATTGCCTACTTCACACTCTTGCTCATGACTCGCCCTGGAAAGAATCCGGAATTATAGGTGTTGAAGCTGGAAGGCATCGTGGACGCCACCTTTTGCAGCCTCTCATTTCACAGTCCAGAAAGCTGTGACGAAGCACCTTTCCTTCAGTCCCACAGGCAGTTAGCTGGTGACAAAGCTGGGACCCAACCCAGTTTCCACAGTTCTCAGCCCTGTCTTACTCCGCATGCTCCCCACACCATATGAACGAAACTCGCTTCCTGGAACGTCCTTACATGCCAAGCGCCCAGGAAGAATGGAGGCCTGGCATCTGGAGCCCAGTGGGGCCACCAAGGACCGGGCTGCTCCTTGATTCTTTGCTGAGCCTCTTGGTTCCCTCAGCTCTGAACACCATTTGATCTCCGGGAGAAAGCATTGTGTTTCCTCTGTCCCCATCCTACAGCAGGAGACGCCAGCTACCCTGGGACCCCAAGCCCTCTAAGTTCTGATTCAGATTGGTGGCCTCTTGCACATGCCTGGACCCCACAGCACACCCAGCGTCTCCTGCCAGCATCTGGGATGTGCCGGCTCCTGGGGAGGGATAAGGGACAGTGCCACTTTCTCAAGGAGACAGCTGGTGTCCCTGAGTGCGAAGTACCTCGCCAGGCAGGGGGAGGCCACACCGTCAGGGCCAGGAGAAGGAGCATGTTGGCAGTGAATACGCGGGCGTGGCCAGACTGAAGGCAAAGCGACCTGATAAAACGGCACCTCTCAGAGAACATTGCTGAAAAGAACTCTTGGGATCTGGAAATGCCTTCCAGGGGGGTGTGGGGAGAAGCAATGAATGCGGAAGCCAATGTGGCCTGTGACACACCTCCTGGCAGGTTCTTTATCCCACGTAGCAACAGCCAAAAGCCCAGGCGAAAGCAGAGCCTGTCCCCATGCCATTCTTCCAGTCACTTTTTAAAATAACCTTAATCTACACCCTATAATATGTACATTAGGTGAGCCAATTTAATATAAACTCGTATTACAAGATTACTTTGGAAACTCCTATTAGCGAGCATGGAAAGTCATTAAATATCCTTTTAGCAAAGACTCCAGTGAGATTCCTAACTATTATGTAGAATACAATCTAAATGTACATGAATATAGAATATTGTAGAAGCCTAATCAAAGGGTGCATGTTATGTTTGCGACACAGACTGTCAGTAAGAACGTTTAAAGTTGCAGGTTTGTTTCTTATCCCTATTTAGCACGTAAACACGTCATCCGTGGGAAGCCCGATTCCTTCCCTTCACGCTCCTCTCTGTGCACCAGCTACGTTGTCCCTCCTCATACAGGAAGACACTGAAGTTCAAAAGGTCAGGACACTGCCCAAAGCGGCCAGGCCAGGGTTGCCCTGGAGCCTACACACCTGAGTTTCCACCAGCAGTGAGGACCTCAGAACCTGGCCTCTCCAGGTGTGGGCTCCCTACCTGCATTAGTGGGTGGGACTTGGTGTCCTAAACATGCGTGAGGCACCTCCAGGTCATCACACCAAGACTGACACCTCCTGGGCCAGGCTCAAGGTTTAAAATCAGATATTCTGAGGAGGGAGCCGTTACGGTCTAATCGCCTGCCCAAGCTTGGCGCTGCACGTCCCTTTAAGTGGAAGCACCCAGAGTCTCCTCCCCTTGTCAGCTGGGAGACGCAGACCAGATGAAAACAGAATTTGGTTATAGTCCTTGTAGGCTCTGAGTCACCAGCCTCATCCAAAGAGGAAAGGGTCACAATTCTATTAGCTGCAGTCTTAGCTCCCTTGCTGTCCTTTCTTTATCTTCACGGATGTAATTAAGCCATTTCACTTCCTTCCTTCCCTTCACCCTCAGGGAGGAAGCTGCTTTCATTGGCTTCTCACCCGCCCCTGGTGAGACGATGGGGTCCCCAGATGAGGCCCTATGGCTGCACAGCAGCTACCCTCCAAGCTGTCCATGACAGGAAGGGAGCTCCATGGCCCTTTCCCCCTCAGTATTGTTGCTCACTGCCCCCTGATCCCGTTCACACACAGAGCCTGCCACTGCACAAGATAACCTGGGTGCTGAGTATGTCTGTGTGCGCACAGTCGGCAGGAGGGGCGGGATGAGACCAGATTTATCCTGAGAAGCTCCCGTCACAAGGTCCCCTTCCAAGAGGCAGAGAATACCAAGGAAGTATTTACAGAGGGACTCGGCAGGGAGAGACCTGGGGGACAGCATGGTGACCGAGGGAGCTGTCCCAGGTCCTTCTTGCCCAAAGCAAGAGCCGATAGTGTGGGCTAGAAAGAGTCAGGATTCCAAGCTCTGGGGAAGAGAACGTTGGGAGAAGCTCTACAAGTGCTGGATCTTTTAAAAGTCACCTGAGATGAGTTTGATGATGATGATGATAGATTTCTGCTAAGGATGGAAGAAATGATCAAGAAAGGAAGTCATAAAAAAAAAAAAAAGGCTCCCAGGAATTAGTAAGGAATCAAAACCTCTACCAAGAAGATGGTGAGACCGTGAACATGGTTGGGAGAGGAAGGGAGAGAAAACCCGCTTCCTGTGGCCTGGAGTCCTGGCTGACTCACAGTCTAATTTCAACATCAGCTCAGCTTCACTACCCTCCCAGGCTCTCGCCCCACCGTATTTGGGTCTCTTTTCTCCACACTCCCCTCCCCTTCCACACCATATTCCAATTTGATGACAACAGGATTTTAATAGAGTAAACTGTTCTTTAGTGAGACAAAATTACAAAACAAACACATACACAAGATGTGGTGGCTAACACTTATTGAGTGCCTGCTGTATACATCATCTCTAATAATAATGGTAGTCATGCAAGGTAAATACTATTGCCCCCAATTTACAGATAAGGAAACTGAGGCTTAGAAAGGTTCATTTCCCCAAGACCACACAGCTAGGAAGTGACAGGGCTAAGATTGGACCAGATTCATGTTTCACCAGAGCACATGTCTTCTCCCAATACCATAAAATCTCTCTGATGGAGGTGATGGGGATTTAAACTGTGACACTCCTTGGGCAGAGACGGTCTTGTTCATTTTATAGGAAGCATTTCCTAAAGATTTGATCTAGACTGAATATGCAGAATGCCTGATTCTTATCCACTCTCCCCTGGCTTTGCTGACAACGTTTTCTCCAAGAAGGAAGAGGATAGTCACTTGGTAATTGTCAGGATGCACTGGCCTGACTCAAAGTCCATCAGTGGAGGTCAGAGGACTACCTGGCCCAGAAGTGGTAATGCACTTGTAGTAACAACAAGGCAACAAGGCAAGCTACTGGGCAGAGAAATAGGACCTCGAGCATCAGAGGACAGAGAAGCAGACAGGCTCCTGGGGCAGGTGCCATGGTGACAATGAAATCCGTTTCAGGGCTGAGGTCTGTGGAGGAACCAGGCAGGGTGTGCTTGTAGGTTGGCTCTGGAGCAGTGTGTTTGTGTGTGGGGTGGGGTGGGGAGGGGCAGGGGGCGGCATGCATGTGCTGACTTGTAGGATTTGTCAGTTTCCATGGTGCAAATGTTTCTAGCCTGGCCAATTTCAAGCAACCAGTGTGATATCAACTAGCTCCCAAAATTCCCCAAAATTTGTCCACTGGCTTCTACCACTGGAATGAGGGAAGTACTAAGGCATGAACTTAGGTGCTGGACAACAAAATACAACCTACTTACAGAGGCGCGGAGGTCTGGCGAGGACCACCGGAAGTTGGAGGGATCGTGCCCTCACATTGGAGGTCTGTTCTAGAAAGATCACTCTCCTTTAAACAATGTCCACAGGAGTGCAAAGTCTCTCCTGAAACCCTCTCACTGGTTTCCAACCCTCAAAAACGCACAGCTCTAGGTATCTGCACTGAATAACCCCAGTCACACATTATTAATCCATTCATTTAGCAAGTATTTTATAAAGACTCACAAGGTGCCAGGTGCTGTGTTGAACCCTCAAATTCTCAGTCCCTTTTGACTATACACATCTTAAGGGAAGGGGTCATGTTTGTACACCAGCACGTAGCACAGTGCCAGGTGCACAAAAATCGTGTATACTTGTTGAGTAAATGATTGGAATCCAGCTCATTAATGGAAAAAATAATATTTTAAAGGAAAACAATATATCCTCAAGGAACTAGGAAAAGTTCATATTCCCATGTTATCTGATTCTCCTTTCTTTCTCAGGCTTTCTCTCATCTCTGAAGTGGTTTGGGATTTTAAAGACATCACAGAAAGATTAAGGGTACCTTTGTCAAGGTTAGAAGGTCCTTAATTCATTTGTAAAGCAGCAGCATTATTTTCGGTGTTAAGAAAAGCGGGCTTTTTTTCCCCCGAATTGAAAAAAAAGGAATCTATCAATGCCAGCAGTCAAGAGCTCCAGGGGTGGAAAATCCCAGTGTTAGCACTGCCTGTGGGCCTGGCCTTTGAGTGACAGCACAGGCCTGACCCCCTGACTGGCGCCTGTCCCTACAGGGCATTTCGGAGAGAGAAAGCCATTACCCACAACCCAGATTTCTTCTGCAACCAAGTGGAATTTCTATAAAAGTCACCAGATGTGCAAAGACAGACTGAGTGAAGGGGACTCAGATCTCCTGAGCAAAACCACATGGGTCACTCAGAGCCTTGAGGGCCCCCTTTGCTGGAACATCTTGTAGCCCAAGGTGCGTAAGAGCAACAGTGGGGAGGGGTGGGGGCTAAAGGTGAGCCCACCCACCCCTACCTCTGAAACCTAGTTGGGGGGAGACTGAGAGGAGGTGCTCTCAGGAGCTATAGAAAGACACGGGTGGATGATAAGGGAACCCAGGCCTGAGCTCTCCCTCCCCCTGCCCCCAAAACCCAACCTGTGGGCGGCTTCTCCAAAATCAAGATTGGGTGTGTTTACCAAGCTCCTTCCTGGGACAGACTCTGTAACTGGTGCCTAACAGATGGAGAACTATGTTACCCAGCCTGTGACCTCTGAGGAAGGAATCATCTAAAGGCCCCCGAGGAAGGTTGGGTATTAGATAGAAGACATGAAACGTGTTCAGCTGTTACTTGTCTGTGCTTCCCTGTCTCCCCCACATACACACACACACACACACACCACTGATTTAAACTCAATGCACAGCACTTTATTATTTTTTTCATGTCACTATTCCAGGATTAATCGTGTCGTGCTATGTTACTGTATATGTCTCTCTCCCCTGCTCTCTGCCAGCTTCTCACTGGCAGGGACTGGGCGTCTATGTGTTTGCAGCACCTCGAACAAACCCCGAGATAGAGGCAGTGTCTGTATACAGCAATCCCCTCTTATCCATGGGGCTCTGTTCCAAGACCCCCAGTGGACACCTGAAACCGTGATTAGTACTGAACCCTATATATGCTATGTTTTTTCCTATAGTACATGCCTCCGTATGTTTAATTTATAAATAGGCATAGTAAGAGATTAACAGCAATAACCAACAGTAACATAGAACAGTTATAACAATATACTGTAATAGAAGTTGTGTGAATGTGGCAGCTCTCTCTGATAACCAATCTGATAACCAAGAGGGTGGCTAAGTGGCTAATGGGCTGGGTCAGATGCCAGACTTGGAGATGCTGGATAAAGGGAGTAGTCAGGTGCTGGGCAGGAAGTTTCCTTCAACTACTCAGAATGGCGCGCAATTTACAATCTAGGAATTGCTTATTTCTGGATTTTCCATTTAATATTTTTGGACTGTGGTTGATTGCAGGTAACTGAATCTGTGGAAAGTGAACCCACAGATAAGGGGTTGTGTAGTGAGTGAACCAATTCATTCATTTGTTAATGGCTCAGCAGAAGGAGAAAGAAAGAGAAGGAGGTGGAGAGCAGAAGAGAAGGAAATGGTGCCTGAAGAGCAAAAAAACACACCTTAGAGAAGGAGCCTGGGTGGCCATCACTGCACGCTGACGTGACAAAGTGAAGAGCGGCCCCCGAAAGACCAGGGGCTCAGGGAACCAAAAGCTGCACTGCTTGCTTCCCAAATAAAGGACCAAGTTAAGTCACTGTACAACTTCTTAAGTTAAATACACACACACACACACACACACACACACACTGGGGGTGCCAAAAAATGTATACAAGTGGACAATTTGGTCGACGTTGCTCAAGCAGTAATTCATCATCATCAGAAGTGTCTGGATGCTGATGGAAACCACTTTGAGCACCTCTTGTAATTGCAGAAGTCGAATGTGACTTGTATTCATCTTTTGTTACCGTATATATTACAATTTTAATACAGTTTTTTCCTTTCTTAAAATGAGTATACATTTTTTTTGCACCCTCAGTGAAGAACCAAGCAGCCAAGGGCAAGGAGGAGTGGCTTTTCAACAGACACATCAAAGGGTGACCTTTACAGTTGGACAGCAGCATCTGGACCGCGGGGTCTCCAGGCCGACCAAGCAGCTGGGAGCAGTGAGCAGCCTGGAGGAGGGAGTCACATCGTATCCCCCACATGAAGGGCTACGGCCCTGAGATGGCCTAGACACAGTGAGCACTCAGGGACCCTGTCCTCTGTCCCTCCCTCCTTTCCTGCCATGCTTAGAGGGCATCTGGATGGTGGCATCTCCTCCAGGGCACTCAGAGAAGCTGCAGGGGAGGGTTGCTGAGGTGCGTCCAATTTTAAGAACCCCAACTCAGTTGGTAAGGAGAGACTTTGTAAGGAAGGGTTAGTTCAAGGCAGGGAAAGGGACTATTTCCGCCGAACCCATAGACCTGCAAGCATCCCGAAGTTACGCAAAAGGAGGTTTTGTCTCTTTTATTGGGAAGAGTAAACAAGGCTCGGAAGACCCTGGTGTGGGGAAGTGGATGAAAGGGTGGCGTGATGGACAGGTCAGAGAATGGCGCTGAGGCCAGCGTATTCTCAGGAGCGGCTGTTTCAGAGTTGTATGCTGACCAAAGTGCAGGGATCTGGGGGAAAGGCGAGAAGCTTAACCAAAATTTGGTTCACAAGCATTCTGTTGCAATTGATTGGTGTGGACAAACAGTTCAGTTCATGACTTATGAGGCAAAGGATGAGAATTTAGGGGGACGGTGTGCAGCTTGGTAAACCAGGGAGCGTCCAGGGCTTGTATCTCAATCATCTGGAGAAGGGGGTCCTTTCCCAGAACAGAAAAGGATGGGGTGTTTTTTACCTTCACTGTTCTCCAGGATCGCAGGGCTCAGGTGAAAATCAGCCAGGTGTGAGAAAAGCCTTCTTTACAGTTTACCCATCACAGTCTGCCGAGATCAGGGCAGTGTTGTTTCCTAACGTGGTTGGTTATACGCTGTCTAGAACCAAGGAAGCTTCTGCTTATATTTAAAATTAGTTAGGTCCCAGTGTTCGGCCTACCTTTCATTGACTTGGCTGTATTCAATTAGGTGGCATCTGTGCACCCAAATTCCAGTCTGTGTCCGATCCTGGTGTTCTGTTCTCATTAGCAAGACTATCCCTGGCGTGCGACAATTCCTTGAACGCGCTCAGTCAAGTGACTTTTTATAAGATCATTTACATTCCTTTGGCTTTATCTCTGTCCCCATCAAAGAAAGATGATTATGATTTGACTTCTCATGCAGTTTGACTCCAGGGACAGAGTGCACTAATCACACAGCATTTGCTGGTCTGGTTGTAGGACAATTACTGCTCATTGTAACTTAATCAGTTGTCCTGACATCTGCCTCTGTCTCACATGCATCTCAGTTAACACAGGTTGGTCCCCAGGGTCGTGTGTGCCTTGACAGACTCTATCTGTATGCCTGCAAAGCACAGGCCAAGTTCAAGAATATGGGGACGTCTGTAAGGTCCCCTGAGAATGACACCGTGTCCAACTCCCATTTTCCAAAACCTTCAAGTCTCTTCAACCAAAGGCCGTCCAAAAGGTCCATTCCCCCAAATCGCTTCAACCTCAGCAGCGTCTGAAAAAGGAAACATGGATGCATCCCCAGGGTTAATGATTTTCCTTTTCTTTATTAATTTATTGCTTTCTACCCTCCTTCCCCACTCCTGGTCTCTTGTCTCCATAAGGCAATGATTTTAATGTGCTTGATGTAGGCATATGTCCTTACAAATTATGTGTAATATTGTTTCGTGTTTTATATTGATGGAGGTCAAGTTGGGTTACAGATAACATTGAAGTTTTTACTTGCTCTGCCGCCCACAGTATTTGAAAATTCCATCTGTGTCACTATATGCACACCCAGGGCACAGCTTCCACTTTACAATCTATAGCTGCGAAGTGCTCCACGGTGTGCCTGTGTCATGTTTGGCTTTTCCGTTCTCCAGAAGGGAAACTCAGAGAACCAACCACCCCCACACTGCCCGGCAAACGGTGCTGTGCAGGTGTGTGGGACATGCCTCTTTGTGGACCTATGGGAGGGGTTCTTTGGGACATATGCCAGGAGCAGGTTTGTGGGATCCCAGGTTGTGTGTACTCCTGTTGACTGAGGGCTGCCAGACATGGCTACACAAAACTACGCTCCCATCTGCGGACCATGAGGGCTTCTGTCGCCACATCCCTGCCAACACTTGGCATCATCCAGCTTTCTAATTTTTGCCACTCCCACAGTTTAAGTAGTGTCTCATTATTTTATTTTGCACATTTGTGATTACTGATGTATTTGAGTAGCTCTTCCAATGATTATTTTGCTTTCGAGTTTGGCTTTCTTTTTATTCTCAATTCTTATCCTTTGCCCATTTATCTGTGAGACTTTCGACCCTTTTGTTGTTGATTTACACAAGATCCTTCTACATTCTATGCATAAGTCTTTTGTCAATTTTAGACATTGCAAATATTTCCTCCAACATTGTTTGTCAATTTTGTCCGCATTGTCTATAAATCCTTAATTTTCAATCAGTCAAATTTCACCTTTTTTGCCTTATACTATATGCTTTTGAAATTTTGTTTAAGAAATCGTCCTGCCCCTTAAGGTCATGTTATTCATTTACATTTTCTTCTATGAATCTTCTTCTGATCATTACATTTAGGTGTTTGATTTGTCCACAGTTTTACCTTTGTGTGTGCTACTCATTTAAAGGAACCTAGTTGTGTTTTGTCTTTTTGTGTGTGTGTGTGTTTTTGTTATTTTCCGGAAAGATACCTGCAGCAAATGTAAGTCAAATAAGTCCATAAAATCTGCTAGTTTCTCAACACCATCTTCTAAGCAACTTCTCCCTCCTCATTGGTGTGTAGTACCAGCTTTATCACGTATTAAGTTTCCACAGAAATGTGTATTATCAGAAAGTTTACTGATTGGATTCATTTATTAGACAGTCACGAGATTTCAGAAGAGTCTTCAAACATAGAAATAACAACGGCCTCTAAAACCCTGCAGTACTTCCAGGGCGAGCTGCAATCTCAGGAAACAGTTGTGCAGACAGCAGAGCTTCCTGGCGCTTCTTGGTGAGGCTTCCGGTCTGAGAGCCTCTGCTCTGTTTTCTCTGACCACAGAACTGCCCAGGCCCAGCAGCAGCCAGTATTAGTTAACTGGCTGCCGTGTCTTTGAACCTTTTGTAATTCCTTTCAGTGTACTACGTCACGTACCTTAGGAAAACCTCACGAAGTTGTTAGCGTCACCTCAGTTTTACAGATGAGGAAACGCAGAGGCAAAGCGTTTAAATTAATGTACACTAGTCTGCCCAGCAGATAAGGTCCCGAGCTCAGTATGAATCACAGGAGGTGAGAAAGGGCTTAACTCCACTGCTGATGACGCTTCCCCTTTATTATACTGCTCTTCACTTCGATATTTGTTCCATCAGACAATGTTTCCTCAGTTCTGAGAAAGAAACTGTACTAGGTGCCAAAAGACTCATCAGATGAGCATTCGATCCCTAAGGAGCATCCAGTCTGGTCTGGGAGAGAAGACGTGTCCACAGACAAGTACAATAGAGATTAGAAAAGGAGAGGTTCCTGCAGGGCCACTGAGTTCTGTAGTTGCTCAGAATTAGGAGAACTCTTTCCAATCTTTGTCTTTTCCCAAGAAGTGCCCATCCCATTCCATTTCTATGTATGTTGTAGTCACAACAAGTTTGGATGTTGACAGTTGGGTTGCACAAATATTTAGCAAAGCTGTAGTGCCAGAGAGTCCTTCCAGGCTCGCAGGAATGAAAGCAGCTAGCCTTCATTTTACATGAACTGTCTTTCTCACTTGAGCCGTATTCAAGTTTGGCATTTGACCCACAGTCTCAAGGCCACTTAGACTCAACAGTCTTCTACCATCGCTCAAAGGAAGAAAGTCTACATAGAGGCCAGATATACTGGAGACACAGAAAGGAAGGAACGGGAAGAAAGAGGATAGGTGGTTATGTGATTAACAGAGCATACTCTACTAACTTTTCAAATTTGAAAAGTGTCGTAGGTTGGGTTTCCCCAGGACAAGGATTCGTGTGAAAGCGGCTCAGGAGAACCTACTATGAGAGAGGGAGGCAGGACGGGGAGGGGAAGATGCCAAGCAAAGGTGACACATCCGGCCAAGCCCCAGTCTCAGCCTGCTCCTGCAGAGTAGCTCTGGTGTACGCAGGACCTCTCAGAGTTTGTTCAGACTTGAAACAGTGCTGCTGGGCCTTTCAGATTCCAGCATACATCAGACGTTGGCTAAGGGCCAGAGGGAGATGAAATGGTAGAAGGTAGGTGAACCCCCGGCAGCTCCAGCTGTCCAAGGGCTGTCCTCAGAAAAGAATTGGGTGGGTATAGAGAAGTAAAGACCCACAGAGCTGGTGAAGTGGGGAGGTGGGATGGCTGGGCACAGCATCAACAGTGCCGCTCTGAACAGGGTCTGCAACACATTCATAAGTCAAGTTCAGGAATTCTGCTGGCCTGGAGCCACTCCTAGTAGTACCTCCTCAGTTTACAAGTGAGACAGCTGAGGCATAGGGAGGTGAAAGTATGTACCCAACGCCATATAAACTAATTGGCGGCAGAATTAGAATTCCGGGCTCCTAAACTCAATTCCTGGCCTCTTTCGGCTGCATCTTACCACCCTGCTTCCCGGTGCTGATGACAACCCTCAGAACTTGGAGGAACGCGGTGCCAACCCAGTAGATCATATTTTTCATTTTATTTAGATCATTCTCTGCCCAGAGTCTGGCTTGTTTCAGGCCCGGCATCCATCCTTGCAGGCCCAGCTGGCCCATGCAGCCCTGCTTGGCAGCCCAGTAGGAAACAGACATTCCCTTGATGGAGAACCTGGCAGTCATCTGGAAGACTTATCTAGGTAGTCAAGGAAACCTTGATGCCTGAAGAAGGCACTCAGAAGATGACAGGTCTGAATAATCTGACAAATTTTTATTGCCCCCAACTCTCCAGTCCCGTAAGTCATGAAATAAATCTCAGCTCACATCAAATAAATTATTGTCTGTTTAAGAATGAAGAGTGGATGAAGCAAAAAGCACCCAATCTGCTTCTGCCTCTTCTCTCCCTAGGCTCAATATCAGGGATTTTTTCCAACCAGAGCTTTGCCTAACCCTTCTCCACACCGAATCTCTCCCTCCAACTCCCCTGATGGATAGCTGTGCCAAGCAGCAGAGAGCAATCAAGGGGTTAAGCCTGCTTTTGAAGAATTGTGAGGACCACCAGGCAGGGAGGAAAGAAACTCTGAAAGATGAGAAAGCTGTCATGCTTGCTGGTTAGGCAGATGAAGTGGCCAGCAATTCCTTAGAGCACTAAAGATTTATCAGCAAAAAGAAAAAAAAAATCAATTGGCTAGATACTCTTAAAAGAGAAGAACGGAGAAAAAATAATGCAAGTGACGAAGGGGACGGAGAAAGAAAGTTTAAGAATGAAATAGGGACGTGTTCTCTGGTCTCCGTGGCACAATCTGTGCTTCCTTCGTCCTCGCACTTAGACTGAATTATAACTGTACAGCTGCTTACCTGTTTCTCTGGTCACAAAGCCATCTTCCTGGTGACAAGGACTCGGTCTTTTTTGCTCACCCTTAATGTCTGCCAGGCTCACACAATGTCTAGTACATAACAGATGCTTATTATATATTTGTTGAATGAGCAAGAAAATAAATGAATTATCGGGTATTTTGTAGGAATCACTATTGACCAACACACAGAGCTAGACATTTGAGCCCCTTGAGTCATATAAACCTCTCAACAATGAGACAGATATTATCATAGTCATTTTGCAGATAAGGAAATGGAGATTCAAAGAGGTTAAATAATTTTCCAGAGGCCAGACAGCTAATAAATGGAAGAGTTGGAATTGAAAGCAAGGTCTGTCTGACTCCACAGTCTGATTTTTGTTGGATTTACTATTTGTTTCTAGACAATTCTTTATGATGTGAGGTCTGGCTGCCCACTCTAAGAATGAGCCACTGTCTTCCCTCCGTGTTGTCATTCTGCCCGCCATTTTGTCATTCCACCCTTTGCCTACACTTCCTCCATTTGATACACTGGAGAAAGGAAAAAAAAAAAAGAGATGAAATCCAAGCCAACCCATTAATTATATCTTGTCAGGCTCTTCTCTCGGGGTATTTCATTCGTGTATGCGTTTTCCTCTCCGTTGGCGGTAAACTCCTGGGGGGCAAAAGCCACATTTTGTGCATCTCTGGCTGTTTCTACCCCAGACACTTAAAGGTACCATTCAGGTTGTTGGCCGCTATATCACTGAAGTTGGCATCATAGCTGGGGTGACAGAATGAGGGCATCAGGGACTCGGGGGGCCATGGCACATAAATGAGAGGTGCGCAGGAATTACCTTTGAAAGCCCTACCAAAACACAGTCAATCCATCAGTTGTACACAAATCAGACTGGTTCTCGAAGGACAAATGGGAAAGGAGGGGAGAGAATATCATAAACAAAGGTTCTCAAAAAAAAAAAAAGAAAAGAATGAGCATAGTGGAGTCAGCCCATCTGTCTCTAGCTCCCCTTCCTCTCTGGGCAGCCAGAGAGCTTCCGACAAGGAAGAGTGTTTGTCCACTCCTGCCCCACCTTGTAACTGTGACCTTGGGTGACCTTTCCTAGCCTGAGTCTTCCCAACTATAAAAGGAGTGCTGAGGCCAGCCCACTTCTTTAACCCAGAGCTCCTGGAACCCCATGCCAGGCCTCTCATGTCACCGGTACCTCCCAGGGCTGGGCAGGGAGAGGAGGGAGTGCCCGTGAGGACCCAGAAGTGCTGAATTCAGCTTATTAATAGAACCGCACCTGAGCATGGCCTGCTGAAGGGCCATCCATCTCAGCCGGTGGGGCTGAAGGGAAGAAGCGAGATTAATGCGGCTGGCGAGCGGGCTGGCCACCCACCCTTCGCCCATCTCCTCCTCTGAAGGCTGTTTGAAGAATTCATTAGGAAAGGGCAGCAGGGATGGGGGAGAGCTGCGCTGTCCTGATCGCCCCACCCATAACCCCCTCTGGTTTGCCTTCTTCAGCTGAGATGGTCAGGGTTGCTCAGGATCTAATAGGTCCTCATGGTGGGAGCAAGAAAGGGTCAGCACTGGAGGACCACTCCCAAACCTCAGAGCGCGGCTAAAGGCCTTCAAATGCTCCTTTATTCACCTGCAAATAAAAGGGGGCTTGGCCTCCTGTGTTGACCCTGCTGGAATCTTCTCTGGCTGTCCCCCAAAGGAATCTGCAGTCTGGCCACAAGGACACCACTGTACAGGGTGGGACACAGAGTAAGGTGGGACGCCAGAAGAAAGGCTCACCCCACCTCATCCAGGCCTCCTGTCAGGGGCGAAAGGGTGCTGGGTTGGTCAGAGAGTCCCCCTAAGTCCGGAGTGATTCATGCAGACTGCCAAGCAGCCAATACCCACCGATTTAACCCCTGAAATGTGGGCTACCTGAGCAATGGCTATTACTTAACCATTAGAATCATTCTTTGTCACCCCTGTGATTTTTAGTCTGAATTCATCGAAGCATCATTTTTAGTATTCTGAGAAACCCTTACCACTCTTGCCCTTGCTGGTGTCAATTTAATAATTGCGACAGTGACTGCTGAGAAGTGGGAGGAATTCTCAACCTTCTCCCAACTTGAAAAAAAAAATCCTTTATTAACGATTCAGGTCATCTTTTCAAGTTTGTATACATTTTTGCTGACCCTTTACTATTTCCTTTGAGAGCAGGAGTGACTAGGCTTGAAGCAAAGTCATTTTATTGATTTTTTAGGTTGGATAACTTGACACCAAGCACCGAGGCGGGGGCCCGGTTATCTTGATGCTTTATGTCCAGGAAGCAGGAAAGACTAGAAAAAGGTCTCTGTTGCTAGAGCAGGGAGATTTATGCTTTCATGCCAGGTCTACAGCATGTAGCTGCTGGATCGTGGGTAAATCACTTTAGTTACTTACTACACTAAAAGAGACAAACAACACATGTTTACTGACACCAACTTCTATCACGGCACTATTTCTTGTCCCCTTAGAAGTAGTGCACATAATTTTCACCATTTCTTTAGCTCATTATTTATGTATTTATTGTTTTCTTATTCTAGGAAGGATTTGAGAAATCTTACAAAAAAGAAAGAAAGAGAGAAAAAGAAAAAAAGGAAAAAGAGGCTGAATAAAAATAGATGACAGGGGAAATTAGCCCCTTAAAACTTGTGCCGTAAGGTACTGCTTGTTTCTTAGCAATAGGCCCTCTGTTGGTCTCAGAACTTTCTAGTGGCCAGATGAAGCCACGTAATGTGGAAGGGGAAAGCATTCTCATCCCACTCATTCTGGAGAAAACAAGCAATGTTCCCTGCTTCTGAGAGCAAACAGGGATTTCTCTCTTGGACCCTAATAAGAGGACGTTAGGAGATAGAGCAGCCTCAAGGTCTTCACAAAAGTGAAGATGGCAGGAGTTTCTTCAGGCTCTTAGTATCGGTTCCCTGTGCGTGAGGAGGACGTGGGCTCAGCAAGGAATCACAGGTTGGGCATCAACACGATATGCTGCAAGCGTCTCTCTGCTGTAGGCTTGACCTGTTGGTAAACTTGATGCTACTATGTAAGCCAGTTTTCCAAGGGTAGCCCTGAGCCTACTGCATCAGTGTCCCCTGGGACGTTATTAGACATACAAGTTTTCAAGCTCCACCCAGGCTTATGAATCAAAAACTCTGGGGTGGGGCCGTGGAATCTAGGTTTTCACAACCCCTGAGGTCACTTGAGGACTGGTGACATAGAGAAAAATGAGTAGATGTCACATCCTTCCCACAGTTACAGACACACTGCTTTTTGCCTCTGATCCTTTGATTAGAGTGGGGCAGCAGTTAATTTTGAGGTATATGTTTTTGGCAAGAGCCCAGAGAGGAAGCACTTATGTTATTAATGAAAAGCAGATCCATAGACTTTCTAAACCACTCAGGTGATGGTCTGGTTGATCTCCTTCCTCTTCAGCATGTGAAGTCTCTCCAGAGGTCCTCTGACCCCCCTGCTCTAGGTTAGGTAGGGTGCCAGGGCAGGCCAGCGGGGGTGCCGGCTGTTTCCTCTGAGGGCACCTTCACTACACTGGATGCACGTCTTCTTGGCTTCTTCAAACTGCTGTAATGTGCTTTGCATGTATATTTGCTTTTTCTTACCCACGGTCTCTCCCAGCTCTAAAATTATATGATTCCATTAGATAGGCATAGAATAAAGAAAAGCCCAACACTGAAAGGGACTAGAGAGAGAATGTATTACAGTCTCTTCATTTTGCAGGTCATAAGCGAGTCGAGAACACAGACAATTTCCCTTGTTGTATTGCTTAGCTCAATACCCAGCACATAACAGGTTCTTGGTGACTCATAGTTGAATCTGCTTGTTGGCTGTGTGTAGTGTTTCATAATTTTCACATGCCTTCTAGCATTTTGTCCCCTCAAACATTCGGCAAGTATTCTCATCCCTATTTTCAGGCCAAGCAACTAAAGCTTCAGCAGTTGGATGTTTCCTGAAGTTTCACAGCTTTCAATTTACAGAGATCCTCTTACCTGTGGCCCATTTACCTTTCCTTCTCTGCTGGATGGAATCTACCCCTAACGCCGACAAGCGTGTCAGTCACTCACTGGGCCCCGCCCCCAAAGGCATGTAAACCTGTATCAAACTGAATGGGTCACTTCCGTGTAAATAGTGGCCTTGGGCAACTCTAGTCAACTCAAGGAGACAAAGGCAAGGACCTCGGCCTTTTCAGCGACTTGAGACAGAACCCACACACGTGCACGTGAGTGAGGATTGGCAGTGTGGCCTTAGGAAACCACCACTGGCTGCAGAGCAAACTAAGCAAGTGGTGGATTTTACCAGCCTCCTCCGAGAGCTGTAGCTACTAGACTATCAAAGTCGGCTAAACACAAACTGAAGATGAAGTGGATAAAGGTATTTCCACATCTTTATCTTTCGACACTTGTAAACATAGTTCTGCACACATATCAATTGGGTGAATGTGCAGAGACTGCATGTCATTTCTTGTATAGGCAAAGTGATTTGATCTCAGCAAAATTAATCTAAACAAATGCAGCCGACGGTAGCAGAAAGACAAAATGTCAGATTGAGAAAATGCAAGAAATTGTTTTACTCAAGACCACAGCCAGACTCAGAAGTTCCTTTGTTGCAGACATTTTTAATCCAGTACCTGCATCTGAGGGAAATGTCTTGCCCTCTCCCTTTAAACATTTTTTTGGTTCAAGTTAGCATTTTCTGTGACCTTCCCAAAGGTCACAAGGCTGCTGGTAGCCCACGGGGTTCCTTTGTGAGAATTAAGAAAAGGTTCTTCCTTCGGGCAGACTTAGCCCCAGTTAGGGAGGATGGCTGGAGAGGGGAGCAAGGACTGAACTCCAACTTCTGCTCACCTAGCAGCTGCCACTCTTGTGCAGGGCACAACTAACTCAACAGTGCGTGGCAGCTTTGTCTTTATGTGCAAACCCTGTGTGTACTACAACGGTGGCCATCCAATCCAATGTGGATGGCGTCGGGGGTCAGCTCACGTATGGACATACACAGAAACCTTCCTTCCTACTAAGCCAGATCACCTTTAAATCAGGTAGATATTACTGTGTTTCCCCCAAAATAAGACCTAACCGGAAAATAAGCACTAGCATGATTTTTCAGGATGCTCGTAATATAAAATAAGCCCTAACGCATCTTTTGGAGCAAAAATTAATATAAGACCCAGTCTTATTCTGGGGGAAATACGGTAGGGCTTATTTTATATTACAAGCATCCTGAAAAAAATTACGCTAGGGATTATTTTCCGGTTAGCTCTTGTTTGGGGGGAAACACGGTAGTAGCCAAGAATAACACACAAGACTTTGCTGAACTGTCTCACATACACTGGAAGATCGTGTCTTCAACCCTCGTTTATGAGACATTTCATTAGGAAAGTTCATATTAACACTAATAACGCTAAAGATCCTACTAGGAAGAGCTAACATATATTTAATGCTTGCTATCTGCCAGGCATTATTCTAAATGGTCAATATATCAACTCACGGAATCCTCACGACACCTCTGTAAGGTGGTTACTATTACCATCCCTGTTGTACAGATACAGGACTTCTCAGAAACACAAAAAAGTGAAGTCACCAGGTCAAGGGCACCGCCAGCTCCAGAATCTGCTGCTAACCCCTAGGATACCTGTGTAAAATGCTGGAAACATAAAAGGTGCCAGGACAGGTAGGCATGTATAGTCAAATGGAAGTCCTACCATCTCATCTGGCCCTCCCCTCCTGAGAACCATCCTGGTCATCCAGCCTGAGTCAACCTCTCCAGGCTAAGGGGTATCTTCTTCCTGAATTGAACCATCCTCTTACCATGAATCTAAACCCCCCTAGCTATCCGGGAAGTGCATTTTCTGGTTTCAAGTGAGACAGAAAACTGTTGTGAGAATTGGACTTGGTGGCAGGGACTCCAATCAACTGGGACTTAGAGGAAGCCTGGGCTGTTTGCAGAGAGGAGCCACTGGCCTCACGGCTTGGCCACCTTCAGGCTGGGCCCATTACCACCAATGATGACACTCTAACCGCCCAGTGCCCAGTGCCGCCTGAGACCCCATTCATTAATCCCGTCACTACCACCACTGCTCAGCTCAGCCCCACCTGTAAATTACCCCTAAGTCTTTGCATTTCCTGGGAATGCTCTAATGGGCTCCTTCTGTTGTCATGGCAACACAAACACAGCTCCAGGAGCCCTCTAAGTAAAAGGGTCGTGTTTGTCCTCAGAGGGTCACTGTCTCGTGGGCCATGTTGGCATTGCTGTACAGTCTCAGCTCAGCAAACCCTGGCGCTACTAACAGGAGGCACAGTGACTCAAGTGGGACTTGGGCTGGCCCAGCAGAGACTTCCTGCTGACCTGCTGTCCTCCCTCCTGCTCCATGACACCCAGGCCCCCTCACCTCTCCTGGGGCTGCAGCCCACCCGCCAAGGTTCCCTCTGTTAAAGGAAAGGGCACCTGGGTGGAGTCTGGAGGCCACTGCTCCAGTCCGGCTTGTAAGTGTACTGGCCATGTGACCTTGGGGAAGTCTTTTCACTCATTTAGAGCCGGAGACACCTAAGAGTACATTGCGTTTAAGGGTAAATCTCTCTGCCCAGCAACGCTGCCCCCCTACTGCATGGTTACCCTCCTGGAGTTTACAGTTAGTTTAGTAGAGCATTCCAGAAATGGGAAGAACTGGGGCTTCTTGAGCTCTGTCACAGAGTGACAGAGTGAGTCACATATGCCACTGAGCAGCTAGCTGCCTGGATTAATGGCTCTTCTTCAGTTCTTGACTGTTTGAGTATCTTCTCTTAGGGCGAATGACATATGCACAACGCTTTACTAAAATCTCCGGACCAATATCATGTTTGACCTGTATTCTGTCTTTATATGACTGACTTCTAGAAACTAAATGCAGAGTCCATACTTCCTTTAAAATGTATCTTTATTTATTTTGGTCTATAGTTTTAGACTCTCATACTCTTTTAAATTTTGATTCCAACAGTCACCATGCCCTGTTTCCTCTCCTCTGCCCATTTATATGGTATCTGTATGCTTGAGAAGCATATACTCTATGCTCACGTCCAAGGCCTTGAAGACATAGAACACACGCTTACTAAAAACCGCAACTGCATTTTATTCGCGTGAAGTCATACGGTACTTAGTATAACTTCTATTTGTGTCCCATGAAAAATAGCAACATTAATTCTGGTGGATTGATTTGTTTTTATTTTTTCAATGATATAACTAATGGTGTGATCTTGACCAAGTCACTTAACCTGTTTGGCAGATACTCTATAGTTTTGACAGATACTCTAGAAATAATAGTTAAATTGAACTGACAGAAGGAATTGAGCTAAATGAGGTCTACAGTTAAATCCCCAGTAAGAAAAGACCTTGCATTGGCACAGTCATTATTACTTCCTGAGAGATGTTCATACATTTGGTTTCCAGAAGCTCTTACTCTTATTCTCAAGTACAAGTCCTGCTCACTCCGGGCAACAATGCTGTGTACTACCTAATGTTTTTCTCGGCATGCTCAGTACACAGCATTGTGGTCTTGTGTGGTACGACTGTTGATAAAGGTGAGATCCAGAAGAGATAACCAAAGATTATCTGGTTCCTTGAGAACATCTTGAGAAGTTGGATGGAAAGACCCTCACGGGCCCAAAAGTCTGTTCATTTTTTACTAACCTTTCTATCTGTTCTCTAGTAAGGACTTAGAATGGAAACGAGAATTCTGAGCCTAGTGCAAGAGTCAATTGTTTCTATTCTTATTAAAATTCATTCTTCTCCCACTGCCATCTACTGTCTTTTCTTTCCTTTTCTTTTCTTTCCTTCCTTCCTTCTTTTTTCTTTCTTTCTTTCCTTCTTTCTATTTTTTTTTTTTCCTACTTTTCTTTTGGGCCAGGCCCGTTGCTCTGGAGATGAGTGTATCAACGCTAATTGAACCAACTTGTCCTGGTCGCTCGTGGGTTGTAAAAGCATTCACTAGGCACAAAGGAACAGAAGTTAGAAAATTAATTTTTAAAAAAAAAGAAAAACACTGGCAAAGGAGTTGTGGGCAAAGAGTCTAGAGTAGTCAGTCAGCTGTGCTCAGTTTCTCTTTAACTGGGGTTTTATCATTTTCTAACCAGGCTGGAATTTGCTTCGGCCTGTAGTGGAATCACCTATTGTGTTCAGCATTATCCATTGGGGTGGAGGAAGGTGTGGTTAAACTTGGTATCGAAACCTTTGTTGCATAAACGTCAGTTGGGGTGCCCTCCCACCACCACTATCAAACGGCTGCCGCCTCTGAAGCTTGTTCCTGTTTACCCATTACCTGTCTTATCATGACTGGCCCAGTTAACTACTCCCCTTCCATATACATACTCCAAAGACACCCCTCAGCAAGATTTTACCTCAGTATCCCAGATAAACAGGCCTCGCCCGCCCCCCCACCCCAGCTTCACTATCACCAGATAATCCACGAACACATTTGAAAATGGGCCCCAGTGTGTGTGGAAAGTAAAGAGAAGCCTTTGAAAATTCAGCTCTCGGGTACAATTTGGACTTGAGCACGACGACGTGCATCTGGACGTCTTGAGACTAAGGTGGCATTCATGCCGCAGTAATGCTCTGAATGCCCCTTCTGTCCACAGTATCCCAGACAGTTTCCAGATGGCAGGACCCAGACGTGGTTTTCCTTTGCGCGAGCCTCTGGAAGCCGCACAAGGACATGTGGGGCACAAAGTCTCTCCTGACCTCCCCTAGGAAACGCTGTTCCTCACAGAAGCCTCCACTGGCAGCCCAGAACCACAGCTCTATTTCCCGCCCAAGGGGCCTCGGCCTGGGGTTATGGGCAGCTCATCTCACCCCTGCCCTGCCTGAGGGGACCTTGTACCTCAGGGATAATCTCTCTCGTCCTTACCTGTCTCACAGGGAGGTTGAGAGGATTTAATGAGATAATATTTGTAAAGCTTTTCTGAGCTCCTCAGACGAATGAATGGTGCTATATAAATGCAAAACATTAATATTACAGTGATCACAGAAGCATTCATTCTAGTGAAAGGCAAGGGGGAAAGAACCCTGATTCCATTATCGTCTATTTCTGAGTGCTGATAACATTCTGAAAACTGCATCCTTTTTCCAACGGATATTCTCCACCTTATAATCCGCTCAGAGGTGAAATATTTTAGGAGAATTTTAGAAATTTCTCTTCAGTCTCTTTTGAGAAGGAAGAACATTAAATAAGCACAGTTTGCCTGCTAACAAAAGAGCTGTTTTGACCAAAATCATTCAGAAAGGCTGAGCTTTATGACTTCAAATTTAGCTGGTCCTCAGTCCCCACTGAGATAAATGGAACAGTGTTAAATCTGAAAGGGGGAAATTGGTTTGGCGAGGTTCTGATGTTGGAAGCTGGCATTCAAAGGTTACCGAACAGAGGTTGATTTTTTCCATATGACGAAATTGTTTCTTTCTAAAGAAATTATTCCAATAATTTTTCCCACACTGGAAGATGAAGTTTGTTATTTTCACAATAATGCATCCTTCCCCATTTAGAAACAATCATTGATTTTCAGAAGCCACTCAAAGTTTTTTGTTCTCATGTAGAATCAGTCCCTGAGTGGCAAAAAGAGACCTGTATAGAACTAACTCACTGAAGGCATACTCTGTGGAAATCTCAAACTGAAAATCTTCTGGGGGCCAGGCAGGCAACACAAGGGAAGGACGTAGGCTAAGCAACGATGTGACAACTACATTTGGCCTCCGGAGGGGAGGAAAACCTTTTTCCTCCTGGGTCCTTGGCTAAGGCCCTGCAAATTAGACTGACAAAAGCCAGATCGACAAGAGAAAAACAAGCTTAGATTTATTAACACATACATCAATTGCACACAATACATGGAAAGACTCAGTGATGAGTAACTTGAAGGGGGTCGTTAGAAGTTGGGGCTTATAGAGTCTCATCAAGAAAAACAAATGATTTTGTAGAGAAGTGAGAAGATGAAAGAAACAGGGTTTAGGCCTTTAGGGGGCAGCCAACGGTGGGTAGGTAAATATATGGGGGAAGCTAATGGAAGACGAGGGTTAGTTAGTCAGCTGTGTTTGTGTGGACTCTTTCTTGGTGCCCTCTAGTCTCTGATGTCCTCTAGCCTCTAAGGTTGCTCTCCCCTTCCTGATATAGGAAGTAGAGGGAGGGGGACACTTTTACAAGGGGAATTTATGTTCTGTTTCTTTGGGGCAGACCGGGAGGCCAGAAAGCTCACGTCTGTGTCTGTTTTTTTCTCAACTGCATTCAACTCAAAATGCTCCTTATGTCAGTGAGGCATATTTTAGAGAAGCATGTTCTGACCCCTTCACCTGCATATTGGGAGTGGTAGGAAGTGGAGAGGGTGTTGGGAACTGACAAACCCAGCTACCGCTTGCAGTGCAGAAACACAGTTCTGGGGTTTCTTCCAGTTTTTCAAGGAAAGCCCAAAATCAATAATTCTAAATGCCATCCCCCAATTTTAAATGTTATTCACAGATTCTCTCCTTCTTCTTCTTTTTTTTTTCTCTTCTTAACAGTGTGTAGCCAAATCAAAACATCCTGCCCCTGGGATATTATTTCCAACTTTGGATTTAAACTAATCTGAATTTTTCAGTGAAACTACAGTGGAGGGGAAAAAAAATGGATTTTTCTCTGTAAGGCCCATAGAATCTTACAATAACAAAGAAATGTAGAATTCTGACAGCTTCTCTTTCTCCACCTTGGCGAGCCTCTTCCTCCATTAAATCCTTAATTTCTCTCTCTGTGCCTCAGCTTCCTCGTTTACAAAATCGGTGTAATAAGAGCACATACCTCATCGGACATGGTGAGTAATAAATGAGAGAATGTCTATAAAATACTAGGGCCCTGGCACGTGGACGCTCAATAAGCCCTGTCCTGTATTATTGTTGGTTCGTTTTTAAACTAGCTAGACCATGGGCTGGTAATTAAGTCCACTTCCCTTCTCTCTTGTAACAAACACCATCTCAAACCCTGCTCAATTCACCTCAGTCCAACTCAAGCTGATAATATTGCGAGCTCACTAGAGACTTAAAGTGAAGAAGGTGGGACAGGCTCCTGGAAGCCAGCGCTCATGAGAACTGGGGGATGGGAAACGGTGGCAGAGCCCTCTGAGTCAATGCATCAGTCCCCCAATTTTTGCCCTCACAGTCAGTTTCTCAAGGGAAACGGGGACGTTCAGCTTCTCCAGCCATTTATTTGAAAATGGAATAGATAATTCCATTATTGGTGCTAAACTCTTGCCGAGGGGGCAGCATGGGACAGGAAAAAGCTCTGAAATGGGGCTTACTCTGGGTTTAGTTTAGCTAGGTGCTTGGGCATGTGAAAGACTTTTTCATATTTGCTTTTGCATCTCATTATAAAATGAAAGAGTTGACGTAGACAACCTCTCAGGCCTATTCAGCTTTCTTTCTTTTTTGTTGTTTTTTTGTTGTTGTTTTTTTGTTTTTGAGTAGTTCATGAAACAAATTCCTGCCCTCATGCCCTCATGTTGTTAACATTTTTGCTTTAATTTTCTGAGTCTGTGTCTTCTCTCGGTATCTTCTTCCACACGACACATTCCCTACCAATGGTAAGGCAATCCAAAATCTATTGTGGCTAATAATTCTTATCCTGAAAGAGTTTGTATCTCACTTGGAAGAATAATATTATATGCCCAACAGAGATCACAATACAAGGTGACATATGATTAAGTAGTAGAACAAGAGATGCAAAGCAATGCTTTAGGAGGTGGAAAGGGAAGCATAAATTAGACCAATAGTAATAAGGGAAAGATTGAATCGTGGGTGGATTTTCTAGAAGGAAATAACAGCCAAAGCCAAAGCTAAGAGGAAGGACGAACACTCTGAAAAGTCCAAAAAGCCTTTGCTTTTTCTCTATACTGACTGATACTTAAATTCAAAACAGTGGAGAAGAAAACGTCAAAGGGACTTAATCTCTATCGGGCCCCAGGATAAACATTTCCGGTGCCCACCAGGAAAACTCTGGAAAATTACCTGACCTAATGGGTTTCCTCAGCTTTTCCCTGTTTCTTTAGAAAGTGTGCTGCGGGACTCAAGGAACTCAGGGCAGATTTTAAAAAAAAAATCACGTCAAGAAGTAGGAATCTTCTAAGAGATGCTAAAGGAACGGGGGGATATGTGAGGATACAGAGATCTTCCCCCCGACACCCCCCCCCCTTAATTCTGTTACTCTGGACTCTCCCAAAATTGACCATGTGGTTTTATGGGTGAGTAGTTACTATGGAAATTAAGTCTAATAAAAGAATTTCAGCACTGCTGCCAGCCCTGGGTTCTGGAGTCATGAGTGTGAAATATTCTGCTTGTACTTTGTCTGTTTTGGAGGACACTTGGTGCTATGCAAGGGAACTCAGGGAACGTTTCTCTGTCTCAGAGAAAACAAATGATCCTGGGCCCTGCTTGCCATGCAGAAGACGTCCACACGCTTCTCCTCTGCGCAGACAAAGGAGCAGAGAGGCCCGAGACCCATGAGTTCCCTGGGCTTGTCACAGGCAGGATCTCTGAGGGACAGGCTCTTTCGAAATGGAATTGTATTGATTGCTGTGCAGCCAGTGAAGGAAGCGCACGGTGATGATGGAATTCAGAGCCCATCGGACATTGCTAGTTCCTGCAACGTGTGACTCCTACAACTTGGGCTGACAGGGGTGCTGAGTTTCTGTCATCGACTCTATTTTCATGGGAATTATTTGTCCGTAGAACCACGTGGCAGATCTCAGAGGGACTGACATTTAAAGGGTATCTATTTTTCTCACTGCTTTTGGAGGTGCAAACTGATGGCGTGGGTTGGGTCAGTTCGGCATCTCAGTGCTGTCTTTGACTTTTCTGATTCTCCGTTAACTGGCTCAACATGAGACTCAGTTTACAGGAACAGTATGAAGAGTTCACACTGGGTTGGAAGGTGGGGACTGACTTGAGTTCCCCTATAACCTCCGTCAGCACCTTCCACCCAACTTGTGCCACTAAAGACACTAAGGAAAAGCAGAATGCTTGCTCTGCAAATACTGCAAACTTCAAGCTGAGTCCCCTGGACCAGCTGCCTTTCAGTCTGATTGCTACCCTGAGCTCCTCTAGAAATGCAGCCGCTCTCGATACTCTTTACAAGACATTCGACAGGTGGTGTCAAAGGAGAACTCTGGTCGGAGAGGCTCTGCAGAAATTCTTCCTTTCCACCATAGCCAAGGACAACACAGACACAACTTCCAGCACTGTATGTTGGTAGATACCCACTAAACAGCAGCCAGAAGCTCCCAGAAGAATCACTCCTCCTTGAAGAATTGTTTGTTTGGCTATTAATGAGAAACAGGCAGGCGTGACAGAGAGGGGCTTTTAAAATCACTGCCCAACCTGAAACTAAGAATTTCCTCATCTGTAATACAGGTGATGCTCTCCATTGGTTAATAGCCAAGTGAAACAGGGATGTAATGGGTGAAAGTGATGGACCCTCAGGGGAGTGCTGCCCAGATGAGTAATGGGGGTGGGGTGGGGAGAGTGAGGGCAAAGACCACCTCACACAGCACCAGCAGGGAAAGTGGGAGAGCCACCGCCTCCTCCAGCCAGGCGACCCTCAGTCAGGGTCCCGCAGGGACGCAGTTATCTACATGGAGCGTCGTCCAGTGGGGCACCATTAATCATGCCAACAGCAGATGTACACTGGCATTGCCACAGACAAACAGCGAAATGGGTGTTCCTTAGCTGCCTATCATTCTGAACCAGGAAGGGAAATACCAGCTCCCTTGAGACAGGGAGATGTACTGAGCCCTGGAGGAGAATCCCACCCAAGGGCGCATTGGGCACAGAGGTGGGCCAAGAGCACCTCTGCAGGCTGGAGCCTTATCAGATATGTGGAGAAGCTTTGTCCAAACCCAGGGGAAGCATTTTTGGAGGGACCAGAGGTTCTACGCTACTCCTGCCCATGTTCTTGAGGCATCGTCCTGGCAGAGGCTAGAAAAACCCCAAGCAGACATAGTCTCTCTCATATTTTCTTACTCATCTTCTCTTTTACAAGGAGACAGAGGCCTGTGCTTCTGAGGAATTTCTGCCTTCACGTTGCAAACAACTCAGTCTGGGAATGGGGGGTTGGAGTTGACAGGACTTGTGGACATGGATGAGGAGAGGATTTGCATGTTTTTTAAAAAGGGAAAGGAAAGGCTTCTTGCGTAGTTTCCTCTTCACAGGTGACATTTACTCCTGCTCTTGGAGAACATTCTGGGAGTTTGCACTATTCGCCTGGGTGAACCTGAGGCAGGGGCGTTCCCTTCGTCTTTTCTGGGCTGGGCTGTGAAGGGCTGGCTAGGCAGGGCCAGCACTCTGGTTACCGGTTCCAGGTCACCTCTAAGGGGGTTGTGTGCTCTGGACTTCAGTTTTTAAATCTGAAAAAGAGAAGCAGTTAGACTAGATGACCTTTAATATCATTCCCAGCATTCTGGGTCGATGACTCCGTCATACCAGGTATTCATTCATTCGTGTATTCACCATTCAAGACGTGTTCTTTGAGCACCTATTGTCTGCCAAGCTTTGGAACTACAAGTGTGAACAAGTTATAGTTCTCCCGCGTACTCTGGAAAAGACAGCAGGTAAAAGACACACAGCAGCTGCCGAAAGGAAAGAGCAAAGATACTGCAGCCATCGTTATGTCCAGGGCTCCTCACCCAGGTCTCTGTGCGCAGCCATAGAGTGACCAGAGCCTGGCAAGGACTCTCTGGGCAGGTGGCCTAACCAGGATGTCTGTCAGAAGGCAGCAGGACCCCAGCAGGTTTCAGGGACAGGGTCCCCAGCTATGGGTTTGGGAGAGCTAGATGTGAACTTGAGCTACTAAGAAGGGTACCAGGGCAGGCCGCAGACCTTGGAAATCACATGCGAATCCAGCTACCACTTCTGGGATCCGGCACCGGAAAGGGGCAGGGCTCCAGGTAGAGGCCCAGCAATTGGAACGGAGGCAGAGAGTAGGGCTCAGTCTACACATGGAGGACAAATGCCTCCATCTGGGATGGAGAAGAGCTGCAGAAACTGGGGGCCAGGTTGGACCTAAGAAGAGAGGTGTGATAGCAAATGTGATAATAATATGACGCTAATAATAATTATCTGAGCTAACAATGATTGAGCACTTATAATGGCCTGAGAACCTGCTAATGATTTTATATGAATTATCTCTTATAAATCCTACAATAACTGTAATATATAGATGGGATTATCCTCATTTTGCAAGTGAGGAAACTGAGCCTTTTAGAGGTCGAATAACTTGCCCTGAACCAGTCAGGACCACTTATTTACGCTGCAGTAACAAAAGTCTTCTAAATCTCACAGCTTAAAAGAGTAGACGTTTACTTCTCATTCATGTGGACAGAAGGCTGGCAGGGATCTCTGCTTATCTTGGTCACTTAAAGTCCCAGACTAAATCAAAATTAACATGTTTCCTCAATTGTTATGGCAGGGGAACAGGAATATGGTAAATTTTGCTCTAGGTTGTAAAGCCCTCATTTCTACATCACTCCCCTTCGTCCTCATGACTGAAGCAAGTTCCATGGCCACACCTGACTCCAAAGGGGGCAGAGCGATACAAGTCTACCATGCGCCCAGTTACAGAATGGGGATGTTTATCCACAGTCCTATTCCTGGCCGCCCGGTAGCTGGGGAAACCCAAGTTTAAATCCACATTGGCTGACTCTGGAGCCCCTGTTCTAGTCTCACATTCTAATGGAAGAGAAGGTCAGCCATCTGGGACAGGCTTTTACCCCGTCATGCCCATTGTCCTGGCATGGTTTCCCTTTCCTGTCCTTTCCTTCCCTTTCCTTCCCTCCCCTTCTCTTCCCTTCCCTTCCCTTCCCTTCCCTCCCCTCCCCTTCCCTCCCCTCCCCTCCCCTCCCCCCTCCCCAGGCCTTGGTTTAGGAGACAAGCACCAGGTGATTGATGGCTCCCAGTGATGGTGGGGAGAGATGATGTAACAGCATGTTCTGAAGGAGCCATGGCTGGGAGCCTGCTCATAATAGCACTTGAAGAGCTAGTTTCTGCTGGGCTTGGAGTGCCAGGGTCTCAGGGGTCTATTAACCCCACAGCATCCCTGGGAGGGGTTCATTGCTGTTGTTATTTATACCTTTTGCTGTGTTCATCCAGCACAGAAGGTCCGCTGGGATTACGTTCCAGGGACACAGAGCCCTGGCTGCCTTCCAAGCCAGGGCTGAGGAGGGCTCTTCCTCCCCGGCCCGCTCCTAGGCTGCACCGACAAAGGGGTGAGTGGAGGCGGTACAGCCATGGAGATGCAGACGGTGCATCGCCTCAGAGAGGAGGTGGCCAGGGGGATGCGAAATCGTGGGCCTTTGATACTCGCTGCCTACAACCTAAGGGCCACCTCCTCTGTGATCGCCCCTGCCCAGTCCAGAGTGACCGACTGTCCCTTCCTCAGAACCACTGCCCTCTGACAGCCTGTCCCTCCCCCTTTGTTAGTTACTCGGTTTTAGTGTTTCTTTTTCCATATGACACGCTTTGTCTGCTCTAATTAAAGTGAGTTCCTCAGAGCATAGATTATAACTGATGCTCTGTGGGGACACTCAGAGCACCGGCCACAGGCAAGGTCAGTGTGTGCAGCCCGTGGCTCCTGCCTACTTACGCAAGCCCACCTTCTGCTGTTCCCACCTATGCTGTCACTTTACACCCCTGCCGTCTTGCCATGGCACCCCTCCTCACCTGAGCACGCACTTTCCTTCAGCCTGGAGCACCCTTCCTTCCCCTCCTGGATGCCAATCACCCATCTCAGGGAAGTAGATCCCGCCCTCCTTTGTGCTTACACTGCTCCTTGCACATATTACAGAAATAATTACAGAAATAATTATATGTCAATTACTGTTTACGTGTTTGTTTTTTCCACTAGCCTGAGAACTCCTTGAGAATAGAGACATGTCATTTATTTGTTGTCTGCTTCTGCCTTTACTTATGCCTGGCCAGGATCAGGACCAGTGGGAAGTGAAAGAGGCACTTGCCTGGGCACGAAACTTAAGAGGGTATCAACAAATTCAGTAATCAAAATAAATAATGCTTAATGCAATATTTAAAAAAATAAAAATTAATGTAAAAGAATCTAAGATGAACAAAATATCAAAATTTTAAACAAACATGGAATCGACAACAGTATCATGCCAAGTCTTATTGGAGTTTGACGCAAAAGAAAAAAACAGAAATACCGATTCTGTCTTTCTTTAAAATTTTGATATTTTTTTCCTCTCAGATTTCTAGCATTCATATTTTGCATAAAGTTTGCATAAGCATTTATTTTTAAAAGCATTTCCTCGAATGTGATAGGTGCTCGGTAAATATCCGTTGAATGAGTGGGTCAGTAAGTGACTGAGTGAGTATGTGAGTAAGTGGCAGGAGGAACTTTGCAGGTTGGACCTCTCATTTTCCAAAGTTTTGGTGTTTACCTTTAGAAGTATCCATGTGTTCTTACCAACTCCTTTTTCATTCAATTATCTTCCCTTTGGTGCAGTTCTCTGAACTCTTTCCCAAGTTTAGAGAAAAGAAAGAGAAGAAATACAACTGCCAAACTCAAGTCAGTTAAATGTGCTTTGCTCAACTAGTTATAGCACTTGCGATGGGGCCAAGATTTGAGATCCCATCTGTGTGGACCGGTTGCTCGATTTGGATGCAAAGACAAAATGCCACCCTTCCCCTCCCCAACCCTAGCCGGTCACTATGCAAACAAAAAGCCTTGGTCACTGGGGACACTGAGTAGAAAACTAGCTTATAGATCAAATCCATCTCCACTACCAGCAATCCAGAATGGACAGCCCTAAGGAAATGGTTGACATTTTTGGTTGAAATGAGTTCTTGGGTCTTTTCTGAATCATTGTTGTCATAGATAAATGCCCAAGAACTGGCCATATAGCCATGTCTGGAGTTGCTCTTGTGTCCAATCAGAGGCGTTAGTGTGGGCCAGTGGGAAAGGCACTGGGCTCAGAAAATATGAGCTTGGCTCTGGACCCGGTTCTGCTCTCACTAGCTGTGTGACTCTGACCCAGTTACTTAGCCATTCTGAGCTCCAGTTTATTCATATAAAAAGAGACGGTTCATCTGCAAAGCTGTGGTTTTCAAATCCTATAGCATGGAACTCGAGGGCTCTGAGCAGCTTTCTCAGGGGCCACTGAGAGAATTGTGAAGGAGATAAAAGAGATACCCACTGGTCTTCACCCAGAGCAGCCCCACTTTTGTCATTTATTAGGTTCCCATGTGGGATTTTTTGTTGTTTTTGTTTTTTATATATATATAAAAGGGGTGGGAGGTTCCAGTGCTTTGAAAGAAGAATGACATAAAACACTGGTCTAGATAATTTCAGTAATCCCACCAACTATACTCTGTGATCCTTGGCTGTAGTCTCAGGAGTGCCAAGTTTGCTGCAGTTGTGTCTGAAGGATGTATTCAATTAAGCCACGGACTAGGAAGGACCAAGCTGTAGAGACACACAGAGAAGGATGGCTTAAACTTTTTCATTCTTTCGCTTTACAAACATCTTTGTCCCAAGAAATTACTCAAAATTAAGTATACTGCTATCACCACAAAGTATTGATAGAGGCCATTAAGAACCAATCCAACTGCTTATCCAATGCTGGAATCCCCTCCTCTCCATCCCCATCAAGTAGTTAGGCAATGTCTTCTTGAATTCTTCCCATGACTGTGAACTCATCCCATTTGGCCATATCTGACTTGAACCCCTGAGGGGATGCAAGACAAGCTCAATCCCTCTTCACAGAGTAACCCCTCAAATAATTGAAGAGAGTGGCTCCTCACCATCTTCAGTCGGTCAAGCTAATCACCCCGACCGTTGAGCTCTTCTGTTTATGACATAGGTTTAACTCCTTTCCCCATGCAAGTGGTCTGCACCATTTGTTTTTCCTCTCTTGATGGAAATGCACTAGAATGGAGTGAGACATCCTGCACAGACTGGCCAAAGCAGAGTAGAACAGACCAATTCTCTTTTTCTTGTCCAGCACTTTTCAACCCTTTGCACGTGAGAATCCCCTGGGCATCTTTTTTTAAAAAAAAAAAAACATTGTATTTTAGGCTTCCTCTCTGAACAATTAAATCAGAAATTCTGGGGGTGAGGTTTAGGCTCTGATGTTAAAAAAAAAAAAAAAAAAAAAAAGTCGAAGCAATTCTTTTCTGTGGCTAGAATTAAGAACCACTGCTTTTGACACTCGGTGCAGAAGTCCTTGCTTCTTGCTTCTGATTGGCCAATAAGCTATTGGAGTGTACTACACAGCTTGGTTGGGAGGTGCATTTGAGAAAAGGAGAGAATGTTGTTTGAGTATCTTTTATACATACATAAGTACTGAGCTAGACACTTAGGCACATTATTCCATTTATTCTTTATCATGAGTTAGGTGGGTTTTTTTTGCCCGGGTTTTACAAAGGAGAAAACCGAACCTCAATGACATTCAGCAATTCAAGGTCACTCAGCTAAACAAGTGGGAGAACTGGGATTCCAATCCAGATCTATTTGAGCCCAAAGCCCACCCTGTTTTTTATCATATTGCTCTTCTTTCTTTAATTCAATTAATTTCACAATGATTTATTAAGAATCAGGAATGTGCTAGATGTGGCCTGGGCCAGCCAGTGTTGTGAGCTGGAGTTCTGTGGTCATATGCCAAGCTCTGCCAGGACACAGAACATTTTCTTTTTTCATTCAATGATTTGTTTATGGGTACATTTTCTTGAAGGAAAAATCATGTCAACGTAATGCAGGCTTTGTAGAGAAATAAGTCTTTGGTATTTGGTTGTAAAATAAATGTCAGAATAAAATGTTTGAGAAAATAAAGAGCTGTCTATGAAATCACTTCCCACAGAGCTGTAGCATACCGATGGGCTATTGCTGCTGCTTCATTATTTAAGGCAAATTTGGTACCTAAGGAAGGCGTTGCTATGCCCCGGAAGCTACTGAGCTCCAAGGCTATCGGCCCCTTGTCAGGACGGACCACAGAGTGACTTCCCATTGTCTTAGCCACAAGGTGTCTTATCCTTTAAAGGCCGTCTCACTCAGGCGAGTGATGTGACCAGCAACCAGTGGCCCTGAGACTCTTCTCATCAAAGCTTCTGGAACACACTCAGATAAAGAGGTTGGCCACTTTTTTCACCTTAGATGGATGAAGGCCATTGTGGGGGCTGCTTATAGGCTGAAAGTACAAGTCAGGGAGGAATAATAAGGTAAGCATAAATAAGGTGGTCCAGACCAGAGAAGGAGCTAGAAGAGAAAGCGAAATGGAGAACAGAGAAGTAACGAGACAATGGAAGGTGTGTATGGATGACCGACAACTCTAGATGGGAATTCCTGGCCGTAAATGTCCGCCTACCCAGCATCTAGCTCTCTCCTAGGCTGAAAGCAACCTGACCTTCAGGGACAGCCCAGAAAGCCCCCCTTCCTTGGGGGCTTCCCTGATCACCTCAGATCAGGTCACTACCCCTCCCTCCCATGCTCTCCCAGTGCTGTACTCACCTCATCACAGGACACACAATACTCAGTTAATTTGGACTCGTTCCTTAGCAGTCTCCTCCTTTGATCCTCAAACCAAGCTTCTTAACTATGTCCTCCAGGTGACTTACAGGTGTGTCGAAGCTTTTGCACACCTCAGCACTTAGGCCATCCCAGCTGCTGGAGCCCTGAGCAGCCTAGTTTGTTTAGCCAGTATGTAGCAGAACTGTTCTTGGTGTGCCATGATAGAGAAAATGTTCGGCAACATTGTTCTAGAATGCGTCATCAATAACTGAAAGGAAGAAAGGGAGGGATGGAAAGAAGGAGGGAAGGAGGAAGGAAGGAAGAAAGGAAGGAAGGAAGGAAGGAAGGAAGGAAGGAAGGAAGGAAGGAAGGAAAGAATAAAAGGAGGGAGGGAGGAGGGAAGACAGGCCGTAGTGGAAATAAGTTTTCAGCAACTGGAGATACTCAAGAACCATCATTACCAGGTGGTTCTGCAAACAGTTTCTGTCTAAGTCGGAGGTTACAACACAGACATTTAAGGTCTTCCTGGTCTCTTGAGCCCGACTCCTGGTGGGAAGGATGTGGACTTTGGAATCAGAAAGCAATATGTGTGAATCCCAGCTCTAAGACATGGTCCCTAGAACTTCGTTCCAGTTACTTAACTTCTCTATGCCTCAGTTTTCTCATCCATACAATGGGCATAATACTTTTGCAATACTCTTGGCACATGGTAGACACTCAATATTTTTCCTAAGATCTTAAAATTTTGTTCCAGAACCACTTTTGCCACGAAAGACAGTTAACATGATTTAGTGATTAAGTCTGAGTAGTTGAATTCAAATCATGATTCTATATATTTATTAGTCTTATGACCTCAGACAAATCCCTTAACCTTCTCCCAGCTCCCGTGCCTCTGATTTTTTATCTATAAAATGTGGATAACTGCACCTACCTTACCAATTTTTGTTTGGAGGATTAAATGAGTGGACATGGGTAATGTCTTCTGAACACAACCTGTACATCATAAACACTCAAGCTTATGTTCCCTCTCATCACTATTATCCAGAAGGAGGCAGCTAACAGTAGCCGGTAAACGGATGACGTGTGGATGCACCCAGTCTGGGGTGCTGTGGTGTAATTGTGGGGGAAACACTGCAGCATCCACACCTGGTGCCGTGTGCTGACAGTTGGGTGGGAGAGGCAGGAAAGTTCATTTGCAGTTAATATATATTCAGCCGTGCTAATTAGCACACGCCCCAAAGCCTAAAATAAATTAAGCTGGTCTTAAAAATAAATGAGGCTGTAGGCTAGGAAGAACATTGAGAAAAATTTTTTTAGTATTATTGTTGTAGTTGCTGTAAGAGTGAAAATGTTGATACAAACCAAGGTTGTCTGTGCACCAGAAGAGTCTGGGCCCCTGCATCCAGAGTCATACAGGGCTTTGCACATAAGCCAGCAAGTATTATGGTAACTTCCAGTGTTTTAGGATCTGTTACGTGGTGGACACTTTTCATATGTTGCATATTCATTCAACCTTTGCACGCCACCTCTGTTAGGGTCCTAGGGCTGCCATAACAAAACTGGATGGCTTAAAACAAGAGAAACTTACTGTCTCCGTTCTGGAAGCCTGAAGTTCAAAATCAGGGTGTCAGCAGGGCCACGCTGTCTCTGACATCTCAGGGGGAGAGCCTTCCTTGCCTCTTCCAGCATCTGGTGTCTGTTGGTAATCCTTGGCATTCCTTAGCTGGTGGATGCAGCATCCGGTCACGTGACCGCCTTCTCCTTGTGTCTCTTCACATTGCCTTCCCCAATTTTCCCTTTCTATAAAGCCACCAGTCATAGTGGATTAACCATAATGACTGTATGGTTAAGTCATTATGGAGGCCTTATTGCTAAATTAAGTCACATTCTAAGGTACTGGGGCTTAGGACTTCAATATATATGAGTATATATGGAGGGAAGACAATTTAACCCATAACAGCACCCTTTAAGGTGTATATTATCCTGTTGTTTTACAGATGAGCTATTTGAGCCTTAGGGGACCAGAAATGTGTCCAGGTCACATCGCTGGCATTTGGAGAAGCCCCCTGTCTTTCCGACCCAGACTAGACTCCACACTCTTCTACCTTTATGTGTGGGTTCTTCTGGTGCGTCATGGTGTTGCCGGGTGAGCTGGCACTCCTGGTGACAAGAGTTGATCCTACGCTTCACTCCAACACCTATTTCTCTGAATTGGCTTAATCAGTTCTGTGATCTTTGCAGAAACTATCTCAATGGGAGATGTCCTTCCCTTTTTGAAATCCTGAGCAGCCAGAGGACACCCTGACGTGCTGCAGGGACAAGTGGGAAGGGGTAGATGAGGAGAGGGGTGTTTCCACCAAGGCTTGCGGCTTCCTCCAGACCGTTAAGCGTCAGCTTCCATGTCTGTCACACCTTCCTAGTGGACCGTTGTCCCCCCATGGTCACCACAGACCAGCCCATGCAGTCTCCCTGTGTCCTGATTCACATAGCCCTTGGATTTGCTGGCCCCCATCCATCACCTTCTCATGCCTCTTGGGGGTACGCTAGGCTCCTGAGTGCAGGGGTGGGAACTGTGCATGGTCTTGGCATCAGGAGAGCTGTTTCTGGTCCAGGGTCTGTTCTCTGCTCTGGATCACATTACACTGTGGCATGGGTGCCATTTCTCTGGGCCAGCTCAGCAAGTCCCCCAGCCAGCTGAGCTCCTACGTCCAGTTGTCACAGGCAGTGTGACTTTCTCAGGCTCCACCACTGGCTCAGCCTTTGCCTGGGCTCTCCTGCTCCTGGATGCTCTGGCGGCCTCCTGGCTCTCAGATTGTAACCACTTTTGTGTTCTACTGAGGCACAGAGGATTTCCTCCGTGCTCCTCGCAAGCCAGCCGAGCATCAGTGGGGGCTGCTAGTGGGAGGAGCTATTTCTTCAGGACCTCTCACTGCCCACACCTATCCCGCCATCCCTTCCATCTACACGTCTCACCCCATAATTGTGTGGGCCTGTGTGTCTAGTGGTCCAGGCAGGAAGCATGGTAAAAAACAACCTGCCGGGTATATGGAGTTCTCCACCTCCCCTCTCCCATAGTTTCAGCCTCAACGTGGAGCATGGTCCACAATGCAACTTTTTATACTCCTCTCTCCAGCTTCTTCAGTTCCCCCCACCACTACCCCAGGCCCAGAGAAGGCTCTTGTCTCCTCTCTGTATGATGGGGAAACTGCCTTGACACGCCTTGGGTGTTTCCCTCCTCCCCTGGTTGGTGGTATAGATTCCATGCTCGAGGTGGTATAGATTCCATGCTCGAGCCCTCCCGCCCTTTCTCTTGACACTCAAAGCTAGGGTTTTGATATTAAGACAACAATGTAGCACTACAATGAATGTGGCTCTTAAAACAGCTTTGGCTTTCAGGAACTCAAGGCCAGGAATGCAAGTCTTGGTTCTCAAGTGGTTCTTTGCTGTCCTGGGGCAATTCATTTCAGCCTGATGGTCCGGGTTTTAAAGTTAAAAGAGTTGTAGGGTAAGAAGGAATGATCTAGAAAGGAAAAGCCCTGTGGTGATATCTTAGGAGACTGCCCTGCTTTTGTTTTCGCGTTGAGATTTTTGCAGCCAAGAAGACAATCCTTTCCTGGAATCACCTAGAGTTTGTGAGTTCAGTTGGTTGAAGCATCATTTTAAGGAGTCCTAGATTCTGGCTTCTAGGAACTGATTGCTTTTGCTCTAGTTCAAGGGCAGAGATAACATCTCTTATTCTGCCTCCCCCAATCCATGCATGTGCCATCAGCCCCCAAAAGGTAGGTGTAGATGGATGGGCGCAAGGTTGCCCATGGCCAGCATTTGATGGAATATAGTGAGTTGTCACTGAGTTACTAGCCTCTTCTTGATTAGCAGAAGATTTGTCACTGTATGCCTGCCACTGTGACTATAAACCTGATTATCTTATCCAATCTCTGTCATTTTACAAATGTAGAAACAGAGCCCTAGAAAGGAGAGAAAATTGCCCCAAAGGTTGCAAAGCTTCATGGTTAGGAAACCCTCGCAGGGCCCTCTGAGCACAGCTGAGCTCCCCGGGCTCACGACTCCCACACTTTCTCTGCACCAGCCATGCTGCCGTGAGCATTCCTTACGCTTCCCAGCCTACAGCTTGTTTTTCGACTATAATTATCCAGTTTGGAGGTGGAGATGGACAAGTGCAAATGCTTGACCCCAAGAAGCCCCAATCCATCTGCTCATGGCTGCCGAAGACAGAATTTTTGACAAGCTGGAGCCTCGGTTTCTTTGCCAAGAGACTTCATTCAGCCTGCTTGCCAAGGAAGGACCAGTTCTCCACTCAAATGAACTCCCCTTGGGAGTGTGGAGATTACAGTGCAGCTGCTCTTGATGCATCCATGCCACCCCATCAGAAGGCCCCTGCCCCGGAGGAGGCACTGGACAGACCCAGACAGGTGGCCGGGATGAGGGGTGCCCATCTTTGGGTCGACACCATTGCGGTAGCAGCAGGCTCGGCAAAGCCTGGGTGGGCCGTAGTGCTGTGCAGTCATTTCTGTGGATACGTAAAAAGCAGCTGTCAGCTCAGACACATTCCACGGAGCTTTCAGCCCTGATGGCTAGATTGGCAGGAAACCTGGGAGGAAAGCTTACTGACTGTCAATCACCACGGTGCACCTTTTCGCTCAATTTTTGTTTTCAAAGCAGAAACTGCCTGAGGACTTGAAATACTTTGTTCCTTCTGTAAGAATATATAGGAGTTCCCCACCTCTCCATGGAAAAATGGTGGTGAGAATTTGAAAAGCAATTGGGGCTCACAGATGCACATGCCATAGAATGGTGGGGGGGCCGGAACAGTGCAAGCTGTCCTGGGTTTGACCTCCAAACAGACCCCCCCACACACACACACACCACCCCTCCTCCCATTATACAAATAAGATCAGATGAAAATATACATCATAGGCAATCCTGAAGGTAAAACAGAAAGTAAGTCACAGAAGGGCTTTGAAAAGGGGAAAGAGTCCCACAAGCTTTCCTTTGCTGAAAGTTGCAGAAGGAGAGGGTTTGTTCCATGTGTGTAGGGTGATTATAATGGAATAAGACTGCTGTTCTTGTGTGGCTCGTCAGCTGTTCTTAAAGATAATTCTAAGAGAAATTCAAAGGATATTCTGAACTGTGGGAGAATCAGTGAAGGTGTTACTTTGAATGACAGCCCTCCCTTGGATGATGGTAAAAAGTTCATCACATTTCCTGTGCAAATAGACACCCCCAGGTACACTGTTGGGCTTCATTCATTCAAATGGTATTTCTGAGCTCTTCTTCTGTGTCAGGGGCTGCAGGACAGAAGAAAAGATAGGTCTGGTTCTCCTGCCCCCTACTCTCTCTGGGGAGAAGTTAGGATGTGCAGAACAAAACATTTTACTGACATGGCAAGACAGAATTGTCCAAAGAATTGGCCACACCTCGTATGAGAGTTTCTAGCTGTCTTATATCAGCTGCCAGAGCCAACTCCCCACTTTGTATTCCCCAGAAGCTGCTCCCCTAAAGCAATATTTAGGTGCCAGGTAGGAAGGCTTGTTGAGGTCAACAGTGCAGGTGAAAAACCTGAGGGTGGGTTCTCACTCTGGCTTTCCTTTCCTGTTGGGACCTCAGCATCTTTTTACGGGATCTCTGATGTGTCTGAGTTGCTATGGGGATCAATACCCTCCCTGGAAACTGAAGCTGTCCCATGGAAGAGGAAGGGAGAGGGGGAGGGAAAAGCATGGAAGGATAAAAGGCAGGGCCTGCAGGGGGTAAGGACACACGTTGGGCATCCCCAGAGAAAGGACTGTGGAGACCAGAAGGCTTGGGGTGCTGTTGGCAAGAAGGAAGCATGAGTAGTGTTTCCGTGACCCTCGCAGCTCTATTTCCAGGTGGACCCTGTAGTGGCCTCTCTGTCCTCTGCCCCATGCCTTCCCTATCATTTTATCCATCACCACCCAAAGTTCCCACTTTGTTTCTAGCCCTCAAAACCCTCCACCTCATGCTGACCTTGACACCTCAGGAATCCATCCTCTTCTCCCCGAATCCTTTGCCTCTGTACCTTGGTCTAGTCACTGGTGCCCAAACGCACCCTGTGCCTCCCTTCTTTGTGCCTGGAATGCTTTTCGCACCCCTCTTCCCCTGTTGAACCTGCTGTCTCTGAGTCCCCCTCAAAGCTCGCCAGCCAGGCACAGTAAGCGTTCCTTCCTGCCTTTGAATTCCCGTCATCCCTGCAGCCTGTAGCATTTCTGTATCCTTATATAATGGCTGTGCTATATAATGATGGCTGTGTTCTTAATAAATGGTAAATGCAGGCAGGGAGGGAGGGAGGGAGGAAGGGAGAGAGGGACAGAGGAGGAAAGACACCCCCCTCGTCCTTTCACTCCGAATCAATAGGGCTTATGGGAAGTGATAAAGGATTCTGAGTCAGTAATTTTTGCTTAATTAAGACAGTTATATGGATAAAACTCTGAGGTCGGGGTGGGGTGCTTCCTGAGGCTTGGTGGTACCACATGGTAAAGCAAAGGGCCCCTGACTTGGGGTGAGCTGAGCCAGAGCCTCAGATGACAGCAGGGGGTCCTGGCAGGAAAGAGGGGGCTCCTGCCCAGCGAGAACCACGCTCTCCTTGGGGTGGGCACAGCCCTGCCACCTGACTCAAGCCTCAGAACCCTTAAAAGTTCTTCCTCTCAGGCAACCACATGAGGACACCCTAATTGCCAGGCTGACTCTCATTTAAATTCCTCTCAATGGCAAGTGCAGAAAAGGTGACAAAATCCTGACAGGATTTCCGTTTGTTTTAATTCTGGGTTAGCTCCAGGGAACTCCTCATTAAGCGACATCACTGCAGCTGCGCGGGGCCAGAGCCCAGAGCGGAAGGCAGCCGGCGGGCGGGCTGTGGCCAGGGGCTCCCTCTGCACTTCTGCTCCTGCACCCAGGGGCGGAGTCCTCTCTCTCCTCCCGGCCCACCTACGCGTCACTTTCATATTCTATCCATGGGGCTACTTACACTGTTTATATTTCCTGTCTATTCTGTTTTATGGCCTCTTTCCATCTGCAGCATCTATCCTGTTGGTGTTCTGGTCTATTTACATTCCCCTGCCTGCTGAGACCCCCTCCTGTTTCATCTCCTTTATCAATCTTGTTTACCTTTTCCATTGCCCCTTCCTCTTGCTATTATCCAGTTATCTATCTATTCAATGGCCCTCACCCCTCCCTCTCTGTCTCCTGCTTTCGCTTTAATCCCGTGGGGGACCTGCCTGCTCCTCTCCCACCCCCACTAGATAGGTGAGCCTAATTCAGCTGACCTCTGGGGCAGCACCTGCTCAGCCAGGCACCCTCAGCCACACCCCACGAGGTCCTGTCCGACCGCTGACAAGCAGAGCTCCCACGTCTGCAGTATCCAGCCCGCGTCATGCCCTGAGCCCGGACTTCCTTTCCTGTTTCCTACAACCTTTCAAAGCAGTTGCTCCCCATCAGAGGAGGAAGCTGAGGTTCAGGGAGGCGGAGGGACTCACTGAAGGTCACACAGTTAATATGTGCAATATTGACAACCCACTTAGTTATCTGCATGAGCAACAGTCTGGATAATCTCCCCCTGCAGGAAAATGTAGCCCTGGTTTCTCACAGGCTCTGAGTGTTGCGTCCAGGGCGGTGGATTTCTCTCCTGGGGCTGCTGTGCTGTGGCTGACAGTCAAGTGCATCGCAGGAAAGGCCAGCGTATGGACCGGGGCTTTGCCACATTCTCTACAGAAATGATAATGCACGTAGGCTGCAGTGGCCGCTGTGATGGGGAGAGCCAGCGTGCCGGCTGCCAGCCTGCTCCCCAGCCCTCCGTCCCAGCCTGACAAGCCAGTCCCATGCCTTGTGTACCCACCCTGACTCAGGCGTGTGTGGGGTGGTGTCTGACGCCTAATGAGAACCCAAAGACAGCCCCCCAGAATTCCATATGGCCTTGGACAAATAATGGAGGCTAATTGGGGGCCCCTGTGATGTAGGCACTGGGGAGACGCCTGAAATGGAACCACCATGGGGCAGATGGAGATAAGTGAATCCTCAGGCCACTTGGTCAAGGAGAAAAAAAAAAAATGACTACTTCTAGATCAGTGAACTTCTAAAACAGGAACCCAAAGTCAGAGGAAAGCAACAATGAAATAGAACCCCCAGGAAAACTGTAGGGGAGTGAAGGCAGCTGCCTCAAATTCTTCCCTGGGTCCCTCTTACCTCAAAAGTTGAATTCAAGACCCTCCCGACCCATAGCCTACCTCTTGTATGTTACGTGTCCTCACCCTCTGGTGGATTCCTCATCCTGCCCGATTAAATGACACAAGGGTCCCTGGTCATACCATGTCTGCTGTAGGGAAATGACTTGAGACGCCTGGGGACTTGCTCCAGAAAGAATGGATGGCCTTTCTGTGGCCGACGACTAGGGGTTTTGTACTGGTTCTGAAGGGTTTTACAGAGTCCAGTGGTGGCGAAAGCACATGTGCCTCAGCTACTACTTCAGAGTAGAGAGGTGACGGGCACCAATATGAGTTGGGAGCACAGAGGAAAGGGACACGTCTGGTATGGCAGGTTGACAAAGGCTTCATGGGAAAAGGGGCCACTTAAGCTGGGTCTTGAAAAACAGGATTCATGCAAATATCCTACGTGGAAAGATCATGAGCAAAGGCAGGGACGTGCGTGGAGTATTTACGAGCTCAGAGAGAAGAGCTGGGCGTGGTGATGAAGGTGGAGAAGATGATGGTTTTCTGGAAGCACCTGACTTCACTAACTGACTCCGCCCGGGGCGGTGGCCGTGTCTTCATAGCTTCTGGGTCTGGGTCGTCATGGCTGGTGCCAAAGGAGTAGCGCTAGTCACTGGCTGTGTAATGATGATGGCGGTGCTCTGTGTCATGGTGACGCTGATGCTGCTTAATGGAACTCAAGCCACTGTCACCATAAGTCTGAGGACCAAGGACCAGAGCCCCGGAAAACTGAGCGAATTTCTAACAGCACGTCCTCCTCTGCCCGCTTCTTCCTCAAGCTTTCTCCAGCCGACGTTGTAGCCTTTGCAGGAAAGACAGGTAGGGGGTGGCCAAGCTGCCTGGGATCACCTGCCCAGGGCCACAGACGCTGTCACAGAAAAGTAATTTCGTTGTAAACGTCTATCCGGGGAAGTCCCGCTGCTGCACACAGCAGGCCGGGCTGGGCCACTGCCATCCTGCCACCACAGTCCGGGGAATAAAGGAAAATGCTCAGCATTCAATTTCATGTAAATCAGACTTTATTTGCTCTGGTGACAGGTTATTACCTTCTGCAGGAAAGGAGGGGGGAAAAACGGCTGCTGGCTGGAGACACGGCTCCCCCACGGAGGATGTGTCCAACAGCACCCGTGGCTGAGTTGTTCACCTGGCCCACTCCTTGCTCTCCCCCCTCAGCTTCTCCACCTGCATCTACTGTCTCCCAGGAGGCTCACCTTCACAGCGCTGGCCCTAAGCCTTGTCACTGGTTGTGTGGAGCCATCTATTTACACCGACTGCCTCCCAAGCATGTCTTACACAGCCCTCCCGCACATTGTGGAGGGGCCCTCTCCCTTCCAGAACATTCTATTTGCTTCTGTCCACCTCGCTGAACTTGATCAAGCCTTTAAGGCCCAACTCAAGCCCCAAACCTCCATGAAGTCCTCTCTGTCCTCCCAATCTGGGACGTTCTCTCTCTCCTTTCAGTTGGTTTAACCTCGACTTCTGTCCTGTCTATCACCTGTCCTGTCCTGACAGATACCCTCCTACCAGCAATCAACACATTTACTGAGAATCTGCTATGTGCTTACAGGGATGGTTGTTGTTTTCTGCTATGGAATCTGTGTGCCAGGCCCGGTGCACGGCAGGACACAAACATGCCTGGGTCACAGTCTCCGCCCTCAGCCTGCTCACAACCCACTGGGAGAAGTTACGTTGTACACACGAGGAGGAAGCCAAGCGTCACTCAAAGTCCACAGTAGAAGCTCAATAAATGTGTTAGTCAAGATAAGCCAGGTTATGCTCAAGCAACAGATGCCACGCACATTTCAGTGGCTTAGAAACCACCGGGATTTCTTTCTTGTCCTTGCCACACATGCACAGTGGTCAGCCAGCAGACGTGCTGGCTGGTTGCATTATAGTTACTCAGGGGCCTCCATGGGAGAATGTGGCAATGAAATAAAGCTCTCTCTTGGAAGTGACACAGCTCATCTCCACTCACAAGTCACGTGGCCCCGCCAAACATAAGAGGGCCAGAAAGTGCAATCCTACCAAGTGTCCAGAAGGCAGAGAGCTAGAAATACTTGGTGACTAGCACTGGTGGCTTCTCTCAAGTGCCTAGTTTACTGCATTTCATGAGGGACGAGCTACATCGGAGGTCTCTTTTGTCCACCGCTGAATCCCCTGATAAACACTGAGGCTGACGGGCAGCATTGGGTCTGATCCTTTGTCTTGGTGCCGAGCTCACCTATGTGAGTTTTTGGCCTTGAATCCACCGCCTGTGCCTCCTTAGACCACAAGCCCTTAGAAGGAGGTGGCCGCACCTCACGGCTTCATACCTCTTACACATAAGGGCAGTGAGGCTTAGGCACAACCCCTCGCCCCGCAGGAGAGGCAGAAAATAAGAGGCACTATAGTGTCTGCTGAGACTGGTCTTTATTATTTGGTAGTAAGCAGACACTTTTGGAAAAGTATGTGTACAAAGGCTTGTGTGTGTGTGTGCGTGCGCGCACGCATAGCAGCTAACACTGGAAGGGAGGAAAGCAAACAGGAGCTGCATATTTTTTCGCTGCATAGCTCCCACAAGTAGTTCATCAGCATTGTGTTTGAGGCAGTTTTGGTGGGGGGGGGGGGGTCAGAGGAGAAGACCTTGGGAGATGAGGGTGTGACCCTGCTTTTGGCGGCTTTATTTGCTCCCCTACTGCGAGTGCTGGTTCATACTCCCGTCTTTTCTTCCATTGGGTCCTTTCTCCTCTTCTCTCTTCTGTCTCTTTTCTCTACTTCGATTGCCTATCCCTTTCTCCGGAGTCACCATGGCAGGTGGGAAAAGAGGATAGGCAGAAGATATGGCCTGAGTCAGGCATGTGAGAGAACAGGACTGGAGTCCGGCAGCAGACTGGCCAGTGTTTGAGGCTGAAGTCGTGGCTCAAGTGTCCTTGTCATGGTCACGGTTTTAGATGTACTTGACCAGGTTTGGGAGACTTGGCAGAGGGAGTTGGGAGCAGAAATCGTTTGAAGTCCTCTGTCTTCCCCTTCCCGCACCACCCCTCATGTTCTTCTTTAAGGCCGGGGAGAGAACACAACTGGGATCTGATCCCACAGCTTGTGGGCCCCCTTGGGCATGCTGGGGTCTCCCACCAGTCATGCCCAAGCCTGTCTGGGGTTTTGCTGCATCTCTGATCGAGGGCTGCAGGTCAGGGAAGGCAGAGCTGCCCTAGTCGCAACACTTCTGCATCCCCAGCCTCCGACGCTGGAGGGCTGCCAAGCTCACCATCTGTACCCCACGGCCAGGAGTCTGCACTGCCAGCTTCGGAATCAATTCCCCACCCCCTCCTGTGCTGGGAACCTGCCAGCGCCCCAGACTGCATCATACAATCGGATAAGCTTTGCCAGGTTTATGGCCAGTAATTTATGGCCTTCTTTAGCTACATCTATCACGCTGTACAGTCGTTAATCCCAGAGTCTTTGCCCACTTTGCAGAAAATAGCTTGCAATTCCTTACAATGTAGCATTTGCTAACTCACCTGTCGGACCGTCAGGCTGGGTGGGGGTGACAAGCCACTCTAGTTACTTCTTTCCATCTTCCTTTGCTTAGGTGAGCCAGGCCTCCTGCCTCTGGAAACAGCACCAAGGACCTTTGTTACCCAGTTACTGTCCTGCTCTCTCCTGTAACTGCTGCAGTGACAGCTGCAGACCTCAGCGTGTCCTGTAAAGGCAGTGGGGGTGCTGAGGGAGGGTGGGCTCACAACTCTAGCAAGGGAAGAAGCTTTCTCTGCTACAGAAGGAAGACAGGACAGGCTCCAGGCAGCACAAACTTACTTCCTCCTTATGCAGTTTTGGGGGTGGGATGTGGCCTGAGGGACCATGTACACACTTACAAAGAAGCATGGGGTGTGTGAAATGCTCCCGTGGTCAACCCGGGCTTAGGCACGCCAATCAGAGGGTCGATTTGGACCCCTGAAAACTTCCAACGGCAGCAGACAAAAGGATACATCAATAATATGTCAGTGCCTTTGGCTCCAGGATGTATCACATGGTGTTTCATTCATAGCCAGTATTTTGAATTGAAGCTATTCCAGCGTTAAAATGAAGTCTCCTCTTAAGGCGTATCTCCCTATCTGAAACTGAGGTTGCTTGGGCAATTGTAAATCATGGTGAGGAAGGACCGGTAGGGTGAAAAGATTTAGACTGTGATCATACAGCACCTCGAGTATATGTACCAAGGTTGAACAATTAAGTTCACGAGCTTTCCACTGTGTGAGTGCATGATGGAAAGTTCGCGAACTTTTGTATTGTCCGACCTTTCCTATGTGTGTAACATGCACATATCATATTGATTATAGGTATTATATATATGTATCCCAGTTTATTTTTATTATGTTATTATTTATTATTTCTACCTTTCCTACAATGAACATGCATTGTTTTATACTTGGAATAAACACATCCACCACAAATGAATGACAATGCTCATTGTGCTTGCCCAGTTGGTCGATGTGACTAGTGTCCAAGGTGTCTGTCCCTCTCCTGGACACTCCTAGGACCAGGAGAATATCAAGAGTCACATCTATCTGTCCATGCCTTGTCCTTGGGCCCATTCTCTACTAAAGCACCTGGACCTCTCTGGTTTCATATTTGATCTTCTGCCAGTAAATACAGAAAGAGAGTCTCCATTACTGAAGAAGTGGAATGGCTCCCAGTGCAAATGTCATATTCTGTATCCTCAGTGCTTAGCTCAGGCTGCTCAAGAAATATTTATTGAATGGGTGAATGAATGAATGAGTGAATGAAGTGACCCTGGCTGCTCTTCATTTCAAACAAGCCAGCGGAGGCAGTAGGTTCAGGCGGATGTCATTTTGCTGTCCCGGGTGTGGGCACATCAGCATCAGGACTGAGGGCAGCCGCTGCTGTGCTAGTCCAGTCAGGGTGTGGGTGGTGCTGACACAGCACGAACTGAGCCAGTGGGGGCGCTCTCTGTACTGGGACAGCAGGCACAGTAAGGTTTCCCACCCAACGTGCAGTCCACCTTAGGGCGCTGGTTTGCTTGTTTATTTGTCATTACCGGCACTCTCTGTGAAAGGCAAGTACGTTTCTGCTGGCTTTAGAGCGGACCCGCTGCAGTCGCTGGCTCCTGCTGTCGTGCCAGGGTCGTCTTTGATGGCCTATCTTCTGCGTGATGCTCTCTGTGCAGCTTGGCCTCGGCAGGTTCTCAGCTAGAGTGGCGTTGACATTAGACTCCCTGATTTTGGAGGATGGGGGGAAGAGATCTTTAGGTATATGAATCTTTGCAGCCCAGTCCTTTAGCGTGTAGTCAGCTACAACGTAGAATAAGGTCATCAAATGTGCGCGCGTGCACACACACACACATACCCTTTCTCTCCAAATGGTAATGGAAGCAGCTCCCTCTTTCAGCCTCTGTCTCCCCCGACCTCAGCTGCCATCATTCATCACTTTAATCAGAGTTGGAGGGGTTACGAGGATGAGAAAGTTGTGCAAAGAACCCTGACCCTCAGCCTGAAGGTGAAGTGAGTTTGGAAAGTTTATCCTGGGAACTCTGGAGACGTTCACAAAGACCACAACTCAGCAGTTTGGTTTTCTCCACACAGAAGGGTCAGAGATGAAAGAAGCAGAGTTTAAGGGCCAGTAGAATATGTTCGCAGAGCTATATGACACTTAGGAAGGGTGCCCATGCTTAGTATTTGCAGGAGAGCCTTTCTATTCATCACTGAGTGTGAGGCAGGGGTGGGTAGGTGCATAAAGGTCAGAATTGACACCCTTGCCACAGGCTAACCATGTTGACTCAAACTCATATTCATTGTATATGGGGGCTGGCTGGCGGCGGGGGCATGGATGATAGCAGAAGCTAAAGTCTTGGGTCTCAGACTTAATAACCCAGTGACCTTGGGAAAGCCACTTAACCTTCCAAGCCTCACTGTCCATCTCCTATAACCCTGTGTGCCGAATAGGAATCAAAGGAGTCCGTGTTCGTGAAAATGTTTTGAAAACATGAAAGTTCTTTACAAATGCAAAACATGATTAGAGTAAGTGCATAATAAGTACTTGTTGAATGAGTGAATAAATGGAGCTCAGTCGTGGTGTGCTATTAATTTTGATGACATATTGATACCACTAGCACGCATTTTATCGATTGATGGAAATTCTGTGAGTACTGGTCAAAACAAAACTGCAAAAACCACAAATTTCATCGCTGAGTGATAGATGGCTTTATACTGGTTTTCTTCATTTCATTTGTCTCTGTCTTGTCTCTCCCCCCCCAACCCCAATTATACTGTAAGCTGCTTGAAAGCAGAGATCCGGTCGTACGCAGCTTACCCAGTATCAGCGAGGCCCAATAGTTGACCTTAGTGAATGTCTAGGGATTGAATCTTGGATCTTTCTTGCACATGATCGGGGCCGCTATGAGCCAGCACCTGACTGGGCTGCCATCTGCTGGTTGGACCTGAGGGGTTGAAAGGAAGCAGGGTGGATGGAGGGTATACTTGCAGACGTGCCTGCGGACCCCTTCATCTCTCATGTTCACCACAGTTGGCCTCGAATCAAATAAGAGACTAATGGGATGTCCACAGCAAGTGAAATTAAGCTGCAGTTTTCTCCCCAGCCTTCTGGGTGATGTTTCACCCTCTCCTGAGAGGGGTAACTAAGTGGCTGGCTGTGACATCTCCCTCCCCACCATTTAAGTGGTTTCTCTCTTTCCTGGCCAGCTAAAGGCCCTTCCTTGGCAGTCACTGGCTAGGAAGTAGAATAAAAATACTGAGACTGGGGCAGGGAAAAGCTTTTCACCAAAAAAAAAAAAAAAAAAAAAAAAAAGACAAGAAAAAAGAAAGAAAGAGGTGAACAGCCAGGCAACCTTTAAAAGGAACTTCTACTTAGACCGCATGAAAATGCAGGCAAAGTCTTTCTTTTCCACGAGGCCTGCCCCAAGGAGAGTGAAATTGCTTTCCCTCTGTTTTTATTATGTGGAAGTCTTTCTGACTTCCTTCAAGTGTCTCAAGTCCCTAAGAAAAGTGTTGCCCTGAGCGCCAGCACACTGCTCTCCTCTGCTGTGCCTCGCCATGGACGCTGTGAAGGGAAATGGGGTAACTGCCACGGGGCCCCAGCAATTGACCTAGGACGGGGCAGGAGGCAGAGGGCGCGATATACCAGACAAGCAGCTCCTGACACTCAGATAGTGAAAGTAAAGCTGAAGGGCCAGTGGGATGGGAGAGCGTGGTAAGTACCACAAACAAGCACAGACAAAGGGTATAAACAAGGCTGATGGATGGAGAGAGACAGAGACCATTTCAAACCGGACCACCTTTCATGATACGAAGGAATCATCTCTGTGGGGAGGGATGGAGCTATTAAAAGGATGAACTGATTGCTGAGCAGCTGGGGCCCACCCAGCTTGTTCCATGGACCCAAAGCTCTTTCAACAATGACGTGAAAAAGGTAGAAACTAGTTATTAACAAGGAAAAGAAAATCCAGAGGCCAGTCTTGTTTGTTTAAAGAGAGCACAGCCATGATTTATCATCATACTCAGAGGCTAAATAAATATTTGCGAAATGAGGGCAATAGAAAGGGAGAGGGAACCCGTAAAGCGGTGCCTGTGTCCTCGAGAAGGTGCCTGTGTTCAGGGGCCTTGGGTGGGGCTTAGCTCTGGGAACACAGGGGCTTGGCCTTGGAAGAACATCTCAGGTCCAGGTTCTCATCGCGTTCAGCAAGTTCACAAGAACCTGGAAAGGTTTTTGACGGACTTCTGTTCCTGTAAATAGACCTGCTAACATGTTACCTTCCCGGATTAGGGGCATATGGGCAACAGGAAAACGGAAACAAGAAAATAGCCACACTTTCATTTCAATCATTAATTTCTCCAGTTCCTGGTTCCTTGATGAATCTTGTTGTTATTGTTGTTGTTGTTGTTGTTTTAGTTCAACCGTAGAAATTATGGGACTGGGAGAAACCCAACAAAAACATCTATCCCATTCCATTTAGATCAAAGTATCAAAGAGGGATAGAATAATCAGCCGGGAAGGGCCTTAGAAATCCCCTAGTTCCAGCACCATTTATATAACAGCGGAGTCCAACCAGTCCCAGAGGGGAGAGGGGCTCATCCAGGGCACACAGGCGCCTGGGTCCCACACCCCTGCTTCTCACCGCCGTGCTCCCTTCCCTAGACTGCGCTCTCCGCCCCAGTTTGGTTTTACCTCTTTTTTAGTTCCTCTACTCAGCCCATTTTGGGGTTTCTAATAAAGTGCATCATAGGGTAAAAGGCTGACTGCCAGGGGGAAAGAAGGAACATGCAAGCGCCGAGCTAATGAATTAATTGGATTTTGATGCACTAAGAGTCCATAATGAACTCTCGATTATTTCGGGATACATTCCCAATCTTCTTCATTCTCCTCCAGCTCTGCTTGAGGCTGAGTAATCTGGGACGTGTGTAAAACAGGGAGGGTTCTTGTGGAAACAAAACAACCAACCATGGTCTAATTTTCTTTACTTGTCTCTTAAAAGCCTTTGGAAGGTTCTGCTTATTGTCCATCACCTCTTAGAATGCACGCATTTTGAGGGCCAAGGTCTAACTTATGTTCACATCTCTCCGCCCTCCCAACACCACTCATCAATATCTTATCAACCTTTTTTTAATGTCCACAAATGGAATTCATTTCTAGCGATTTCACAGTATTCCATTGTATGCTATACTGTAATTTATGTAAGCAGACCTTTATTATTGGGCAATTAGATCATTTTTTAATTTTTTTAGTGTCTCCACCAGTGCTTTGATGAGGTGAGCCTTCTTATAAATAACCTTGGGCACTTTCCTAATTGCGTTGTAAGGTCAAGTCCTAGAAGTAAATGCTGGGTTAAAGCGGATGTGTGTTTGTAAGGATTTGCACACATTACATTCTAGAAATATCACACCAGGGGTGGCCGGTGAGCTCAGTTGGTTAGAGCGTGATGCTGGTAGCACCAACTTTGCTGGTTTGAATCCCTGCATGAGCCGCCATAAGCTATACCCTCCTGAAGAAAAGAAAAGAAATACTGCGCCAGTGGTATATGAGAGTTCTTATTTCCCTGCACCCTCTCGCAGTGGTTCCTGGGAGGAAATTTCCCAGTGTCCGATATCAGTGAGAAATAACTTCCTTCTACAGAGTCGCTCCCAGTGAGTGGCATTATTATTCAAGGCCTTTACCCTCAGCGACTGGTGTCCAAGTTCAAGCCCTTTCAAATCCAATACTGTATATTTATAAAGGTCAGTCTATTGTTTTCATCCTCCACTGGTTTGTCTGACCTCATTTGTAGACTCACCATTTCTACGTCTGGTGGGGCTGGGTGAGGGTGGAAGAGTGGGGATGGGATGACTAAAAAGACCAGAGCTCCAAAAAGAAGTGACAGGTCCTCCTTGCTCTGTCTTAGGAAGGCAGTGTCCTCAGAAACAACGTGCCAGCTCCACAGGGTCATCCTGTTTGTAAAAAGGAAAAGAGGTGACGAATTTGGTGATTCTCTTAAGACCCAGAATTCTCCATGGGCTGAACCATCTGAGACAATTGTTCTCAAAGTAGAAAAGTGATCTCATCTTTCATCCTGGATGTGACATCATAATTCTGGTTTTATGGCAGGCAGTCCCCTGGGCATTCCTGCCTTCCAGACAGTCATTACAAGATGGAGATAAAGAGAAGACAGATTTTGAAACAAAGTTAGTGATGAGGGAAAGGGTGACGGTGGAGGTGTAGAGCTGAAGGGGGAAAGTGTGACTAAGGGAGCCAGGAGACATGGAACAAAGATGGGGCAGAGGAGAGAGAAAGGGAGAGCGGATGTGTTTCAGAGCAGCAGCAATGCGGAGGGCTCAGCGCCCAGGAGTGTGTGGGAGTGGCCGCAAATCCATCCTACCTCCCCTCCCCAAAAGCCACCCCAAATAAATATTTAATCTCAGTTATGTTCCCTAAGCCTGTCCTTCAAACCTAATTGCATCCTTAAGTCTCTCCTATGGAAATTCTGTCAGAGGGGTATCTAGAATCACCATCGAAATATGCAACCAACACAAAATTCCTGTGAATTAGTCTAGGCCTCCAGGTACCACTTGATATATTAATTATGTAATTTACTGATTAAGAGGATTAATAAAAAACCACTACTCATGAGATTTTCTAAAGCTCTTGACATGACATTTCTCTCCCATCCAGCTGAATGCCAGCAAGAGAGCTCCTGGTACCCGGGGCTGCATTCAGGGTTCACTTCCCAGCCGCCCTCTCCTGCCTGCAGTGGGGAGGTGAGCCAGGAGCAGGGAGACAGGGCAGGAGGGAGGACAAAGGGCCTCTGATGGAGAAGACACAGGTAGATTTAAAGTACCATCCGCTGTTGAGTGCCTTGAAGAAGTCAGGACCTTGGAGAGCAGCCGGATTGCGGCTGTTTGCCTTGTTGATATTTACACGTCTCTCTGAGAGCACTTTAATGGTAATAATTGTGCTTTTGCTAATCTTTGTTTAAACCAACAACCGGTTCTCTGGTTGGAAAGGTTTACTGTGACTCCACCTAAGGCATGTGGATTCAGTGCACACCAACCTCTCAAATGACATAGGAAAGCAAATAACTCCAGTTCATTCAGAGGGTTTTGTAAGCAGCTTTGCATGAGGATGACGTGAGCCTTAGCGAATAAGCACTTTGCTAAAATGCAAGGATGTAAGAGAAAACCCTCTATGGCCCAGCCAAAGTGTCAGGAAAGACCCACTTACTCACAGCTGATTAGAAAATATCAGACCCCCTTCCCAAGACTCAGCAAGGGAACAGGCCCGGGACAACCCCGGCATTCAGGGCTCTTCTTTCTGACGCATTCAGATAGCAATGCATTTTCCCAGCAGAAGCTTCCAGGTCGTTCCCTTCCAAGAGCAAGCAATGAACTTGGAACTTGGGCCAGAAGAGCTTAGCATAGATGTCAGCACTGTGTAGAGCTTTGTACAGTTGCCCTTATGTCCTCGATGGATGGTCTCTTCATAGGGACTGGGGGCTCTCAAACTGGGCTTTCAGGAGACTAGCAAAGGGAGAAATTGTGTTCACGCTGCCCCTTTTGTCCTTAAGGATAATACCTGGTGTGTCTTTTGTACCTGTTGATAGGCTATGGAGGAGCATTAAATAGACACATTTGGTAAGGACCGAAGTAGTGACATGAGGGCTGCTAGTTTGCTAAGTGTTGATGGCCTTTGGCCAGAAAGCAGTGCAAGGGATTTTTGTGAGCCAAGAAGTTTTGGGACCAGTGCAAAACTTATTGAAGCCCAAGTGATATTCATCTGTGCTTTTTTTTTTTAAACTGGTTTTCCCGTTCTGCCTTTCTTTTCCTGTTGTGATGGGTCTAAGAGAGAGCAAGTCCCCACTCTTTTGTGAATTCTATGAAAACATACTTTAAAGGAAAGAAAAGAGAGAGCCCTGGTGGATGGATTTGAGGTTCATGCCAATGCCGTGGGCTCTTTGTAAGGAAAATTTGCAGAGAGCCTTTTGTGCCCTAACACAATGCCATGTTTGGCTGGTGCTCTGGGGGTAACGGGAGGGGAGGACAATGGGATTGATCCATTGTGCTCTCTGATTTGGCCTTGTCCATTTGGTCAAACAACTGCTTCTAGCGATTTTATCATGGAACTTGGCCAGATGTTTGATTGAATTAACCAACCTGTGTGGCTGTATTTTTTCTAGTAGTCACAAACAATGCCTCAGGCTGTCATTAGACATTTTACTTCTGGTGTTTGGGGCCTGGCAGAGAAAAAGCAATATTGACTCTTCACGACAATAGCTAAAAGCTGGCAGCTTTATATCACCAGCCAAATCCCCTGTCCCCTTGTCAGCCAGGCTGCACCAGGTGGAAGGCTTCCTAGCGGCATCTTCCGTGGGGCCCACGCCGCCCTTCTCTGGCTATGCCATCCAGCAGTATCCCGTCTTCTTTTCTCCAGGGTCCACTGGGGACTTGTATTTCTGCAAGAATTTCTGGGGTGTGTTGTGTGCTCTCCCTTGCTTAGTCATTCAGCCATAACCTTTCCATTTAGACTCCTGCCTGCTTATGGTTCAGCTCCATAGTTCAATATTTTACATTTATCTCTATTGAATTCCAGTTGCCTCCTGTTACAAGAGACACTTAAATTACCCAAACCTCGCTCCACAAGCCCAGGCTTCAAGTCCAGGACAAATCTGTTTAGCACTTAGGAATCATTGGCTGTGCGAGGGGCTTGGGCTTATAAATGTGTCTGAATTGAGCATTTCTTAATGATGGCAAAAGCGGCAGACTTGGGTGGAGAGCACGGGAACCACTGAATTTATAAACTCTCAATGAGGTTTCCTCAGTACTGGGGGGAAAAAAAACCAAAAACATTACTTGGAGAGTGAGAAAGTAAATATAACAGTATCACCTTGTAGTGAACGAACAGTTAGCATTTTGCAGGCACCTACTACATATGAACAGTGTTACACACATTAAAAATATAAGGCAGCCTTTCCTTTAAAGGAGATTTATGATGTATTATGTCATTGTTGCCCCCCACTGACGAGGACAGAAAGTGGCATGATTTTTCTTGTATTTCAGGGTTGCACAAGTGGTTCGGGAAGGGAAAAGAGCTTGTGGTTTGCCAAAAGTGGTCGCCAGCTAGCTGATCTATTCTAATTTTCTTGCCAATGGATTATGGCCACTGAAAGACAAGCCAGACACTCAGGATGAGGGTCTTTAGAGGGAAGGAGTCGATATGGTGCCATTCGACACAGCAAGATGTGGAGAAACCTCAGCTCTAACGGGAGGGAATGAGTGGCAGACAGTTTGAACCAACTTATTTCCCTAGATGCACCCCCAATATTTTGGAATCCTGATTTTATTGACTCTCTAAGGCCTGAGGCAGTGATTTGATGGTTTCCCCTCTGGGACCCATTGAGCACCTGTAGTATTACAAAGTATTATAAAGCCCTATGAATCACAGGGCCAAAGAGGGCAAGAAGGTTGAAAGGTCACTTGCATCCATGAATCTATGGTTTCTTTCTGATTTGACGTCTTTTGCCTCCCTGTGGGTAAAGGGAATAGAAGAGAAAAAAACCAACCATAGGAGGGGAGGTTGGCATGGAAGAAGATTTATGCAAAGTGCTGACTATGCTACTTCCTAACTGTTTTCTGTCGGGCCCCCTCCTTCCTCTGTAGAAGTAGGTAAACAATAGCATTGTTTCTGAGGAGAGACTGGGAAAATGAGGTGGTATCCTGAAGGAACAGTGTGGCTGCTCAGAAAGCCCTTTGATTAACTCATATATTAAAAAGAAGAAAGGAAAAAGACATAACCAAGGTCAAATACAAAAGAGTATCGCAAGCCTATAAGAATAGTGCCAGGAAGGCTAAAACTCAGAATGAGCAGACGCTTTGGAAAATGCCGGGGACAAAACAAAAGCTTTCAGTAGCTATGTTCAGGATGAAAAGGGAGAGGCTCACTGCTTGGGGAACTTGGTACAAGGTTAAAGATGAGGAAAGAAAGGAGAACCACTCAAGTATTTTGCGTCTTTACCAGAAGGCAAGAGCTTTCAGCACAAGAGAAGAGAATCAATATTGTTAAAATAATCTTGAAACTCAAGCTGGATAAACAAAAAGTAAGTGGTTACCTGGAGGCTTTAAAAGTTTCCAAACCTGACATATTTCATGCCCGGGTTTTGAAGAAACTTTTATAAATGCTCATAAAACCACAATTTAGAAATGATTGAAGGAAGAGACCAAAAGACTAAAGATGAGAAAAATCTGGAGTTTCATAGGAAGAAAGCGGGTTCCTTATTATACTGTCTGGTGAATTTGATACTGAGTACCACTGAAACTCTAAGATTAATTGCTATTCAAATTGCCTCTGGGATCTTAGAGGGAAGTAGAAATCACTAGAAGCTAGCATGGGTTCACTGAGAACAAGACATATTAAATAGAATCTTATCTTCATTATCAGCAGATTGCTACTGCTAGATATATAAACCAGCTGAACACTGTAGGCATGACAAGGTCCTTCACAAAGTTTGCCTTCATGTACTTGTGGCTTGAATGGGACTGAGGTCTGCAGAAGACTGTTAGCTAGTATCATGGTTGGCCAGCCGTGCCCAGGCATTGGGTTACATCCACATTGTGAGGGCACCTTGTTGTATGTTGAAGAGTTTCATCTTTGACTCTATCATCTCTGTTTTATCAAGGATTTGGATGAAGACTCAGAAAGCCTACTTACCAAGTTTGCAGATGGAATAGTAGTAGCAGGAGTCAAAATATCTCTACAGACTGTAGGGATGGCTAAAACTGACAAGGTGAAGTTCAATAGGAATAGAGTTAAAGTCCTGTACTTAGGTTTAAAAAAAAATCCACTATGCAGGTGCAGACTGGGAATACCTGGTTTAAAAGTAATTCATACTAAAAAGAAATCCTTAGAGATCACTGCCTGACTAAAATATCAATAGCAGATTACTGTATATAAGGCATTTGAAACATTTCCTGTAATCTCAGGCGGCTGGTAGAGGTGTTCTCTGTAGGACAAAGGAGGCAACCATCTCAGAACTTCTCCCGGGAGGGCAATCTCAATGGTGAGGCAACTCAAAACCTTGTTGTGAGAGTAACTGAGCAAGCGCTGTGAGAGCTAAAGATACTCCTACAAATATAACTAAGAAAACTTCTTGCACCTGTGCACAAAAAGGCATTTATAAGAATGTTTCTAGCAGCATTGATTGTGATGGCTAAGAACAGAAATAACTTAAATATCTATCAATAAGAGAATGGCTAAAGAAAATATGGTATATTCATACCTATCGCAAACAATTCGAATGGAAAGAGGAAGTTGAATGAGAATACCTACAGTATGAGAACACTTATTTACATTGAAAAGTATGCATAATAATACTATTTATTGTTCAGTGATACATACGAGCTGTGAACTAAAACAGTAAAGAAATACATGGGAATGAAAACCACCAAGTCCAGGGTAGTGGTGACTCCATGGGAGAAAGGGAGCACACAATAGAACGGCATGGAAAAATAAGACTTACTATTTTCTATTTTTCCCCCACAATGTTTCATTTTTAAGCTGAGTGTTGGTTGTATGGGTCTATGTTATTTTTATCTTGAATTCCATTTGTCTGTTAAAATTTCCCAAATAGGATTTTTTTTTATTTTTAAAAATTATTGAAATAAAATTCATATAACATAAAATTAACGATTTTGAAGTGAACAGTTCAGCGGTATTTAGTACATTCACATTGCTGGGCTATCACCACCTTTATCTAATTTCCAAAGCATTGTCATCCCTCCAAATAAAACACCATATCCATTAAGCACTTTCTCCCCATTCCCCATTGAAGAGTTTTGTTTTTTGTTTTTTCGTTTGTTTTTCGTTTGTTTGTTTTTTAGATAGTGAGAACTTTTTTTTTTTTCAATGGGCCTTTTTTTTTTTCTTAAAGAGCACTTTTATAGGTCACAGCAAAACTGAGAGGAAGGTTCAGAGATACCCCACAAACCCCCTGCCCTCCCACAGGCATAGCGTCTGTCAACGTCCCTCACTAGAGAGGTACATTTGTTGCAATTGATGAACCTACACTGACATGGCATTATCACCCAGAGCCCATAGTTTACACTCACTCTTGGTGTTGGACAGTCTGTGGCTTTGGACAAATGTATAAGGACATGTATTCACCATTTTAGTGTCACACAAGGTCATTTCATTGCCCTGTTATAAGTCCTCTGTGCTCTACCTGTTTATCCTTCTCCGTAATACATTTTTAAGGAGCGTGCTAAAACAAAACAAAGCAAAACAACAACAACAAACTCACACGAAAGAAGAAAAAGGGGGATACAGGATAACTATCTTCACCAACTGAATAGAATGACTGTGAAGAATAATTTAAATGAAATATGTAGCTGACAGCATAGTGAATAGCACAGAATAAGTGCTATGCATAAATATAAAATAAATATTAAAAATAAAGGAGGCACTGTCCATAGACAGAATGATTATCTTCTAAGACACTGAAATTCCCAATGCTGGCCAAATTCAAATTGAGGCTTGGTGATGAACTGTCCAAGGTGCTGGAGCGGGAGACTTCTGCATCAAAGGGAGGCTAAAGGAGATATTGTCCTCCCGTTATAGTTGTGGGTGCTTCTAAGAGTGAAATGTATTTGTTCTCTATTTCATTGAGTACTATTACCACAAACATAGGGGCTTTGACAAAGCACGCACATTTATTGTCTCACGGTTTCTGTAGGTCAGGCTTGGGTTCTCTGGCTCAGGGTCTCACCTGAAAGCTGCCGTCGAGGTGTAGACCAAGGTTGTGGTCTCTTCTCAAGGCTCTTCTCTTGCTTCCAATCTCACATGGTTGTTAGCAGAATTTAGCTCCTTTCAGATGATTGGAATGAGGACCTCCCTTTCTTACGAGCTGTGTGCTGGAAACTTCTCTCAGTTCCTGATAACTGTTGGTGGGGGAGGGGGGGCGTCCTCAGTTCCTGGTCACTTGAGCCTTCCCAGCATGGCTGCTTGCTCCATCAAAACCAGCAAGGGAGGGAGTCCTCCAACGAGTTGTTACCCTCTTATGTCACATAATCATGAAAGGGACATCCTATCGCTTTGGCCATATTCTGTTGGTTAGAAACAAGTCATAGATCTTGTCCACACTCAAATTGAGGGCATTCCATACGGGAGAGACTTTGGGGGGTGGTGAGGATAGCGGGGGGTCGTTTTCACATCTGTCTACCATGGGAAGGGGACTGTGTGAGGAAACAGGAGTGCAAGGGCTGTACTCATCCTGTGAGAGGGCTAACAGAGGAGGCAGACACAGACGTGTAAACTTGGGAAGGGGCAAGAGGAAAAGACTTAGGGAAGCCAACAGGCTAAATAACCAGCAGAGCAGAACTCAGGGAGCGCGAGTGATTGTGGGGACCCCCAGGCTTACTGAGCAGCCATTATGGCGAACGGGCCTGCTTGGTGTGAGGACAGTCTGTGCCTGGAAATCTTGACAGAAAACACCCTGTTTTCATGGAGTGTAGAGAGATGGTTTTTGTCAGAATGTGTTTAGATATGTGGATTTAGGGAAAGAGAAAGGATATGTGCCAAGATCAGGCTTGGTTCTGTACTAGATGGTACATCAGTCATTTGTTCACGTACATATACTTAGTTGTTTTGTGCTATGCCTGGCTAAAGCTGCCTGTCCATCAGTCATGGTGTGTCCAGCTTGGGGCCATAGATCATTGGCCCTTTGGTGAGGAGCTGGAAAAGCATCAGAGAGCAAGGGGCTGAGGCTGAAGCCCCAGGATGGCAGCCCCGGTGGCCAGGGAGCCTCTCTTTAGAATGGCCCTGCATTTCACCACATGCCAGCAGGGCTGTGCGTCTTCTTATTTGGAGCAATACTTGCAAAGGGGCCCAGAAACTCTAGTCACCAGGCCATAGTGCTTCAGTGATCCCTCCCTTGGGAAAGCTGACGTTTGCGTTTGTGAGCATCTCCATCTCTGGCCAAACCCCAGGGAGATGGTTTTTTCTGCCCTGTAGATGCGGGTGAGTCAGCACTAACATGCCTGTGAGTCAGACCAGGGTGGGCGAACCACACTTCACCCAACACCCTGGAGTAGAGGGGCAGCATGAGGCACCAGTGCTTTGTAGACTTCCTGGGGCGCGCTTCCAGCCTGAACCTGGCCTAGAAGGTTTTATCGTGGAGCTAGAAAATGTGCTATGGAACGAGTAACAGGAGATGGTCCTCAGCTCCTCTACCGACAGCTGCAAGAACTCGATTAATTCAGATATCTGCGATTTCCTCCTTTGCAGTATTGGTAGGGAAAGGGGAGGGAAATGGGAAAGGAAGCTGGGACTCAGGGCACACCTCTGGCCCAGGCACCGTGTGAGGCTCCCTCCAAATATTGTTTCCTTTGTCATCTACTGTGCTCTCTCCTTTGTGGCTCCTTTGAGCTTGCAGCACCTAGCATGATGCTTAACCCATACTAGGAATTCAATAACAGTTGCTTACTTAAAAAGAATTCAGTCTATACAAGGAGGAGGATGGGGCACTGGGTTGAGAATAAGGAGACCTGTGTTCTAGTCCTGCCCATGCTCGGCTGCTAGGTGACCTTGGGATAACCTTCTGCTCTGGGTCTCAGATTCTTTACCTACAAAATGAGAAGTTGAATACTATCATCCCTAAGGTCCAACCAACTCTAACTCCCAATGGTTTTGTGATTTGAAAGCATGAGAATGGGAGAATCCAGGGTTTCACAATGAAAGAAAATAACCAGTACAGAGGGAAGGGTCCTGCTCACAGGCTCAGTCTCCCCAGATTTGAATGTGCTTATAATGAGGGCTGGAGGCATCAGGGAGTCAGGAGCCTGTCGTCGCAGGGCCAGGCCCACAGCTCCAGCTCTTAGCAAGCACAGTTCAGCTTGAGGAAGCATAAAGTAACTAGCTACGGGAGAAAGAATTACCAAATTGCCTGAAATAATTACAGTTTCTAAACAAATAAAACCTTATGCTCTCTGTCAGCACACACACACACACACACACACACACACACACACACACACAAAATGACGAGAGATCTTTACCGAAACCCTGGTGAGCACCAGCCTCCATATATGCAGCGTTAATCTCGCAGGAGTACACGTAAGCATGTATTTGTGTGCACATGCAGAGTTTAGAGACAGGAATTCCGCCTCTAACATGGAAATGACAGCACCGCTAGTTCTCTGGGCTCAGCGCACACCATTCGATTTTGTCTGGCAATGCAGAGCTTTGACTCCCCTCCCTACTAAGCAAGAGCCAGAGCGAACTAGTGCAGAGAGAACATATGTGGTGGGTCTTTGGAGAGTCTTGAAAATGCCAAGTCTCTGGGGGTTTGACCAGAGAGAAAAGGTGCCCATCTCCAGCCATCCAGTGAGAGAAGGGAGGCGGCCCCTCCCTGGTCATCTTTCATCGCGCTCACCTCACTGAGATTGTTCATTTTGTGGGGTGCCCAGTGTTTCATGATGCATTTATTCTGCCCACAGAACAACAGTATTTCCATTAGTGCTTTTTGGATCCTGTTTCTTTCAGAAATGGGGGGCTATTCTTGGGTGTGTGTGTTTGGGTGTGTGTGTGTGTGTGTGTGTGTGTGTGTGTCCCTGTACTGTGGGTGTGTGCATGAGAGTGTGTGTGTTTCCACATGTGCAATCAGGTGCTGAAATTAAAATACAGCCAAGTCAGCTAACAGAGTCATTCTTAGACCCTCTTCATGTTATTGTATTTTTTGTTTTCTCTGAATTGAAAATGCCGCAGAGCTGAGGAGCTGCTCTCGTCTTAATTACCGCAGAAACACTGCTAATTAGAAACAAGGGAAGAAGTGTTAGGGGTTTGCCTCAGAATCAAAGGCAGCGTTATTTTCCAATGGATATTAAAAGACTTGCAAAAGAGGCTAAGATGATGTGATGGATAGAGTAGTGAAGTATGTTTAGAGCCCCAGCGGTAAAACGGCTGGAAGGGGAAATTAAATATCTGGGAGGAAAATGTTCTCAGATGTTGGAATTATGCCTGCAGCCATAACACTGGATGCTGTGATCCTAGCTCCCTCAAAAACAAAACGGGATCAAGAAACCACCAAGAAACCTGAGGGTAGAAACGGGCCTCACTCACCTCCTGTCACTCAGCAGACTTTGGGAGTGGACACCAGTGCACGTATTTTGAGTACAGCGTCTTCTTTCTGCTCCGGCCACTCTTCCCATCTCATTTTTTTCCACCATTTCTTTTGCCTCCGGCTGAGTGTATGCTTGAGGAACAGATCGAAAGATTAAAAGACCAAGAAGAGCCCATCTTTGGAGGTCCAGTTTCACGTGGCAAGACCCCTGCGTTTGTGGAAGACTAAACTTTTTGATGGGCAGAAAGCTGAGGAAATAACATAGGATGGGCTGGGTGCCTTGTGGTCTGGTTCAGATTCCAAGGCTGGGGCAGACGACAGTGGTTACTGTTAACCACAAAGATAGAACCACGATCATAACGTATCCCGTCACTCTCAGCTTTTCCCATGTTTCAATTCCTGAAGCTGAAAATGAAAACTGGAGGCATGAGGACTGGGGTAGGGATGAGATCCAGGCAGTCACGTGAGAGTCCCTCAGGCATGGGAAGGGAAAAGGCAGGAACCGGCACGGCAGAAAGACAGGCGAGATAAAGCAAGAATGACTCCCAATACCTTTCTCCTCTCCGGCTGACTCCTTTGTTTTGTGGCACACGTCTTCTTCTAGTATCCTAAGGAATGGTGCATTAGAGGGAACGTTCTTGAGACTGAGAACTTAGATATCTAAAAATGCAATTATTCTTTCCTCACACTTGGTTGGTAGTTTGGGCGTAAAACTACGTTGGAAGTTATTTTCACTCGGAATTTTGAAGGAACTCCCCTATTGTCTTTTAGAATCCAGTGTTGCTCTTGGAAAGCTCATGCCATTCTGCTGTCTGACATTTTGTATGTCGCTTGCCTTTTTTTTTCTCTGGAAGCTGGTCTGAAATGTCATGACAGTGTGCCTTGGTGTGGTTCTTATTTTCATTTATTGTGCTGGGCGCTTCGTAAACCCTTTCATTCTGGAAAGTCATGTCTTTCTATAGAAGAAAATGTTACTATTTTTCTTTAATAGTTTTCATTTCTCTGTTTTCTTCATTCTCTCTTTCTCTGACTCCAGATAGTTGAAAGTAGGATGAATCCCCTACTTTCCTTATTTTTTCTTTTCTATTTTCTTTTTTTTTTTTTTTTGGTACCATTTTCTGGGAAATTGCCTCACTATTATCTTCTACATATTTTGTTGATTAAAATGTTTTTTTCCTATCTTAATCTGTAATATTCAACATCTTTTGTTTTCCTTTGTAAATAGGATTCTATTTTGTTGTTTCATCAATGAAATGTTTTTTTTTGTTGTTCCCTGCATTTTCTGTTCCTTCTGACTCTCATTTCCTTTTTGTTTGTCTTGCCCTCTCTATACTAGTCTTTCCTCCATGTTTCTCAATTTTTTTCTGTCTGTTCAAATCTTAAATACAAATGAGCTGCTAGAAAGTGAAATAGATGCCGTATGAGTATACATTGTACACATGTCACACATACTATGGGGGGTGGGGTGTTTATATTATTATAGAGTAATTAGTAGGGTAATTAGTTGTAATTCCAGCCATTTAATTAGGAGATATTTCATTTCTCTAGAGATACTCCCCGTTTCCTTCGCAGGGGGTGAGAGTAATACATGCTTAACTGAGTGGGGGAACAGACTAGGTAGGGGACAGGGGGAGTCTCGTGGTTCAGAATATTAACTTCATTTTATGCCCCTGCTTTGAATACTTTCCCTCACATCTGCTGTCAGCTGTAATGGGTATCCTCGACTCCATAGCCTGTCTGACTCAGTGTCTCAAGAGAATAAATGATTGCCTTCCTAGAGGTGGGGTAGGAAAGTGGTTTGGCTGGGTCCCCACCCAAAGGAAAAGGAATCTCGGGGGTGTCGCAGCTCCTTATGTAGATTTTCACCCTGTTGGCAGTGCCCCCTGAACCCCAGCTGTCAGAGGCCACCGTATCTGTAGCTCCTGAGTTCCAAGTCAGACACTGCCTTTAGCTTCCCCTTCTGCGGGTACTTTCCTTGCTCTTCTAAATGGGGGACCTATGTCCACTGGCTTCCCATCTTTCAAAATTCTGTTGCCACTTCTCTGCTGTAAGTGCCTCCCTTTATGCGTTTATACCCTTATTCCTTTTAGAGAGGGTATTCGTTTTCTATTGCTGCATAACAAGTGACCACAAATGTAGCAGCATAAAGCAACACAGACTTATTATCTCACAGGTTTTGTGGGTCAGGAATCCAGCACATTTTATCTGGGTCCTTGGCTCAGGATCCCGTAAGGCTGAAATAGCGACGTTGGCCGGCTCCATCCTCATCTCGAAGCTTGAGGAGGGAAAGATGCACTGCCAAGTGATTCCAGGTTGTTGGCAGAATTCATTTCCTTGGAACTGTAGGACTGAGGTCCTCATCGTCTTGCTGGCAGTTGACCAGTCTCAGGTCTCTGCCTTGTGGCCCTTCGATCTCAGCAGTAGAGAATCACAGTTATATTTAATCCCTCTCCTGCTTCAAATCTGACTTCCTTTCTGCAACCAGACAAAAAAAGAAAACAAACAGCAAACCAATTCTCTGCTTTTAAAGGCATCATGTGATTAGGACAGGCTCACCTGGGTAATTTCCCTGCCTACCTTAAGGTGACCTATACTTTAGGACATGCCTAGTGACAGGAATAAAACATCCTACTCACAGGCCCAGGATTATGCACAGCATGTAAGGGGGGGCGGGGGGAGGGGGCGGGAATGTTGGGAGCCATCTAAGAATTCTAACTACCATGGTGAAATTTTTAGGAGGGAGGGAGCAGAAAAAACTATGTGTGCTTATCCGACATGTTTAATCAGATGTACCTTACGCTCTCGTTAATACACTGTTACTATTATAAGGCATTTTAATATCAGTGCTTCAGACATGGCAGCAAACTTGACCCCCAACTTGTCACATGTGAGTGGCGCTCTCATTCTTTATGGCTCAGGAAAAATGAGTCTTCATCCTCTCTCGTCCAAATAAGTGAGTCTTATGTGCCTAAGGACCCAAAGCCCACTCTGAGTAGATTCCCACATTCCCCTCCAAAGCCCAAGCCTGTTAGGAGCCAGGGGGCCAGTCTGGAGAGCTGTGGTTCTGATCTAGTCTCAGTGGTCCGAACACGCACCCCCAGGTGAGGTCACTGTCCGGGCACGTGCAGGGGTGTTGTCCACCGACACTCCCCTGCTTCATGAAGATATTACCAAGGAGAGACCTTGGCACAGGGACATGGTGACTTTGTCTGGCGTGGCAGTTCCCAATGGTAGTTGTTGTATTCAGTGATAAGTCACTAATTTCTAGACACCTAGACTGGAACCTGAAGGTGGGAGATAAATGGGAGGCGGGTGGGGGGGGCGTGTTGCTCTGAGCATTCCAGCAGATAAATGGCCAGTCGTGACTAAAAGATGGTTTTACATTTTCTGAGTGTAATCAAGTGAGATGTGACCAATATTCTGTAGCTCATTAGCCTCATGTCCCTTAACCTTCACTGTCAGATGCTCCCTCGTGGACAGGCTCGCTGTCCATCTCACTTTTTAAAAAACTTTTAGCTTAGAGTAAAACTGGTGGGGGAGCCGCTGGCAGGTAAGCCGCAGAAGGAGAGGGCCTAAAGGGAGGAAAAGGTCATACATAATTTGGTCTTAGACTAAAAGGGAGAAGAGAGAAAGCACGGTGGCAGGCATAGGGAGAACGATTAACAAGGGGAAAAATACTCTGATTTCAGTATCTTTCTGATGTGGATGCATTTCTTAAAATAGCCCCTGGACACCAGCAAGCCAAGACAACGTGTGCAGTATTTGGAAGAAATTCACAAGGTGCTTCCCCTAACTGTTAGTAAATGGAAGAGAAACAGGATATACCTTACTCTATACTCATGCATGTCTCATTCCTAGCAAGGGTCTCTGGGCTTCCTTTTCAGAAGCTCTACTTTATCCATTTTCCTGTGAAAGAAGGGGTGGAGAAACAGGATCCTGAGACTCTCACACAGGGAGGATGTGAGATTCCCTCCTGCAGAAGGGTTGACAGCCCCTGTGTGAGGGCCTGCCTTGGTTGTTCCTGTTTCATGGACCACCGTGGTGATCAATGCTGAGAGACGGGCTGAGGTCTCACCTGGCATTTCAATGGCTTCCCACCAGGTCTGCCGCAGATTTTTACCCACTTGGATCCACCGTTTATGCAGCCACCTTTAGATTTCTAAATCTCAAATCTTATCCTATCAGATTCCCTACTTAAGAGCCCTCAGTGGACCTGTTGTCTACAGAGCCAAGCCCCAGGCCAAATTTCTTACCAGGACATTCAGTGTTCTTTACAACAGCGTTATTTGTAGCTGCCACGCTCCCTACATAGGTGTGTGTTTTAAGTCCACTGAATTGCAGCTCTCCCTGAATTCACTCTGTCCCGCGCACTTTGGTGACTTTGCACATGCTGTGCCTTCTGCCTAGAACAATCTTCCTTTCCATGTCTGTATGTGAGAAAACATGCTGCTCATCCTTTAGGTACCAGCCCCAATTTCTCTTTCTCTGAAGTTCTTTTCTTGCCACCGATTCCTACTTCATCTTTTCCACTCCGAGGCACACTGGGTCAGCAGAGTTGGCTGGTTATTATAATTCAGGAGAAGTAAAGACTGTAGAGCCTCAAGGTTGCAGGGAAGGGGGTGGCAGAGTTGTGGACTCTCCTGAAGAGGAAGGCTACAGTCTGGCACAGAATAAATGCAGGGACATGTGACTTCACCATGAGTCAGGTGGGAGGTGTCAGTCTGATGTGGAGGGCACTGGGGTAGGAGGTACTTGTATCAGAGATGCTCGAATGAGCTGTAGCTTGTGCTCTGGGGTCAAGATGCTGCTAAGCACGATTGTAGGAGACAAGTCAGCCTACCTGGGAGACCGAGGTCCCCTGCCACACATAAGATAGTTAGTGTCCGTGGTGTGTCTGTTTGGACAGCAGTTGCTCTTCAGCAGAGAATCAGGGTGAGCTAAGAAAACAAAGCAAAGTGCAAAGGAAGGAAGAAAGAAAGTGACAGGTGCTTTTCAGTGCCAATTGTCCACTTCACTCCAGCTGGGCAACAGGCTTTATCTGGGAACAAAACAGACTCTGGCCGACTTGAGGTGAACCTCTGCCCACGTGCCTGCCCTGCCATCTTGGAAATTTACTTGCTTCCCTCTGCATGCATATCTTTACCTACAATGGAGGGAAGTCTGCAGACTTCCCCAGAGTCCAGAGAAATCCTCTCCAGTTCAGAGCTTCCACCATACACTGAGGTGACAGGGAGTGACCTGACAAGTCACAACATGTCCTGCACACTCAATAGTGATGAAAGACCACTCACACTTTGAAATGCCTCCTAAAAGGCCCGCCGAGCTCGGGTACTTAGATGTATGGTAGCATTTTAAATTTCTCCATCTTTGAACTCTGAAAAGCAACCCTACCCCGTGGCCTTTCTGCCATTAGTCCAGGTTGGAGGGGAGTTCCACATTCCATTAGCCGTGTCCTGACCTTCACAAAGGAGGGGGCGTCCTCAGTGAGAGGTTACTGGCAATTTGGTTTGTCACTCGGTGGAAACTGTGCTGGCAGATTCTGTCCCTATGGCTCACTTTTCCTTAGTCCTGTGTACCCATCACACTTACCCTCACCCCAGAGTCAAAGTTGCCTCCTGTGTCCACCTTCCCATTATCCTGGGGAGCTCCTCAGAGAAGGGGCTGGGTCTCCTCTTGGAAACTCCAGCCTGGCACCGTGTGTGGCACGTGGCACGTAGTGAGTGATGAGAGTGCCACAAAAGTGAGCGTGGCTTCTGCCCCTGCTCCAGCCTTTTAATCTATTTTTTCCCTCTAATACGCCTCCTTTTCCTCTTTTCTCACCTCCCAATTCCAGTCAGACTGATAGAGGCTGAGGGGGGACTGTAAGAAAACCAGGCTGGTACCCCAAATGGAAGGCTCAGTGCCATCACTTTCCAATTCCACTCACTCTCCAAGAATCCAGAACATTGTCCTTGGGCACTCCCTTTTGGTTTCTTTGCCACATCCTGCATTTGTGATGCATATGACCCTCTCTGGCCCAGCATCTCTGTCAGCGATGCTTATAAATCAACACCTCTCTGTGCCTCCATGAAGTCAACATGGCACAGTGGTTAGGGACCTGTGCCCTGGAGCTGGACGGCCTTAGTTTAAATCCTGGCTCTGCCACTTATTAGCTGTGTGAACTTGATGAGTTAGTCGTACTCTCTTTGCCTCAGTTTACTCATTTATATAATGGGATTGGTAATATTAGTACGTACCTCATAGAGTTACGTACTAACTCTTTTAAGATTAAATTAATACTTGAAACGCAATCGCACTTTGCCAGGCACTTCGTCATCACTACACAAGCGTTGGCTACAATTTTCACTATTGTGAGGGCATCGCAGATACAAATATTTTCAGGTATGTAGCCTCAAACCTTGCATCTTCAATCTTTCCGTTTCCAGTAAGTCTTCCTCCTCAGTCTGCAAACAGTTTCAAATCTCTTCTATTCTAAATACAACTTTCTTCCTACTCTGTATCCACTTTAAGCTGTTTCTCTTTCCTTCTATTCCATCAACATCAGTAAATGAGTAATCTACACTTACCATCTCCACCTCGTCGCCTCCCATTCATACCTCAATCCATAGCCATCTGGCTTAAGCTAAAACTGGCTCTCACTAAGATCACCAATAACCTCACTATTGTTCCGTCTAATTACCTCTCTGTCACTTTTGAACTTATTGACCACTCACTTTTTCTTGAAGTGTTTCCTTCATTTCTAAGACACTATTCTTTTCTGGTTTTAACAGTCAGCTTCGGCTGTGTTACATGAAAGTAATAATCCCCAAATCTCAGTGGTTTACAACAACAAAGATTTTCCTTTATTGTCACATCCCACATCACTGAGGGTTGAATGTATCTCTGCTCCTTGCATATTCTTCACCTGGGGGCTCATGCTGCAGAACAGAGGGCCTTCTGGCAGAACCACACAGTGACCCCTAAGACTTCTGCTTGGATGTACATCATCTCTGCTCACATTCCATTGGCCAAAGCAAGTCACATGGCCCAAGCCTTCTAGCAGGAGATCAAAGAAATCTAATCCTCCCTGCAATGAGCGGAGACATGCAATGATCTCCCAGGAAAGACAGCAAATAATAGTAAGCAATACTACCGTCCACACAGTGGCTCTCCATCCACCTTTCCAATAGCTTGTTCTCAGCCTCTTTCATAGATCGTGTTCATCCGCTCACTTCCTAAATATGGGTGTTCTCCAGCGTTTCTCTCTCTGTAGGGCCTCTTTAGGTCATCTTATCCATGTCTCTAACTTCAATAAGTACTTGTATTGTATGCTTATGACTTCCACATTCCTGGCATAGACCACCACTGGACATGGTTAGTGGTCCCTTGAACTTAACATGTCCAAAATTCAACTCCTTTCCCATCATGATTAATGACAATGTTGTTTATCCAAATGTCTGAATCGGAAATCTGGGCAGGCTTAATTGTTCCTCCTTCCTCGTCCCATCCAACAAGTCAACTATAATCCTTTCCACCTTTAAGATAAATCTCTAATCCCTTCCTCACTCTCTATTTACTCTACTGTTACCGGAGTGTGGGCCTTACTATTCCTTGCTTACATATATCAGGAATTCTCTAACTGGCCTGCCTGCTTCTGCAGCTCTTCACTTGAATCCATCTCTTCATGGCAGCAGAAGATATCTCCTCCACTCTGATCTTTTCCACTCTGATCTCCAGAGTGAGATCCTCTCCACTCTGATTATCTCTGCATAAATAACTTCAAAGGCTCCCCCATTAACCTGCAGTAAAAATCAGGCTCTTCCCAGCTAAGATCCTGCTGGTCTTTCCGTCACCCTGTCTTGCTACTCACCCACTTTGGTCCCACACACCCCTCTTTGGTCTTGCACACCCCGCTTTGGCTGTATTGAACTTCTCAGTAGCGTCAAAATGCCTCATGATGTTTTTCGTTCCTGTGTATTTATCTACGCATGCTATTCCCTATGTCCAAATGCTCTTCTCATTTTCTTGAACTCCCACTGACCCTTCAAGATCTAGTCTTAACACATTTTATAAGACCTTCCCCCAACTGTGTCCATTCCCCTGCCCCTACTCCACAATAGGGGAAAGCAACCTTTGTTAGACCATGAATCACATTACATTGTCATTCACTTCTTTATCTTCTATATAAGTTAGGAGTTCCCAGAGCAGGGACTGGATTCTTGTCCTCTTTGAAGTTGCTCAGGAACCAAATCAGCATATGCACGTGAGATACTCAGGAAATGTTTGTTGAGGGAATGAATGACATCATCCAGACTATGTCACACTAACACAATGGTCAAATTCTTACACTTACTAGTTTTATTCTCTGGCTAAATTGGAGGACTCACTTCTTGCCTTCCTGTTAGAAGTGGTCTCTCTGTATGTAACCCCAATAGCCTCAATCTGATGGCTCTAGCCTTGTAGGATTCCTTAGCAAATTCCCTTTCCTAGAGCCTTGCCTGTCCTCCAGCTTTGCTAAAGGGCCCCCTGCTGGTCAGTTTAGCCACTCCTTAGATCTCCCCTGGGTTCCTCTAAACCCGGATTATACCATCACGCCTCTGTCTCCAGTTTTCCTCACTATTTCCTTACCTGCCCATCCCTAGCAGGACTGGCTGTGTACTTTGCAGGGCTCAGTGCAAAACGAAAATGTGCAGCCCTTTGTCCAAACATTATTAAGCATTTCAAAATGGCCGCAGCAAAGCAGTAAACCAAGGACGAACATGGATCCCTCCTGAGCGCCGGGCCTGTATGACCACACATTCCCCATGAAGGTGGCCCTCAGCTCCACCTCCCAGTCCCAAGCCAAAGCCACAAGTAAAGGTCAAGCTAGGAACATTCCAGTTCTTTAGGAAAATGAGTTAGCAAGGATGAAAAGAAGATACATTTTTACCTGCATGAGAACAAAAACATTCAAGAGAATTTGGCGGAATAAGTTAAATCTGAATAAAGTCTCTAATGAATGCAGATGGGAAAAGGGAATTAAAAAAATTGTGAGTGTGTATGTGTATTATATACTCGTATATGATTAATATGTATGATTATTTAGTAAGTAAAGAGCTTGGACCAGTGCCATGTAGAACTTATTTTAAAAGTAAGAATAAGCTCTCTCATTAGAAGCATTTTATAATTATGAAGAATTTGCTTGTCATTGTTTGCAGCAAATAAGATGTAGGGTGATGTTAATTCCATGGCTTGAGGGTGTGGGAGCAGAATGCCTTTAACTTCTATTAGCACCCCGTCCAGTGGCAAAGAACCAGCGACAGGCCAACAGGTGGGGTTGAGAGCTCATTCATTGGTTCATCTATGTATTCAACTAAGTGTTTATTTATTAACTCATTTCATGCTGGTGACTCAGATTCAGAAGTTTCTCAGAGCAAGGGTGGTGAGAGATCAGGTTTGGGGGCTGGCTGGCCCCCAGAGCCAGAGATGGGCTAACTGTACCTAATACCAGACAGCACCCCTCTCTGAGCCCACTGTACACTTACAGTGAAATCAACTTAGACTTCCAAATAAAATGCCAGCAGGGATGGGGTGAGTGCCCTGGTGGAGAGGTCAGGCTGAGAAAGGGGGGGCCTGGGTTGGGAATTGGAGGAGTTCTTGACCTCTTTTTATCTTTCTCTTTCCCCTTCTTCCAACCTAACTTTCATTCATGCAGATGAGAAAGGCTCTTGGTTCCTGGGATTTGCCCCAAGCTGAGTACCACACGGCTGCCAGTTATCACAGACCTGCTCTAATGCTGGACAGTACTTCTAGTGAGCCTTGCATTGGCAGAGTGTCTTCCAGTTTACAACCATTATCTCATTTTGATCCCCACAATAGCCCTGTTTGCTAACTGGTTGAACCGTACACAATTGCCACTTCTCTCAGTCAAGTCTAGTCAAATGTCGGCAATTTCGTATGTTTCAATCTAATGCCGTGGGTGTTATCGCCATTATTATATTCTCAGTGACAAAGACAGAAGCTTAGAGAGACTTTAGTGATCTCACAGCGCCAGGCATGGGGTGTGGACCCCAAGCAGAACCTGAACTCAGATTCACGCTGTTTCTGACATTTGGTATCCCTTTGATGTAAACGGGGAGTAAGCCTCATGCCAAGACACACATACAGGTGGGGAGTCTCATGTTAATGTGCTTTTAAGTGTCCTTTTTTTTTTAGGCTTAGATTCCATAATGGTTCTCTGTACAAACTCATTCATTTTTAATCAGTTGACTGTAATGATTTGGTACAAATGATCTTTAATTCTCAGTTGCAGTTAATCAGTACTGAAAGGCACTTTTCCTGCTATTTTATTTGGATAGGACTCTGAGTGAAATGCTTGCCTGCCCTTACTTAATCACTTGTTTGTTTTTCCTCCGCACACAGTTTCCAGCAGCATCCAGTAGTAGTTAATGTGGGAGTTTGTCCTTTACTGAGTGAATTGAGTTCTCTGAGCTGTAGGTGCAGGGAGATGCGAAGGGGACCTCTGAAGGCGCTTGCTGTGGCTTGATGCCAATGGATGCTCTTCTGTGGGCTGAGCACCACGCCAGGTGCCGGGGATACAGTACTGAGGTATATATATATGGGCAATTGCAACACAACTTGGACAGGTTAGGAGAGCACGTGGTGTGGGGGAGAGGAGGTACAGAGAGGGTACCCTCGCTGGAGTATCAGGAAGTCTTCCTGGAGGAGGTGACTCCTGGAGAATAAATCTTCACCATGCAGATGTTTCTAGGCAGATGGAACAACAGCTAGTTGGAGTGCACGGGAATGGGGACTTCATGCAGCTGAGCAAGGCTGATGTGCAGAGAGGACGCAGCGAAGGGTGGCAGAGGAGATCGTGGAGACACATGGGACCAGATCATAAAGGGCCTTGGGCCCGTCTTCCACCTGGAGACGTTTAAGAAGGGAAATAACCTACTCAGATTTCCTTTAGAAAAATCCTTCTGGGAGCAGCATGGAGAGTGGATTGGAAGGGGGCTGAGTGGAGGCGGGAAGCCTGGGGAGGAGGTGATATAACAGGCAGGAGATGCTGGGGCCAGAGCGAAGGGAATGGCTGTGGGGATGGGAGAAGTGGGCAGATCTGAAGTGAAGGCAGCCCCCCCCTCACTCCCCCCCCACACCCACCCTCCTGGAAGAAGCCATGGGAAAGAGGACAGGTCAAGGAGATGACATTCTAGTTTTAATCTTTCAGAGCTGGGTCGGGGCACTTGTTTGCTCTCCAAAGAGACCACACCTTCTAGCTGCAGGCCAGCGTTATCTGCAGGCAGGAGCCGGCTGCCAGGCAGGCAGACGGGCCTAAGGAGCAGGCTCTTTCCTGAGCCATCAGCTATCTTGAGGCAACTGGAATCTGCTTTGCGTGATCTCACAGTGACCCTGACCAATGAAAGGACATTGACAAGCTCTCCTTTCCCCCCACCACCCTCACGTTCTGGTATTTGTCGCCCTGTTGGGAGTGTGGCATCACCACTGAAAGATCTGAGTCAAGCCCTGGAGTGGAATGATTCCGTCAAGTTCCCTGTCAGATTCGTTTTGTCCGGGAATCTGATCAGTAATGTCTCAGAGGGAAACCGTCATGCTCAGCCCTGCGGAGAGGCGAAGCCTGCCTGAGATAGATTTCTTCCACAGCCTGTCTGTGGAAGGACCCCACAGCGTTTGAATGCAGGGAGGTCACGTGGAGCCTGTACTATCAGGGTGGCACTTGTCATTGTGATGAAAGGAAGGACTAGATGGTGAGGGAATTGCCATAGCAATGATGTGGTCTGATTACAGAAGCAAAAAACCAAGAATCAAATGCAGTACCAGCTCCCTCCCCCCCACTCCATTGAAGACCCTGTTGCCAGTCGGTGCCTCCTCTGCTGTCCTTTCTGTCAAAGCACAGAAAGTGTGCGGTGGATTTAATCTGTCTTCTTGATCTCTGCATTTGATGGCCTTGCCGTACTTCCTTTATCCCATTGATGTCTCTATGGCAGTCCTTAAGTCCCTCTTCTCTGTTGGTGTCTTAGAGCAACAGCTGATGATACTGGTTCATGCTATAGTGTGAGTGACTTCTGCTTTAGTTTAAAAGGCAAGTATCTCTGGGAAGGGCAAATAATAAGACAAAGGAATGAATCTATTGCTAGAAAAGTGAGTTTCAGAAAGAAACAGGGACTTGGAGGGTTTTGTGAAGACCTTCTGCTTATACTGTATAAGCAACTACCTGGCCTAAGAATGGGCCCTTTTGGTTCTGGCACATTCTCAGAAGGAACTGTGAGGTTTCTTTAGAACTTCAGTGATGCCAATTGGAGAGGGTCTGTGTTTCTCTTCAATCTCACTCTGAGATTCAGGAGCCATCACGTCTCTACATAGCTGGTTCTCTTCGCCTTCCCTTCCCTCCCTTCTCCTCACTCCTCCTGCCTCCCTCTCCCTCCCCTCCCCTTCCCTCCTCCTCCCTTCCCTTCCCGTCTCTTCCCCTCCCTTCTCTTCCAAATTATTGCACTCAAAATGACAATGGTGTCCCCACTGGATTTATACTGAACCCTTGGGTGATCCATTTCCTGTTTGACTGAGTGACTGCCCCATCCTTCCCCACCATCCCTCACAGTTCATGGGACCCAGAAGCAGGGCCTGGTCCACAGAGATGCCTGACCAGGCCCCTAACCTGGGAGAGGGACTCAGGTGCCGTGTGTGTCGTCTGTTCTGAGTCCACGTCCCATGTCCTCCATGCTCATGTTGACCAATGGGGACGCCTCAGAGGTTTGGTCACAGCCCAGCCAAACCCAGAGGACAGTCCTGTGTCAAATGCCTGGGAAGTGGATCATTTATTGTTTTAGTACCTGATCCCCCTGCATTGCAGATCCAAAGGAGATGATGACATCAAGCAAATGAAAATTGAACTTGTTCAGAAAAGGCAGGGATTCCTGGGCCAGCTGTAAAGATGTGCGCCCTGGTCAGGTCCTTTGAGAGGAAATTGGCGATCTCTGAGGAGGACCCAAGCATTACCATAGAAACACTATACTCAGCCTCTGGACCTGAGAGTCACACCTTTGCCAGTCGAGTACTGGGTTAGCCAATGCCCTGCCCCACGGGAGCCATATAAGGAGAGAAGAAATAATGCCTCTGTTCACATGCGGGCAAGGCTGAGCTTTATATCCAGTGAAGCAAGGGCCAGGGCTCACTTTCGATCCCAAGCTTTCTCTTCCCCTCTTTGTCTTCAATTTTGACTTCTTTCACCAAGGAGAGCACATGGCTTAAAACAGGAAAGTACCCCAGTGACTGATGTCTGGCAAATGCAATGAGGTCCCAGTTAAGTGTTCTCCAAGGGGCGCCCTTCTTGTGTGGTGTTCTGAGTTTGGTGATCACTTAAGGACCGTGTGCCTGAGGCCTCCTTGTAATGAAGCATTTGTCTCTGTCAGGCTCTGGCCACCAGAACGTCCTGCTCCCTTTAGATGAGACAAGCTGTGGGCCAAGAGGTAGGAATGGAAAGTGGAGTGGAGAAGAGGCAGAGGAGATGCTGGGGAGGGGGACTTCCAGGACAGGAAAGGCCACATTGGCCAAGGACACACCGTGGCTTCCAAGCTGAGGCTGGAACATGACTTGGGGGACCGGGGCGTGGGGGGTGGTGGTTGCCTTCCATGGCCAAGATTTTATAACATTTACTAATCAACATAGTGCTTGGAATATAATTCCTTCATTCCACTACCTTGGGGGCTTCGGATGGATAAATAAAGAAAAATGGCCTGGACCCAATGTGCGAGGAATTTGCACTACCATTGGGAAGGTCAAGTACACCCTGTCACCTTCCAGGCAACTCCCATCTGGCTTGGCCTCACACAGACACGTGAGATAACACACTCAGTGCTGACCCATCTGTGGAGCTAAGGGAAGAACACGATGACCATCTGCGTCCTGCCTGCCTGAGCTCTTAATCAGCTCTGCTGCTTAGAAGCTGAGTGACCTTGAGCAAACGACGAAGCTCTTGATGTCTCCATTTCCTGACTGTAGAATGGGGACAGTAGCAGCGCTTTCTTTGCAGGCTTTTCAGGAGGGTTCAGCAGGGTACCTGGACCATAGCAGTGACAGCACTGGGCAGGTCATTCCTCCCCTCCTAAGCCAGGCCCAATACACCTTTTTATGTCGGGGACCGCTTTGGCTGCCTGGTGATAGAATAATATACCTTCTCAGGTATAGAAGGATAGAATATACCTTCTCAGAATAATGGTGTAAATGTATAGGGTGAAATATATAGGACTGTAGACGAAACTGCATTTTTATTGAAATGCAGTTATCAAAAACCTAAAAAATAAACAAATTTGCTGTATAGTGATATATGTGCTTCTTTATTAACACAGTGAATAATCAGATCTGCTGGTTATAACTACTGTAATTTTGAAGTAGTAATAAGCTTAAACAATATTTCAACGTATCTGTATCAACTGTAATGAGATACAAAAATATCTGTGATTTCTGTTGGTGACAAAATTACAGCTATTGCTAAGGCTACTGTGACTTGCTGTCTATGTTCAGAACGAGAGGAATTGCTAAATTTTTGTTAGAACTTAGAAATAAAGAGGTAATCTTTTTTTCCATCTAAGTGAATGGGCTCTCTGTGGACCCCAGGCTAAGAACCATTGCTTTCAGTCTTGATAAAATAAATGATAACCATACTTTATAAAAATTAAAAATAACATTTATTTTCTCATGACTAAAGCAAAAATACAGACATAATAGAAAAGTAAAGAAATATAGGGTAAGTAGAAAAAGACAAAGGAAATAAAACATACCCCAGAGAGAACCACTGCTAACACCTGGTGTAGTAGTTTCACTTTTAAGACTCGGAGCGCAGTGCAGACCCGTTATTCATGCCCTGAATCTGCTCCACCTGGAGCGGTTAGATTGTTGTCTCATTCAGAGGGATGTGCAGGCACAAAAGATGCTCAGTAAGAAACCAACTCAAAAGCACCATGAATGTAGGCCAGAAACTCCACAAAGCCCGTGATGAAAAAGGGACTCCTGCCCGCTACTGCACAGCCATTCACAGGCAGGGCGAAGCATCAATAAACAGAGGTAGGGTGCCCCAGCAGTCCAGAGAGCACACCACCATCTTCCAGCCCCGCTACTAAGAGTGGTCCCATTGATCTCAGGTCTCTTGTTAGACCTGATGAATCTTCTCAAATTGGGATTATGAATTGTGAAGAACGGAATTTACCCACTTGATCAGGGACACCAACAGACTCTACTCCGAACTGCCAGATGTTCACAGCAGATCCCTGACACTTGTAGGCAAATTGACCATTTAGGAATAATGACGATGAGGTAGCACTGAATCTGGGAGGTGTTATTCAATCTGTACAAACACACACATGGGGCCAGCGAAGGACCCTTATGCCACCCCAATTGAACCCCTGTGGTGACACTGTGCAGCTGTCTCTGGGGTGAAGGATGGTCCAACATATGTTCAACTGTCACAAGTCAACCCTAGAAGACTGAAGGCTTGGAATGGCTTCTGATCCCTGCTAAATGATGCCTGTGGGAACCCACCAGGTGTGAGTTTTGAACACAAAGGAGGCCTGGCCCCAGATTACTTTCCTCAAGATCCCCAGGAATGCAACCCCATGAGCCTGCCACACTGTGGCCAGTTTCTGGGCCCCGTACTTGTCATCCCTCCTATGAGTACCTGAGATTGTGAAGCCACCAGCACCAAGTTAGGGTCTTGCTGTACCTCTCGGTTAGAAGTTCTGGGAGATCAAGGCCAATGGTATTGTAGCACCACTGGGAAAGCACCCCCCTTCTCTTCTCCAGCTCAGACCTTAGAGCCGAGTTCTCTTCTGACCTTCAAACCAAGACCTTCCCTGGCAGGGAGGAGAAGGGTGTTAATGAAATGTTGCAGCATACTTGGCATAGTTGTCCAAATGTGATTGTGCACTCTCCTGGAGGGACCCTGCTTCTTCTAGGCCTAAAGATGGCAGCACAAAATAACAGGCCCGCAGAGCTGCCGGGTGTGAGGCACCACCCACTTTCAACATGGTTTTAATAAAACAATGTGGAAAGGGCAGCCTGCTCGTTTTGATTCTTCACAGGGTCATTCAATTAGACCTGAGATTCTGGGAAAACTTGTACCACCCTGACCAAATTTTCCATTAGTAATAATGATAAAAGGTAATTATTGAGCTTGCCTCTCAGATATTCCAGACACCTGCACCTCCACTTAATTAATTGCTAATTAAGATATGAAGAAAGAACGGCAGTGTCTCTCACACATCCTGACTTTATTAAGCCTCAGCAAATCCTCCTCAGGGAAAAAGAAACCTAAATTGCCAAGGCTGAGCCCCTCCTTTGGTTTAGAAACCAGGGGCGGAAGGGAGTGAGATGGAGAGGAAGGCTGAAGATGAATGAAGGTCATTTACATCATTCTGGTCGTGTATGAAGACCCTGAGAGGAAAGAGTGAGGGGGAAAGAGAGAAGGGCTAACAAGTTCTGAGTCCCTACCTTCTGCCACACACAGAGCAAAGCCTTTTATATCTATCATCTAATCAATCCTCATTGCAATCCTGTAAGAAGATATGATTATCCCCATTTTACAGATTAGGAAAGGAGTGCTTAGAGGGATTAAGTGCATATCTTTTCCCAAAGTGTGGGTCTGGTAAGAGCTGGAATTTGAGAGCCAAATTCCATTTGCTGTTCCATGGAGATACAAGAAACAGAAATGTTTTCTTCCAGATCTTTACCATTGTTGATAAAGGCAAGAAGACATTTGTGGTAACTAGCCTTCAAGACGACCCCCAGTGAACCCTTGCTTTCTGGTAGTCACGCCCTCATGTTGTCTCCTCCCATATTAAATAGGACCAGCCTATGTAACCAATAGGAAGCTGCAGAAGTCATGGGGAGGCTGGTCATAAAAGACATTGTAGCTTCCAGCTGACTCTCCCTTGTATCGCTCATTCTGGGGGAAGCCAGCCATGTTGAGAGGACACTCACTCAAGCAGCCCCCCAGGGGACTCTGTGAGGAGATGCCCTGCAACACCCAGCATCACAAAAGCGAACTACCCTGGAATCACATCCTCCAGCCCTCACAAGTCTTCAGACAACTATAGCCCTTGTCGACAGCTTAGCTGAAACGTCATGAGAGACCTAGAGCCGGAACCACCCAGAAAAACCACTTTTGAATTCCTGACCCACAAAACCATGAGATAATAAATGTTTATTGTTCTAAGCCGCTGAGTTTGAGGTAATTGGTTATGCAGCAATAGATAATGAATTGAGCATTCATGAACTTCCCACATCTTGCTGAATTGCAATGTCTTGCCAATACTAATGGGTCAGAGAAATCCTAAGAAGCATTCGAATGTGTATGCCTGAACCGAGGCGCCCCAAACAATAGTCATTCAAGGTCTCTTCTGGGAGGAGCGCTTATGAGTTTAGGAGCCGAATAGGGGTCAGATCACCACTAGTCACCTACATTCCCCATTTTCTCATTAAGGTGACTAAGGACAATTTGTTGGCCATTTACAATCTGATCCATTTTCAGCAACCGAGCTTGGGGTCCACAGGGCTTCCCGGGCTGCACTCTGGATGGCCCTGAGCCTCAGATCCTGCCTGGGACAACAGTGGGCAGGGAGCTGAGGCGACAAAGTCCCAGCCCGGCCACTTGGGTTCTTGGACGCACATTCAGTAGATGAGGAAAGAAAATATAACGCACATTTTCCGGACATATTTCATAGGAAAACTTTTTTGTTTCAATGATGAGCTGTTACAAATTGACCCCAGAAATTGGATATGGAAGAAAGGTTGGGCACTACAGGGGAAGTGCAGGTGAGCGAGTGGGGTGAGAGAATGGACAGAAAGAACAAACACATCAGTTTTCTCAAGTTGCTGGGAAGCCAGGTCACCACGCTCTTTTGGTTTGTGAACATCTCTTGTGTTTCCACGTCCCCTCTCCCTCGGTGCCCCCAGAAGTGTGTAGGTTAAAAGATTGGGGAGCATGTGCCCTACGCTTGATATTTACCTCTGCTAACGGTTTTCCCTCTGGAACTGGTTACCGCAGGCATACGTGCCCACATTGTGACACACCAGCAACATCAGTTTCTGTTATAATAATCCTTTGTCTTGGATGAAAATCTACTCCAAGAAAAGGACTTTGTGTGATCTCTTTTCAGGCCTGTCTGGCTTGTTAATCAAATTAAATGGATCTGTTAGTGAGGTGATGCATGTTATATCACAAGTACATTAGGTTCATTACGAGCTTCATGCTCACAGAACCAGTGTGCTCCTGACTTCTGGAAGGTCAGCACACACTTGCCCGAACTCAGTGGGGCCATTGCTCAGCCCACAGTGTGAAGCCTGGTTAAATAAACAAACAAACAGAAAAACTGGTTAAGTGGGAAAAAGCACAGGACAGGAACACAGGAGCCCCACGTTCTAGTTTCAATTCTCTAAATAACTCCGTGTATGGTGCAGGCTTCCACAGGTGAACTCCCCCACTGGAACTGTCCATCCCATGTGGCTGTCCTTCATGGCAGGAGCTCCGTGAGGGCAGAGGCTGTGTCCTCTTCTTGTATCTCCAGTGCCCGGGGCAGGCCTGGGCAGTCAGAAGGCTCTGAATCAATGATTGCTCCCAATAACCAAAAAACTAAGTGCGTCTAACCCTCGTATTCACGTCCATATGTCTGTGGTCACGTGAGCATGGACAGACGTACAAAAGTCTCCATTCCAGGCTGTCAGCATGGGGTCCAGGGTAGTGGGGATGGAAGGAAGGAGAGGAGGTGGAGAGAGGCAAGTGGTAGAGGGAAAAAAAGGAGACTGCACTACAAAAACCTGGCTGTATATTATGATCTTTTTAATCTGAAGTATGGATATGTATGCATAAATAAATTAAAGGAAAAATGATGATGTACTTATGTTAAGTCAGGACAAGTTGCAGACTATTTCAGTTAAAAACTATAAACAGAAACATCCCATATATCTGTATACATCAGCATAATTCGGTTTAAATGAGCATAAGGGTGGGTGTGCATTGTAGATGCTATGGGGTACCACTCAACTGATACTCAACCCCCAGCCACTGGGAGTGTTGGCTGCTGACAACTCACAGCCGAGGTCCTTTCCAGGAGTCACCTTCAGCCAAAGGGACCTGCTATGCCTGAGGTTGTCTCCCTCGGGACAGCCAACATCTAAACACTGGTGGGGTACAAAGACCTATCCCTTTTCAAAGCAGGACCGCTCCAGAGTTCCGTCCGGCCAATTCTTCTTCCTGTGCTCGCCCATAAGAGTGTGTATGCCTCAGTAAACCTTCAGTGCACATATCCTGTCTCGGTCTGTTTCCTAGGAATTTGACTTGTGACAATGTGAAAGGATATGTACTAGTCTATTAATATGTTATCTCAAGGGGCTGAGATGGGAGGGAAGGGATTAGCTTTTTCTGTACACATCTTCATATGAATTCACTTTTTACAATGAGAGCTTATCACTGTTATAATTTCAGGAACACCAAATGACTTAAAATGTAATAAGCAAATGTGAGTTGAATGAATGCAAGACCGCGTCTATGTCTAGTTGGGGAAATAATAACAAAATAGCACATCAAAGGTATCGATGTTTAATGAACTAACCGGAAGGGGACTTTGGCCATACTTTTGATGACTCTTGACCTCGTTGTTTCAAAAGAGATTGGACCAGCTTCCTAAGAGTGAGAATACCACCTCATAGATGAGATGAGGAAAAAAAAAAAAGTCAATGGATAGAGACAAAAAGGAGAGGGAGTTCTGATTCCATGGAAAGAGAGGTTTTGTAATATCAGAGCTATGTGCCAGTAAAATAGGCTGCAAATTTTGGGCAGCTGCTGTCCAAATTACAGTCCAGAGGACCTGTGATTTTCCCACTTAGTGAGCAGCGGATTAGAATTGGAGGAGGAAAATACCTGGCACTCATACCTGCTTTCCCATCATGCACCCCAGGGCCCTTCCCTCCTCCACTCTCCAGGCAGCCACTGCCGATGCACCTGAGTCTTCCTCAGCGATGAAATCTATTCACCTTTCCAGAACTCAGTGATCTTTCCGCTTCCTCCAGTCCTGATGTTCCATCGGGTCTTCCCTCCAGGGAAGGTTGATTTATTCAGGAACAACTTAGATGAGCCAAAGGCTTACTCCTTCCTCCATCCTTGCTCCTTGCAAACACATCCTCTCCAAGTGCCTCTAAATGAGCTCCCTGAGGCTTGGTGTCCCCTTTGGAGAAGGTTCACAAGGGTTCCTGTGAAGCAAGCCCTTGAAGGGGAAGCATCCTGCTGTGTACTGTGCCGGGGGTCCTGAGAGCAGTGTAGGGGCCCCTGTTGCCAGTTCTGCATAGGAGCCCAGCTTAAAGAGACTGACAATGTGCTGATACGGAAACTCCCCCTGCAATAGACGTCACTGCTTCTATAGGTGGTGGTTCCAACCCGAGAGAATTACTCTTTGTTACGCATTCATTGACTCAGTGAGGATTTATTGAACTTTTCTGTGCTTTATTGCAAAACTATTAGAATGAATAAAAGAAAATTAATGAAACAAATAGAACTCTCTGGAGAGGGAAAAAACTTAATAGATAAGAGTTTTCTTTGCTTTAGAAATCTGCATGGTGTACCTCCAAGTGTATTGAAAAGAAGACAAGGCATTTGGGATGGAAGGGAAACCGAGGTTCCTTATTTTGAAACCATAAATGGATTTCTTCCCTCTTCCTGTTTCAGGTGGCCGTGTCATCCTAACTTTGCAGAGGCTGGGACAGGATTAAAGAACCTGCAGGAAAAAGATAACATTGCAGACACCATTACTAAAGGTACCGTTTCCTATGAACCTTTTGTTATCTACCATTGCAGTGGCCAGTTTGAGCTGAAATGAGGCAGTCAGAAACATTAATCCCTGGGTTTTACACTGTCTTGGAAAAAGCTGGAGAAACTGGGTACCCGGGTTTGGGATTCTCATCAAATATTTCTGAAACGCATTTCCTGATGCGGTTGGTGATAAAAGTATGTTACTGCCCTCAGCCCCTCCAAGAGGCTAAACTTGATTCCAGCCCAAACGCGCCTGCACTGGGCCTGCATGAATCAGTTGCTAAATTATTCACCAGCCTGACTAGGACATTTCTGGAGTTCCAAACCTCTCATAAAGCATTATGAAAAAATATCCATCTTTTTATCTCTATCCATAACTATTTATATGGCTAGAGGAAAAAAAATGTGTCGTTTATGTCTTTTAATGTAGAAGCTTTCCTAATTCTGTTTCCATACCACCTATATATGTCTAAAGAATTTTCAGGTTGAAATAATAACCTCTAAAAAAAAAACGGTCCGTGGGAAAAGGCTCACAGGATTCAGAGCTGACAGGAGCAGTGAATATTTTGCTCCCTTAATAACTTTCCCTGGCAGTCAAATTTGATGTGCTGAACTGAGGACTTTTCAAACAGGGGAGGCCCTTTTTTTATTGTACAGAACAATGGTAATATACCCACCAGCCTTCTCTCTCTATTTGTTTATATGGATGCTAAAGTTTGTTCATGGAAAACTCATTTCCTTCTTCAGACACACTCGTATCACTGTAGAGTGTGTATCACTGTAGAGTGAGAACACAGGTCTTTTGTGAAACCCCATGTTTGAATCAGCCCAGAATATCCTCAAGCAACATCCTGCCTCACTTGGGGACACTCAACTACAGAGAACCCCGAGCCATTTAAAACACCTCTGAATGGACAAACTCACAAGAGACATCACTGCGTTGAGCTGGCTATCAGCCATCAGCACTTCAGAGTGAATTGGTTAATTCGGTGTTTCTAGGCTAACAGCTGGTTGAGATTAAGTTCTCTGGAACCAAGCAGAGCTGGAACGGGGTGGACCATCTGGGCAGCAACTAGGGCTGATTGTCACAAGAGCATCACTGGACATGTATTAAGATGGAGACATTTTTACCTAGCAGCACTCTTCTCAGAGAAAATACTTGAGTAGCTAAAAGAATATTTGACAAACCACTTGCATTGAAAGATTAAGGTATCCCCCCACAAAAAAAAAGAAACTTAAATAAAAACAAGGGCCTCTAAACTGACGTCTGAATAAGGTGGGTTCAACGAGGGTATGAGATCTAGGGTGCTGCCATCCTCCTCTAAACCACTGTTGAATATTAATAATTACTTAAAGAATTTTGGTTTCAGTGTGAGACAAATTATTCGCTTAACTAGAGCAGCCACATATTTTCATCCAGCCCTGGTATTGGAGGCTTTTGGTGGAGGGGTTAGAAGGACGAGAGAGGGAGCCCAGAACCCCCCGCCCCCCGCAGGGGATCTGAGAAACCTGTGTGCGGGCGGTAGGCAGTGGACGAGGGGTGACTAGTGAAGAGAAACATCACCTCCTTTCTGGAGCGAGCTTTCCCCTGCCCCAGACTTCCTGTGGGGTCAGTCTGCAGGCTGACTCAGAGAACACTCGCGAAAGGCAAGGGCGAGCCTGCTGTTTAAAGCAGAACCTAGGATGCTCTCTGTGATATTGTAAAGTCTAATGAGAAACGTATAGTTGGTTTTCATCCCAGTTTCTGGCACTGAACTCCTAAAACCCTTGGCATTTCTTAAGTGTGGTAAGAGGATAAAGGTGTTTTGATATTCATAACAAACACCGTTCGACCACACCTTATGTTAATGTGGTGATTTTGCACGGAAATCCCTAAGGATTCAAACATGTGATTAAAGCATTGGAACTTTCAGTCCCACCCCTGATCTACCAGGATGAGGGGCTGGAGACTGAGTTCAAGCACCAGGGGCCAATGATTTAACCAGTCATGCCGATGTAATAAAGCCTCCATAAAACCCCGAAAGGACAGGGGTTGGGGAGCCAGTACACTTCCGGCCCCAAACTCCGCGAGGACAGAGGCTCCCTTCTTGGGGACCACGCCTTACGTACCTTCATCTGGCTGTTGATTCATACCATTCATCTTCATATTCATATTACAATATCCCTTGTAGTAAGCCAGTAATCTAGTGAGCAAATGCATTTCCTGAGTTCTGTACGCTGCTCTAGCAAATTAATCCACTCAAGGAGGGAGCGGTGGGAACTTCCAATCGGTAGCCCGTCAGCCAGAAGCACAGGTGACAACCTGGACTTGCGATTGACATCTAAGTGGAGGGTAGTCTTGTGGGACTGAGTCCTCCTCGGTGGACTCTGAATGCTCTCTTTGGGTAGAGAGTGTCAAAATTGAGCTGAATGGTGGGACATCCAGCTGGTGTCAGAAAATTGCGTGGTGTGGGGAAAGAATCCCACATCTGAATTGGGGTCAGCGTCAGCATCAGAATGCCAAAGCATGTCAGAGCCCTGAACATACCAGGGTTAAGTTCCATTTCAGTCTAGGGCTGACAGAAGATCCTGAACTCAGGGGGAGTCAAACCAAAGCTGATGTGAGGGTCCTCCCTGGAAGCCAGCTAACAACTGCCGGTGGGTCCAGACGGGTGGTGGACCCTGCCGGCCTCCTGAGGGTGGTGCTTCTCAGAAGTCTATAGGACGCAGAAGCAGTTCTCAGAAGCACCAGCAGCTCTGTTGATTAAATCTGAAAGCCACTCCTGGCACAGAGGCCAGTCCATCTTTCTCTGCCAGGCTTGTCACGTGTGTACGACTGACCTCGCAGGAGAGAATGGATTGTCCAGAACAGCCCTCTCCCCTTGTACTTACAAATAACTGTGCACCAGCCTGGTTGGGTGTTGGGATTACACAACTTACCAAGTATTACTATGAAGACCTTTGGTCGCCTTCTGGTCCTTTAGCAATTCAAACAGAGGTGTGTTCGCCAGGCTGGTGTGAACTGCTTTACTCTGCCTGCTGCAACCCTACCTTCATTCCCCATGTGTTTAAAAGCAGCTTATTTTAAAAGCTGATTAGATGAGCCCTTAATAACATTAGAATTTAAATGGCCCCAGATAGGCTTTCAACTTCTTGCTAAATTGAGATAAATGTTATATTTGGGGAGCTGAGTTCCCAGCTTTAAGGCAGCTCTGGACAGCAGACAGGTTTTGAAGCACCGGGTGTGTTACACGCCCGTTGAGTCAGCTCCGACTCCTGGTGAATGAGTGACATCTACAGTGCCCTGTTCTCAACAGCCCTGCTCAGCTCCTGTAGACTCATGCCTACGGCTTCTTTTATGGAGGCAATCCATTTCCTATTTGGTCTTCCTCTGTTCCTGCTGCCTTCCATTTCCCCCAGCATTATTTATTGTCTTTCCAAAGAACCCTGCCTTATCCTGATGTGCCTGAAATAAGACAGCTTCAGTTCCGTCATCTTTGCCTCCAGCGATGCTTCAGGCTTAATTTGCTCTAGGACCCACTTGTGCGTCTTCCTGGTGATGCAGGGTAACCGTACAGCTCTCTTCCAACACCGTATGTCAACTGAATCCCCTCATTTTCCTATCGGCCTTTTTCACTGTCCAACTTTCACATCTCTACATAGTAGTTGGGACTACGAGGGTGTGGCTGATCTTAGCCTTGGTCTCTGATGACACAGTGTGGCTTAGTCATCTTTCCTAATCCTTCCATTGCTGTCCTTTGAGTCTCAGTCTTCTCTTGATTTCTTGGCTGCAGTCTCCATGGGAATGGATGGCTGAACCAACGTAAGCGAAATCTTTAACAATGTCAGGGTCTTCATTGTCTGTGTTAACGCTGTATATTTCTTCTGTTAGTCATGAGTCTTGTCTTGGTATTCAGATGCAGACCTGCTTTGTCACTTTCTTCTTTCGCTTTCCTCAGAAGTCAGTTCAAATCATTGCTACGTTCCGCCTCTACCATGGTATCACTTGCATATCTTAAGTTATCAACATTTCTTCTACCAGTTTGCACTCCCCCTTCCCCTGAGTCTAGCCCAGTTTTTCGTGTGATACATTCTGCATACAGATTAAACAAATGGGGAGATAAAATGCACATTTGTCTGATATCGTTGCCTATAGGACACTACCTTCTCTCATGTTTTTCTGCAGCCTGAAACTGGGTTTGTGTGCGTCTGTAAGGTCTCTTTCAGCTCTAAAGGACTAGTATTGTGTATGTTGATGTGTCTTGCATTTTCAAGGGAAAGTGGTAAGTTGAGGCCAGGACAGAGTTATAATCTACGTGTGGTACTATGGGAAAACATCTCTCTCTATTCTCACACTCTCCGATAACTTTCAGTTCCCGGCAATAAACCTTTTGTATCAAGCAACTACTACTCAGTCATTTAATTCAATATTAATGTTGCTAATACCTGGCTTTTGCTGAGAATAATGCAAAATGGCCAGAAGTATGAATGTTTCATCTTGGTTAATATGTTTAGTTCCCTCTGTAACTCTTATAGGTGGGTTCAGTGCTGTGAAGGGGAAATGCACTTATCAAGCTATAAAAGTATGACTGCTTTCCAATTATACTCTTCTGTAAGTTTTAGTAAAAGTTAAACAACAGAATAGGAAGGGGCGGAGTGGGAAAGCAATGAAAGGTGAACATAAACGACTGCTGCAATATTGAGGTAAAAGTATTTTTACAAATAAAACCTCAGTTATCTTCTCTTCTCCATCTTTCCCCAACTAAACTAGACACCTGGGATTCCTTAGAATTAAATCTTGAGATTCTTAAAAACATGGCTTGCCCTTTTGATCTGGTGGTCATTTCAGCAGTGACCCTGAATTTAAGCTTCATTTTAGAAGACTCACCAAATAATAGCCACTCTTGGAGCGTTTCAGTAGAAGCTAAACCTTGAGCTTAAAGCCTGCATTTGCATTCTGGTCTGCCATGGATCCCTGGAGTGATGTTAAGAAATCTAAGGACCAGGCTCAGAGAGGAGGGGAGACTGTGGGCCTGGGCACAGCTGTGAGTAAACCCACTCTTCTTGCTCTGGCCCTAAGACCCCAAATCTCACCCATCCTCCAGAGACCCTTTAGGAGCAAAATACGGGTTGTCCATTGAAACTGTGGTTTGAATGGATTCAAACAGAAAGGACCGTTTGAATGTGAATGGCCGCTTCGCTGCCTCATGACAACAGGGTTCAGGAAGATGAGTGAAGTGGGGCTCCAGACTTGCAGGATTTGACTCTCTCCAAACTTCCGGTCAGCCTCCAGTGGGACACAGCTCACCTGGGCTCCCACGCTGCTCCACACTGAGGAGAAAGAGTGTCAGAGTGATCTCCACAGAGCGTCCTGCTCCGTTCTACTCCTTAGGAAATTAAACACCCCATTCAGCGGTGGTAAACTTTTACTAAGAGCATACTAGTACCAAAAAGGCCGTCGCTCGTTAAAGTACTTTCTGAGTATTTGTGTTTTCTCTCAACATCTTGCAGTTGATGGGAAAGGTACTGGTGTTGGGTTGTCAACTGGCCCTTTGCAGGCAAGCTCACCTCTCCCTTTGCCAAGCCTGGGGGCACGCAGAGTGGGCATTGCTTAGTCCTGCTCCTCTCAGTCTCAGAATGCCGCTGTGTGGCCAACCCCTTGATTTGCTTTGTCCTCTGTCTGGAGAGAAAGGGTCCCTGTCCTTGCAAGGCAGCCTCTTCCGCTGCGTTGACGCTCAGTCCCTTCCCTACCATCTCCTCCAGAACCGGCATCCATTCTTTGGATCCTCACTCATATTTCCTCTCACTTTCTATAAGTTCTTTCCCTTTTGTGTATAAACAAGACTTGGCTCCATTAAACAAACAAACAAACAAACACAGTTTATGAATGATTTTATGACTCTCTCCTTTTATTCCACATTCTGTGAAAGAATATTCGACATTTACTCCCCTGCGTGTAGTTACCCCATAATCCTGTGCGAAATGGTGCATCCTACCTACCCACACAACAGACTCAACTGAATTCAGCAAACGTGCATGGACCACACACTATCTGCCACGCCAAGCTGGATCTGACCATAGAAACACTCTTATAAAGCAGGCAAGCGTGCGTCTACCTTCCCCAAATTACAAAGTGTGTGGGATGATGAGAGGCATGATGGGACTTGGGGGCCGGCGTCAGTGAGGAAAGTGCCATACGAGATCTCTAGACAAATGGGGAAGTCAGGAAGGGAGAAGAGAAAAGAAGACAGGGAGGGGGCTACTCGGGGGAGAAGGAGCAGCGTGGGAAGGTCACTGAAGCCACTGAGGGAGCGGGCCATGTAGGTAGCACTACGTCCATGGCGAGGACACAAGGGGTGTTGAGGTTTCAGAGATGACAGAAATTTCATCTTCAAGTGTGAGGTCCTCAGAACCTTGACTGCTTCTTGCAGACAGTGGGAAACAGTGGAGGGTTCAAAGGCAGGCAATGACATAATCAGATTACATTTTTCTAAAAAATCACTCAGGAAGCAGCAATTAGAGGGGGCGATCAGATAAGAAGCTGCTCTAATCATCCAGATGAGAGGTGATAGAGGCCGAACCCACAGTGGCCCTGAGGGTACAGAAGAGGGAATGCTAGCACCCTCTACCCTCCATGAGGCCCCTCTGGATTCACCCAAACAGGTGATGGCTCTTCCTGCTCGAAACCCTCGCGCATCTATTGTGCTTTTCTTATTGTACTTACTTGGCTTGTATTACCGTCAGTTGTGTATTTCCGTGGTTTTCCTGATCAGATTGTATCTTTGTCTCCTCAGATTACAGTACCTTGCTCATAATAAGAGCTACAGAAAAGGTTACTTAGTTGAATTGAATTTTCGAGAGCTTCAAACCATGAATAATTGAGGAATCAGCCATGTACAAGTGCTCATCATTTACATAATTGTGTAAACAAGCTGATAAAAAATTTTCATTTTTTCCCATTATTTTCATTATCCCACAATGCCCTGCCGTCTTCTCAGGGCTCCAGATTTTAGGGGAATAGTAAACAAGTCTTCTCTCACACACACAAGTGGCAGGGGCGCGGCTTGGCTCTCACCTCTGCAGTCAAGGGAAGCTGTTAAAAGGAGGGAACAGATGATCGCATTGATTGGATATGAAAGCCATGTGCAAATATTGAGAAATGTGCTGTCTGAAGAGACAGAGTGGCAGAGCACGCTGCGTGATGGAACTGGCGCACGGCGTCCCGAAGGTCAGTGTGCAGATACAAATTGATTAAGCGAAGTACTTACTGAAATTGCTTTCCAAAGTACTGATGAGAATTGATCATAACCTGGGCCCATATTTCTAGCGAAAATGCTTATGTAAAGTTACCCTTTGGTTTGTCATCAAAGCCAATTAAACCGTCCAGATTTCCCCCCAAATAAAAGTACCTACAGGATAGTTAACAAATATGTGGTCAGGAGTTAACCAGCATTTACGATTTTGTCGTTGACGTTCTCTGTGTGTAGCCCTGATTGGCCCCATAACAGCTTTTATTGTGGCACCTTTTTATGACCCCGAGGTTAGCCTCTCCCGCTTTTCATGCCAAACCAAAGAATGCTGATTGGCTGAGAGTCAGTCCTATCTAGTGCGGTACTCAAACTGTCACCCTTAAACACAATCCCTAGCTCCTAGGACGCTAAGAGCCAGAAATTTCTTGAACCAGGACTGTCTCCAACAGGCTGAAGCCATGACTGAGAAACCCACAGCCTGGGGCACTTAGGCAGCAGAGAGGAAAAGGGGAAGTGGAATGGGGTGGGTGAAAGGAAGGAAGATAAGGGGAAAATAAGAGAAAGGGGCAGAAAGGGCAGTCAGCAAGTCTTTATTGAGTAATTCTTATGTGTCCAATACCAAAGGATGTGCCATGGGTCACACTAAAGAAGTACAGTCATGGCTCCCGCTCTCCAGGAGCTTAAGATTTAGTCCACAGGTCAATTCTAAACCCAGAAAACAAATAGAAAACCAATGCCTGACAATATGATGAAGCACTAAATACTACACCCAGGCACTGGCTGTGTCACATTCCTGAGAACCGAAAAGAGCGATTGTCATAGGCGCAGGGAGGTGGATATGGCCAACCCAGAAGACCTCATGCAAAAGGGCGTGGGCATTGAAAGTACAAGCTGAGCCTTGAAAGAATAGGTGGTACAAAGCCAGGAAGGAAAATGAGCACGACACCTCAGACAATGGAAAAGCAAGACTTACAGGAAAGGGAAAGGGAACAGGAAACGGGAAACTTTGCCGGTGCCGGTGCTGGTCAAGCAGCTACCACAGCTGCCTCCCATCACCCAGGGCCCCTGAGCCAACCCTTAGATTGCCTTGGCCGAAGACCAACAGTTTAGAGGCAGAAAATGTGCTGTGGTCCCAGTAGTCTCTGTAGAATTGGACCAGCGCCAGCCCATTTTTGTTGTCTCTGTAATCAGAAAGTGAAGCATCGTTTTTCCTCATGTTTGCTTGAGAAGAATGCTGTTTACATCGAAAGCTTCACACATCTCAGCCTGATCTTTGACAACTGAATTCTCATATTACTAGCAATTGGGGGTAAAGAACCTACAGAAACTTCACAACAGATAAGATGGCTTCATTAGCCATTAGCTGATGGTTCCATAGCCTCTGAGAAGTGGAGAGATTTGTAAATTAAGCATAATTTATTAGGTGCATTTCAAGTGGGTTTCATAGAGAGCAGGACATGCCCACAAAATATATTTCGATTGGCACTGTGAAATCACCCTGCTCTGAAAAGTACTCCCCCACCCTCCCCTCACCCACTCTCAAATGTTCAAAAAACAAAATTAAAAAGAAATCGCCTGGTTCTGCCCCATCATCTGAAACGCTACCATTTGAGAGACATTCTTGGTAAGGCATGGTGTCTCCCAAATGTCTGCTCAAAAAGGCAGGTGACCCCAGAGAGACCCGTTCATCCACATTAGAATGCTCATTATTTTATGAGATCATTTGCAGTCTAAAGGCCACTGGTGGAGGAAAATGCAGCAAAGAGGAGGAGAAATGATGGTGGAAGAAGAGGGAAAAATAATTTCAGAACATGAGGTTCTGCTGGGAAAGGCAGGATTGCGGAGGGTATTGAGTGCAAGGGGTGGATGGTCTTGAGAGCTAACAAGCAGAAGAAGGGCAGGGGGGCAGAAGCAGGGTAAGGGAGGGAGGGGAGAGAGAGAAAACACCAAGATAGAACAAAGCTAAGCTACAGTCAAATGCTGTGTCCTTTGTCGTGTGGCCTGGAGCAGGCCTGGCTGATTGGATGGCTCCTGCATCATCGTTGAGTATATTCAGGTCCCACCTGAAAGCTCCCAGCATTACTCAAAAGAAGAAAAAGAAAGAGAAACAGGAGGACAAGACGAGCAGGGAGGGCTCCTTGTGAGGGTTTGCCAGTGTAGGATGAATGTACGTGTATGCAGCTAAGTCAGGTTCGACCGCAGCAAAACCACCGCGAGTCTTCATTAGGTGCCAAGAAGATGCCTAGAGCTCACTCCCCCCCCCCAACCCCCACGCCTGGTGCAGAACAACTGAGACCATGGGCCACAGGAGCACTGTGGTTCCCACTGACTCAGCAGAGTGCAGCGAAGCTGGGAAATGATTTAAGAACTGTGATGATGAAACCCTGCGAGAACTCTGACAATCTGACACCAGAAACGCAGACCTATTAAATGTTCAGTCTAGGACTTGAGAGATTATTCTAGTCTAATCTCATCTTCTAGCCAAGGGGAAAACGGAGCCCTGCGAAGTGTTAAGATTTGTTGAGTGCTTTTAAGTGCTATTTTGATTACTTTATGTGCATTAACTTATTTACTCCTCCCAACAACCAACAATAATAGATATTATTATTATCTCCATGCTACAGATAAGGAAACTGAGGGATGGAAAGGCTAAATAATTTGCCCAAGATCAAACCACTTAGTAAGTGGCAGAGTGGGGATTTGAACCCAGGCGTTTGAGTCCAGAGTTCCTCCACATGAGCCTACTCTGAACGATTGCTCTGAGATCACACAGCCAGACACCAGGAAGTAAAATATGAACCCTGGTACGTGCAGGTCAGTGTAAGTGTCACTTGTGCAATGATGAATGCCTGTTGGAGAGAGGCCACAAGACACCTGGGCATTCCTTGTGGGGGCTGAGGGCTGTTCTGAAAGGGAAGCAGGGCATTGTGGTGGAGTAGCCTGTCCCCCAATTACTCAAGGCCACATGGTGGAACTGTCATGGAGCCACGGCCGTGGAAGCCATGATGATTATTGAGATAATGGCCCAGTGATGGAAGAGTAGATGGATCTCTCCTAGAAGAGGAGGGTAATGAAATCCTAAAAAGTGTATTGATGAGGGTTTGATAGTGATCAATGAAACAGCAATCAAGTGAGTGTAAAGAGAAAGGAGAAGTGGCGATGCATTGTCACCCAGTCACCCACCCTCTTGGGGTGCTGACTGTCCAGCTGCTAAGCACCCTGCAAAGGAAACGAGGCCTGGTCCAGCATGAGTTTGCAATGTCACAGATAAAACAGGGCAACGGTAAACAATTCACCTCCCCTGATGCGCACAGTAGAAAGTCAGAAGTGCAGGAGTGTGTCACCAGTTATATTCACATGGGCCGCTTTGAAGAAGAAAGCAGTGGTTAGGATTCTTGAAGTCAGACAGGCAACTGTAACAGGGCTTTGTAGCGGAGATGCTGCTGTTTTAAGATGAGAATTATTATTGTTTGTGACAGAGAGAGAAATGAGTAGTGAGTTGTAAATAAAAATGACAATGGCAATAGTGAAAATGCCATGGAAAGTGGCAGATCTTTTGTGGTTAACGTTGTAACGGGCAGTTAGATAAAGGAAAAGAAAGGGCTTCTAACATGAATGGGGATGTTGGAGTACATGTCTAGTGTGTAATAGGGACGCCTGTAGCTGTATCAAAGGTGGCCAGGGTCTTCCATCGTAGAGGGGTGGATAAAGACATTGAAATTGTTATGGGAACAATTATGACTGTAACCAAGGTAATAACAAAGATAATGGACCTGTAATTGAAAAGCTAGTGGCTGAAAAGAAGAAGATGAGGGCAACTGAAATGTAGAGGGGGTGATAAGGGAGGTAATGGTGGTGATGGGAAAAGTAATGGAGTTCTAATGTAGATGAAGCTGAAAGGTAATGGAGTTATAATGAGGTGATGGCTACAGAGTGGGGGGGGTTGATGGTCTTAATGGAAGCAAGAGGGACTGTGTGATACAGGTGAGAACTGTATGCAGAGTAGTCATCACAACAGCTGGGGTTGTGGGTGACCAGCAATGTAATGAATAGCTACACCCCCAATGCTCCTTACGGCAGGCATTCTAATGGACCCTGGAATAAGATAATGATGTTAATGGAAAAGATGATGGCCGCCAGGAAAACCAGGAGCCTTGTGATGGTATTTAGAACGAGCTATGTAGTGGGCGAGACGAGAGGAGGCATGGGGGTGGAGTTGAGTGTGGACTGGTGTGGACATATGTGTGAGTCCCAGGACTGAGGTTCCTGAGAGCTGTTCTCTGGGCAAGTCCCTGTGGGTTATTTGGCTTTAGTGCCATTGCTCCTGCTGGTACAAGTCACGTGTTGTGCGTGAAAAGAGTCTGGGGTGACTAGACGTGGGCATAGCAACAATTCAAGCTTACTGTCTACATTTTGTTCTTAAATTAGGCCTGACAATGCACTAACTGAGATATAATACTTCGGCAAGCACATGGGTAAACACAATGTCTGGGAAATGCATGAGTTTGCAGCAGAAGTGAGTGTGCACAGAGGATTTTTTAACATCTATGTTTTTAACCATGAAGGCCTCTTCCAAGTGGAGAAGTGGGAACTTGGTCCTCCGGTGTGTACTGTTCAACTTCAGAGACTTTGGTTGGGGAGAGAGGCTGTGGCAGCTTGTGCTGGTGAGCTGGCCAGGAAAGCTCTGAGGTGGGCTCTGGGCGAACAGGAACCTGGGGGAACGGTCTTCACAGGAGGCCCCAGTGCTGCTCGCATCTCTGCATCAAGCAGCCTAGAGATGTACACAGGGGGTAGACCATATACCTGAAAACAAACAGATGGCCCCAGACCCACATCAGGCATCCAGGAGACATGGGCAGACGTCGAGCCTCTGAGGGGAGCAGAGACAGCCAAACAGACTCACTGTCTGGACAAGGACGCTTGCATCCAACACAGGTGTTCTCTGCCTCTGGTGCCTAAATGCCAGCCCTCAGACCCACTACATCAACCTACTGGGGAAGCTTTTACAAACATACAGATTCCTAGGACCCACTTCATGAAGAGTCCGATTCTGGTGCTCAGGCACAGGACCTGTGCATCTGTGTTTTGAAAACTCCCCAGGAAATTTCCCCATGTAGTCTAATGTGGGACTGTCTATGTGCTGACCTGGGCCTTTATGAGAAGAAGGTTAGGGAAGAGGTAAGGAAAGCATATTTCATGAGTGTAGGCCAACCCAACCTTTGGAGCAGATTTGTCCTAATAGTAGGATTTGAGGGGCACTCAGAGCCTCTCTTTCTCAATAGAAAATTGCCTTCCACCTGCCTGCCCCTCCACCTGCCCATGGGGTGTACTTTTCCCTCAGTGAAGACTTACACCATTGACCTAAGCAGTTTGCCAGCAAGGGTCTCCTAGGATGGCACCATGGCAGTAGGCAGCATAGCGCCCCGACCCTGTTTCCACTAGAATAGAAGGAATGAAGCAGTACAGAGACTGCAGTATCTGAAGGGAGTACAGGAGAAAATGGAGTGCGGAGAAGTGAGGAAATGTCCAGAAAAGATGTTTCAAATACCTCTGGTTATGGGAATGGATATGGATATAGAGATGGGGGTTTGCACCCCCATGTTCTTTTAACAGTCTCTCCCACCCAGCCCTCAGGTGTCCATTTGTTTTTCAGGAGTCTCTAGGGTTAAAAAGTGTCAATATCGTAAAAATAGTCCATTTATGTTTTGGGAAGTACAAATTATTTTTGTCCTTAAATGGCATATCAATTGTGTGTCTGTCTGTACATATGTCTACACCTAAATCAACAAAATTAGAAAATGGATATGATTACTAAACAATGCATTACAAAGAAAATGTGTTTTTTCAATCGCTGAACAAAATGTTAGAATATTTCTCAATAGCCTGTGTCTTGATTCTCCCTGTTCCCTTCAACTTGAACTTTTAAAGAGTCCAGGAACTCACCGAAAGAGTCTAATACAAAGCCAGTCACTCCAGATGAAAAACTTCAGGTCCCGTTAGGACCAGCTTGCCTGAGTCTGTCTCAGAGAGAGAGAAACTCAGGGTATTAGTCCACGTCCCCTCAGGGGAGCAGTGGAGTTAATCCCTCCTTGACCCACTGGGGAAACCTGAAGCCATCAGGTTGAGGCTGTGGGAAAGTGAGTTCATGAGCAAAGTGATGGCCCTTTCCTCAGCCCGTCACTTCTCCCTCTCTCCCTGGTCACCACACCTACCAGAAAGTGGACCACACAGCCCTTTCAAAGCAGTGACTCTCTTTCCCGGGGATGGTGACCCACCACTTGAGAAGTGCCACCTTCTTCCTGAGCCCTATTGTCATTTGTTAGCTGCTAATCGTTCATTAACCTCCCAGGAACCTCACGGAAGCCAGGACCTCACCTTCTTTTGCGAAGGTGGTTCACTGGGTCCCCCTTTAATAAAATGACAACTTTAGGAAATAAATCATTTATATCAAATACAACCCCATGGCCTCCTCTTATGTTAATCATTTCAGGCAGGTGCTATTAGGTAATTCAATCACCAGGCTACAGAAAGCCACCACAGAATTAATGAGGAATGAACTCAAATTCTGAATAAGAGATTTTCTGAATAAATGGCTCTGAATGAAAAACCAGGAGCCAAGCCTATAATCACAGCAGATGACAACAATACACAATGGCATATTAACCACAGCCCTCCCTTCCATCTATTCTCAGTCCACACACTCTCATGGAGCCAAAAGAACATATAGCGTCCACCAGCAGTAGCCTTCCACATTCGTCACTTTCCTAGTATTTCCTTAGCACTTTTTCTGGTGAACTGAATAAATTCCGAAGCTCTCATCCCAATTTGGAATAAGCCTTCGTTGGTCCCCAAGACTGGTCTTTCCTTAAAAAGGGCCCATTTTCACATAACCCCACTCAGACTCTGACCTTCTCTTGCTTCCATCTGGTCCACCTGCCTGCCACCCATCCAGGACAACTTCCTCACAGCCACCAGGGTGATCTTTCTAAAACTTCAACTCTCACTGTATCACACCCTGCTTCGCACCCTCCATTCATTTGCTCAGTCCCTACCTCCTTAGCGCGTCACATGAAACGCTTCATGCCCAGGCCCCTGCTTGTCTTTCCAGCTTCACTGCTCTTGTTGCCCTCCAGGAACGCATCCTGAACTCCACCCCCATCCCAGTTCTCCACGTCTCTGAATGTTCTGTGTTCCTTCAGAGCGCCATGCTGCTTTTCCCTCCCGAGTGCCTGCCGTAGCCTAATGTTCATGCTTTAAACTTGATCTTGAACTGCAGCTCCTCCTCCACCTCTCTGATTCCCCCTTGCCTCCATTCCTAGACTGCGTTGGGTGCCCTTTCTCCATGTACCTGGGGGCAGAGTTCAGTTATTGAACATAACGCTCAATGGTATCATAGTTGGAGCACAGTCTTCCTCTCCAACAAGACTGACATCTCCTTGACCTTGTATTCCCAATGCTGGGCATCTGGTAGACGCATGATAAATATTTGATGAATGAATGCACCAGCGATAGAGTCAATGAAATCATGGTTGGCTGAATGAATGAACCCAATGAACGAGTTATGCCAATTCTAGCAGCCACACTTTCATTCCCCACCTCTGGGCAGAAACGTTTAAAAAGTTTAGTTTTGGAATCTGAAATCCAGTCAGTGAAGACCTGGCCCAGAATGAGCGAGTCTCCCTACAGCTGGTGATGCCATTACAGTATCTTCAGCCTCACCCTCTTTAGTGAATAATCTGAGAAAACAGACTCTGCAGCGTGGGTAAGATGCTGCCCTGTGGCAAGAAACCCCTTTGGGAAGGAACCACGTGGTGACGCATGTCGTTTTCCTTGGGCCCCGGCACGCGGCGCCGCACAGCACTGGATCTGGTTTTCACAGAGTCATGGCCGCCTTGCATGTATCACGCTGTGCTTCATCAGGGATTTAATGAGGTCTGAGTTTTTCACAACGTGCTCGTCATGCTCACTTAACTTAAAATCAAGTCTGTTCAGGCATTAGTGGGTCCCTTTCACTCAGTCCGGTAGTTCTGTCATTTAAAACTTTTAGAATTTGTCATCAAGGAACACAATACTTTTTTTTTTCTTTACAAAGCATCCCTTGGATATAAAGCCTCTCAGGCTGGTTTCCTAGTTGAAATACTCCAGCCTTAGGGACTCACGCTGCTATGGTTAGTGGAGTTCTTCTCACATCATATCAGTCTGGCCTCCTCTGCTACCTCCCTCTTCCAGTTTTAAGGACTCCCATGATAATATTGGGCCCATCTGGTTAACCCAATATAATCTCCCCATTTTAAGAACAGTTGGTTGGCAACCTTAATTATTTGCTACCTTAATTTTCCTTTGCCATGGAAGGTGACATCTTCACAAGTTCCAGGGATGCAGGCATGCACATCTTTGGGGGACCGTTACACTGCCTACCACACCTGTATGGCTCTGGACCTCTGGAAGGCATCCTTTGTATAACTTCATAGGTGCAGTGTGGACTTCCCACCAGCAGCACTGAAAGTTCGTTGAAAGTGCAAACTCACAGGCCCCACCCCGACCTTGGGAATCAAAATCTCCATTTTTACGAACTGCCCAGGGATTAGGTATATGTACAGTGAGTTTGAGAAGCACCACCCCAGAGGTTCCCCCAGGGGCAGAGGAGAGCTTGGACTTGGTTTTGGACAGACAGTGCTCTTATCAGGAACTGTGTCTGTAATAATGGGGGACCTCAGGGAGCTCAATCAAGAGCTTCCCTCTTCCCTGTCAAAGAACACAGATGTAAGACAAAGAAATGGGCCAGGTAGGACCAAGCTGTCGCTTGATCAGCTGAGATCTGGTAATGTAGCTTTACCTGCAGGTATAACGTTGAACCTCACAATGACATCGTGCCACCCTGCCGTGGCTGCGCTAGAGTAGGGAGTCCCTGCTAGCAGGGGCAGAGCCTTTGTAAGAGGATCTTTAGCCAGCAGGGAGTCTGAGAGCATGGGCTCTCTGCAAGCAGCTTAGCTCCCAAAAGGAAGGCGAGAAAGAGGCAGAGCTGCACGTGCCTGATTTCTCCTCCCAAATTCAGCAACCAGACAGGTCACTGATGAGTAAGGGGATAGAGATAAAATAGCTAGTGGAGCTGCCTCCAGTGGAAGGAAATATTTGGAGAGGGAATCAGCATTTCCCTGGATAAATGACGCCTATGTCACATGGTCATTGTGAAGAAGGTGATAGAGCATGCGTGGCAGCACTTGGTCCTTTGCAATTCAATTACAAGGATTATTGTGTTATCCAGAAGTTCTAACACCTGGCGACCACAGGACTACCCTAATGACTTGTTACAAGATGTCGATTCCTGGCTCCCCATCCAAGGGGAGTAGGCTTCAGGTCTAAGGGGGGGCTTGGGAATCAAACAGACCTGAAATCCTGAGCACACATAAGGGAGAACACAGCTGATGTCATGGGCCCCTCAGTCTTTTAGGCAGGACTTTCCCTAAACCAGAGAGAATTACCATAGACAAGACTCTTTGGGTTGCAAGTTACAGACAGCAACTTGAGCTGACTTACCCAAAAGGAGGAATGTGTGTAGGACCCATGGGTGTGTTACAGAACACAAGGACAAACGGTGTGTGTTGGGAGACACCTGGCCCTGGGAACTAGAAGCTTTCAGAACCCAGTGGGGCTCTTTATCCATCTTCATTTCCTCCTCTCTCTATGACCAGTGCTATCTTCTCTCTGTGTTTTCATGTACATGGTGAGCAGAAGATGGACTCTACACAACTCCTGAAGGTCTTTGTCCCAGGACTGCAAACAGATTAGCCTCTTTTAGTCCCAATTCTAAATGCCCAGGACAGAGAATCTGATGGACCCAGGTCAGGTCAGCCATGCCCACCGGGTTCAGGAACTTGAGGTCATAGGAATTATTCCTCCATCTTTGTGGGGGAGGGAGGCCAATTCTCAGAGAAAAGGAGTCATTGCAAGTTTGATGGATACCCAAAAAAATCAACTAGAAGCTGTTATCTGTCCTATGTTTCTATTTTTAACATTGCTTTCCCTTAGTAACCAAAAATCCCCCAAAACAAAAAGCCATGTGAGTTTGGGTGTCTATTAAAAATTTTTTCATATTTTTCATTTGTACTTAGAATCAATCTCATTGAAATATTAGCTCTAGTGAAATCCTCAAGATCATGTCTCTCCTGCTTATTTGGAATGTCAGCGATCTTAACTTCTTTTGAGAGGATGCTTCTATTTCTAAGTGAGTTCACTTCCCCACATAGTTCAGGGCCCTCCTACATGCTTTTTCTGGTGTGAAGAGGGTTCTTTTCCAAGAATACATTTTCTCGGCCTGACTGCCAAACTTAGGTTGTAATTATTTTTTATGAATGTGTCCACCTACCAGGTCCCAAGTTCTTCCAGACTAGAGATTCCATCTCACTCATCTTACATCTTCAGTGCCTATGACAGCGCCTGGCTCAGAGTGGCCACTGATTACATGTCTATTGACTTTAGGAATGAATGAGAGGCATTGTCCCTCAGAAATGATGTAATAATATCATGCTTAGCAAGACATCAGTATGTACCAGGGAACGATGCCAGAAGAGAGTCCCAGAATTCAGGTTTGCTATGCCCTTCTGAGAGGAGAGGGCACGATCCCCTGACTGGGGGGTGAGGAGAAAGAAAGCAGAACACTCCGAGATCTGGCTGTGTGAGAAGCGGGCACAGGAGTTAGGGCTGGAGACTCCACAACCCACACATTAAATTCTCCTCCAGGCTTTCCTCTTTCCCTGAGGAGAGGGAAAAGTGCTCCTTCTCTCCCTAAAGACATAACATCCCCTTCTCTTGTCAGTCTGCTCAGGTCCCCACACCTCACTCCAGGATATGCGTGAATCATGGGAACCAGGAGTGTTACTTCTCAGAGGTGCCAACTGGCAGCTGTCATAGGGTCCTCATAGGGAGAGGGGTATACAGACCCTTTATGAATGCTTTTTTTAATTGCAGTAAAAAAAAACCCTTAGACTCACCATCCATCATACTGCTACAAAATCGATATTACAGAGCTAAAATATCTTTATCGTGACAGTGTTTTATTTTAAAAATGTATTTTCTTCTAAAAATGTATGTTATAACTTCTAATAGAATAAAAAATGTAGCTTTGGCATGACAGTCGCCTGACATAAACGAAAACACAATTTAATGAAATAACATTTTATGAATTTAAACTGAAACAAATATTTGACATGCTTTATTTAAATTAATTTGTTGGGCATGCTCTGTTGTTCCTACCGGAGGTGAACTTTATTATGTTACACATTTACTGTGCTGGGCTCTGGGACTTGCTACCGAAGAAGCAAAGCTGAGGGATCCAAGGGGACCCAATTCTGAGGGTCCGCCAGCCCCACCCTCTGGTTCCATTGGCAGTAAAAATTGGCTGGATTGGGCAGGAAGTTGTTTAACAAAACTACTAACTAGCTCTACTCTTGCAAAGCAAGAGGCAGGGAGGCACTCAGCTCCACGTTGGTGCACTTCTGCCATATAAACGTCAAAGCGCCTTCAGTAATCCCAAACCAGTCCTCATGGGAGTTTTATATCAATTTGAATCTGAACGTTATGTATGCATGCATGCATTGTGAATACCATCTCTTTCTAAACTTTCTAGAAAAATGCTCTGTCAGTTCTAGGACGCTAATACTATCACTTCAGTTGGGAAACTGAAGGACAGATATGTTCATTAAGTTACTGTTTGGTCCTATAAGAAAAAGCGTGCCAGCCCCTGGATCTATAGAATAAAATTCATCTGCAATAACTGAATAATACTGGTTTGATTTGGAATCCCAGATATTAATTCAATTTCTTCTTTTTGCAACTTCCTGGGCCACAATAACTTGTAGATCTGATTTAAGAGTTTCCCGACAGTTTATAGTTACAGAAACTGTATTTGACTATGGTTATCGTTTGCTTTCCGTGAGCACTAACCTGACATAATGGCCTCTATCCTGGAAGGGGGGTCTGAAATAGTAATGATGGTGGTGACAGCCACCGTGATCAGGCGATGACCATCCAGGATAGATGTTGTGAGCTGGCTATGGGTCATGATCCAAAATAACATGTAACTTTCACACATGTGGATGGTAACTTGTGGTGCCATTTTGCTCTTGGACAAAAGTCTTCACAGCTCTTAGAATCAAGTGCACTTTGAAGATAAGGATATAATGTATAGACAAAATAAAGAACCTGGACTTAGGAGGGGAACCTAAATTCATTTTAAAAAGAGATTTCACACACACACACACACACACACACACACACACACACAGCCCATCTCTACCATCTTAAAAACTTCATTCCGCTTATAGAAAAAAAATGTAAATGCAGTGTAGATGGCCCCTTATCCAGAGATATCTACATTTAACAAAGCATCTATTCTTCATTGGTCAGAAATTGTTTAGATGCAGCCCTTTCAAACCAACGTCAGACAGGGTAAATTCTTAGTTCTTCAAGATTACCGTTAGGCCAAGTCATTGAGTTGACTGGAAAAGATCCCTTTCTAAAAGCCTGTGCTCTGTGCCCATTGTTTCTCATTCCCAGTATCAGTCATCAGAGGTGAGGCAGTTTGGAGGTGCCAGGGACAAACTCTTGAAATGAGAGTGAAGAGGGGAGAAGTTACTTAGGTACCCAGGCAACTGTGAAATAATGTAAATGAGATAAGGGCCAACAAAATCAAGAGGCAGCAGAAAAACTGGAAGCAAAAGAATATAGTGGATTACATTTTTCTCTAAGATAACCTGGAACAAGCTTTATCCCCCAAAGACCATTTCTTCTCTCATCTAAGAATTCAAAAAGAAGAATGAAAAGTATCAGTTCTATAGCAAAGTTCAGCTTAAGTAACATTACCAGGTAACTGAAAAAAATCTTTCAAGTGTTTGGTTATATTTTTTTGTTTTTTACTGTTATCAAATAAAAACTCTTCTGGTAGGAGAAACCGTTGTTCCTATGTAGGATCAGAGGAAACTAAATGTTGGAGAATAGAAACAATTGACTCATCAAGTAATGGCTTCTGATTTTCCAATAGGAAACAAGAAAAAAATCTCCCAAGTTAATTCAACAAACACTCTGTAAAAAAAAAATTTTTTTTTAAATGCCTATTTACTTTGTAAGATGCAGTCCCTGCCTTCCAAGAATCTGTAATCTTTGGTGATAGGACTGACTCATGTCATTAGAAAATAACATATTATATTGTGTTATCATGCGCTCACTCTAATGGTGCTGTAGGAGTTAGAAGGGGGAGACACAGGGGACCAGTTTGGAGCACGTCACTGTATTAATTACCTACTGCTGATAACAGATTACCCCAAATGTAATGATCTAAAACAATAATCATTTATTCTCTCACAGTTTCTGAGGACTAGGAATCTGGAAGAAGCTTAGTTGCTTGGTTCATGTTCAGGTTCAGGGTCTCTTGTGAGATTGCAAGCAAGCTGTCAGCTGAAGCTGCAGTCATCTCAAGCTACAACTGGAGGAGGAGGTGTATCCAAGCACACTCATGTGGTTGTTGGATGGTCTCAGCTCCACACCATGTGGGCCTCTCCACACACACTTCACAAGATGGCAGCTGGCTTCTGCCAGAACTAGCCATCCTAGAAGCAGTCAGAGAGACAGAGAGAGACAGAGAGAGAGAGACCCAAGATGGAAGCCACAGTCTTTTTATAACCTAACCTTGGAAGTGACATCTCATTACTTCTCCCATAGTCTATTCATTAGAAGTGAGTCAAGAAATCCAGCACATACTCCAAGTTCTGGAGGCTGCAAGTCCAAGATCATGGTGATGGCAGGGTTGGTTTTCTCTGAGGCCTCTCTCCTTGGCTTGCAGACAGCCACCTTCTCACTATCTCTTCACATCGTCTTTTCTCTGTCAATGTACACTCCTGGTGTCTCTGTTCTTATAAGGACACCAGTCAGATTACATTAGAACCCACCTTAGTGGCCTCATTTGAACATATTTACCTCTTTAAAGGGCTTATCTCCAAATATAGTCACGTTCTGAGGTTCTGGCAGTTAGGACTTCAACATATGAATTTAGGGGGGACATAATTCAGCCCATAACAAGGATTAAATGAGCTAATGTAAGTGGTTAGAATGTTGTCTAGAATATCATGCCATAAAAATGACTAAGGTTACCATGAACACTTTGGAAGGAACAGGTAGAAAACACATTGTCTGTCTCTGAACCTCTATTACAAAGCCACACTCTAGACTCAGCTCCTTTTTAAAAAATGTTTTGAGTTTTGAGGCTCATTCAGCAAGTCAGAAGGAGAGAGCCATAACTCAGTGTTCCTACATGGATCATGCTCCCAGGGCAGCACTGGTCCCCCATGCAAATGGCTCTCCAATCCATAATCACATCCCATCTTACCCCACAGATAACTATCATATCGTCACTTACAAAATACATTTCATCTGTTGTTTCCTACATGCTCTTCACAACAACCCTGTAAAGCCAAAATTATAATTTTACAAATGGGAATAACGTGGTCCAGAGAGGTTAAGTAACTTGCCTAAACTCACACAGCCAATTAACGCAGAGCCAGATTCAAACCCACACATTTTCACACAGCACACTCTCCACAAATGAGGTGCTGGTCCAGTCGTGGAAGTTATCTTCTCTGGATCTAAATTTCTGCTTCAGCCCAGAAACACTCTGACGTCTCAGGCCCCAAACATGGATATACTAAGGCAGAGGGCCTGACTGAGGGTGGCCTAACCAGGAAATGTCCCCAGAGTGTCCCCAGGTGAAAGGGAAGAAGGATGCAAACACACATTTAGTGGGATCTGTTCCCCACCTGCTTGGACAACCCTTTGGTGTCACTCAGCTGCCTCTCAGTCAGTCACTTGTCCTTCCTGGGGAAGGCAGAGGTAAGCATAGCCGGCAAGAGCTCTGGAGCAGGGAAGGCTTCCTGTTATGTGCAGAGCCGCTGTGTCAGCCGAGAGCTCTAGATGAACACCACACAGCAGCAAAAGGAGCACAAGTCTAGGGAGAAGCAGTGGTGGGACACCAGGAGGGGACACATCGGAGGTCATACTTGTGTTAGTCACATGGGGCTGCCGGCACAAAATACCACAGACTAGGTGGCTGAAACAACAGACATTTATTTTTTTCACTGCTCTAGAAATTCAAGATCAAGATTGATTCCTTCCGAGGGCAGTGAGGAAAGACTCTGTTCCAGGCATCTCTCCTCAGTTTATAGATGGCCATCTTCTCGCTTTGTCTCTCCACACGGTCTTTCTTCTGTATGTGTCTGTGTCCTAATGTCCTCTTCTTATGAGGAGACCAGTCATATTGGGTTAGGGCCCACCCCAGTTACCTTATTTAATTTAATCACCTCTTTAAAGACTGTCTCCAAATACAGTCACATTCTGAGGGACTGGCAGTTGTGCTTCAACATGTGAACTCCTTGGGGGGGCACAGTACAGCCCACACAGCACTGACCCAGCTTCTCTGAAGCTTGGAAAAGTTTCTGACAAAACCTTCTTTCTGAGGAGCTGGGGCCCCGTTGCCTGGCGTGGGAGCAGCACAGTGCACTGACCCCCTCCTCCCCACCACAGGGCCTGGGGTGGCAGCTGTCAGGGCAGGATATGCATTCCAGACACAGAGCCAACCTAGAGACCAGCAGCCCAGGCCAGAGCCAGTGCTCAGACTTCAGAGTGAGGGGTGAATGAGAACCTGTGTCACAGCAGAGGCAGGTCAGCAGTTAGGACAAGGTATCAGGGACTGCTAGGGGATACAAGACGGTGGCAGCTGCACCAAGTGTTATTCCCGTTAGCTTTTTTCACTGCTGTCCTGCCTCCTCCGCTTGGGTGGACGACTTATCCACTCTCTTGAAGCCTCAGTGTCTAACAGGTATGAATAGTGCCTACCTTGTAGCTGTGTAAAGAATAAAGAGAATGCATATAAAATGCCTAGCATCAAGCCTGTAAAGGGAGCCATTTCTTCAACACTGGTTGAATGGAAAGTGACAGCTATAATCACAATCATATGAAATATTAAAGACACCAGCTGAACCACCCAACCCAAGGGAGATTTTTCACCTTAGGAAATGAAACTTCCTTCAAAGGCCAGTTTTCTCTAGGACCAGCCTCATCGTGGGTGAAGCAAGTGTGAATGTTTGAAGAGTTCCTGGGGGTCAGCCCTCTAGCCCATCGTAGCATCTACCATAGGATGAGCTTTGCGAGACTCAAAGCCTTGTTAACATGGCACCCCCACATCCCATCCAGGAGGGCATTCCACACGGGCACAGTTTTGCCTTGTTCCCATTCCCAGTATATTTTTCATCATGCAACAGACTACAAATTTCTAAATCATTACAAATTTCTGCCTGCCTCCTTCTCTTTCTTCCTCCTCATCTCCTCCGTCTTCTCGAGATCTGGTAGAGGAATTTTCTTCCCTTTCATTGACTCTGCAAATTGCTCCGCTTGAATACTCTTGTTCTATGGCTCTGTGAATGGAGCGTCGTGAGCTTTCAGCCCACTCGCTCTGCAGGCAGCGATCATACTTCAGGGAGAGAGCTGCCCTTGCCAGTGGGAAGCCAGGACCCGCCTGCCCCAGGCCTAAGGTACCTTGTGAAATAGCTAATTATGCGGCTTCTCATTTGCATAGGGATTTATGGTCTCCGGCACACAGCTCATTTACATAAATACCGCAGAAGACATAATTCCTTTCATCGGTACAGTTCTTTTCCCGTTTATCAAGTACTCTCATCTATTTTACCTAATTTATAGATAATATATGATACTATGATGCTCTAAAAATATATTGATTCCTTCCATATGAATAGTGCTATTACAGCCCATTACTGAAAAAGAACATGGGCCAGCTGGTTCCTGACATGCTGAGCACCAAAGAGAAAGCAGTGTCCTTGCTTGGGACCCATCCTTGGGGCTAGTGCGGTGGGAACACAGCCTTCCAGATGCAGCTACAGGCCTTCCGTTCTTTCAGCTGTGGACCCAGTGGCTCTGTCCTGTCGTTCTAATTGATGTCACTCACTGAGCCTGGTCCTAAGGACCTGTGTCCACATCTCTCACAGCTGCAGTGGGACACCCTGCTCTCTGGCGCCCCCATGTGGTCACCCCTGGGAGCTGGATTGGGATGGGCATATATGGTAGCTGCATTTTAAGACGTGGTGACTGGGCGCTTAAGCTGTGGTCTAATATTTAGGGATTAATTGTAGAACACCTCAAAAAAACCTAAGTATATCCTTGGTTCACCCAGTAGGTGCAGTCCATCCTGCAATCTTGGTAATCTTTAAGGGGCGTATTTGGTCAGGTCCACCATACCTGTCTTTCTTTGCCACCCTCAGACTCTCCATGTCTCTGTCAGCACTTGTTATCCATTGTCTTTTTGAAAATAGTCATCCTGACAGATGTGAGGCGGTATCTCAGTGGCTTTGATTTGCATTTCCCTGATGATTAGTGATGCTGAGTGCCTGTCTTACTAGCTCTTATTCATTGCTTTAGATTGGTTTTCCTGGAAACAGACTCTGAGCCAGAGTTGCATGCGGACAGTTTATGGGGAGACAAATCTGTAAGGAAGTGAGGAGGGCAGGACTGAGCAGAGGGAGGAGGTGACTTCCAAGGTGGTTTTCGTGGAGGCCTCAGTCAACCCCACAGGGAGCTCTGGAGCTGAGAAGACCCATCAGAATTGTTCCAAACTGAGGCAACGGGCCAGGCCTTTGTATCCCTGCAAAGGACTAAAAAGGGAACCTTGGGTGGGGAAATCCCTGCGTCCCTGGGCAATGCCTCGTGAGGGGCACAGCTGGGAGCCTTCAGCAGCCAGAAGTCCCAGCATGGGGGCTCCATGTATCTGCCCCGAAGAGGGGGTCTGAACAGGACACCCCCAGCATTCGCGCTGTCCCAGTGGTTCCCACACCTGGCTGCACCAGGGAAGGAATGTTGGAGACAACCTTGGAATAGCACGCTGGAGTACAAGCCCATCGCCATTCTGCGTGGCCCTGCCTTTCTTCCTCACCCATCAGGACGGGACAACTGTCTTTGCCGAGACCTCATGCAGGTGACAGCACGACTGCTAAAAGGGGAAAGTTGGGCAAAGGGTTGTCCCGCCTTCTGCTCCATACGTACGTCTTCCGTCCAGCCCCTGTGAACAGGGCGCCTCCCCTTCTACGCCGTGGGCATGATCAGGCTTTTCTAGGGCGTGCTACATTCCTTGCCCTGCTGCCTCCCTGCAGGGAACCCTCTTTTCCTCATTTATTTTCAGCCCTAAAGCTGAGCTCAGAGGCAGCATCTGATTCTGCTTTTAAAACACAGTTCTGGCTGAATGGGACAGAGGCACACAGGAGTCAAATGCACACTTGTCCCCACGGTGACCCAGCAGCAGTCAGTCCAGCCATGGTCCTTCCCTGCCCACACCACCTCCTCCCAGCATCCTTTGTTGTCAACGCACACCTTCTATTCACCTGGGCCTATGACAGGGTCCTGGCGTCAGGGAGGCTGCAGCGAGGTCAGAGCCACTGGGCTTCAGAGACCCTCCCAAGCCCACATCCACTCAGAAATTCCACATCCGGACAAGGAAAATGGAAACTGAGGAGAATGTGACGTGAAGCTGAGTGCCACGTTTTAGCTTTCCCTTTGGCAGATGTAGAGTCTGCCAGCAACCACCAGGGCTCAACATTCAATATCTAGAAACCCAAGTGACTGATGTTAAAGTCACAGAAGTTAAACTACCCCCAAAACGCGGCAGGAAGTACTGAGTCATTCGTGACTCCCAGGTGGTGAGAAGTCAGCCTTTGCACTCCATCGGGGATGTTGTTCTGACTTTTCTCTTGTTCCCATTTTGGTTCAAGTCTCAGTAAGACTGAGGCTTTCATGGAACGACCGTCATCACCCTGGGGGGGGCAAGAGAGACATGGAGCAAGTCATTTGTGCAGTTAAAACTCTCCTCAGATGGTGGAAAGGGCTCTTGCATGGTGACCATGACCATGGGCATTGCATTTTCTGGGGTGTTTTCACTTTGAACTATTCTGTTGTGATTGTCCCATAATTTGTGTTCAATTTTAGTCTAAAAATATGATCACAGTAGCTCTGTAGTGAACCAACTGGAAATAGAGGTGGGGGGAAGGAAGATGGAGATGGGCTGAGAAGACAGGTGTGCTTCCTGCTAAGAGACACCACACAAAAAATGTAGGTTCTTCCTTCACCCTAAGGCCACATCTATGTTTCCCCACTCCAAAAGGACGTCAAGGGCAGGACACTGAAGGCATTGGATGGCTGTCAGGGGGGATCACTTTGATTAACGAGGTATGGGAGGTGACTGCTTGGTTAGCTCATTTGTCCCCAGAGGAGGCTATCCCAAAGGAAGGCCCTCAGAGAACAGGGCATAGGGATGTGAATAGAGTCTATCATGCCCACTAGGACTAAAACATGGAGACACCGAGTCTGGGGGATCCCCGAAGGGAGGGTGTGAAGGGAGGTGGACAGAGGCAGCTAATAGAAAACATGCGCAGGTCTGAACTTCAGCTGGGGGTCCAGAGGAAACACAGATGTGGGAGAATGTAGGTCAGCATTTCCGCTCAGCTCTTGTCCCTGCAGAGGGAGCTGGGCTCTACCGTCCTGCGTTTGACAAGTGTAGCTCTTACAGCTATGCCAGATCCACATTAAATACTCGGAAATGTCCGTTATTGTTACTGCAATTATTGTTACTCATGAAGGATGCTCTCCTTTGTTATTTTTGATTGGAGGGGAGGACAATGCCACTCCCAATTTCTACTCTGAAGAAATGTTTCCCTGCCCCTCTGTCTATGTTTGGAAAGGAAAAACCAACAACAAAAACACACAAACAAGGAAACCCACAGAAACTAAACACGTGATTGCAGAGATCCTGCACAATTTCAACCTTGAAGGAGCCAGAGTCCAAGAGATGTGCCTCGTAGAAAGTTGGCTTCCGTAGGTTTTGCTTCTGGTTTATGTTTCCTCTGTTGCTGTCGTTGTTGTTTAATTATGATCAAATGACCTTGTTACATAAGGTGTGGCTCGAATACAGGCAACAGAAGGTTGAGTTTAATGCCATAATCACATGCGACCTACAACCACACATACGTGATTGATAGATGGTGACACTTCTAGCTTTGCGTGCCGCTTGGCAGTTGGCCACCCCTGCTAGGCAGTGCACTTCAGTTACTACTGGGACGATGACACTTCTAGAGTCAGGTGTTAGGTGGCCTCTGCTCGGCACTCTCTGCCAGCTCTCCAGCATCTACACCCTCCCTCCGTGGTGGTTTCTCTGGCACCATGTCCCTTCTCTGCTTTGTCTCAAGCTAGGGCACACAGCATCCCTGCCTTGAGAAAAACACAAGAATCAAAGGATTGAAAAGACACCTAAGGTGGGGTGACACCAGGCGCTGAGACAAATAGACATCCCCCAACAGAATCCCAGTGGGGGTGGGCCTCATTGGCCCACAGTTTTCCTCCTTGCGGTGACTGAGGGTCTCCGGCTCCTCTGTCTGTATCCCTTGGTCCTCAGAGTTCTCCGCACCCAGGTACCCTCTTTCCCCGAAAATAAGACCTAGCCAGACAATCAGCTTTAATGCCTATTTTGGAGCAAACATTAATATAAGACCCAGTCTTATTTTACTATAAGACCAGGTCTTATCTAGCATGATATAACATAAGACTGGGTCTTATATTAATGTTTGCTCCAGAAGATGCAGTAGAGCTTATTGTCGGGGAAACAGGGTAGCAGAGGGAGAAGAGAGGGGGAAAGATGCACCTACACACCCTCCTGGGCCGGGAAGTGACACATCACTCAGGCTTACGTCCCACCAATGAGAACTTGCATGGATGCGAGCGGGATGGAATAATGCAGCCCGCGATGAGGCCGCTGCGTAGCATAGCATGGAAACAGTTGCACAAGTTTTGGGGGCAGTCAGCCGTCTCTGCTACAAGGCATTTTGCAAGAGCCAAACAGGACCTGTCTGGTTTAAGCACTAATAATTATTACCTAACACAAGCACTGGGGGTTCCTAGGAACAGACTTACGGTACTGATGAGGGATGAGGGCAGAGAACACGCACGCGCCCCGGGGAACCCGCGAGCATGTATTCTTATATAAAGTGGAAGCTTGTTGCTCCCACAAGACCCCCCACCAGCAGCTGCCCCAGGCTTTGGGATCCAGGAGCCTCTGTGAAACACAAATGCCTATTTGTTAGCCCTTTACAGCAAAACCACGTTAAGCAGATATTGGTTTCTTCAAAGGAAGCAATTGTTGTTGCCCAGCTAACTGGATACTTTGTCATGCTCCAGTAAAAATATCAGATTACCTGAATTTGTTAATTCAAAATCCATTCTTCCTGGTCCCTTGCTTTTCCAATTAATGACATTTGCTGAAACTGACATTGAGAGGGAGGGTGATGGGGCAGGTGGCAAAGCCAGGATTCCTGGAAGTCAGTGCTTTCCTCTCCCACAGTCCTGAACCTGAGGCGATGTCAAGGGAGGAGGAAGGTGTGGTGCTGGCTGGAAAGTGTGTGTACTGAAAAGTTAGATTTTAAGTACTATTTCCCCTCCGAAGGACTCTGGGAAGGAACCAGGAAGGTAAAGAAAGCCCAGGCAGCTGAAATTAGGGTCACAATTAAGAAGTTTAGAGAAGGGTCGGGGGCAGGGGAGGGGGTCCTTTTGATGGACTTTGTTCTGTTGGAGTCACCCTGGTGACACCCTTAGGCTGGGCAAGCATGACTTGAAGTCCAGGAGCTGTGAGAGGTGACCGAGGGCTTGGCACCACCGTTCAGAACCAGTTGGACACCTGTATGCATGTTACTTAGCCCCTCTGTGCCTGTTTCCTTATCTGTTGATGTCAGACAGCATCTACCTTGAAGTGTGGTTAGAAAGATGAAATGTATTACTATTTGTAAAATGTTTAGAGTGGCGCCTAGAACACAGCCGGGCCTATGCAGACGTGCATAAAATTAAAAGGCAGTTTCTTATTCGTAAAACGAGGCTCATTTTGTGGCCTCCCAGAATCGTCTCGTAGGTGGTGAGCTTCGCTGAGACTGCAAATGTGAATGTGCTTCCCCAGTGCCTGGCACAGAGCTGGCAGCTAATAAATGCTAAATGTGCCGAATGTGTAAAGAATTCCCAGATCCCAGCAAGACAGAAAATGAGAGCCGTCGGTAGGCAGTGCCAGAGAAACGCCTGTGCAGGGCAGCCCCGAGCCACCACGATGAGTGTGTGCCAGCTCACACTTTAATTTTTACGTATTTCACAGAATAAGCAGCCGTGGGTGTGCTGAGCTCCCACCCAGGTTATTAGCGAGACATATGGAGCACATCCACACAGATTGGCAGGGTGGGAAAACAAGAAGTCAGGGAATACCTGGTGAAAGGTACTTAAGTAAGTGAGATGGATTTGGCTCCCGCAGCAGGCTTCAGTGGCATATATGCTGGGAGTTTTAAAACAGTGCAGAGACACAAGAATCCAAGACAAGCAGGCACTAAAAAAATAAGAGCGACGAGCCTTTCTATTTTAGTAACAGGAAAATGTACAAGAACATGAACTTCTCTATACAGGAAAACTATCAAAGACTTCTGGAAGTCAGCTCCGAAATGCCTGGAGGAGGATGTATGTTAAACATCGGCCAGTAGGAATCAGCCAGCCTCCTCCCCCTGGAGGGTAATCCAGTGTCTCTGTGTCCCCGTGACAGTCTGGGAAAGTGACCCAAGGTAATACTCAGGGACTGTAGCAAGGCTTTTGAATTCTGCTCTTCTTTCTGAATAAATTAAAAACAAAAAAAAAGAAAAGGAAAAAAAAGACAGCTTGGGTGTGTGAGAGTTCGTGAGACTGCCTGTGTAAAACGCCTCACGCAAGTCCCAGGTTGGCATAAATGGCACCTATGGTGTCATGATTTGCACACGGTCTCGATAGACGACTTCCGTCAGCCAGCACGTACTGGTCCGGAGTGTGTCACAGGGATGGCAGCAGGCTGGAGTATTCCCGGTGCATGGTCCTGAATCTAGTGTTGGGGACTTTCGTCATCAGGGACCTCAGTAATATTTTGTTCCCCAATACTGCTCCTGAGAAGTCTAAGCTCCGGATGGCAGGGGTCCTCATTTCCATCTTTGTGTCCTCAGGACACCTTCATTCTCTCGACAAACATTCAGTCGGCACTTACACTGAGCCAGGCAGGGTGCAGGCGTGAGAGTCAAAAATACAGATGCCACACGATCCACACCTTGAGCTTATAATAGTCCCGCCAGAAGCAGACAGCAAGCAAACGTTTAGTGATGTTCTGTGGGTGCTGAGACGTTCCTTACGGAGTTCCATGGGGGAGGCTATGTAGAAAGGACGTTCAGAAAACCTCAGGGAGGAGGTTACCTTGACCTGCAGGAAACATGCTAAGTGGATGTTTGCAGGTATGATTGTTTACTTAGAATCAAATGTGTCTACATGTGTGAGAGACGGGGAGGGGGTGGGGGAGAAGGAGAAGAAGGAAGACTTGATACGTTGGGAAATTTCAGGCCATTCGGAGTCTGCTTGCCTTTGCTTCTGGGGCTTTTCCTCCACTGGGGGAGGCAAGTAATGGGTCTGGGTCCTCCATGGATGTTATGGATGAGTGTCTGTGTCCCCCCCAAATTCGTATGTTGAAGCCCTAACCCCTAAAGTGATGGTAGTGGATGTGGGGTCTTTGGGAGGTGATTGGGATTAGAGGAGGTCGTGAGGGTGGGTTCTCATGATGAGATTAGTGCCCTTATAAGAGGGGACACCAGCGAGGACTCATCTTCCCCCTGGCCTGGCCTGGCGCCGTGTGAGTCACCCAGTAGGAGATCCATTAAAGGGCATTGAATGCATGAATGAGCGTGTACAATGAGGAAGCAGGAATGAATGCTTGTCTCCAGGCCTGTGGAAGTGACTGCTGACGACAGTGTGTGAGACCTGACAGGGGTCAAGTCCAGGAGGAGATTGCACCTGGGGCCACATGTGGGACTGGATTCACTATAGGCAAGAATCTCCTGATGCTGAAATGTTTTAGACCGCGAGGACAGTGTGCCCCTTCCCTCCATTAATCCGTCCTTAGAAAGAAGCTCGCTTGTCCTCTGTCTGATATCACGGAGGCTTTGTCCACACTCTATTAGAATTACTAGGTTTCAATGGCAAAGATGGAGTAGATACATGGCATGTAATCCTTACCAACAGAGAGAAAATGGATCAGCAGCAGGTGTTGTAGGAGCCACAGGACTTTTTAGCATTCAGTGCATGGCCGGACGGCTAAGTACAAAGGTGGTAAACAGGCTGCCAGGAGCCCAGTGTCAGATACCTGCCTGTTCTACAGGTCTGTCCAGGCCTCGCAGCCAGCAGACGCCCTACATAAACCATCCCCGGCAGACAGGTGGTCTCGTGTCTCCCCCCACAAAGCAAATGCAAAATCAATGCTTCTCCACGCAGGCCGTCCTTTCCTGGTCATTCTGCTGCCGTGATAGTGGCAGCGACTCCGCCAGGGACGCGAAATCAGCTCGCATGCCCGATTAACATTCAGGCAGAGGCCCTGGTGATGAATATTTTAATATAGAATGTTTACTGTTTACTCACATGAATGGAAAGAACTTGCATCTGCCAGCGCCACCTGTGCGCATAGAACTGCAGCCCAAACAGCCAAATCCCCAGAGAGCCCAGCTGTGTAGAGAAGCCAGGGGGCAGCTGGAGGGAGGGGCCGGGCCAGGGAAGAGTTAGGGAGGGCAGATGCAGACCCAGACAGGAGAAAGGACATAAGACAGGATGGGTCGGAGGGAGGAAGAGCAGGGAGAGCAGCTGATAAGAAAGAAAATCTGAGGTTAGCAGGGTGAGCCTTTGAGAAGAGAGCTGGGAGGGCCTCCCCACTGGGAGCGCGTGTGAATCCAATGCTCAGCGCTGGTTCCAGAGGAGCCTCTTCAAGTGGGTGCAGCTCTTGGTGAGCACACAGTTATCGGGACTCCCCGGAGGACAGTGAATGCTCTTACCTCCTGCCCAGGTACTGGCTCCCACGGCCTGGCCTGGTGGGACCGTCCCCACACGGGTGTCAAGCTCAAGCAACTCTTCTCCAGCAGAAAAAGAGGGAGGGAACCCTGGAGGCAAACTGGGAGCTAGGAATGGAAAGTGTCATTCACAAGCTTAGTGCAGAGTGTTTGTGGTTTGGGAAGGGTCTGGAAGGTGACCTGGCAGCGGCTGCCCTGTCTGGAAAGGTGGTCACCACTTCTCCCACTAAGGTTGTAAGAAGCTGGCAGTGGCCTTTGCCTGGTGGGTGAGGGCAGAGCAAACTGCTCCCAGATGGGCATCCGCCAGAGAGGGGTCAGGACTCTTCTGACGGCCGGAGTCACACAGGCCCACCTCTTCTGGGCACCTGCCTGTTCTGGAAGCAATGGCCTGTGGAAGCCTCTCCCCCAAAGATGAGTGCTTCTCATAAAGCTGCCTGGGTTTTGTGTTTACTTTGTCACCCTTCTATTCCCTCTCACCTTGCTCTCTTTCTTGCATTACACCTTAGATTAGGGCTGGCCTCTGACAGAGGCTTTAGTCCACATTTGATTTCTACCAGCCACTTCTCTGGTCATATCACTAGGCTGCATGGAACCCCAAGCTTCCTTCCTTGGAGAAACTGCCAAGTGTTTGGAGAAGGATGGGGGAACAACTATGGTGCATGAGAAAAAGGCACCTGCGTTCTCATGGTGCAATAGAGAATAATGTGTCACTAAGGGAAGTGTGTCAAATCCACTCTTTCCCTCTCTCTCTCCCTTCCCTTTTGCTTCCTCCTCTCTCGGCCTCTTTCTTCTCCTCCTTTCACCCTTTCGTGTTCTCCTTTCTCCCTCATCCACACATTTCTTGCTCCTGCTATGCCTGTTTCCATTCCTGCCCTCCAATGGCCGCCCACTACCTGGAATTAATCAAAGGCCAAATAGTATTCATTGTACTTCTTGGAGCCCAGATGTAGGAACAGATTCTGTTTTTAACTTTTGATGGCAGAAAATTGTTTAAAGTCATAAAAATAGAGAGAGTTGTCAATGAACCCCATGAACCACTCAGCCCTAAAAATCACCAACCCTGCATCTCTCTTGTTTCATCCAGAACCCTCAGTCCCCACACACCCACACACCCCCATGGGATTGTCTTTAAAGAGATTCCATTTGGCCGTGTCATTGTGTCCATAAATATTCATGGGAGCAGCCCGACCAGTGCGCTGATGCCCTGACTGTCTCAAGCCCCAGAAACCAGTTCAGGCCTTGGCACCCATCTGCCTTGGAGGATGGAAATTCGTTGACCCCTCATTGTTTTATCCTGTGGATTTCATCATCTTGCCCAAAATACCCTTCTCAGCAAACCATTGTTAGAAACTAAGCAGTGTCCCAGCTCTGGACAACTTCATCGAAGGCCTTAGGCAATTCCTTTTCTTCACTCCCAGAAGAAATCATTTTGTGAGCAAGTCAGCCTGTCAGGAAACATACCTGCATGCCAGATGTGCGCAGCTGTGTGCAAGCAACTGCCCCTCCGTCTGCAGAGCTCTCTAAACGAGGGAGGTGCATTGTGAACACCCGATGAGTCGTAAGTGATAGCAGTACATGCAATATTCAAAAGCAGCAGACAACACAAACTTGGGCGTTCTCCAGGGAGAAAAACCAAGAAGTAAATGCTCCTCCCCGCTCCCTGATTTGATGAAATCTGTTCATTCATTGAGCAGGAAAACAAATTTGTTCTTGAAATGGTCACGGGGAGGCCCGAATTGGAGCCCCTCATCTGACTGCCATCAATGGCTGTTGGTTCATGCTAAGTGTTATTCCTTTATGCAACTTTTAAGTAATGCAGGGGACAACTGTCCCGAAGTTTATGGTTTCAAAGTCTGGGATTGGGCATTTAGACAGAATTACATTGGCGCTTGTGCTATGGTAGAAAGGGCAATATTTAAACTCAGGAGGTCTGGGGGCGTGATCCTTGAGGCAATTACTTGACTGGTCTGGGATTCTGTTTTCTCATCCATGAAAGGGAGTAAATCATCAGTTTAGTCTCCCTCATTGGTCAGTAGGTGAAGAAGCCAGGAGATGAAATACTAGAAAGATATTGTGAAAAGAATAGGAAATAAATTAATATTTGAATTATTATGTTTATAAGAAATCCATATCTTGTGGATTGAAAATGTATAATTCTTTTGGTTGATGTTAGAAAAAAGTATATATACTGTGTATATAATACTATTATACCATTATTATATATATACACATATATATCAAACTGTTTCAACTTTTTGAACAACACGAGTGACGATAGATATAAAGTTCTTAGAAAAATAAGAGTGTTATTTTAAATTTAAAGAGTGTTATTAAAAATGTAACATAGGGGCCAGCCCGGTGGCTCAGGCGGTTAGAGCTCCATGCTCCTAACTCCGAAGGCTGCCGGTTCGATTCCCACATGGACCAGTGGGCTCTCAACCACAAGGTTGCCGGTTCAACTCCTCGAGTCCCGCAAGGAATGGTGAGCTGTGCCCTTGCAACTAAGATTGAACATGGCACCTTGAGCTGAGCTGCCGCTGAGCTCCCAGATGGCTCAGTTGGTTGGAGCACGTCCTCTCAACCACAAGATTGTTGGTTCGACTCCCGCAAGGGATGGTGGGCTGTGCCCCCTGCAACTAGCAACGGCAACTGGACCTGAGCTGAGCTGCGCCCTCCACAACTAAGATTGAAAGGACAACAACTTGACTTGGAAAAAAGTCCTGGAAGTACACACTGTGCCCCAATAAAGTCCTGTACCCCTTCCCCAATAAAATAAAATAAAATCTTTTAAAAAAAAATTTAACATAGTTGGGCCCAAAGGGCTCTCAGCCCACCATCAGCAGTTTCTTATGAATGTTCACAAAATCAAACAATCGACAGGTGCCCTTGAACTTCTATTCAGCTGGGTCTCCCTGGGTGATGAGACCACAAGGCAGGGAATGAGGGTACACGGTCTCCCCAGGAAGGCCCACACTGACACAGGGTTCGGTTGGCTCAGCAACCGTGATTTACATGGGAGTTGGGAAAAGCACATTCTTTGTACAAACCCTGAAGGGGACTGTAGAAACGCCCAGCTTCTCCCCAGCAAGGGTTGCACCCTCTGTAGGGTGCAGCACTCATCCTTGATTCATGAGGACCTCACGAATCGCTCAGAAGTGGAGCTGGCCCGGGTGAGCCAGGCTGAAGGGAAGAACACTGGGCCAGAATTCAGGCGGTTCTGGGTTGTTTGTGGCTCTTCCTGGTTGACCTTGGACTGTTTCACTTTTCTGGGGTGGCTCTGCTTGCCCATGGATTCAGTGGGGATAATCATACCACTACTTTCCACCCTCGTAGTGTTGACAAGAGTCTAAAATGTGTGTGAAGATGGCAACAAATAAATTGATAAGGTCATCTGTGGAGTTCCAGGGCTGTGACGAATTCACCACTACACTGGGTGAATTTTATTCATCTTCCTTGGGGGAGACTTTGAATTCACTTGCAGGTTCAGATCCCCTTAACTCTGAACATTGTTTTGTCCTCTAGATTCCTGTTCCTTTACCTCAATTTCTCCACTATTTTTAGCCTTCCCTCAAAGTGCAGGCAGCTTCCCCACATCCTCACGATGTCTCATCTACCCGTCTGGGGACCAGCAAAAATATTCCCTTCTCATTCCTCCTTCTCCATGTAATCTGCCAGCTCCTCATAGTGGCAAGGGATTCTGGGAGTTTCATCTTCTTGAATTTCCTTGAGTGGCATGTGCACTGGCCCATGCAGGCACTTCCATGGCCGCCGGGGATCAATAATCAGGACTCTGACCCAAGTGACTTTCTTGGAGAGAAACGCCTGGGAAACACTTGAAACTGCCCAACTTTCCACCAAAGACTGTGCAGGGCCACTGTTGATCCCCTGCCCTGCCCACCACCACCCCCACCCAAGTCAATTTCCCAGCCTAGCAGAGAAACTGGTCAGGGTTGTATTGAATCTATTCCCCTCCATTGCCCCCCACTGAATTCCCAAATCACATCTGACTTCCAGCACTTTCTTCCAAGCAGCATTTAATCCTCAGTGGTGATCCTTTTAAGAAATTTAATTTCATCCCCCACCCTTCTCTCCCCACCCACCAAGAAAATAGTTCTGGGAATTTTCAAATTTTTTTGCACCCTGAGCAAATGCCTTTGTTCTACAAAGTACTCATTCTCAATGCCCAATCCATCGTCCAGGACCATTGGCAGGGAGGCACTGCACGTTCCTGGGGTTTATAGATCTCTCATTTGCTTGCTGCTTCTTACAACAGCAGAGAAGTTCGGCCTTTTAAAAATCAATCAGGCGCTCTGCTTTCTTGCACCCACCTCAGCGTTTGCACAGAATGGCAGTCTGTGCGCTGAAGTCTCCTGAAGATATTATTAGCTCTTATTTTTGCAACCTCCCCCAGGCCTGCAAGAAAACACCAGTGCGATGGCCTCTCCCCAGGCTCACATAGGCACATGCACAGCCATCTACACACTCAACCCCGTCCTTCCCACGAGGAGCATTTTGGGAATTTGGGTGGTAAGCTCAAAAATCCCAGGTACCATCAGAGAGCTCTAACTAGAACCCTATGAATCTGTAAATGACCAGGAGAAACAACATCAATGACAATACAGTAACAATTAAAATGAGAATGAAAAATCAAGAGCACTATTTTTTTTTTTTTTTTTTTTTTTTTTGGGAGCTCACTCCATATGAGGCACGGGCTACGTACTTTACCTGAATTGCAATCCCCAGAAAATGTTCAGTAGTAGGCAGTGTGATTATCCCCATTTTTCAGAGGAAGTCAAGGCACGAGGCAGTGAGTGACTCACTCGGGATCACACAGCCAGGAATTCATGGAGTTTGGGTTGAGTTTAGGCTGTCTGACTCCAACGTCTGTGGCAGGTGTCCACCACAACACTGCTTTCCTGAGACCAGCTTGAAGTATCTAAAGCAGGGCACAGTCTTTCTGATAAACACGCTGGGGGGTGCTGGCGGAACCAAGAACAGGAACTGAGCCTCAAGAGCAGCGGGAACCAGGGACTGAAGAGCCGTCATTGTGCTCTAGGCCTGTGGTTCATTCTCACTGTCTCCCCGCAGGGCGGGGGCCTCGCTCCTCCCGGTCATGTGCCAGAAAACATGGCTGCCACCACATGGTAGCACTTCAGACTGGCCTTGCTGTCTCTTTCTGGATTCAAAAATGCCTTGGAGGGTGAAGGGGTGGGGAATGATTAGCAGGAAGAGAGTCACAAAAACATCATGGCGGCTCCCACAGCAGCCATGTGGGTGGAAGGGAAGGGAAGAGCAGTTCCCAGAAGGAAGGTCGTCAGTTCCCCAAAGAAGAGGATGCTGGGGAGATCTTCAAACGGGTGTGCCTGAGACCTTGTGTAGGTTAAATCACCTTGTGAAACCTGGATACCTCATCTGGAGGATGGTGGTAATAGCACGTTCCTCACAGAGCTGTTGTGAGGACAAAATAAGGAATTATATGTAAAATGCTTGGCAGGGTGCCTGGCACATGGTAAATACCCAATAAATGTTCGCTATTACCATTATTAAGTCTGTGGCCGTTGCAAGCTCACAGGGCCTGGCTCAATTTTATTCCTTACAAATACACATTATTATACAGAAGCCCTTGGCACACAAAATTCTCAAAGCCAGGTCTTTTTCCATTTTGGGAAAGTGAGAATGAGCTAAGGGAGAGCCATGATGTCCCCAGAAGGATCTGCTCTAGGATTATGATGGATCCAGCAGGTATGACAGGAAAGCTGGGCGTGTCTTTCAATGCGTCTTTTCTGAGTCCACACCAGACCGGAAAGTCGAGGGCTCTGAAGTTGGCTGTGATTTCTCCATTTTGGATGCCCTTCCTCCTTGCCAATGGCCTGGTCTTCTTGGCATATTGCCCAGCCTCCTAGACACCACTGACATGGACGAGGTGAGGGACATCCGGAGTCTTTGGCTATTGAGGAAAGAAAATGGATTCCTTGCTACTTCCCCCTTCGTCTTCAAAGCCACTTATGGTTTGGGAAACTTTCAGTGCTGTCAAGACCTCTCGTGCCTTCTCCTCACCCCCTCCTCAGACTCAGGGAGTCCAGCATTCGAGAATATGTTTTGGTTGGCAGGTTGGGGCAGAATGAGGGAATCAGACACTTGGAGCCTTGAATGCCAAATGCATCAGTCTAATTTATTCAGACAAGTTTCCATCTGGGTATTTTCTATCCTACCAAACTCTGTATCCTTCAGTGAAGACATTTGTCTTAGCTGAATAAAATCTCTTAATGGCTTAATAAAAAGCACTTAACTCAGTTTTCCTAGTTTTATGAGTGCCTTGAGGTCCTTTAGGAGAGCAAACATCTTTGCTGGGATCATTGAGGGAAACATAATTATTTTCCTGCCTTCTGATATATTATTTTCTGGAAAGAACAGTTCCAGATGCTCATCATATGCTCACAAATTCTCTGAAGCTTCATCAAAGGACAGGGTATTCTCAAAGAGGGCTAAGTGTTGTCCCTTCCACCTTCCCCAGCTGACCTGCCCGTCCCTTCAAAGACAACCTCTACTTCTTTATTCCTTTCTTTGCTGAAGTAGCATCCATGCCATTATCATCACCAATCTGCTCTGTTCAGAATAAGTGGAAACAAAGAGTCTGGAGGTCACTTAGCACCAAGTGCTAGGAGCACCAGGCAAGCAGGAAATTAGGTTAGTAGAAATTTCATGAAGACAAAAACGTTTGGAAAAGGAAAGGGTGAGTAAATGAAAAGAAACAGGGAAGAGTGAGAGAGAGAGAGAGAGAGAGAGAGAGAGAGAGAGAGAGAGAGAGACCCAGGAGAGCCAGGAAGGAAGACGCAGGCAAGAGGAGAGTGACCTGACCTGCACAGGGAGGGAGAGGAGAGACGAGGGGAGGGAATGTATTAAATAGAAGAGCGAGGATACAGTGAAGGGCTGGGACATAGCACATGAACACATGACCATAACACATGAATACAACACACAATCATAGCACAGGAATCATAGCAAGGGAAAGAGAAGAGAGGGAACATGGGGAGAAGAGGAGGAAGAAGGTAAAACGGATGTAGGGGAAGAGGGAAAGCAATACATTCAGGGATTGTAGAAGGTGGGAGTGACGATTTCATAATTAGACAGGAGCATAGGGGTGGTTTCACTTCACCCATGAAGTAAATAAGGGCTCAGAGAGGGTTTATTCATCTGTCTGTCCGCTTGTTCACTCCCTCAGTCAGGTGAGCGGGTATTTGTTGGCCACCATCTGTGCTCCCTGCTCTGTGTTTGGCACCAGGGACACCATGCTAGACAAGGTCCCTGGCCTCAAGGAGCTCACAGGCCATGAGGGCAGATGGACAAGTAAGGGGGCAAGTACCACACCACAGGATGAGAGGAACAATGTGCAGGGGCCCTGGGACCCTGCAGAAGAGGCCCCTGGCAGCTGTGTGTCCCGGGGAGGGGACCTGCAGGCCCAAAGGCCAGCCTCCAAGGACCCCCAGCTTCAGAGGAGTTCAGTGACAGAGCCTGCACTGGGAGCCCAGCCTCCTGGTTTCCAGCCCCCTACAACCAGCTGCCTCTGGGTTTGGTTTTGTTCTCTTCAAACTGCAACATCCTGAGAACTCACCTCCAAACTGAGTGCAGAGGATCAAATGCAATGTTTCCCATCTGTCTGGACACGAAACATCCAGGGTTTCCTATCTGTCTGGAAATCCTTCAGTGCTCACCATTTTCTTTAGGATCCAATCCAAACTCCTTGCCTCCAGGTCCTCCCTCCTCCTCCAGCTGTCCTGTGTTCACCCTCTGTCCATCTTCTTACCCGACCCTCCTCCCCACTGTGTTCTAGCCACACTGAAGCATGTGAAGGCACGTGAATGGGGCTCCATTCTTTGACAGGTAAGGCCCTCTTTGCTGGGGCATCTGCCTCACCCATCCTTGCAGTGCCCTTGACATACACTCCGAACTCACCCCAAGACCCAGCCCAGACTCCACCTCCTATCAAAGAGTCCTCTCCCTCTCGCCACCCTCTCTGAGCGGATGTGATCAGGGGTCCCCTCCCCTGGGCTCCCACTGCATCTCTCACAGCAGTTACCACATGGATGTCTTAGTCATCTCGTGACTTCTCTGCCTCCCCGTGTAGACTGTGATTCCTTTGAAGGCAGGGACGGTGATCTGTTCACTCACCTGTTTACCACTGGCACCTGGCATAGCTCCGTGTGGACACAAAGTGCTTAATAACTGCTTGGGAAGCTGACTCGAAATGATTCCCCAGTGAGTTGTGGTCCAGGCACCCTCTAATTTGGTTTGGAGTGAGTGTCAACCTCTCGTCCCACGTGAGACAAGACACATCTTGATCTGCCAAACAGGACTGTCAGCTCCCCCATGAGAGTCCGTGGGGTGAGGTCTCCATCTGGTGAGGTCTTGCTTCCTCTCCTGGCTGTGTTAGCGCAGGTCGAATCTCTGCTCTCTTGGTGCTGCCTCCACGTTTTGTAGAACCTTAGAGAAGTTTCGGTGAGCTTGGCTCCTGCAGTCAATCATGAAGGCAATAGAGGGATCTCACCTTGTTCATTTACCGCATTGTTCCCAGCCAGTTAATTCACTCATATGTTCCACTGATAAGTACAAACTACCAGGCTAGACAGTCACCTTCTTAGTGTATCCTCTTGGTTTACATTTATTTTACATTATGCTCGAGGTACAGAGTGTTACTGTTCTTTGCTGGGTAAACTTTAATCAGTTTTGTGCTCATTAGCCTATGGTAGCATACAAGCTTATGGTTCATGCAATTCATTTTATCTTTTTAAATTTAATAAGACACAAGTTGGATGGTCATTAAGGGTCTCCTGTTGTGCGTGAAGAACCGAAAATAAACATGGATAAAATTAACTCCGGTTCATTATGTTCAGCAAGAAAAGTTGTATCCCTTGCAGTCACCATAGCAAGGGCCACAGTGGCAAATTCTGTTTTCATTCCCTTCGCTTTCCTGTCATACATGTGACAGAAGTAATGCACCATTTAGATAGCAGGTCTGGTTCACTGGGTCATCCTAGTAGCGGATGGAATCATCACCGTGCAGCATAGTGGATTTCAGTCACTCATTCTTGTAGGACTTAAAAATGAAAGAAAAGAATAACGGTCTCTGTCCTTGAAGAATTCGTACCGTGTTTCCCCAAAACTAAGACCTAGCCGGACAATCAGCTCTAATGCGTCTTTTGGAGCAAAAATTAATATAAGACCTGGTATTATATTATAGTAAAATAAGACTGGGTCTTATATTAATTTTTGCTCCAAAAGATGCATTAGAGCTGATTGTCCAGCTAGGTCTTATTTTCAGGGAAACACAGTAGCGACGTACCCAGAAAAGGACAAACTGGCCACTCAGTATGGGTATGTAATGTGATGACCCCTGGGGCACAGGTGTGGCTAAGGATGCACAGTGTGGCGGGGGCATCACAGAGCCAGGCACCCCTAGACACTGTGCAAGTGGTTCTGCCACAGAGGAATGCCAAGCAGAGCAGATATTCCCCCCGTGCCCAATAGGAGGCATTGGGACAGTGCTTTGTGGGCAAACGAGTATGCTTATTCCTAAAAAAAAGTCCTGGGTCTGTCTAGGTTCCTAGATTCCTGTCTGAGTGAAAGTGTGAATTGGGGGGTTATCTAGCATACTGCCTTCTAGGCGTGCTCTAGTCAGAAGGCGATACCAAAAAGCAGAAACTAACCTTTAGCCAGTGGTCCTTAACCCCAACCACCATCATCTTCCCCAGAGCCACCCACAGATGCGGTCTGATAGGGTAGGTTTTGCTCTGATGATTCTATTCAGGCTGGGTCTCGTGGCTGCCCCAACAGCATGGATCATTCTAGGCCCCGGGGAAGGGTCCTTCCTTCTCTCTAACTAACAGAGAGAACAATTCCTTGTGTGTATACCTGAAACCTCCGATGAAGGGCTTGGTGAGGGGAGGGAGCCCATTGAAATTCATATCTGAATCTTTTCCCCAGAATCAACCTTCAGGATAACAGAATGTTCCATGCCCCAGGCTCTCCCTTCAATGATTAGTGCTAACACAGATGTTGGAAAATGTTAACAGTGGCCCCTACTGTCCAGAAATAGTATCACCACATACTTAAATCTTGTCCAGATATTTTCATATTCATTCATTTCTTTTCACTCATTCATCCAGTCAATTTTCATTAAACATTTATCGAACATTTACTATATGTCAAGCTAGTAAGTTAATGTGATTCAAAGGGAACAGGAATGAATAACCCTCTCCCCTTCCCCTAACCTCAAATTTTCTCTCTCAGTGGTCCAGACATAAAGCCTGAGATTTGCAAATTTATCTGTCCTTGGTGTTGAGGCATAGTAGTCCACTGTGACAATGCAGAGAGTTTTCAGTTTAAGATAAAATATTGCTCCTTGATAGTCATCAACACTTTAGCAGAAATTAGTTTCTTCTGCCAGAAGGCATCCCTTGGATGAATAAATACAGAACCACGTAGTGTGGATTACTAACAGGACAAGAAGTGGTCCGGGATATACCCCTGGAAAGGGTAGTGCAATGAGGCCCAAAGGGCTAGGAAAGGAGAGTTGAGGACATTAGCCACCCGGGGAAAAGAGGAAGGTCAGAGAAAAGGCAGAATAAATGACTAGAGGCTTTAGGGGACGTGTTCTGAGTTCAAATGTGACCTTTTATTTACTAGCATTTGATTTTAGGTGAGCATTTAACGTCTCAAAACCGCCTTCCAAACCCTTTCTATAGCATTGTGGGAATTAAGTTATTTAATGTCATATGAAGTTCTTAGCACAGTGGCAAGCATAGTGTAAGCCCTGAGTAAATATTAGTTATTATGACTAGAGGGGAGGAGAAAGGAGGCAGGCTGTGGAGGCAGCGGGGACAAACTAATGCTCAAAGTCACACTAAGTCCAGCCCTTCCCTCTGCTCGTCACGGTCTCTGGGCCATAGATGCTGGTGCTGCTTTCTCAGTTTTCCGCAGCTCTCCTTGAATGAGCACAGCCTCAGAGCACATCCAAGCTCCTGACCTTGCAGCTGGGAAATGGTACCAAGGATCCATCCAGAGACCTACCTATAGGAAAAGTCCAAAGGTCACTGTCAGTCCTGGGGCTGCTACCAGGAGGCTGTGGGAAAGCCTTCATGGAGATTCTACCAGAATTTACCACATGTGGGCAGACGGGTCCCGGGCCCTCCTCCATCTGCTCCTGCTCCAACTTGGCTCGTGTCACCATCCATCCTTGTTCCTTCTAAGGAATATGAAGACAGGAGCTACTTCCTGAGGGTCTAAAATGCCTTAGCATTTTTCTAGAATCTCACTAGCATCCTATTCCTGGAGATTTGAACTAGATTTGTCGAGGGTTATGCATCTTCCAAAATTAGCGTGCCTCATTAGCTTGGTTCAGAAGTAACTGGAAATGTAGCTACCCATAGCAGCTGGGAGGGTTTTCAAGCAACCAACGAGCCACAAAGCATCTCAGAGGGATGCTATGAGATCCTTAGAACTCCAGGGCTCAGAGCTGTGTGAGTCAGTAATCAGCGAGTAGCCAAGCTGTGTTGTTATTTTAGCTTGCTATTGAGAATGGTATGTGGGCCTAATCTGAATATCAACCTCGGGAACGCTAGCTGCCAAGTTCAGCCAGAAGACCCGTGTGCAACAGGAGCTGACAGACCCATGGAGCGCTTAGAGAAATTAGGGGGTAAGTTTAAGGTACGAGGTCACCAGGATTATAATTCTTAAGGAGAAGAGGAAGACAAAGACTCTTCACTTAGAGAGTCACCATGTAAGTAGCCTAATTGCCTAACACAGTTGGGGTTGTAAGCACCACCTGAGGATAACTGACTCGGGGAGACTTCTTCAGGGGGTGTCCCTGGGAGAGGCCCTCTCAGTGTAGTCCAATCCAGTGTTAGGAAAATAGTTGCCCCAAATTCTTCAAGGAAACCAAAGAGTTATACCACCAGTGGAGAAAATGTTCTTCTTATAGCAGAGGGCCAGTTGGGGAATGAAAATCAGTGTGGGGCAAAATCTCGCCAGTGGTTGAGAACAAATTGTCTTGAGTTTGAATCCCAGCTCTACCTTGTGCATCATCTTGAACAAGTATTTTAACTCTTCTGAACCTTAATTCTGTCGCCTGTCAAGTGAGGATAATAGTGTCAAGCTAATGAAATAATGTACATCAAGGGCTTGGCACAAGATAAACGCTCCAAGAACATGGGCCAACCCAACCCATATGTCCCAGGATTTACTAGCCTGGAACCATAATGTAAGTCCTATTTCCTATTAATGTCTGCATTTGTACAGTACGGGCCCCAGTGGTCTCATCGCTAATGGTCCTAAGTGGAATTTAACAAGAGGATGCTGACGGCTTACACACAATTTCTAGAGAAACACGAGCAGGTCCTACCGTGGGAAAGCAGCCATAGGACCTTATGCCAATAAGGTCCCTCGATGTCCTTCTGCACAGCGGTGGGGGACTTGACCCAGGTATTGCTCTCCTTCCGTCCGTTCTTAAGTCATCCACCCTGGTGATTGCTTGCTTGAAGGAAAGTGCAGAGAGTGCTTTGTTGTTTTTTAATGGAGGGTGCATAGGTATCCCCATAGGATGCGGGGCCGGAAAGGATTCATTCACAGACACAAAGACGAACGTCAGGGTTGACTTGACTCTACCTCTTGAACCATACCAGAAAGGTAACTCATGTTTACAGAGCATAATCAGAGGGAGAAACTGAGGCCCAGGGAGGATACACAGGGCCAGACAATGGATCAGTGTGTACAGTAGACTCCATGAATGCTGTCTGTTGCAATCTGCTTTCTTTCTAAATTCATGTGGCTGAATCCTGCCTGCTCTGTTCACCCTCCTTTCTCTTCTTCTCTTCCTCTCATGCTCCCATCACTCCATGTGGGTAATATATGCACGCATACTGAAAGTTGGTGCAAGTTTTCTCACCCAAGACTGTGTAGGGCCGTGTATAAATTAAACGGGTACTTTCCAATTACCCACTCTACAGAGAATTGCCAACGAAGTGAAAAAAATCCAAGAGACCAATTGTGCATAACCCCAAATGGTTTGTTTCTAATGTGAGAATGAAATATATGCCCCTCTATTTGCAGCACATTTAATTTCTCTATTATGCCTTGCAATCACTAATGCTCAAGTGAATTTGCATTGTTTGAGTCACCCAGCAAGTGACAGCATAGGCAGCCAGCCACCCAGACGCATGCTGGGTGGCAGCGGAAGCCAGCTGGAGATTAAAAACACAGGGGGAGGTAAAGGGGACAGATAGTTTCTAAAGGTTCCTTCCAACCCTGTGTTTGTGTAAGAACTGACTCTCTATAGGCCTCTGTTAGAATATCCATCACCTAATTTTCCTCCAGTTCCTTCCCTAGCTTTTCTCAGATCCTCTAAACCCTGACTGGCCTTCCCTGATTCCTAAGCCAACAGCATCTTTCTGGGTCTTGTATGTGTATGATTTCCAGTGTACGAGCCTGTCTACTTTCATTCAATGGTGCTCTCCCCAGGGCAGGGAACTGGGTCCCCATGCAGCGCTAGAGCACTGTGTAGGTCCAGCATTTTATAAACAACAAACAGACAAGAAATTGGTTAATGCCTGAGATAAGCAGTTGACACAGAAATCCACATGCAGATGGCATCTCAATGAGAGGTAAAAGCACAGCCCTCCATGTGGGGTTATAGGAAGTGAGCTCTTCAAAGAGATAAATGCTACAACCCAGCAAATTTCATCAGCAGAAATATTCTAAGCAGGTTCCTCAGATTGTGTGTGGAACATATGAAAACGGCATATCTTGTTTTATGCTGGAGCTAGAAAAGAAAATGTTATTAGTGGGACTGACATATGAGAGCTTCACTGTGAATAAATATAATATAACATAATATAATATATATAATGCATAATAATGCAAAATATAATATATATATAATGCATAATAATAATACCTCAAGTCTATACAGTGCTTTTCTTCCCAGGAACTGAAAATGATCCATGGTTATTACTGTCTCATCTATCTTTGCAGATTTTTTTTCATTTGTATTTTGCTAGTGTATTACCAAAATACAGAAACGTTTAAGAGCTATTCTTTTGGCACTTCTGTCCCATGCAGTCTTACCTTTCCTTTATACACTCCTCAACATGTATTTGGGGGAAAGAGCTGTAATTCTATTAGAGGATTCTGCAGTTTATTCACAGGCCTTGGAAGCAGACTGCCTGTGTGCCTGCTGGGTGCTATTATGGGTCTCTAAAGACCAACAGGCATGGTTTGCTCCCCCAACCCCAACCCTGAGCTTCTGTGGAGTTCAACTTTCCAAAAGGGTCACCATTTGGGCTTTGAGGAGTAGCATGTCAGGTGATACGTCTCTATTACTTTACAGGGGAAGAGTCACACACAATGCCCTTATTACCTGATAATGCTTTTGCAAAAGTCACTTAGCAGATAAATTAATCAACTTTCCAGCAAGCCTGAAAGGGATTTTTGAGTAGAGACTACAGGCTTTTTGATGGGGAGTTGTGACTTTGGGAGGTTGGGAGGGAGTCTGGACTGTGAATTGTTTCAGAGGCCTCCAAGGAAGGGAGGCTCAGAGGGCCAGGCTGGCCAAGGCATCCTCAGGTCACTAAGCAGCAAGAGGACGTTGGGGACTGCAGTTTGGATGATCAAAGGAGTGAGATGCCAAGGCAGGGAAGTGTCCTGAGGAGAACCAAAGCCACCAACAGAGGAGTTCTTCCTCGAAGCAAAACCTAATCTGTACAGAGTTCTAAGTTAGAAAAGCACTGTTGGATGACGTCATAAAAATGGTAGCGTGAGGTGAGCCTCTTGAAATCTCCCCTAGAATTTACAACAAATCGAACAACTATAACTCCACCAAGGACTCCCTGCACAGCAGACAGGCAAGACGAAGAGGCTCACTACTGAATTTACCTAAAGATGGGCAAATTGCCTGAGCAAGGGAGGAGAGAAGGGAGAAGTGCAGAGACAGGGACGTGTGGGCGCAGGACGCAGACCTAGCTCAGTGCTCCAAGCTCACTGCATCCTGGAACTACCGCAGCTGCGGGACAGGGAAGAACTCGGACTGCTAGGGCTCCGTTTATGGCCCACAGGGCTGAGGGGACAGCATATAACACAGCTGAACCCAACGCTCATGGCAGAGACCTTGGAGCAAAGACTGAGGGAAGAAGCCTGAAAACAGTGGTTTAAGCCCTCACTGCCACAGAGAACAGAAGCCTTAGGCACTGAGACTAGCCGCCCTTCCCTACCCTCCCAGAGCTCTCCCCGCCCCCACTTTCCCAGTGCTAGAAGCGGAACAGTAGCAGTGTCAGATCAAAAGAACAGAATATTTGCAGTTCTGAGAACTGTGGTACACAGACACGGACTCACAGCCCAACTAGTTCCAGCAAAGGGGAGGGAGCTGTGGAAGCAGGACAGGCTGTGGTGGTGGTCGCTGCCATTGCTCTGGGTCAACTCTCACAACCCACCCTGCCCCTGTCCCCACTTATGTGGAGGGATCCCTGCAGGAGTAAACAGAGAGGCTGAAACACATGGGCTCTGAATCTGGTGCAGGAAGAGCTTTGGAACTTCAGAAGCTCTCCACATCCCCCCATGGAGGTGGTGCCCTATGACCCAGGCAAACTGTTCACAGAGAAACCTGCCTTCTAGGGAATCTCCCCAGTGTGTGAGAAGCTGGAATATGATGAGAAAATATAACACTACAGTATGAGAGAGAATAAAGAGCTGCAGTCGGAGAGAAAATAAAACATTCTACCAACACCTATTGGAAAACAAAAGAAAGACCTCTTTCTTTTATTTTTGAAAGACCTCTATCAACCTGTTGCAGAGGCCACTCCTGCAGATGTGTAGGAAGGGAAATAATAAATCATTAATTGCCATGAATAACCAAGGTAACAAGACAGCTCAGAAAGAAAATGAGAATAAGTCTCCAGAAAATGAACTTAAAGACATGGAAATGTGTGACTTAAATAACAAAGAATTCAAGATTGCAGTTCTTTATAAACTCAACAAGATGTAAGAAAACACAAACAGACAGTTTAATGAACTCAGAAACACAATGAAAGAACAAAATGAACATTTTACCAAAGAGATTGAAATTTTAAAAAAGAACCAAATAGAATTTCTGGAGATTAAGAACTCAGTAGAAGAAGTTAAGAATGAAATAACCAGCTTAGGTAGTAGAGTTGACCAAATGGAGGAAAGAATCAGTGACATCAAAGATAGAAATCTGGAAATGACATGGATGGAAGAAGAAAGAGACTTGAGACTTAAAAGAAATGAAAGAACTTTACAAGAACTTTCTGACTTCATCAGAAAGAGCAATATAAGAATAATGGGCATACCAGAAGGAGAAGAAAGAGAGAAGGGAACAGAGAGTATATTCAAACAAACAGTCGATGAGAACTTCCCAAACTTGTGGAAAGAACTGGATCCTCGAATCTAAGAAGCAAATAGAACACCTAATTACATCAACCCCAACAGGCCTTCTCCAAAGCACATTGTATTGAAGCTATCAAAAATTAACGACAAAGAATCTTCAAGGCAGCCAGGGAAAAGATATACGGTATATAAACGGAAAACAACAAAAGAACAAAACAAACAAATGAAGGAACAAAAACTCATAGACATAGACAATAGTTTAGGGTTACTAGAGGGTAAGGGGGGATGGGGTCTCTAGAAGAGTGTAAACGGGGTCTAATATACGGTGATGGAAAGGAACTGACTCTGGGTGGTGAACACACGATGTGAGATATAGATGATGTATTACAGAATTGTACACCTGGAATCTATGTAACTTTACTAACCATTGTCACCCCAATAAACTTTAATTTAAAAAAAAAAAAAAGAAAAGCACTGTTGTCAGTCACGGTTCACTTAGTCCTCTGGGCAGTCTTAGAAATCAGACCATTTTATCGATGGGTAAACTGATGGTCAGAGGTTGTGGTTTCCCTGAGATCTCTCTGTACCTCCATCATGGCACAGACTCACTTGCTTCTAGACTCTGGGCGACAGTCAGACAGTCACCAAGGACTCTTGCCTATTGTCCCTGATGTCCAAAGACGGAATGGAGTGAAAACAAGACAGCAGGCTACCAAGCATAGATGTGTTGAGGAATTTATTGCCTTTGAGCTGACAAGCGACATGACGTTCCTTTGATTCTCCCACGTGGGCCGTGTGTGGTCTTCCTGTCCAGCCCTAATTTACTGCCACAAGGCTCTTCACCCTTTGTCCTTAATGTCCCCATCTGGCTGCAGAACTAGCTTGCTCCTTCACATATAATTTTATTATAGGACTGTTGAAATTTGGAGGGACAGCCATATACTCTGCAAAAATAAAATGCTACTTTTAGTCCTTAGAGGATTTCAAACTCCTAATTATTTCTTGGGTTCTTCTTCTTCTATGTATGAATTGATAGTAAGTAAGTTGGATAGGAACAAGTTTTCTCTTCTTATCCAGGATGAGGAGTGAATTCTCATTTGGACAGCAATGAAGGAGACTTCTGAGGGAGGGCCTCTGGGCTTTAGAAGATGAACATAAATTCACCAGATTAAAAAAGAGAAGGAAAAGTGCTCCCAGGCAGAGTCCACACAGGGCTGAGCATGTGCAAAGGCACCGTGGCATCGACCCAGCACTGCACGCATTCTGCATTTGCGTAGCATAAACTGTGAGTGATAGGAAATAAAGCCAAAGAAATGTCCTAAGGATCAGATTATAAAAGACTCTTTTGGCGCCAAAGATCTTGATTTTATCCTTCGCAACCCCCAAAAAACTAGCATATCTGCAACACTTAGCACGTCATTTCATGCAATTCCTTAACCATCTCACCCACACCCCCACACCTCCTGCCCAAGCTCTTAGGTAATGGAGATCCTAAGCAGAAATGTGTCATGATATTTAAAATGTTGCTTTGGCAGAATCGTGGAAGAGACATCAGGGAAGAGAGGATACAAGGAAGGTACCCCTGGAACACAGAAGAGAGTCTAGATGAGAGTCAGTGAGAAGCTAGAGGAAAGCAGTGCGAGGGACAGAAGGGAAGGAAGGAGTCAGGGGACACTGAGGTGATAGACAGGACTTAGTGACTTGGGTGATGATGAGTTCATTGTCCCCAGGGGTGTCCTGTTCTGTTATTGCATGAGCCACTGTTACAATAGATTTCTTAACATTGAGCCAAGTGACTCACTTACTTATCAAACACTCTGCTTGTGCCAGGCCTTGCTCTAAGCACATAAAAAGCAGTAACTAATTTAACCCTCACCACAGCCCGTGAAGTAGGAACTACAGTTACTCCCACTTCACAGATGGAAAACTAGAGCATAAAGAGGTCACGTAGCTAATACCTGGTGGGGCCGGGGTTTCAGTGTCTGTGCGTCGGACAGCTATGCTATGCCATCTTTCAGTTTGTTCAGCAACGTTCAAGTAACGTGAGCTGAGCACCTATCTACCTCCCCACCTATGAAAACGCGTTACTGGCTGTTGTCAACACTGCCGCCTCCTGTGTGGCGTGCCCCAGTGTTTTCCTTCTTATCAGTGGCAGCATTTCAAACATTCACAGACAGCGATGGCCGCTACTACCAACACCCTCATTCTCTGTTTTCCAGACGTTCTCAGATGTCCCCACTAACCTCACTCCAGGAAACACGTAGCTATGGGCAACCCCCTCGGGCCCTTGGGTCACTTCCTCCTCCCAAAGAATGAGCTCATAGCGCCCTGCTCCAGTCTCAAGCTTTGGGTCTTGGGTTAGGTTGCTGGGGCTAACATAACAAAATCACAGACTGGGGGGCTTCAACAACAGCAAATTGATTTCTCACGCTCTGGAGGCTGGAAGCACAAGATAAAGGTGCCGGCAGGGTTGGTTTCCTCTGAGGCCGCTCTCCTCGGTTAGCGGGTGTGGGGGGGAGGCCTCTTGCTGCCTTTTCACATCTTTCTGTGCACACATGCCCCTGGTGTCTCTCTCTGTGTCCTAACATCCTTATAAGGACACCAATCAGACGGGATTAGGACCCACCATAGTAGCCTCATTTAACTTAATCACCTCTTTGCAGATCTTATGTCTGATACCTTCACATTCGGAAGTACTGGAGGTTAGGACTTCAATATATGAATTTTGGAGGGACACGATTCAGCCCGTAATAGGACTCTTCTCCCCATCATCTCCCCCTACCCGGCTCGTAGCTCAACTTTCTTTGGAAAGACACCATATGAATGGAAATAGAGTGACGTGAGTTGACCTATATGCACCAGTAATGTGGATCTTTCCAGAAATATGGAATTGTTGTGGATGTGATTCCTAAAATGACATTCTTCTGCCTCCCGCCTACAGAGTAGCGTGTGCTCTGACAGCTCAAGGGAAGGCAATAAGATAAAAGCACACAGGCCGGCCATGAATCTTCTTATTTTAACGCACTTCATTAAAACCAGCATTTTTATTACCAAGACCTGCCAAAGTGAATATTAGACAGAAACGCATGTTAAGCTGCCATTGATCTCTCCAGGTAGATTGTACATTAGACAGTATAGTTTCTCACTCTGTTCGCTGCTCACACATAAAAGGAAAGCAAGAATCAAAGGTAAAGAGCTTCAGCCTTATTTCTCCAACCTCAGCCCTATGTCTCCAATGCCAGCACGGCTCTCCAGTGGGGCTGAGTGGGCAGAATCAGGCCAAGGGGTGGGAGCCACCCAAACCTCGTTTCCAAAGCTTTTTAGACATCCGTGCCTTGGCCATCTTCTCTGCCCACCCATCTGGCCTTCCTGCTCCCATGAGGAGGTCGAGGCCAGTTTACCAGGTTGCTCTTTCTAACCTGGAGCCTCTGGTTCCCAGGAGAGACTCTGAGTTGTTCCATTTCTCGGGAACAACCTTTCAGCTACAAGGCTGTGCAGGATAAAGTTTTCCCCATGGTGTTTCCTCATCAAGGGGGCATGTTAATTCAAACTGTAAGCCAGGGGCATCTTTGAGGGTCCGCTGGTGATGAGCAGATGTCTGTGCTTGTGTGTTTGTATTACCATATTGACAGGGACAGAAGCCAGGCATTTCATGGAAAGAGGAAGAAAATTCATTTGGCAGCGGGGAAAAAGGTTATATGAAGAAATCGTGCGTCTGGGGTTTACTACAGCCTGAGATGGAGTCAGGGCCTGTCTGCAGACAGTTCTACAGTCCTCACTAGGATTTCTGTCTGCTAAACTCTAACAATTCAAGAGGAGTGAGTGGGGCTTAAGCGCTAAGGTCCAATCCTGCCAGAAAAAATATCATTTGTTCCAGGACCACCACTTATTTTTAAACAGTCACCTTTCCCATCACTCCTGTGTTCCCCACCTCTGCTCAGACCCTTCTGTCCTATACCCCATCTTAACTTGCGCCCCAGTGGAACCTTTCCAAGCTAGAGGCCAGACTCCTCAGTAGGGCTGTGAGATGGGCCCCCGCAGTGGCCCCGAAGTGCTGGTTTCAGGGGGCGCAGCAGAGGCCTGATTCGTCATCAGCTAAGCCAGTGGTGGTAAAGGTTAGAAATCAGAGATCCAAGCACTCAGAAGGGGCCTACACAACCTGATACCCCCTTCCTTTAAGATAATCATCTTTTCTGAACTTGACAGCTCCCCCAGTCATCGCAAGCCATCATACAGCACAAATTACCAATATTGCAACAAGTACGGACTGACGTGATTCCGGGTTCTGTTAAGGTCCCCAAATAAATATTCCTACCAGCTGTGATGCAATAACCACAGAGATGGGAAGGGAAGGATTTAGTGGGTTTATTACTCGGACCAATGTATTAACTTTAGTCTTGTCATGACTCATAAGACGGCTCTTCGGTGTGACTAGTTGCCGTGTATTTATTGCTCTGCGCTGCTGGCTGTCTAGTGCAGCTATGTCGAGCAAGACCGGTGAGCGTCCTGTTCCTGACAGTGAAGACTAGCTTCTTCCTTCCACCCCCAGGGGTGCACCCCCCACCACCCTCACTCCAAAACTGCTGACGTTTCTAGTGCGTCCAGTTACTTCTATGTCTCCATTTTGCCTGACTCTCTGCAGCATTTGCTAGTATTGAATCGTATTGAATTATTTGGCAAACGTTCATTGAGTTCCCACCTAATGCCCAACATTGTGCCAAGTTTTCATCCAACTGTGATGCAGGACTCAGCCCCTGAAATCCAGGAGTCCAGGAGCAGATGGAGAAGCAAGGGAATAAACAGAGCCGCACCCCGTGTTAGAGGGACACCCAGGAGCTTAGAGGAGGCACGTTTCTTCTCTCCGACGTCTGGCTGCTTCTCTTCTGAGTCCTCCATCGCTCTGAGTCTGCTCTTTCTACAAACTGTCCTCCTCTGCCAGCCCTTTGCGTGCAGTGTCCCCCTGCTTCATTGTCGGCCCTCCTTTTATTCCACTCTATGCATTTCCTTTAAATGATCTAATCCATTCCCAAGGATCCCGCTCCATGTTTACACTGGTGACTCTGAAATCCAGCTGCTTTCTTCCATTACTTCCCCAAATGCGCCTCTTCCCGAGCTCTCTGTCGCTTGGTGGCAATCTCCAAACTGATGGCCATTTTTGACTCCGCCCTCAGCCCTGTTCTCTGCCCATTTTAGTCCCAAAAAGTCTCGAGTGTCTGCCCTCCTCTCCATTCCCACCCCAACACTCTTTCTGACCGTCAGTGACTGTCCCTGGGACTGCTGTGCAAGAGTCCCAACCAGCGCCCCCTCCCCAGGCCACCTCCACGCACTGCCAGCCCCACGGTCGTCTTCTTGACAACAGCCCCTCCGGGGATCCCTTTTACAACTGAAGAAAAGTCCACCCTGTTAAGCATGAACCCTCTGGGGGCAGAGGCCTGCCTTGACTCCATCTTCCACTCTGCCCCGGGGATCCCTTAAGCGCTCCACGCCGGTTCTGAGGACCACGCTTTTGCGCCTGTCCACCCCCTGCCTGGAATGCCCCTTTCTGCTGGTGCTTACGACTAAACATAGGTGTCACCTCCTCTGCCTGGCAACTTTCTCAGGTTTGTCCCCACTTCCTCAAAGTGGGTGAATTCCACCTCCTCTCTGTTTCCGTGGTCTCTTCCTCGTGTTTCAGTTGTTGCACTTCCCACAATGTCCGATGAAACTTGGGGTCCGGAGCCATGTTGTTTATGATAGAAATGCAACACATGGGGCGTAAATGAATATATTTTGTTAAAGGAATGTCTAAAGTCAAAGGGAATGAGCTAATATTATTATATGCCAGGTACTTTATATGCACTCAGTTAAGTCTCACACAAACCTTATGGGGCAAGTATTATCACCCTATCCATATACGATTGAGGAAATGAAAGCTCAGAGAGGGTAAGCAACTGGCCCAGAGGTGACCAGGAGGGATTCAAAACCACATCTACCCCTCCATAACCATGCCCTCCCCTCCACATTGTGCTGCCTCTGTTACTAGACTGGCAGCAGCAAGCTCTCCTGCCCTCAGAAGGTCTCCAGGAAGGAAGGCGGCCCAACATCCCCAAGATCGACTCCCTGCCCTCCCCTGGTCCCTCCTGCTACTCTGCAAACCTCCTTCAGCTCTGCACGTCTGCAGGCGTGGAGCTGAGCAGAGCTTTCTCTGCTGCCATATCGTATTGCAAACTTCTATCTAATTTGCCGTTCCCTCTCTCCCTGTGGGCACATTTACGTTAGTACTTTAAAGGCAAGCTTCTCTCTATGAAGCAGGCACGAATCCATTTTTCACTGGCATTCACATTATGGGAAATGTGGTGCTTTATATATTAACGAGTAATTTTCTTTGCCCAATGCAGTTCAAAATTCAATAAATGCCGTTTAAGCCCAATTTTCCCACTTGTAGGTCAGAGAGCAGCCGCGTGGGGGTGGGGAAAAAATTCCCACAAATTTCCTTGCCCTCATCCCAGGGATATCAGTATGCTCAGTATGACTGTCACTAACTGTCAGCATGGTATCCGCAACCTCCAGCACCAGGGGTCAAGGACGTCTCCAGACGCATCCTGTCATTTCATCTCCCACCTCCCGATGTCTGTCTGTGGGTGGGCCCCTCAAGCATCACCCCAGTGGGCCAAAATCCCACCATGAGAAAGGTCATTCCTCTGAGTTAAGCGCTGCCTAATTCTGTCCTCTTTTAGAATGGAAATGCCCCATTGAGTCACTTACACCTTATTTTCATCAAGTTCATTGTTCCCTTTGGCGAACCTGCCCAACTTGTGGTTTGAACTTGGGTTTCAAGGGTTAAGGAAAAGGGGGAGACAGAAGGCAAACTGCTCCGTCTTTGTCATTCTTCCCAGGTGGACCTCGGGCAGCAGGGCGTGGGAGGAGGGCAGGCAGAGAACAGGCTGCCTCTGGCTCCCCCGGGGGCAGACCATATCCACCCAGCTCTGCGCACAGGACATCTGGGACACTTAGGAACATGGGGCCAGGTCTGCTCTCTGTGTTGCATAATAATTCAGGAAAATCTCAATTAAAACCAAGTCATAAATCACATTTAATGTTGCCCTGACGGGTGGACTCCAATATGCCAGGCCTTTTAATCACCTCCCAGGCCCTGGGATCCCAGCTTCCCTCTCCTGAGGAGTCAGGGGTAAGGCCTGTGTCTCCCACCTCTGCCACCATTTGATCAGACCTCAGAGAGTACGGGCCAGGGAGGTGTGGGACCAGGTCATGTCCCAAATAGGAGGCTTGGCAGCCGGCATACATTGGGGAAGCCGTAGGGTAGAGGAGACTAGGTTCCTCAATAGGCCGTTTATCTGCTGGGTGTGGACCATTCAGGTGATACATAGATGAAGTTTCAGGAGCCAGGCGTACAGTCTGCCAGGTGAACAAGTTCTCCGCAGACTAGACAATGCCAGGTAAGCGTCAGAGGTCTGAGGGAAGACATAGGGTTCCTTGACAGAAACAGATCAGTGATGGGGAGCCCCCATAGAGGCAGCTGGTAGGCTATCTGGCTGGCCCAGGAACACATGGCCATGATGGAGGGAAGATTCAGGGCAGGACTTGGGTTCCTGGGAGGGTGCAGTCCAAGCCTGGAGAGACCGTGTCAGCAGCATACAGTTCTCCTGGGAGATGGGGAGACCAGAAGGGAGGGTCTTTCCTGAGGCCTCAGGGGAACTCTGAGAGCTGAGGTGGTGTCCCTAGAAAAGCCAAGGCTGAAGAATGCTAGGACGTGAGATTTGAAGCCAGAGACTGACATTGGAGTCTGAGCCATGTCTCCCTGAGCCAGACACTATCCCCCTCTGAGTGTCCGTTTCCCCATCTATAAAATAGGAGTCACAACGTGTAATTCCCAGGATTGTTTTGAGAATTAAAGGACATAATAATGTCCGTTGTGATGCCCACATGTGACAAGTCAGGGCTCGAGTAAAGAACTCTATTGTTAGTGCAACGGTGGAAAGGCCACTTCTGCATAAGTTCAAGAGACCAGAGGCTGAATTAAGGTCAAAGTGGTAGAGCCAGGGTCCAAGTTGGTAAAACGGGAGGGATGAAAAGGTGAGGACCAAGTGAGTGCTGTCTTAAGCCACCCTACACCACCGTGGGGCCCCACCAGTGGCTATGTCAACCAGCAGGTCTGCTTACTGGGGGTAGATGGGCTTTAGGGTCAAAGGCGGGGTGGACGTGGACAGATTGCCACGCTGGGTGTCTAGGTCAGGGGGGCAGTCCTGGCTCCAGAGGTCAGCCTGGGCCATGGGCAAGGCTGCCCCAGAGTGAGAATAAGGTGGGCCTCCTGGATACTTCCTCACTCCTCCATCCCTTCCTCGTTCTTTTCTTCCTCCTTCCCTTCAACCTGTATTTCTGGGTCCCTACTACGTACCAGGCATTAGAAGCTTGATCCTAGGAACTTGGATAGAGCCAAATGGATAGGGACTCAGAGACTGGCCAGCAGGCTGCACCCCCTCCAGGGGGGAAAGCAAGCAAGTTCTTACTTTTGAAAGAGCTCGTTAAAAAAAAACAATCACATAAGGGCACTTAGCTGATCCATGATTAATACTCTTTGATATCCACTTACGCATTTCTCATCACGTCTCAGTTTATGCCGCTGACTGACACAAAATAATAGTTGGCATTTATCGAGCATTTACAGTGTGCCAGACACCGAGCTAAAAAGCTTACAGGGGTTATTTATTTCACTCTCCCAATCTAGGTGTTCTGGTAGTTTTGCTATCCCCCATTTTACAGATTAAGAAACTGAGGCTTAAAGAAAGAAAGGAACTTACCAGGGTCTTACAATAAGTAAGTAGCAGAGCTATGATTTCAATCAAGACCAGCTGTTCTTTGAACAGCTATGTGTCATAGGCCCTCCATCCAGGGCCAGCAGGGGTCCTGCTCATTTCTCCTGGCTGCCACCTGACACGCGGGCCTGGAACCCAGTGATGTTTCTCCCACCAATCTGTGAAAGCTCAGAAACAAATAACCTGATCTGCCTGCTAGCTTTGCCCAGACTCAGTGCCCACTTCCTCAGGAGCAAGGCAAGAAGGGCACCTGTCAAGACTGACAGCCCCCTTCCCCACAAGCCCAGGAGAAGCAAAGCTCTGCAAAGCTGGCTCTGCTGCAGCAGGCACCTGGCTGCTGATTCCCCAAGCCTTGCATTTGAATAATTGTCTTCATTTTCAGTGCCCTTTCCGTGGCATTAGAATGGAAAAAAATATTAAGTCAATTGATAGGGTAGGAGACAACCAAAAACAAATGTTATCTATTATAATGAGCATTTTCTGGCTTCTGCTAAGATAATAGGACAGTGGAAGGTCCTGGAAGGGCTGGTTTGCTAACTGAGAAAACGACCTCAGCCCCCATGAACTGTTGTTGTCCACGTACATCCGTTCTGTTTCCAACGTTTGCTCAGCCCCTTGCTAGGGAACAGTCCAGTGTACGATGCAGAGGTTTCGCAGGTGCTTGAATGCCTGTGTTCTGAGGACTGTTACACGTGAGGTGTGTGGCTTTCCCAGCAAGTCCTGGCTTCTCATCGCTCATCTCTGCTTCCCAGAGCCTTTTGCTCGTTTCTCATCTTCCTTGGAGCCGGCTGTGTCTTCTCGCTCGTCGCCGCCAACAGGCTTTAGGATGGGCTTTGCTCTTCTTCAGGAACATTCACATTTCACTCAATATTTTAATTCTGGGTATTGGATTTCTGAAGCCCTGGGGCTCCTAGGACAAAGGTTAACCCATGTCTCTTTAACCTGGTGGGCAAAATGGATTTGTTCCTCATTCAGAAGTGCAGACTTCAATGCAGTGGGGATTTTCCTATTATCAAATAATTCTTCTCCTTGACAATTCCCCTTTGAATTGAAGGCTTTCTGTCAAGTTTGGGGGAGAAGAGATTTGCGGCTTAGATCTTGTGAGGGAAAGTCACGTGAGGACCAACTAGTCAGAATTAACAAGCCTATGTGATAACTGCAAATTCTTGTTGGTAACACACCAACGCTTCAGGTTCAAGAATCCTAAGACAGGTCAGACCAGAGAAGGAATAAACATCACTCTTTGGAATCCCTCTGCTTCATATATTCTTGATTATGTTACCAACTCCACCGGAAATCCTATGTTCTGTGTCTATCTACCCAATAGCCTTCTCTCATTGCTGCCTTGCCACAGAATCTTAATTTGGTTCAAGTGTCTGATGGCAATCAGTTTAGGAGGAGGCTGAGTGCCACTCCACCCCCTGGTGGGAAGCGGGGAGTCTTGATCAGTCTGAACCAGTGATGGGAATTCTGTGCTTCCTTGCAATGAATATTCATGGCATGGACATGCACAATTACAGCTGCTGAGGTGGGAGGAAGCTTAAGGGAACATTCCCACTTTTAAAAAGCGACATTAAAAAGGGAGATGAAGAAGGGACAGTCCCTCTTACCCCACTTCCAAACTTTGCATATTGCAGAGTAAGGAGGTGATAACCGGAGTGGTGGCAACCATTTTGGAATCAAGAGGAGTCTCGCCTGAGAACAAAAGCCAACGTGACGAGAAAGCCAGGGCAAGACAAACATAACCTCTTTCCTTGATGATGCATCGAGCTGCTAAATAAACTGGCTTTGCCCAGGCTTTGGCTTTGACAAGTGCATCCCTTAAAAGGGTGGTAAGAGAAGAAAGTTTGAGGGTGCTGGCAAGAGCACACTAACTGGGGTTTATGAAATAAAACTAGGAAAAGGCCCAAATCTCTAGGAAACATGGAGGAATCAGGAACTCCTGTTGAAACCTTCGAGTAGGTGGTGGAGGTGAATCTAATGAGGCCCCACCTGCAGGTCACCTGCTGCATGCAGCATTCTTGCTTTGAGCTCTGGGCTCCCTATAGATGCAAACAGATACAGACTCTTTCAAGGCAGAGCTTCTCCAATGCAATTCAGAGAAAACTGCCCTTCTGCTCTGGCCCCGGACTTCTAGAAAAGTCACTGATGATCTGTTGCTTCCTCTAGTAAAAGTAAATAACACCATTCTGCATTCTGCAGAAATCATGTCCAAAACATGGTATCTCGTTATGTCAAAAGAATAAAAATTACCTTGCTGGCAAAGCAGGTTATTCACTAAAATATCCCGCTGCTCTGGGTGCAAATTTTTGCCACCCCCTCGACCCCCAGCCCTTTCAACTATTGCTCATGTTCTGTGACCTTGTCTCACTGCTGGGTTCTTGGTTTTCTTTTCTCGGTGGCTGTGGGATGTTCTTATTGTTGATAGCATGGCGTTATTTGCAAATCATCACACTCACCTTGTCAGGATGAATTAACTAACTTTTAAGGCAGCACAGATGTCCCCCCACTGTTATCATCATTACAGTTCCAGAACTGGGTCCAGTGAACCCAAACACTGAGAATGCTTGTTTTACTGAAGAATCCAACTACACAAAATTAGCAAGATCAGCGCTTGGAGAGTCGGCCCCGCCAAATAAGCATTCAGGACACTGTCTGTGTATATATTATTACATTGCGCATGAGGGTGGTGTGTGCCTAGAAAATGACTTCCCTGGACGACAGCATCTTTATCTCGCAGCCCATGACAGCTTGTTTGAACCAACGAGCACATTTTGATTTTTCTTCCCCATTTGTCACAGTGTGTCCAGTGCACGCACGGAGTGTAAGGGGACTGATGGTCGTACGCATGTCAGCCTCGTAATTCCCTTCATTGTCTAAGTTGCTTCTGTGTGTCTCATTTGACTTGGCAGCCAATCAAACCCTCCCTGTTTGAGATCTTGCACATACACCAAATTAAGGGCCTTTCTACCTTTATGTGACCTGATTAAGTCATGCAATTTAGTCTAGGTAAATTAATGACTCAGAGAAGGACAGGAAGTAGACACATTTTATGGCCAAAAGAGAAAGGGTTGAAGGCAACTGGAAATTTTGTGGGTACCTGTTAAGTGTCAGGTCCTGGGATAGGTGCTTCCCCACGAACTCTCATTTAATTCTCTAAACAGCAGTACATTGTAGGTGTGATTAGACCATATTTCAAATCTAGAAACCGAGACTTGGAGACCAGTGCAAGACTTACCAAGGTCATGTTACTATGAAAGTGGTAGAGTCTGGAGTCAAATTCGTATTCATGCCCCATCTCAAAGCCCCTGCTCTTCCAAGAACACCTCTCTGGAAAGGATGGAGGGGGAGACCCAAAGAGAAAGGTGAGAAAAGGCCCATATCCCGAGGAAAGTAAAAAGCAGAAGAACTGGCAGAAATAAGGGACTGTCTAGACAAGGAATTCATGGTGGCAGAAGGAAAAGGTCTCATCTGGAAAAAAAAAACCCTAAAAAGTGACAGAAAAAAAAAGTATGAACAGAAGCCTATAAACACTTGAACACAAGGAGTAAGATTTCCCAAGAGATGTTGCAGAAAGAAATCGAAGTAAAAGATGAGCGCTAGAGGGCTGTGTGGGGGGAAATATTAGATGTAGAGAATTCGTTTTCTGTTATTTCACAGAAAGTTCCTTGTAGATTATTTGAGTGGAGAATCGAGAAAAGACCCTTTGAGAAAATCACGAGTCAGCTCTGACATTGATGTTATCTAATCTTTGGGGAAGTGGATTTAAAATTTATTTAAAACTTTGACACTCTCTCGTCTCTCAGCGTGATTCCTAAAATCCAAAGGTGAGCCTGGGGAGGGAAAACATTTACTTAGGAGCAAGAGATGTCCTTCCTGTGAGGTAAACTACATCTTCCCGGACACTGAGTGCTATCAATCGTCGTCCCAGCAAATCATTGCCACTGACTGCTCTGAACCCCAACTGGAAGTCAGTGGCTTAAAGAGGCTGTGGATCATGATATCCCAGAACTGCAGACCCCTGTAGGGTAGAAATCGTGTCCTGGGGCTCCTGGCTGGCTCCGCCCATCCATCTGGGACCACCCCGAGGAGGGATTCTTGAGGCTTTAAGTGATTTCTCACTGCAGTGAAAGGAAACAAACTGAACAGCCGAAACCCTCTCCTACTGGGATTACTCCTGTGGCTTCAGCTGTGCAAGTGTGCATGTGTGTGTGTGTGTGTGTACCTGCACGTATGCAAGTGTGTACCTGCATGCATCCATGTGTGCGTCTGTGTGATGTGCGTCCGTGTGATGTTATGTCCCGTGCATGTGTGGGTGAATGCAGACGTGGGCGTGTACGTGTGCCCACATGTGCATAACTCCCCTCCTCCCCACACACAAAGAGCAACAAAGTGTAGACGTGGCTCTAGAGAGGCAACCTTGAGTAGGAAAAGCACTGAACTTGGAGTCAGAAAACCTCACCTAGAGCGCATTTGGAGTAAATTCTTCCTCTTACCCACTTTGCTACCATGGACAAGTTATGAAACATTTCCTAACCTCAGTTTGCTCCTCTACAAAATGGGGGTAACAATTCCTGCCTCATCGTTGTGAAGCTCTAAGGAGAAAACATGTGGGAGGACACTTTGTAAGCCCAAACACATCGCAAAAACCCATGCGTTCTCCCTTGTTTAGGGGAAAATGGAAGGTAGTAGGTGAAGATCAAATTACTCAGGTTTCACCTTCGGTCTATTTTTCAACTTGTTTGTCTCCTTGACATCGAAGGGCTGGCAGATTCGGGACAGTTTCCCAATATCCTGGTGCTTCTTCCTTCCTGGCAGGAGTGAGGGGTCCTCCACTGGCCTTGGGGGAAGCCCACCAGAAAGCTGGGGTACAAACCTCTGCACCCTCCCGGGCCCACTGGGTCTCACGGACGTAATTTGATGCAAAGGGAGAAGCTAGAAAAAGGCAGCAGAGCAAGGCTCTCAAGATACTCAGGTTCCCTGCTTCCCGGGTCCTGGTGTCTCCACCGTGGTGGCACAGGTCATCCTCTCGCCAACTCTTCCTCGGAGCCGAGGGCGCACCAAATCCTCCATCTTCTGCCATCTCCACGGCCCCCAGCTCAAGGGAGACGCCAGGTTAACCTTCCTGACACTACAGCAATGTTAAGAGCCTGCCTTGCCTGTCATAATGCCAATCCAGACACCAGTCATTCACCGTCTGTTAGAAACACAGAGACTATATGTCAAAATTCAGCCACACATGCCGAATCGGAAAAGAATCGTTATTACTGCAAACTCCATAGCCATTATTTATCAAATGAACTCTCTGCAGTAGGAATACAATTCATTTCTACTCTCCCTCTTGTTCTTTCATTTCAATAGGAGATGAAAGAAACCATTTATAGAATCTTTCTGGGCATTACTCATGCAGCAGTATCCCTGGCTAGGGTTTAAAGTCAAGGCTGTCTATCGCCTGAAGGGAATGGGCTGCTTCGAAGGGGAGAGAAACAGCCCCTGTCTGCCAGGTTTGCTCAGTCTCCCCTCTCCACGGCCCCACCTCCTGGATCTGGATATGGCTTCAGCTCTCCAGGCGCACTTGAAAGAGGTGGGGACCTTGGCTCAGCGTAAGGCAAGTACCTTTTAAATGCATTTTCTTTGTAACATCAGCTTTAACAAATTATCATAAAGTGGGAAAGATGTTCCCAATAGATCATTTGGGGTCAAGACCAGCACCCAGTTGGCCGCCCATTAAAGAACAGAAAAAGTAAAGCGCTTCCTCAGTTTAAACCAGTGTAGCCCTTAAAAGGAAGTGCACTCATGTTCATAATCATCTTGGCTGAAAGTTAGGCGTTTTGCCTGATAGGGGTGGTAATGGTAGTGGTGGTGGTAGTTATAGTGGAGGTAATGGGAGTAATAATGGTGGTGATATTAGTCGTGATAGTAGAGGTGATAACGGTGGTTGTGGTGATGGCAAAGTGGTGATGCTGCAGGTGATAAAAAATGGTGTTGATGATGGTGGTGGGTGGTGACGGGAGGATATGGTAGTGCTGTTAATGTGGTGGTGATGGAGGTGATGGTGGAGGTGATGGAGGCAATGGTGGTGGTGATGGAGGTAATGATGGTGGTGATGGAAGCAATGAAGGTGGTGATGGAGGTAATGATGGTGGTGATGGTGGTGATGGAGGTGATGGAGGTAATGATGGTGGTGATGGAGGTAATGATGATGGTGATGGTGGTGATGGAGGTGATGGAGGTAATGATGGTGGTGATGGAGGTAATGATGATGGTGATGGTGGTGATGGTGGTGATGGAGGTGATGGTGGTGGTGATGGTGGTGATGGAGGTAATGATGGTGGTGATGGAGGTAATGATGGTGGTGATGGAGGTGATGGATATGATGACAGTGCTGATGGTGGTGGTGATGCTGGTCATGGAAGTGATGGTGGCATTGGTGGAAATGATGACGGTGGTAGAGATGATGATAATAGCGGGGCATAGTGGAGGTGGTGAAGATCTTGATAATGGGGATGCTCCGTGTACTATGGTAGAGCGTGACAATATAATCTTTGCATTCGAAGCAATTTCCATTAAGGAATGGAATACTTCTTTTGAAAGAAGGCACTTTGTTCCTCTTTCAGATCAGACCTTCATAAAACCCTTTATCTGAATCCCATCCAATTTTGTGTATCTCAGAGTAGAGATTGCAAAATCAAAGTTCCATTTCTGAGAGACTGATTGCCTGCTGGTGCCCAAAATACTACCTTGACTTTGGGACTAGATGTCCTGACCACCTGATTGCTTTCGAGCCCAGCTCAAGCTCAGCTCCATACCTCTGGCCCATGCAGCTCCCTTCCTTATTTGGCAATCTATTAGCTTTCATTATTGTATCTCATGTGTAAGCTTGTCCATCTCAACCAGATTGCAAGCTTCTTGAAGATGAGGTCACATTTCTTGTCTTTCTTAAATCTCATACCCTTTAAATAAACATATATTGAACACATGAGTGAAAGGACTGATGAATGTATCTACAGTATTATCATTTTCTCCCAAAACTACATAGCACAGTGGTGCATACAATAGTCAAGAAATTAATTTGAGCATAAAGATCTTCTCTGTCATTGTAAGAAAGAGGGAATTTGATTAATAATACTACAGTAATCCCTGACATTTATTGAACTCTGTACCAGGGTCTGTGCTAAGCACTTCACACACATTATCTCCTTTAATATTCCCAATGAGTTTACGAAGTGGTTACTGTTTCCCCATTTTACAGAGGGAAAACTGAAGATCAGAGAGTTTCAGTAATTTGCGTTAAAGCCTCATGAGTTAAAAGTACTATTTTAGGATTAAGATGAACTTGGTTTCAAATGACAGCTCTGTCGTTTACCAGTTGCATGGCTTTGACTAAAGTCAATTGTTATCTCTGAATCTTGGTTTCCTCATCTGAAAAAAGGGGCAATACTTTATTGTACTAGGGAGAATTGATTGAGATGACTTATATATTTATAAATATATAAATAGTTAATATAATATTATTACAGATTTTACACATACCCACATATGCACACATACTCCTTTGCTCAGTGCCCAAGACAAAGTAATTGTTCAATAAATAGTTGCTCTTGTTTTTCCTTCTCTATTTTCTGCTTAAGGTCTTATAGCCTTTGAATGATGAAAACAGGGCTTCAACTATGTATCTAGTTGTAAAGGCCGTGCTCTCACACACCATATGTTCAGCCTCCAAAATGAACTACTTCTGTGGGCAGCGAGGGTGAGTCACAGGGCGTCTCCAGGAGTGATGGTGCCACACCACCCAATCGATGAAAACCCAGACGGGCCGGTTTGTGTGGCCATCCCTATGGTCTAACACCAGTCTACAAAGTCAATGCCTTGCTTAGTAATCCACCTGCATATGGCCGTCAACCTTAGCCTGGGACCTGGCCAACATCAATTATACTGCCAGCCAGCGCTGCCTATGCAAATACAGCTCCACCTCCATATCCAAATGGTGCTGAGGGGCAGCTTGTACAGGGATTGGGCCGGTGTGGCAACTCCGGGGGCACATTTCTCTTCTGCTGCTTTACCCAAGTGTTAAAAATTAATTTAACTCTGATCGTACTGACGGGAAAAGTTAATAGAAGTTTTATTTTTAATATATGAGGGACCTTAACAGGATTTAAACTAAATGCCTCAGAAATGGGAAGGACTGCTGACAATTTATCTACCAGAATCTGCAGACTTTAGTGGGGAGCTAAAGAAATGGAAGAAGTATTATTTCAGCAGCTGGAGGCAGGATTGAAATACCCCCCACAGCCACTGGGAGAAATCCCAATAGTCTGCCAACCCAAGGAAATTGACTCATAAATTGCCCAAATCCTCAGTTTCCCCTTATTACCCTGACCTCCAGTTTTCTTTACTGTCCAGAAAAAATATATATCACTTCGGTTTTTTAAAGACATAACAGAGCTAGCTTTTCACTTAGAATCTTAGAATTTTAGAGCTGATTTCTTCCAGCTATAATAATTTATGGTACTAAGAGATGTGGAGGGAAAGTTTATAACAGAAAATTGTGCTGAACATGGGCCATCCATTTTGTCGTAGACATGGCTCTTGGCTATTTTCAAAAGCTACAAACTTAAAAAAAATCTGTCATGCAAAACATTCTTCAGTACCCTTACACTGACCTGCCCCAGACTATTCATTGTTAGACTGTATTTCACTGAGGAGACCAGTCGACTACTTTGGCTTAGGATTTCTTTCACTGGGTATTTATCGTGTGCCTACTAAGTGTCAGGCGCTGTTCTGGACAGTTAGGGGTGCGGCAGCTCATGCAACAGCCCAACTTCCTTGCCTTTCTGGAATTCACATTCTAGCAAGGGAAGACAACAATAGGGACAAAATAAAGAGTAAGCTATATAGTCCATTAGAAAGTGATGAGTAAATAAAGACGTGAAAAAGACAAGGCTGTTGAGAGAGTCCATTTGAAGCAGGGTAGGCAGGAAGGGACTTCCTAAGAAATGACATTTGAGCAAAGACTTGAAGAAAGTGAGGGCATGAGCCGTGTCACTATCCAGGGGAAGGACATCCCAGGCAGAGGCCAGAAGGTGCAGTGAGGCTGAGGCAGGAACTTACATCGTGTGATCAGGAGTCATCAGGAAAGCTAGCGTGGCTGGCCTGGGGTGGGCAAGGCAGATGGAGAAGGAGGAAGGTTGGCCAAGGGCCTTCAATGTGGCCTGTAGGGATCGGCCTTAGAAAGCCTAGAGGTGTGCTGACCAGACATCCCAACTGCCTAGAGCAATCTTGAATTACACTGTTGTCCTGGCAGAATTATTAATAGTGGCCCTATTCATTGTCAAAGTGCCCCAGTTTGGATGAGGCATTACTGTGGGAGGAGGTCACTGAGAGATGTGGCTGCTGGTTGACCATAGAGCTAGACCGGGTCACTCAGAGGCTCCCTTCCCTGTCCTTGGAATGTACATTCTGCCCTCTGTTCCCATAGCTAGAGCCGTGTCAAGGTCAACAACACCTTGAGAATAAGGTGTTGTTGAGACCACCTATACTGAGTACATGACTGAACCCCATGGAGGGCTCTGTAAAAACTCTAAGCTTCTGGCAGGTGGGCACAGAGCTCTATCTGCTCACCTAGCAGCCGCCCTAAACAAGCCTCGTACGTAAGTCCCCTTCTTGTCACACATGCCACCTACTGATCTGGGGTGACCTGCTTCTTTCTTCGGTCTCTCCTGCCCTCTGTTTACAGTGGGCCTGTTTAGAATTTCACCCAGGGAACTCCCAAGGGTGCAAACCAACAATTATATGAGCTACTGTTCTGTCCTCATGGGCTACCATTAGGACTTTGGCTTTTACTCTGAGCCAAATAGGAGCTGATGGATTAGAACAGAGAGACTGGCCCTGACTTATATCATCAAGGACTCACTCTGGCTGCTCTGTTTAGAAGGGCCTGAGAGGCCGAGATGGGAGTAGGAAAGTGACCTCAGAGGCCTTTGCCAAACTCACGCTGTTGCCTGTCTCCCTAGAGAGGGCCATCTCCCACTTTGTCTGGTCGGTGGCCAAACAACCTTGCTAGTCTTTCGGGCCTGATTTACATGTCTCCTTCCTCTGAAGTTTTCCCTGACACAGACCCACAGCCCCCAATCCCTACATATACATAATATTTCGTAGTTCCTTGATTGATTCTTTTTTTTTTTTGCCCTTTGTCTTCATATCTATTACAAGGCTTACACATCGTACTTAGTAATTAGTTTCCATACGCACTTCTATTGCTAGACAGGGAGGAGCTTCCTTTTGAAAGGGGAAATTCCTATTTATCGGGGCCCTAATGCTATGATCGAAATGTTTGTGTCCCCCCACTAAGTTCATATGTTGAATCCTAATCCCCAAAGGTGATGCTATTATGTGTGGTCTTTATAATGGGCCCTTCGTGCTCTTTATAATGGGCCCTTCGTGCTCTTATAAAAGAGTCCCCACAGGGCTCCCTAGCCCCTTCCACCACGGGAGGACACAGTGAGAAGTCTGCTCCCCAGAAGAGGGCCCTCACCTCACCATGCTGCCACTGTGATCTAAGGCTTCCAGCCATCAGAGCTGTGAGAACTACAAAGCCGATGGCTTCCATAGTAACACGCCCAAGCTCATCTTTCTTTCCCTGTAAGGATGCTGTCCACCTGAGAACAGGGGGACAGAGTCCGTCTCTGAGAAACCGACCCTGCCCACCGCCCTCAGTAACAGCCTGACCTGTTCGTAAAGGTGAAATGTGGCTAAAATGAAAGCAGCTTCACCCTTGATCAAAGACCGCACACCAGAGACCCGAGCTCACATCCTGGCCCAGCCATGCATTGGCTGCGTGTCCCGGAAGAGCTCACCTCACCTCCGGGCCTCAGCTGTGTTAGCTGGAATTTCGTGGTCTGCAGCCTGATCGCTGCCCTTCCACCTCTAACGTTCTGTAGTGCCAGGGAATAAACTACCAATGTCTCTCCTTCCCTCAGCACTCACGCCTAAAATATGCATACATAATATACAATTTACCATTTTAACCATTTTTAAGTGTGCAATGCAGTAACATTAAGTACATTCACACTGTTGGGCAACCACCATCTCCAGCACGTTTTCATCATTTTAGGCTGAAACTCTGTCCCCATTGGACACTAACTCCCCACGCTCCCCTCCCCCAGCCCCTGGCAGCCACCATTCTGCTGTCTGTCTCCATGGATTGGGAGCTCTCTGGGGACAGAGGTACCTCTCTCCAGGTACCTCATATAAGTGGAGCCATACAATATTTGTCTGGCTGATTTCTTCTGACTGGCTTATTTCCCTCAGCACAGTGTCGTCTAGGTTTTTATCCACGTTGTAGCAGGTGTCAGGATGTCCTTCTGTTTAACACTAATAGTCTGTTGTACAGAAATACCGCACTTGGCTTCTCTATTCATCAGTTCATGGACATTTGGGTTGTTTCCGCTTTTGGCTATTGAATAATAGCGGCTGTGAGCATTGAGGTACTGAGTCATCTTTTTAAAAATACAAGTCCGTTCCTGTCACTCTCCACTCCTGTAAAGTGCTCCAAAGCTTCATGCTAACAATCAAATCCAAATGCCTTTCCCTTGTGCCCTAGCCCTCCAGGTCCCCTCTCTCTGTCTTTTCTCTCACCTGAACTTATCTGGCTCCAGTCACATCAGCCTTCTCTCTGTTTCTGAGACACACCCACCACTTCCTCATGAGGGCCTTTGCACATGCTGTTCCCCCTGCCCGAAATGTTTTCCCCAGAGCTGAGCATGGTCTGCTCTGCCTCTTGATTCAGATCTGGGCTCAAATAACCCCTCCTTGGAGAGGCCTTTCCCATGCAGGAGCCCAGGCACCCATCCAGGCACAGGGCCTGTTCCCAGGTTTCTTTGCACCCCTGACGTGACATAACATCCCTGTCAGGTGCCGTCAGACTCTCCCACCAGACTGAAGAGCAGGCTGCCTTGTTCACTGCTGAGTCTCAGAGCCCAGACAACGCCTGGCACCCAGGGGCACTCTGTGTGTGCAGAATGAATGAAGGCTGAATATCTGAATTGACAGCCCACAGAGGGAGTGCAGCAGGATAAAGGAGTCACAGGACCCCAAGACGAGCTGACAGAAGGGAGTGCAGGGCACACAGTGCGGACCCCCATTACCGTCTCGCTGTGACCTCTTCCTTTAGGCGTCTGGGGCAGACAGACGTATGACATGTCAGGGTACAGGTGGTACAGTCCTACCCAAGGCACGTGTCCACTCACATGGTGCCAGGCTTTGCGTCCAGAGAGCTCAGGGATGGCCGGGGAGACCTGGCTGGGCCCGGCCAGAGCCATTCTTCATAGACAAGCCCTTAAGTCACTGTACGACATAATATATGTCAGGAGAGAACGCATTAGTCTGTGTCCCTCCAACGTTCAAAATGCTAAGTCATTTTTCAGGCTTGGCTTGATTTCTCTTTCATCAATAAGAGCTACAATGCTGCCAAGCTGGGGACAGACCGCTCTGACTGCCCCTGAGATGGCTGGTGGCTCCATAAAAGGTGGAGGGAGTGCCAGTTGCATCCTGTGCTCAGTGGGGGGTTCCACTGTCTGTTCTTTGGGGGGCTGTTAGGGGGTGGGGAGCACAGCAGGATGGCCTATCTTGATGCCACAGTGATAGTATCCCCCAATGGGAGCACAACCGAGATTTCCGCAGTGGGAAACAATGTGGCACGGTGGACGCAGCAGCAGCTTGAAGGCCTGGAGGCCTGGCTCCCAGATTTACTAACCCTTTACTAACTAGATGGCATCGATAAGTCTTCTAACCTCTTTGGACCTCAGTTTCCTCAAGTGAAAAGGCAAGGAATTGGGCCAGAGGGTCCATCAGACCTCTTGGAACTCAAAAATTCTAACCCTTTAGTGCAGTGAAAGGGTACAGAGAGACATGTGGGGGAGACGGAAGACCCAAACGCTGCTTTAATCCCCTTTCTGCTCTGCCTGCCTTGCACCAGCTGTGGTCAGAGGGGCACTTTAGGACTCTAAGCCAAGGGTCAATTTATCTGGGTGGGAAAAAAGAAATTACTCTTCCTCCCCGCGAAATGAGTAATTGAAAATCTGCGGATGCCAGCTGATGAAACAGCTTTCTCATTGTTATAAGGATGCAACTGGCTGTGCTTCCAGGCCACTGTGCTGCAGATGGCTTCTCAGGACCCCTTAGATTTGCCTGGGTCCCTTCAGGGACAGCCCCTGGCCCTGACTACTCTGTCCCATACAGTCTACCTGGTCAGGGTTCACGTTTCCATGAAGGATAGGCTTCATTCATTCATTCATTCATTCATTCATCAAACAAAAATAAGCTGAGCACTTACTTTGTGACAGACACTCCAAATAGAGATAAAGGATATCGGCCTTGTTCTCTAGGAACTCCCAATCCAGAAAACCCAGTACACAGAGTGAACAAGCCACAGCAGTCTGCTCAGAAGTCGGGATTCAACAGACACGTAATCCTCTTAGATCGGCGCCAGCCCCAAGGAAAGGGCTCAAGTGTGCCCAAGCGGCTTCAACATTCCCTGGACACCCCCACGCTCCTCATGTGGGACCCAGTGACAGACCTAGGCTGCTGTCAGCATGGAGGGACACAGGGCAGCTCAAAGCCACAACCTGCTCCCCCGCCAGGCTGCCCTGCCTGCCACAGGGGCAGGGACAGCTCCCAGCTCAGTCCTGGACTTCTAGATGTCGCCAAAATGCGCGTCAGGAGCCTTGAACCAGGAAGCACCTGCTTCCCACCCAGGAGGGCATGTGCCTGGTCAGCTTCCCCCCACAGCTCAGCCTCTGCTGAGCCCACACAGCCAGGCCTCTTCATGTCCCAGGTGACCATCCACCTTGGCCTGGTCAGAGGTGGACAAGGGGAGCACAGTGGGCCGTGCCCACCAGACTGAGAAGCTAGCCAAGCCCCCGACCACTCCTGAGAGCAGAATGTGGGAAGTAGAGCTAGAGCGTTGGTGCCCAGGCTCAGGTGCCCAACTGGGGTGGGGCGGCCAGTGATGGGAGAATGGCACCCAAGCAAGTCACTGGGGCTCTGATGTGGCTTCAAACCACCTGTGTGCACTCCCAGTGAAGGCACATCCAGGCGTCTGTTGTCTTCTCCCTGTGGAAAGTAATAAGCAGCACGAGAGTAATAGTCATAAGAGGTAATGCTTTTGAGCCCTTACGCAATAGTCAGCATGTAAATGGTTCTCATGGATTAGCTCATTAAATCGTCATAACAGCCTGAAGAGACAGGTACATAATTGGTCTCATCTTACATGAGTTAGAATAAAATTTGATGTTAGTAACAGAAATATTTTCCATGCCGAGCACCACACACCTCCCTCCCCATGTGGAGCCAAAGCCTTCATTGCCTCAGAAGTCACTCCTTGCCCTCGAGTGGGGAGGATACAAGATCAAGAACAAAAAACAACCAATAACGAAAAACAGAAAACACGGACATTGACTGCGTCTCCAAACAGACATTGTAAAGTCACCGCAGAGACTACCGTTTGGAAGGAAGTACAACGCCTTCTTGCAAGATGCTCTGGGTTGGAAACCCTCCTCTCAGGATCAGGGGAGAAGGAGAGGCAGACATGGGTTCGAAAGTGACAGCCACAGCTCTGCAGACCTGGGCAAGCATGAAGCCCCCATCCAGCCAGAGTCTTAGAGATAAGTATGAAGAGATTTAAACAGCCGGACACACAGGAACCACATGTTTCCCAGAATGATTCAGATGAAATTATATTGTCCAGCACGTTTTAAACGCGAGGAGCTTATTTCAAACAGGGCCACACAGAGGCTACAATATACACTGTGACAGCTCAGTAAAGGAGGGCATCTATGAAAACAGGTCATGCATGAATTATTAACCTCGAGGAGTTTTCTGTCAGTTCTGGGAACGGTGGATTGCATCTCAGGTATACAATTTGGGAGATAGTCGTTCTCCATTTCATAATAAAGAGCTTGAAGCAGGAAATGTAGTTATTTCTTCTTTAAATATGTACTGTAATTATCAGTCGGCAATGACTAAATGTTATTATCCATCTGTTGGCTCTTCAGGGACCTGTAATAAATAACCCTTAGCAGGTTCATACTGTTTTCTGTAGCATAGTGGCTGGGGCATGTACACACCTGTAATGTATTAAGAATTTGTTTGGGGAAATTTTTATAGAGACCAAGAAATGAAAAAAAAAAAGAAAATCCTTGAACAATTTAAAACTTCTGTTCAAAATCTTTTGATGAACTCCTATTACAGTCAGAATAGAATCTAAGCTCCTTTGTTTAGCTTATAAGGCCTTATATGATCTGATCCATGTCGCTCCTCAACTCTGCATCTTGCCTCTTGTCTCTTTACTATGTGTCAGCCACCCTGGTCTTTAAGAGTTTTCAAAGGGGTCAGTTCTTTCCCAACTCAGGGCTTTTGCACATGCTTTTCCCTCTCCCTGAGCCATTCCTCTCCACTGCTTGCTCTCTGCCTGACTCTCTCTTTCTCACTTTTCAGGTCCCAATTTAAATATCACCAATGTCTGAACACCTTTCCTTTTTCTTTTTAAGTAAAAAAAAAATGTTTTTCAATTATAATTGACATACACTATTTATGTTAGTTTTGGGTGTACAGCATAGAGACTAGACGTGTATATAACTTGCAAAGTGATCACCCCAATAAGTCTATTACACACCTGGCACCATATATACTTATTGCAATATTAGTGACTATATTCCCTATGCTGTACATCTCTGTAACAGTTTTTATATCTGGCAATTTGTACTTCTTAATCCCCTCCTGTTTTTCACCCATTCCCCAAATCCCATCCCATCTGGCAAACATCAATCTGTTTTCTGTATCTATAAGTTTGTTTCCATTCTGGTTGTTTAATTTATTTTGTTTTTTAGATTCCACATATAAGTGAAATCATGTGGCATTTGTCTTTCTCTGTCAGACTTATTTCACTTAGCGTAATACCCTCTAGGTTGCAAATGGCAAGATTTCATTCTTTTTATTGCTGAGAAATATTCAGTTGTATAAATGTACTACATCTTCTTATACATTCCTCTATCAATGGACACTTAGGTTGCTTCCATATCTTGGCTATTATACATAATATTGCAATGAATATAAGGTGCATATGTTTTTTTGAATTAGTGTTTTTGTCTTCTGTGGATAGATACCTAGAAGTGGAATTGCTGGGTCATAAGGTAGTTCTATTTTTATTTTTCTAAGGAATCTCCACACTGTTTTCCATAGTGGCTGTACCAATTTGCAATCCTACCAACAGCGCACGAGGGTTCCCTTTTCTCCACATTCACTCCAACACTTTTTGTTTGTTGATTCATTGATGATGGCCATTCTGACAGGTATGAGATGATATCTCATTGTGATTTTGATTTGCGTTTCTCTGATGATTAGTAACATTGAACATATTTTCATAAGTCTGTTGGCTATCTGTATGTCCTCTTTGGAGAAATGTCTATTCAGGTCCTCTGCCCATTTTTTAATTGGATTGTTTGTATTTTTGGTGTTAAGTTGTATGAGTTCTTCCTAAATTTTGGAAATTAACCCCTTATCAGATGTAACATTGGCAAATATCTTCTCCCATTCAGTAGGTTGTGTTTTAATTTTGTTACTGGTTTCCCTTACTGTGCAAAAACTTTTTAGTTTGATGTAGCCTCATTTGTTTATTTTTTCTTTTGTTTCCCTTGCCAGAGGAGATATATCAGAAAAATGTATTACTAAGAATATATCAGAGAGTTTACTGTTTATGTTTTTTTCTAGTTTATGGTTTCAGATCTTATATTTAAGTCTTTAATCCATTTTGAGTTCATTTTTGTATATGGTATAAGAAGGTGGTCTAGTTTCATTTTTGTGTGTGTATGTACATGTATCTGTCCAGTTCTCTCAATTGAATAGACTGTCTTTATCCCATTGTATATTCTGTTTCCTTTGTCGTAGATTACTTGACCATATAGGCATGGGTTTATTCCTGGGCTCTCTATTCTGTTCCATTGATCGATGTGTGTTTTTATGCTAGTACCTGCTGTTTTGATTACTTATAGCCGTGTAGTATAGTTTGATATCAGGTAGCGTGATGCCTCCAACTTTGTTGTTTTTTTTCTCAAGAGTGCTGTGGCTATTTGGGGTCTTTTGTGCTTCCATATAAATTTTAGAATTATTTGTTCTAGTCCTGTGAAAAATGCCATTGGCATTTTGACAGGAATGCATTGAATCTGTAGATTGCTATGGACATTGTAACAATGTTAATTCTTCCTATCCATGAGCACAGTATATGCTTCCATTTACTTGAATCTTCTTCAATTTCTTTCTTCAATGTCTTATAATTTTCTGAGAACAGGTCTTTTCCCTCCTCAGTTAAATTTATTCCTACATATTTTTTTGACGCAATTATAAATGGGATTGTTTTAATTTCTCTTTTTGATAGTTTTTTATTGGTGTATTCCAAAAAATTCAAGACGAGGGAAGGCTCCCAAGCTCATTTTACGAGGCCACCATTACCCTGATTCCAAAAACAGACAAAGATGTTACAAAAAAAGAAAATTATAGGCTAATATACCTGATGAACATAGATGCAAAAGTCCTCAGCAAAATATTAGCAAACCGAATTCAGCAATAGATTAAATAGATCATACACCATGATCAAAGTGGGATTTATTCCTGCCATGCAAGGTTGGTTCAATATCCACAAGTCAATTAACATGAGACACCACATAAGGAAAATGAAGGATTAAAAATTATATGATCATATCAATAAGTGTAGAAAAAGCATATGACAAAATCCAGCATTCATTTATGATAAAAACTCCTTACAAAGTGTGACTGGGAGGAACATACCTCAACATAATACAGGCCATGTATGACAAACCCACAGCTGACATCATTCAGTATAGTATTGGATGCCTATCCACAGCAACCAGACAAGAAAAAGAAATAAAAGGTATCCAGATTGGAAAGGAAGAAGTAAAACTGTCATTTGCAGATAACATCATACTATATAGACAGAGCACTAAAGATCCTACCAAAAACTATGAGAACTGATAAATGAATTCAGTAAAGTAGCAGGATACAAAAATTAATATTCTGAACTCCTCTTCTTAAATAGCTTCTGCCTGCCGAGCATTATTCTCCCTCTCAGCATCCTGTTGGTTTCCTCCAGGTCACTGATTGCAATTTAGGGTTATTCAGTTGTGGGTTCACAATGTTAGGCGTCTGTGTCTCCCAAGGGACGGAACGGCAGAGACTGTGTCTGTATTATTTACCACTGTCATTCTAGCAATAGAAATGCTCCTGCTATTTATTGAACAGATAAATGGATGAACCACGCCATTTGTTATTTCTCATATGTGGTGTGTGAGGAACAGATTTGAGTCAGGACCTATAACACGTTCATGTGCATCAGGGCCCAGGAAGCTCTGCCCATAGACCAGTGGGGAAGGCACCCCATGGTGTGCCAGCTGCACTTCACGTCCCCCGTATTGCATCTCTGTGTGCCTCTCTTTTGGCATGCACCCAAGTTCCCCTTGGCTGACCCAAATCCCTAACCCTCCTAAGGACTCTGTTAAGTCTCACTTCCTCCTTTGAAAAGGTCTTAGATAGCTTGGTCAGAAAATGAAGAGACTCCTTAAAACCCTCATCTTGCAGGGCTCCTTTCTCTCCCTCTGACCCACCACAGTCCTAACTCTCAATTCACCACTTAATTATATGCCGTCTCTATCACCCACCTTGGCAATGTATGCTAGTTTTGATTTTTTTGCCAGACTGCAAGTATTTTGATTCGAGTCTCTGATTCTGGTGCCTCCCTATCCCGAGAGACCTAGATTTAATGGATAGAGACCCCCAAGTCCATGGCCAGATGAAGCTAAATCTCTCCTAGGGGCTATGGTTTCACGAACCCCTCTGCCTCATGTCCGTGTCAACTAGAAATTCAGTCCTCTATTAGATTTCTCTGAAGAGACTCTTCCCCCATCCCCCCCAAAAAAATCAACACCCAAACCGAACATTTGTAGGGGCAGTGAAATTTCCTGAAGATTTTGGAAGGTGCAAAGAAGGAAATTACATCTCAAATTATGGAGCAACCAATCTCAGAGTCGACCTTGTTGCATTCCTTTCATCTCAAATCCTTCCCAACGACTCCATCCAGACTCTATCATTCTTTCTCACAGTCCTTCCTCCTCTTTTGTTTCCATATCTCCTTTCCCCCCTCTTCCTCACAGCCAAAGCAGTGTTCCTTGGCTCTGGCAGAGAAATGTAATGATCAGCGATGGAAGCTGAAACATGCATGCACTGGGGGTCTTAGGCTCCATCCCAGACTCAACTTGGCAAAGCTTTTTAAAAATTTCTTACCGCAGAGTATGATCTTGCTTCATTATTTCCCCTCCGTCCCTATCGCAGTGCCAGGCACATGGTAAGTGATCAGGAAACACTTGCTAAGCGTTGGCTAGATGACCTGGGTGTGTGGCTTAAATATCATGAGCACTTGGTAGTGATAGAACATTCTAGATGGGCTTCATGGCCCCAGTCCTGTTGTGTGGAATTAGAGTTCCCTTCTCCAAATCTATAAGGAAACTCTGCCATCCCAAGAAAGGAAATCCATAGCTCAATTTAAAATAAGATGGCAATAAAGTGACATGCAAATATCTAGTTGTAAACGCTGAAGGGACTTAACTTAATCAAGCAAAAGGGCACAGCTTTTCTATTACAGCATTATGTAAAGGCATTTTATTACTCTGGCAATTGGCAAAAAAGTCAAATGACTTTATGGGGCTCTTTCTAAATGACCTTTATTAATGCACGTAATATTGTTGAAAAATTATACTACAGAGTAAATGTTCCACTGAGCTACAAGTTGCCTGCAGGAATGTGTTGTAAATATACTGGGTGACTATGTCGCTATCTTTGCAACTCATTTTGCACTTAATTATAGCCTTCCGAAATGCAAGTCGCACTGAGTACTTGGAAAACTGTGGGTATGTTACAATAGCATGGGTAATATACAGACAGCGTGGGTAAACTTGTGGAGCCTGGAAATACACCAGTAGTTTTAGAGTGTGGTAACCTATTTGGGAGTTGTTTTAAGCCATCTTTTTTCCAGATCCCTCGCATCTTTCTGCTTTGTTGACATTTACTTTTAGAAACCTTTTCTGGCTGATTTGAATAACTACGGTCTTGGCACTTGACAGGACTTCTCATATTTATTGTACTTTAATGCTTGGAAACAGAAGAGCTAATGGCTGAGAAGGATGCCAGGACGGATGAGGGTAAAAGCTTTCGCCTCTTCCCTCCGGTCATTCTGTATGCATCTATCTTGATAGACGATGCATCTAGTTACGGTCCAGGGATTCCAAACACAATCTCTCTTTGACTGTCTAGTCAGCTCTGAGACTCCCCTCTCCCTCTCAATGTTCTAATAATCCAGCCAATATCATTTCAGAGCCCTAGGATTCAACACCAATGTTTCAATCCATCCCTCTCCCATCTCACAGCCTCTCCTCAGGCGTGACCCCAGGGCCACTCTATCTTTATTCGCTCTCATCTTGTTTCTGCTTAAGTCTCCTACCACTTTCAAAGCTCTAAGTCAAACTGATGAGAGTCGTCTTGTCCTAAATTGTGAGGCTCATTTACGTGTCCTGCTGTCTGCTCTTCACAGTAAATTCCACACACTAGTTGAAGAAGGAGAATGGCGGGGGTGGGGGGATCCAAGAGAAAAATAAGGTGTAAAAAAAGATAGGTGAGTGAGGCAATTGACCGCACTGCTTACTTCATAGATTCCTCCAGAGGTCCCATTTTGGAGAAACGTGCCACCCCTTCTGCAGACTGAAGCCACAGCGGTCCCCGAGAACCCAACATCATCCCATAGATGTCAGGCTTTGCCCCCTCTGTTTCCACTGCAGATAGTTCCAGCTGAGAAGACTTCCAAATCCAAAATATGTCACACTGAGACATAACTTTTAAATTCTGTTTTTTAGTAATCCACATTCCCTTTCTTTGCCTATCTAACCCCCATCTTGTTGGTCTTTTATTTTTTTGGAAAAGCCCGTCTTTATGTTTTTCTCTCAGCAATATGATAGAGTATTAGAAGTGTTTGAACCAAGTCACTGAGAAGTAGGTGCTTAGAATCATCAGCTGGGAAGGGAGAACAGGACACAGTCCTACCCATTCCAGAGTTAGGAGAGTGTGGATGAGATATAGCAATGTCCCTAACGTATCTCCAGGGGCTACTAGAAGCCCCCCTCTCCCACCACAGCCTCCTCCTCTGCCTCCCATCGGCCTGACTTACCACAGTCATTTCTACAGTTGCTGTATTTGTACAGTTGGATATTTCTACAGTTGCTAGAATGTCATCCATGTCTATAACAGCAAAGAACAATGACTTCAGATGGTTTATCTAATACATGGTATTATAATTGTTAACATCTATGTAAATTGCTTTAATCTTTCTAAGTATGTATATGTAACATATACGCATATGTGTGTGTGTGCATATATATACTTATGCATTTATATGCATGCACCTTTTTAATCGAAAAGCATTTTATTTCTACTGTGGGATCCCATCTTGTTGTACAAGTCCAGCAAATGTTCTGAACACATAAATAGCGCAAAACTAGAGTGATGACACATTTCCCAGGCAACCAGAAAATGCCAAGTCATTGGGTAGAGTTTCAATACATCCACCATGCATCAGTGCCAATCATGTGTCAGGTGCCATGTTAATTGCTGGGGACATAGAGATGAATGAGAGATGGGCCCTCGCCTTCATTTTCAGCTAACAGCCTGGCTTCTTACTTCTCTGAGACATGGAAGCAACCAGAAGAGCAATCCCATCCACTTCTCCTTTCCCGTCTACCAACCCACTTGCCTTCCCTCCAGTGACCAGGCTCTTATCTAAAACCAATTCTCCCCATTTGCATACTGGATGCCATTCCCTCTTGCCTACTCAAGGACATCGGTCCACCAAGTGTCCTATTCTGCATCAGCTATTTTCCTCTGCTCTGAAGTCACTTATCACCTTCACATGGCACAATCCATGGTCACTGGTCAGTTCTCCTCTTACTGGATTGACCGGTAGCTCCTAACACAACTGAATTCTGCCTCCTCCCTGAAACACTGTCCTCATTTGGTTTTGATGAATCCACTTTCTCTTGGTTCTCCTTGTACCTCAGTAGGTGCTCCTTCTCATTCATCTATGCTGATTGCTCACCATCAATTGAATCTCTGAATGCTGGCGTGCCGTGGGGATCAGTCCTGGGGACCCTCCTGTTCTCCCCCTACACTCACTCCATCCGTTTCTGTGAATTTTCACTGACCACTTTCAAGTTTCTATCTCTAGCTCAACTTCTTCCTTGAATTTCAGACTCCCATATCCAACTCCCTCCTGAGTATGACCTCTTAGAGGTCTACTAATTACCTCAAACTTTATATATCCCCATTCGAGCCTCTGATGGCTCTGTGCTCTAACCCTGATTCTCCTGGTCTTTCCCATTCTAGTTAATGGCAATGCCATTATTCTACTGCACAGATCCCGCATTCTGGTGCCATCCTTCATCCCTTTCTTTCCCTCATCTATCATATTCAATCTATCAGCAAACCCCTTAGTTTGTCCCCCAAAATGTCCCATCAGTCACATCATATCACTTCTCTGCTCATAACTCTCCAGTAGTTTCCCATCCTACTCAGAGAAAAACCCACACTCTTTCCATGGCTTCCAAGGCCCCACGGAACCAGCACCGCTCTCAGAAGCTCTCTGACTTTATCTCATGCCTTTCTTCCTCTTACTTACTTGCCTTCTTACTATTCTTGGAATGTCTCAAACCTTACCTACCTCTGGGCATTCGCACGTGCAGGTCTCTCTGACTAGACGGCTTCTCCTCCAGATATCTGCCTGGCTTGTTCCCTCCCTTGCTTAAAGTCACTACTTAAATATTTTCTCATCAGAGGTGTCCTAAGACTTCCCAGTCTATTCCTTTTTACTCCATTTGAACTTTTTAAACAACACTTGTCATTACTTGATTTATTATATTTATGTGTCTCTTTTCTCTCCTCCACCACTAGAGTGTAAGTTCTTTGGGAGCTCATTTGTTCATGGCAGTGTCCCCAGTGCCTAAAACACACAAGGTACTCAATAAAAATGTATTGTGGGTGGCATTAAAAGCTCAGTCCTTGCCCTTCAGGAGTTCACAATCTAGCAGAGAAGACCGAAATAGAACAATACATTCGCAAGGCGATATAGAAAGTGCAATGACAGAAAGCTGTGGGGGTGAAAAGGGGGCACAATTATTACCCCAACCCAGGCAGCTTCCTGGAAGAGGTGAGAATCAGTCTTAAAATTACGGAGGAGTTAGCTAGGTAAGGTTAGCATCGGTGGGGAGAGAAAGGTAGGGAAGTAGGGAATAGGGAATAATTGTCAAGAGCGTTGTAGGCAGAGGGACAGCAGGAGCAAATTTAGAGGATTCAGTAAGTCCACGCTGCATGCTGGAACATGGTAGGAACCAGCATAGGTAGAAACATGCCTGTAAGCACAAACCAAGAGTCCCAGAGTGGTAAGAGGTGAGGTTGGAGCCCTGACGAGTCATATCATGCAGCACCTTCAATGCTGTAGGTGTCGGGGAGACATTTCAAGGTTATAAGCAGAGATAGGATGGTGTTACTCAGAAACTCCATAAATTTCTTTTGAATTAATAGGCAAAGTGCCAACCATAGGGCACTGAGGTCACAGTGTCACAGTCCAGCAGGAGACGTCTGTGAGCAGCTACAAGGCAGGAAAGGATGGAGAATGGCCTGGGCCAGGTCACCTCCCTGGTTGTGGGGAGAATGGCCAGGAGGGAGGCACACAGGAGGCAGTGACAGATCAGATGGCTGACTCTCTTTCCAATTCAGGCAAGAGATGATAAACGATCAGACCCAAGGAACGAATGTGTTCCCAGAGCCAGTCTACACCCCATATGTTGTCATCATAAAAAGGAGAGCATTTCTGGAGTCTTCACTCCTTTTCCAGCGTTTCATCGCACACCTGCTCTCTGGAAATGGAGAGGCCTTACCTCCCAGGCTGCCAGAACCTTCCTGGGAAACCAGCATGTGGATGAAGCTTGAAAATTCAAACTGGCTCCATCCTGCGAGCTTCACATGCTGGTTCTCTGGGACCACACACTGAGACACTTTGCAAGAAAATTTAACAGAAAACAGATGGCAAATGTTGGGGGGCCTCACACAACTGAGAAAGCAAAAGAGTAAACCAAAAAAACAAAGTGCTATGACCAGAGTTCTGAGAGCAGAGTCCCGAACGTGGTCCCCTCCCCTCTGCCCCTTGACTGGGAGGTGGGAAGGTGACTGACCTCCCGTGGGAGCCACTCTGCTCTCTGTGACCCGAAGGACGGTGGACAGGCATGGTGCTTAGCGTGACGGGTGGGTTGTCTCACATCTCATTCTGTTCCTTCACTCCGAATATTCTTTGAGCTTATTACAACAGCTCAGAATGAACCCTCTAAATTTAGACTCAAAGTATTTCATGTTTCCAAGGGAACTGTAAATTGCTTTGTAAATGTACATACAACGCAACCAGGAAACTCTGCTTGATGAAACCCTCTCTTACACTTGGTGTCTGAAGGCACCACATAAATTGTTGCTTCGTTCAGGCTCCAGAACAGCTGACAGCCTCAGACAGATAGCCTTTGCTTCCCCATATGACACTTCTGTCAGTGACTCTGCTGTGGGTACAAGGGACTCAAACCTTCAGCTGCTGCAGCTCCAAATCCCCAAAGTCCCACATGTGCCTCTGAAGGGTTTGTTGGATGGAGAACAGAGTCAAGGAAATCCCATGAGTATTATGAGCCCCCTAACATGAGAGTGCCCAGGCTGTCCCTCCAAGCGTCAGCGTCCTACCTGATGGTGCAGACAGAAGAGTCAATGACTCGGGAAGGAATAGTGGAGCATGGGAAACAGTTATTGATGAGGGTAGTGGATCACTTGGGACTGAGGCCAGTTGTAGTAAGAGAGACTAGCAATAACAATGGCTTCCACAACCCAGAAATGCATTTCTCTCTTCATGAATAAGAAGCCCAGAGACATCCGGTCAAGAGCTAGTTACAGCACCATCACCAACCCAGACACCTTCCATCCTCTCTCTATTCTCATTGTGTAGTTTTCATCCTCAAGGTCACTGCATGGGCCAAGATGGCTTCTGCTGCGCCAGCTATCGTGTCTGTGCTCCCATCAGCAGGAAGGAGGAAGGTGGGAGAGCAAAAAGGCTGCAGTTTTCAGCTGTCAGCTTCCTGTACGCAACTTTCCCAGAGTCCCTCTTACACTTCCCTGGCCCAAGCTTGATTACCTGGTCACTCCTAACAAGAAAAACTGGGAAACATAGTCTTTTATTTGGATGCAATATGGCCCCAGATGATATTAGGTGTTTGCCACCAAGAGAGAAGAGGAGAACAATTGTAGAGGGGACTCTAGCAGTCTGGGCTGCAGTTAGGTTGTAATCATATGAGGAGCGGAGACCCCTAAGCCCTTCACATAACACCATGGAATGTAAAATAGCAGCAAGGATTCATCAAGAGGAATGAGTCGTAAAATAATGGAAGGGCAGAGAGAAGGAGAGAACGGAAAGAACGACTGAGAAGGGAACGAAAGGGACACGAAAGGAGAGAGGGACGAAAGGAGAGTAGAAAAAAAGAGCAGGGACTAAGAAAAAGATATCAAGGGAAGGCTAAAGAAAGGCGGGAAAGGAAAACTGTAACGCAGGTGTTTCAGGGAGCCTTCATTTTCCATCCTCAGGGGTAACTTCTGCTACCTGGGGAAGTTGTGGCTTCCTCTTTCTCAAGCCCAGGGTCTTCTATGCCTCCCTGTTTCCACTTATAACCGCAGATATTCTAACCCCTTCTCCTTCAGTGCCTAGAAAATGGTACCAGCCAGGTCCCTATATCTCTGGGCTGCCCTTGACCATGAGCTGTCACCAGACTACGCGTTCTGTGTCGCAGTGCACACCCTCAGAGTTCTCTGCTCAGTTAGACAACCCCTTCCAGTCTGTTCTCTACAGCATGGGGTCCTCTAGATTGCCTCTTACAGCCCGGGACACACAGCCCCTGCATCAATACTCCCAGGCAGGCGCCCTACCCCCTCTCCCGCCCTCCCTAGAAGAGGAGGCTGGCCCACATGTCTCCTGGCATCTTGCCGGTTAGAGCAGCAATGCCTGTCCTCACTTCCATCAGTAACCTGCAGAGAGAGCATTTACGGTCCATAAACAGGAGGAATGTGGATCCCCAGTGAGGGTGAGGCTGGTGTCCTTCCTAGGTAGCCTATGAAGGAATCACCTTTCAGAGAGGCAAGCTTTGGTTTTCCTCAGCTTTTGACCCTGCACTTCAAGAACCGGAAGACCCCCCCACTATGGCCTTCACCTCCTGCTCTATGATTGTGCTAAGAGGCATTAGTTCTTTCCTGCCCTGCGGCCTGACCCCCATACAGGAGGAAAAGTCACTGTCAGCAGAAGCCCTCCTGGCCACCTGGGAGAAAAAGTGCCCACACTGATTAAATTATTTTTATTCTGGAACCTCCTGGGACCCGAAGCATTGGGTGGATGTAAGTTCATTCTTCCACGGAAGGAAGGAAAGAGGGGAAGGGGGGATGTTGCCTGTGGTCATCACCTCAGTTAGGATTTTAGCTTCCGTGGAGCGGAGCCTGTGAGCTCCCTCCATACCAAACACGGTGCTCTCCACACGTGGTAGATACTTGATAATACTCGTTAAATAAACAGAGCAGACAATATCTATTGTTTTCCAGCTCCACAAAGCTGAGACACAAACCTTAAACTTTTTTTTTTTTTAATAGCGAATGAATGTGAAACACTTCCGAGGAAAAGATTCAAGTTCTGATTTTTCTCCCAGTTGATTCGTTCCTTCCTAAGTGTCCATTTGGTACAGTCCCCAAATGAAAAGGCAGTTTTGAGAATGTCATGCCCATGATTGTGCAAAATACAGGCTGGTCCCCGGGCCCTGTGGGGGGCTGTGAACGATTCAGTTACATGAATAGGTACTCTTACGAGAAAAAGCAGGTTACGAGGACAGTACCTCTCCAGTCCACATATATACGCACAAAACAGGGGTGCCCAAACTGGGCCCCAGAGAGACTCCAAAATACTTGAAATGGCGCTAAAACAACATTTTCCTTCTCCTCATAATAAATGGCATTTTCCCTCCAAAATATGAAAGAACCCGTTATTGCAGGAATAATTTCCTTTTAAGTAATGATGTTTCACTGGACCCTCTTCTCTACACAATAGATATAAATAACTTTTATCTAAGTAAAGGGAAGTAGAGAAGAAATTTGAAGGATTACAACAAAAAAACATGATACTCTGTGGGTATAAAGGGAAATTATGAGGCAGTATCGAGAAGGAAGATTGTAAAGTGGAAAGAGCCTGGAGCCAGGGGTCAGGAGACACACATTCTAATCTCAGGTCTACCACTAGGAAGTAGCATCAGCTCTTACTCACCTGTCAAGTGGAAAGGTCTAAGGTGAGCTCTAAATTCTGCTGATTCCATCATTTGGAGTGTGTACCCATTGGAAGTACAGAGATGGGAAGGGAGGGTACAGGAAACGAATTCTTGGACATGACAGGATCTCAGCTACTAGAATGATCCTTCTATCCTGAGATATGAAATAACAAATGTTCTCACTAAGACTTTTATCTGATTTTTGCTTCAGGAACCCTGTTAATTCCTTCAGAAATTAATTCCTAAAGGTTGTCTGTGTGTCCATTGAGGCACCTCCCCCACCAATTTCTTTATCATTTTTACTATTACTATGACTACCACAACTTTTGTTGCTATTTTTCTTCCTCAGGCTGTAAACAGAGCCAACTCTAAACAAAGTTGGCTGGAAATTTGGTGACTTGGTAGGATGAGTTGTCCAACCCACACATTGGGGTTTCAGCAAACCACCTGTGGTGAAGTACTGCCGCTCTCTTCACCACCAAATGATGACTGACTCAGGGCTACAAAGTAGGTTCTGATGCAGATTCCATCCTTCTTGGAGAGATGCATGAAGTGCTATGTTGAGAGGATGGCAAGAAACAGTGTCATGGTCCATTAGCAATGTCCGTCATGAGGGAAGAAGGTAGAAGTAATGGCATGCGTGCCACTTACTTGCTGTCCCTGGGCCCCAGGCTCTTGGGCCAGCAACCTGTGCCTTCTTGGAGATGAAACTACAATGGTGAGGACCAAATGCCTTAGTGACAATACCTTTCCTTAGCAAGTGACATCATACAAATACAACACTCCCCTCCAATCTTCCAGAAGATGCCTCCCCAATCCTACCCAGTTTCTCCACCTTTTCCAACCCATGCTCTAAGTCCTTGAGAAGCATTTTATAAAGAGTATTCCATGGAAAATGAACCCCATAAGGTGTTATAAAAAGAAGAGTCTTTGGTCATACATTTGGGAAATGCTACATGCTAAATATAGTCAACATTTTCATCAAATAATTATTGAACATCTGTTATGTCACAGGTTCTGTTCTAAGTGTTTTGCATGTATTAGTTAATTCTCACCACAACTCTATTAGGTAATGTCCATTGTACAGATGAGGAAACTGAGGCAAGAGGTCACACAACTAGCAGCTATTGGAACCAGGGTTCAATCTAGCAATCCAAATTGAGAATCTATTATTTTAACCACTATGTAATGCTGCTTCCCATTTCTATGTCTATCTGTCTATTTGTCATTGTAATTGGTATTGTTACCTACATATCTAATCTAAATCTATATTTACAACTACATCTATAACTATCTTAATGATTCACAAATCACGTTAAAGGCTCTGAAAATTTCTTTTGTAAAGAAATCAATTTAACTCTGTCTAATTAGATGATTGATTTCTAAACTTATTTGACACAAGATGTCCCCTACAGACCCTTTTCTTTCCTCTCTTTGCTTAGCTTCTACTAACCACTCATGTCTAGAATGTTCTAGAGTGCCATGAAAATATTATTTTGAGGATTTTCTGAAGGATGAGAATCTTGAATCCCAGATTTAGCTTTCTGCTTTATTTAGACCATTATTAATATAACCAGAAGACTCGAAATCCACGTGAGATTTATCCAACTTTTGTGGTCCTAAATGAATTTAAGGGAGTAGGTAAATGTGAAAAACAGAATGGACTCTGTCCTGAATATTAAGCTGTTTAACTGATGACAGATGAGTTAAATCAAGCCAAGAATAAACTGATAGTAGATTCTGAGCATTTGCACTTACATAAAATGGGAATAGTACAGTACGGCATAAAAAACACGAAATTTGAACTAAGGAGATTTTCATTTGAGACCAAATTCAACAAGTATCTGGAACTTTATTCCTTGTTATATGTTCAACGTATAATATAATATCTGATAGGTGCTTAAAAACATATATGTTAATTTGAACGAATGCTTGATCTTAAACAATTCACTTAACTTCCCTGGGTCATTAGTTTCTTGGTATATAACGTGGAAGAGAATTTCAACTTTCAGGATTGCTGAGAAAATTAAATCAGATGCTGTATTTGTAAGCAAGTCTTAATTTCAAAGCCTGATGTAAATGTCAGCTGCAAGAGCTGACATCATCAATAATAATAAACTTAGTTGAATTTGAAACCCAGTATCCCAGTTCACACCAGTTCCCTCAGCCATTCTTCACCCAGAGCTACACCCTGGGTAGGGGGTGCTGGTGTGCAGCAGGTATGCAGGGAGAAAGAAGCAAGCCCCTAGGATGGAAAGAGTTTTTAAAAGGCCACAAGGGACAAAGGGGGGACAAACTCTAAGCAAATTAGCTTCTGTCCTCGTGCCCAACACCCTTAGGTGTTGCGACCTTGGTGTACTCTTGATACAGAGTAAACTCTCAGTAATTGTTTGTTGAATTCAGCTAACTTACAGGTCTTAAGGTTTACTGAGGAAGTAGAATGGTATTTCCCTAACCTTCCCCTCAACTGTTCCTCAAAGCTACAAAAAAGATAGGATTTCTAATAATAAATCCAGATACCAGTGTCAACTCCATTCTGCTATAATGTATTTATTTCTTGGTGCTAGAGTAGAAGCGGCTGGGAAATGCAGTTTCAAAAAAGAAAAAAAGTGTTGCCTGTAGCTCACCCATCTGTAAAGACTGATAAACACTTGATTTTTCTTCCCTGATGGGTCCTCTAAAGCTACCCAGGCCAAAAGGGCGTCACCAGCCCCATATGACGACTGAGGAATTGAAATGTGTCTAGTCCACGTTGAGATGTGCTGTCAGCATAAAACACATACTGAATTTCAAAAACTTAGGATTAAAAAAGTAAAATAGCTCATTAATAATTTTTAATATTAATGACATGTGGAAATAATATGTTAGCTATATAAAACATATTATTAAGATTAATTCCATGTGTTTATTTTTACCTGTTTACTGTAGCTACTGGAAAATTACAAGTTATATATGGGGCTCGCATGGTGACTTGCATTATATTTTTATTGGACAGTAGTACTCTAAAGCAGTGGGTTTCAAATGTGGCTTGGGACATATTAGGGACATCAACCAGTTTCGTGGGTTATAACCTATATTTTTTCTTCATGAAGGAGAATAGAATAAACTATAATAGACTGGATTAGAATATATTCAAAACAGTATTGTTTTGTGAAATTTGGTTTCAATTTTACATATATATATATATATGTATGTATATATATATATGATTTATGCATTACATATTGAGTTACAAAGTAAAAAATATTTCTACTACCCATAGAGCAAAGAATGTTTGAACACCCCTTTCCTCAGTGATCCATATGAGACAGAACTTCCTTGAGTCTCAAAGTTCCAGGATAAACACCAAGACTGTAGGAATTGTATCTGACTAGGGAGATTCAGAGACCAGTCAGGTCAGTGCTGTAACGTTGAGTGTTACCCAGGGAAGCCTTGCAGTCTCTCCTGACATTGTACTCAAGTGGGAGAGAAGGGCGCCCGAACTGCCTGTTAACCTGCAACCCCCCAGGGGCTCCTGGACCCCGGTAGACAAGGGTGGGGGGCAAACGGCCTCGGGGTGCCCCGAGTACCCCAGGAGCAGGGAGCATCCCCCTCAAAGGCATGTTAGACCTGGTGTTACTCATTTTATCCAGAGAAGTCTGCTTCCTCCTTCAGCACATCTCTGCGTGCCCGGGAACGTTTCTTCTCCAGACAGCTCAGGGAATTCCCAAATCCAAAGACTTCTTCCCTCCAGATAATTACATTAGAAAATACTCCCACTGTACTTTCTGGAAGCTGAGCATCAGTGATCTCAGCAGGCTCCCGAGGCAGCTCTCTCTGCGGTCAGAGGTGGCTCCGTGTTGATTTAAGACCCCACAACAGCATGGTGGGGAGCCATCGTTTGAAAAACCCTGGCCCTACAGGTGGCAGAGGGTGAGCCCCACACAGAGGTGGTCCTGACCTGACCCAGTGATCAAGGCCATCACAGCTGTGGAAGCTGCAGCTGCCTCCATTGCAACAGCTGCTTGAGCCCACGCTGCCCCGGGGGTCCCAGCACTGGGAAGAAGGGCTCTTGTTCCCCGGGGAGGTTGGAAAAAGGCTAGTCTGCCAAGTCAAGTGCCGAGGCAGTGGGCAATGTGTAGGAAGAAAGGGTGCAAACTCATGCCATTGCTGCCAGCTGCCATGTACTCTGTTGGGTCATTGTCACCAAAGGGCCTTTTCATAGCTGATCAGGACCCTGTTTCAGGAATGGATGTCACAGGTTTGGAGAACAACCAGTTCTATTCCATGCTTTTGAATTACTTAGGGTACTTAGATCAAAATGCCTCCATGTCCCACCAACGACCTCGGGAAACATTGCTAGTCGGGCTAACACACTTTGCGAGCACTTACTTTGTGCTAGGCCCTGCATTATGTGCTTCAAACAGCCCCGGGAGATCCATACATTATTACCTCTATTTCACAGACGAAGAAATAGAGGCTCAGAGAAAATGTGTCCCTTGCCCACAGTCCCAGCAGGCTCAGCTCCAGACCTGTGTGAGTCCCTAGCTCCACACCTATGGCGCCGTCTCATCTCCCACTTACAGTAGACTTAATTCAAGATCTTAGACAACGGCTGGATGAGCCCACAATAACACCCACAAGTCTGAGCTCCAAGGTCATTGTAGTGCTTGGGGCAAGAGTCTGTCCCCTCCACACCCACAGGGATGCTAGTAGTTACAACACTCCAGGTTTGAGTCGCCCTCCAGGGTCTTTGAATTGATATGGCCTTCAAACACCCAGAGCTTTCTTAGCACACCCTGCATCTTTGCCATCTTTGCCAGCAGCATGTCTTCCATCCAAACTTGGCCACTGGCCTTTCCTAACGCCCTCTGATGGAGCCTAGCCAGACAGGCTGGCACGTGGGAACCTGGGCCTTCCACCTCCATCCATCATGCCTGCTCTGGCTCCTGCTCCAGTCGCTCCCACTGTGCTGAAACTTCGTCCACCCTCCTAGGTCCCCTGCTGTTCAGATTGGTCAGAAATCCCAGCATCGGGAGGGGAGCAGAACTTTCTCTGCCATAGGCCTCTCTCTAACAGACTCGATCCATTAATCTGATCAGGACTGAAACCGAATGGCCCCACAACAGCTACATGTTCAGCTCAATTCTACACACCTGTTAATGAGGAGAACTGTACAGAGGAAGCTAGTCACCCTGTCAATGCTTGCCCAGGCTCCCAACTGACAGAGAGGTGTGCTTGGTGGCAGGGGTGGACGGGGAAACACAGAAGCTGCTCCCTTGTTGGCATCTGCCCAGCTCCCCCCACTGCCTGGCCAGGACTGCCACCTGCCTTTCCTGTGGGACCCTGCAGCCTGGCAGCTGGTGTGGACCTGTGTGGGCCTTAGACCCGCCTTCTGGGCCTGCTGGAGTGGGACAGTACCACCGGGCGGTGCTCCCTCAAAGACAGCAAACCCAAGAAATGTGTGGGTTTAAAGTATCCGTTCCAAATACTGTGCACTCTCAATTACGTAAATGAACAGAGAAAAAAATTGGGGGGAAAAACCATGCCAAAATAACTAGTGATTTTTGCTGTGTCAGGATATTAAAAACATAACCTTTCTGTATGTTCTAGTTGGTTTATAATGAATATTGTTTTTCTGATCAGAAAAGAAAAAAAAAACCTTTAAAAAATATATGGACATATTGGGTTAGCTTTAGGCCATGGGTGCAGGCATTCTAACTCCCAAGGCTTATAATGTTTGGCACAGCCCTCCCTTTTCCCTTGGGACATGTGGGGTTTGCATCCTGGTTCTCTTTACGTGTTTCCTCTGCTTTTAGTTCTGACCCTAGTGGCTTTAATCCAGCTCTGTGACTTTCAGACCCTGGCTGCACCCGGCATAAGCCACATTACACACCTCAGTCTTCCCCAGCTCAGGACAGTCCACCTTGGCGTTGGACCTGAAGATGGCCTCCTTGGTCCCATGTCCAGCTGCTGTGGCCAGGTGAATAGCTTCACCCCCTGGTGCCCCTCTGGTTTCTGGGAGTCCAGTTTCAGGGAGCAAACACAGCCCAGGAACAACCAAGGGATAATTTAGGAATCAGTGTGGTTCTCTTTACATTCTAATCACCTTGCTCTGGGAAGCAGACCATTCCCTGGACGTTGTTGACCATCTGCGTGAAATTACGGCCCTCAATACTATGGGGCAAGAAAACGCACAACGTCCTGCTCAATTCAACAGTTACCAACTCACCATCCTGATTATGCCTCTCTAAACCCTGGGGCTTAGAAAAGACCGGAGAGGAAAGCTGTCCCATGAAGAACCTCTGAGCCACGCACAGATGGAGACCACCTGAGGCATCATTCTTCACGTTAGCAATGCTGACGCCTTTCCACTGGTTACGTGCCGCATCAGAGTTTATACAGTATTTTCACATAGACTTGATTCTTACTCTGTCATTCCCACTTTACAGATAGGGACACTGAGACTCAGAACAGTCACCTGACTTGTTCAAGCTCATCAGACCAGGAAAGGGAAGGGACAGGAGACCCAGAGAGATGTTGTGCCTTCAAGGCAGGTGCCCAGCCCACCAGGAAATGACCCCTCTCCCAATCTCTCTGAGGGGCTCCCTGGAGGGGACGAGCTATGGCCAGCGCACAGCCAACAATCTCCATCAAGTCCAAGGGCAAGAAGGCCACAAATCACTCCTTCATTTCTGAGAAGAATCAAGTAAATCCATCAGAGACTGACAGGGCCTGAGTAATCAGAGAATCCAGCTTTTCAGTGAAGATGGACGCGTGGCAGATAAAGACAATTGGGGGGTGTGAACCGTCTGACAGGTACCAAGGTCAATAATGAGAAACAATGTGACAGCGGCAGTAATCAAAAGAAAAGTGAGGGGGGAGACCTATGATCCTGAAACTCTCAGTGAGAGAGAGAGGGCAGACAGATCATTATTACCCTAACAATAAAAGGAGCTGATGGCTAGCAGAACAGCGTGTCCCCAGTCCCCTCAGAGTACCACACCCGCTCCTGGCAGCAGTTCTTCTGACAACACTTCTGGGAGGAAAATGTCAGAAACTGTGGAAGCAGGAAAAACCAATCTGTGTGACTATGCAGCCACCCGAGGAGAGAAGCCTGGCTGGGACCACGTCACACATACACATGACTGTATGCGTGTATTTAGAGAGATTGAGAACCGACTAAACTTCAGGATCTGTGCTCCATGCTGGGACAAAGGTTAACTGGATCACAGACCTGCCCTCTAGGGACCCTCCCTCAGGGGGACATGTGGGGGGTGGGGGTGGGAACAACTCTGTGGATAACTACTGTGATAAGTGTAACAACCAGTTCTGCTTGAGCTCAGGGAGGGAGATAAGTGTCACAAATTCCTTCTCACATGAAGGCTCCCCAACCTTCTGGACACATCCCTTGACATCCCAAAAGACTTTGGAGCCAGGCTGCTGAAGTTTGAATCTTAGCGTCATCACTTAACGGCTTTGTGATTTGAGACGAGTCACCTAACTATCTCTCTGTGCCTCAATTTCCTCATCTGTAAAATGGGGGTGAGCATAGTAGCCTGTGTGATTGCTGTAAGATTAAATGAGTTAATATATGAAGACCTTAGCAGGGTGCCTGGCATGTGCCTAGATGACGTATGTGTCTGTCAAAGACAGACTTTCCTTTCTTCATGGTGCAACCCTGCCTGCTTATGGCGATAAGTGGACCTCACCAGGCTGTGCGGTTGTGTCTGACCAGCTTCGCTGAAGGTGGTGGGGGTTTTCTTTCCAGTCAAATGCAGCAGATTTGAACAAACCCAGCCAGCAGTCCCACATTTTCAGTCATCTAGGAAAAGCCCAGAGATCTTGTGATTTGAGAGAAAGGTGATAAGTATTCATAGTTGATTTCATACTGCGGACCCCACTTGTAGATCAAAAATTTGAATCGTTCTAGATACATGTGTGGGTCTAGACTCATGAAGGTATAATATTCCAGAACAGTAGTAGAAGGCATGTTACTGCCTACCTCACAATTATCTTCCAACACAGCCCCTGAGAGAGAAGGCATGAAAACGTCTCAGAAGCAGTTTGGGAAATGGGCCCCCCCGTGGGGCTTCCCATTCAAGTGACTCAGGCTGGTGTCTGGCTCAGCAGGGGGAAGAACACTTTTATGAGTTCCCTGCGGGAATCCTTTGTGATAACAAACTAGGATCAAAGGAATAGGTTTTCCTCTTACAAACTCCAAAGAAAGGACTCAGTTTTGAGTGGTTGCTAGGGGAACCTGAGCCCCTCAAGGTGTCTTCCCCCAACTCTTCTAGGAGGCTTGTGAGATAAACCCACAGAGAGAAACAGAGAAAGGGACCCTCTGCTGACCAGCTTGGGCTGCTCCACTCTCTCTCCTCTGACCTTGGCTGCCAGACCCCACCCCACTTCCAGCCCTGAAGCTGAGACTCAAGGGGGGTGAACCCCTTTATTCTCACCCCAGCCAGCTTCTCATTAGAGCAGCTATAGATGGCCAAAGAGTGGAGAAGAGAGAAGGCTGAATTTTTATGGCTTGTTTTTTGCACCAATGAGCCTCAGTTTACTCATCTGTAAAGAGGGCCAATATACCCACCTTACAAACTTTAAAAAACGTGTAGGAGGATCACATGAAACGATGTCTATGAAAGCATCTTGAATGCTACAGTGAGCTCTGCACGTGCCAGGAGTGCTGTTACTCCGGCTCATGTTAGTGTTTTTCAAAAGGGGAAAGGTAGAAAGATCAATGTGAGAAAAAAAAAAATGCTGAATCTTTTCACAGGCAATGAATCTTATTCTCTGCTATGGCATGAAACCACACTGAACCATGTCCACTGTTAGGTTAGTTGAAGGCTGTTGTTAAAATGAAAATGTCACTGTTATTTATGGTGCAAGGCCTACCTGTTCCCAAATAGGTTTCCGGAAGGTGTTAATTTATTGCCAATACTGGGTCTTGTATTACTTTAGCATTTGACTGCTGAGGGAATGAGGCACAGAGGACAGGTGGGGACAGGAGAAATGCCTGGGTAAACAGCCCTTTCCGGGAAGCCAGGCCCCTGGTGGTTCCTGCAGGGATGAGCACGGGAAAGCTGCTGTCCATCAGTGAGCACTCCGGACCCAGACCACCAGGGCGAGTAGCAGCTGAGCTGTTACCATCCTTATACCCCAAAGGAAATGAGGTTATACCCCAAAGGAAACTTGGCAGAGAGGTTACCAGAACCGAGAAAGAGCGTCAGTCATGCACAGAAGGTCACCTTGAGAGAAGCAATGTCCTCCCCCTGAGGGACACAGCCAGACCTATGGCCCTCCCAGAGAGGAAGCCAGGACCCCTGTCTCCTGCGAGCTGGAGCTGCAGCTCTCCTGCTGGAAAGCTCAAGAGAGATCAGGAAGGAGAAGGGTAGACAGAGGGTCTGGGGTGGGGGGGCAGATGGGAGAGCTGCAGAAGTGTGTGTGCAGAGAGAGGGAGCCAGGCCCGGAGCAGCACACAGGAAGCCTGGGGGAGGAAGGAGTAGGTCCATCGGGGAGACCAGGACACCACACACAGGTTATTTCGGGGACAATCCCAGCCCATCAGAGACATTTTGCATCCTTTCATGGGCTTCTTTGTACCCTATGCAAATCGCACGTGGACTTCGGGAATCCTCCAAATATGCTTGGCTCACCAATGCCTCAGCAAGCGGCTATACTCAGAGCCCCCTCCCTTTCGCCTGCATTCTTCATTCGTCAGAAAGGCAGCTGCTTGTAGCGAAATGGTCAATTTTTGTCTTTGTTCAGACTGAAAACATTTAAGTCCGATATTTTACAATACATCTTCCGAATTTAGCAGTCACTTAAACAACATTTGGATTTCACTGGAGCCCCCTTTTCACAATCAGGAACAGAGATGAGACTGTGTCACTTAATGGGGAGCGAAATGCCTTTTGTCGGGACAGAGCGGGAGAGAGAGGCAATTTTAGAAATTATGTTCCCTGAAAACTGTCACTCTCTAAAGTCATGGAGAAGGCTGAGCTGGGCCTCACCGACTAAATCACTGCAAACTAACATCAACAACAAGCAAAACAAATGTTTGAGTTTTTCGCATCGGAATTCATCTTTGGGACCAATTGCAACCACAGGTGTGAAAGGGTTTCTTAATCGTGTCCTGCCCCATCGGAGAAACACCGATGGCTCGACAAGCCCACAGGTCCCAGAGCCCATTCATGAAGACACCAGTCAAGACTCGCTGACATTGTCTTCGAACCTTTCATGCCTGAACACACACAGTCACCCCTAGGTCACCACCCCAGGGACCATGCCCTCCCGCACGCATGGTGTCACTCTGAGTGAGGAGTCCCTCACTCACTTCCGCTGCCTTTTCCCCTGCTGCCTCTTTTCAAACTCTTTCTAATTCATCGAGACCCATCGCAAAGGCCACCTTTTCCATAAAGGCTTCTCTAGAGCTTCTTGCAGAGCACATGCTTCCTTCTGCTGGGCTTCCAGAAGAATTTCCCTAGACCGCTGATAGGATGCTCACCACGGTCGGCTGTTTACTCTCCACTGCCTTCCTCCTGGTTGCCTGGAGGGTTAGCTGAGGTTTCTCTAGCACACCCCTGACATCTCAATGAAGCCGAGCCCAGCTCCTGGCCTGTGATCGGTGTGTAACTGAACTGAATTAAGCAAGTTGTGCTCTACCCACCAGTAGTCTCAGCGCTTCCTCACATTTCAGTTAGAAAGTAATTATGTTATTTCATGCACTAGAAAATATAATTCACCTGTGTAGAGTCTTTGGGTCAGGGGGGTGCTATTTTTTGCTCTAAGAGACAATTTACACAATGAAGAAAAAAACTCCTTTACACCTTTAGAGTTGAATTTTCATAAGCTGTCACCTCCAACATACAAGTCATCTGAAGAAATTAATGCATATCCAATAGAAAAGCAATTATTCTGCTCCTCCTGGAAGGATCAACTCCAATATAGTTATGTCATAATTGAAAACAGCATGAATTTGATATTTGAATCTGTCATTAGGTATTTTTAGAGCAGATGAAGTATCTGGTATTCTGCCTGTGGGTGGGTATAATTTTTAAAGGTGACTATTCCTAAGATTTGTTAGTTTCTAAAGGCCCTAGAAATCAAACAAACAATTTCTACATTTACAATGATAATTAATTAGATGTTCTAAGGCCACGTTTATAAATTGTCATGGCCCCACGTTGGCGTCCTGGACCCACTGGCCCATGGACATCAAGCCCTAGAAGCATTGCTCATACATGATCAGCTCCTTTTCTCATAGGCCCACACAGGGCATGTAAGTTATATTCATAATCTAGTTTTAATGGAGTTTAAACTTTTGCAAAGACTGAAGATGGTCCTTTCAGAGACAGAGAACTTCCCCGCATTTGACCTTGGGGCTCCAGTGAACTCTGCTTATGCTTTGTCCTTTGACCCCTCTTCCCACTGCTCCCCATAACTCTATCCACCTTTCTGGCATCACCCCTCCATCTGGACTGGGTCCCTACCTCTTTAGGAGGCCTTCTTCCATTACTTCTCCCACACCTACCTCTGTTCACTGTTAGGAGTTCCTATTAAACTTAAAATGAGTGATTTTCAGTTTAATAATAAAAATGGACTGCCTTGCTTTCTCTTTCCATTTTATGTGTAGGAGTTTAGTCTTCTCAACTAGATTATAAGGCCCATGAGGGCAAAGACTGCTTTTTCTATTCTGAACCAATTTCTCCATCTGTTCTAAAGAGCATCGCAGGCAGGTGATAGAAATCGTTGGTCTGGGCTACAGTATTGCTGGCAATCTTTCTTACAAGGAATTTGCTTTGCAGTTTTATTAAATGTAAAGAAGATAAAGATGAAAAATAAGACGATGACTCTTCAAGAAGAATAATTGAACAGCAAAGGGTGACACGCTGTTCTCCCAGCTCAAGGAGCACAGACGAAAAACAAATATTAATGGTAGCAAAAGGTCAGACTGTTGGAAGAATTTTTGGCCAAAATAGTTGACACTAATTAGGAATTAATTATTTATAGCCTGCCTACTTCCAAAGGATAGAAACCACTGATGGAGGGAGGCTGTGGCATCTGTAACTGAACTGAGAGTCTGGAAATAGGATTCAGGATTTAGCTTAGCTCAATTGGGCAAATCATTCCCATACTTTAAGAATCATCTATAAAATAGGAATAGTCCCATCAACTGTTGTAAGTGTTAAACAGGGCTATATTTAATGTATATACTTATATGTATGTCTTCAAATGCTCTCCAGATGTTAAGAATTCTCTGGGGTCTATAAAAATTGGATCAATTCTCACCTAAATGGGCTCTCTATTAATCAAAAGTCACGGAGGAAACCTGGAAGGCAGACTGTCAGCTGCCCAAAAGGAAATAGGTTCCTCCCAGGGGTAAAATTTGCCCAGCCTTCCCAGTTGTGTTGTAAAATGGGAATGCACACTTGGGTGACCTCACACTCACTTCCAATCGCGAGACTTCATTCCTCCCTTGGTATTAGTCCCTTGCTTGAGCTCCGACACCCTAATTTTCAGATGAAGAAGGAATTGCTCTGAGAGGTCAAGTCCATTAGTGTTCTCACAGACCATACAAGACAGAGCCAGAGGACAAGACCAGAAGCCAGATCCCACATCCCAGCCACTTCTCTAGTCCACATTGACACAAAGCCACGAACAAACTGGGCTGACCACTGGTACTGAAACATGGTTGGGCTCTTTCCGGTTCTGCACCAAACACCCATCCTGAAGATTCCCAACGGGGGCTCATCAGCGTGCACGCAGCTCAGGAGCCTTGGGCAGCCAGACCTGGTGCGAGGCGACGCCCAAGCCTGGCTTCGCATACCCTCCCACACTGCTCTGTTCCACGGCCTTCTGACAGCTCTGGGCCAGCCATGCAGCCCTGTCTGCAGGGAGTTTTCTGCCCTCAGGTTCTTCTCAGAAATCTGACAGGCCCAATAAAGTCTCCGCTGATGGAGAGAGCGGGCTCCGCGTCCTCCCAGCACTCCTGGCGCTGCCTCTGCTGACACAATGGGGCCGGCTGTAATCACATTACACCTCGTCTTTCATAATTACTCTCTTTCTCCCAGTGACAGAGTATCCCAACGGCAGGGAAGGGAACTATTTTTAAACTATTTCTAACTAAAAAAAAAAAAAAAGCCAGAATCATTTTTTCACAGATATAGTTCTGGTTTATAAATCATCCCTAGGGACAGAGTGGGGACTAAAGTTGGCAGAAGCTAGAAATCCGAATAGAGCACTGGATGCCCATATTCCCCCTATAAGAGATCGCCTCTCCCAACCAGCCCCACAACCTACACATTCATTTGTTTCTCTCCCTTTTTGTCCCTGAGGTCTCTCTGCCTATGTTCATCTCTTCTATCCCCTCTCTGACTCTAAGAGAAAAACAAAAGTACAAAGGCACAGCTTCCGTGTGAGTGACTTCTGGCCTTTTCTCTTCCTCTCCGTCCCCTCCCAGACCTCCCTCCCACGCCACACCCCGTCTTCTTGCGGCTAGTTCTCCCCTCCCTTCTCCTCCAGTCTGTGTAAAGGTGAGGGCCTGCCGAATATTTTTCTATAACAGTAACAAAGCTCTTCAATGTGAGGAAATAAAGTCAGGCGAGGGCATGGGGCAGGGGCAGGGGAGGTCAGTAAGGGAAAGGAAAGCCATTTTAAAAACAAGCTTAGCAGGGGGCAAGAGTTTTGGCCAAGCTCCAGACCTCCCGGGACAGGAGGGGACAGGAGACTGTGCTTCAGTAACTTGGTACCAACTTGGCTGGAAGACCATCCTGCCATCCTCGTATCTCTTACAAATTACCCGGAGACACCTCTGGTGCCGGCCACGGTAATTATACTGATAAGGAAGCAGGAAAGGAGGCAATGAATCAGTGGCAGCTCATGGATTTCCTGAGTATCAATCTATCGAATTACTGCAACTCTCTGGCACTGTCATGTGTGGGGTCAATAACGATCTGTCTTGTTCACCACGGTCAGTGTATCATTGCATCGGGAGTCTATTATCTGTCCCTCAGGTTTATATTGTCTCACTCTACCTATAGAACTCTTGTCTGATACCCTGGCCAGCCGGGCACGCTGCCACGTTTTTCCCCCCTCCATTTGCTCTGCTTTTCCCTCCCCTCTCCCACCTCCACTTCATGTCTGGCCCATTTTGCTTCTAGTCCTGAGTCTTACTAGCTCTAATCAGAGGACGCATCTGAGAGATAGGAAGGTAGTGAAGGGAGGAGAAAAGGCTCTGCTGGTCCCCTCCGGCTTCCTAAGTTGTTTTTGGTGACAGATTTTGTATCTAGCTCAGCGATGCAGCCACCACCTCACACCAAAGCCAGACCATGGGTCTCAGAGCATGTAGGACCCACCTAAAGGAGACAGAGGTATCAAATACAGCACCTGGGTATGCCAAGGATTAGACCAGCCCTTCCTCGGAGGAAGTTGTGAAAATCTGCCCACTAGCATGGCTGAAAAGTGCCACAGAAAGAGACCTGGAGAACAGTCAGCATTCCTAGAGATATAGAGGAATGGGACACAGAGAAAGAAGCAAGAAAGGAAAGCTTTCAGGGACACAAGGAAGAAAGGCCACTTTGAAATAATTATTACGTGACACGAGCTTAGCAAAACTAAAGGCACAGTTATTAAGCAAACATTAAATAAATGTTAGTTTTATTGCCCCTTCAGCAGGCTTCAGATGAAGAGAGAAAAATGAAGCCCCTCATGCCATCCATCCCACCCTCTCTCCCGCCTGCCCCTGGAAGCAGACACACAAGAGAAAAGCAGAGAGGTCTGTGGTGTGGTTAACAATGGCTGTGACTGAACGTGGTGGGGACTTACCAGAGGGAACTCAGAGCAGTAAATGATGTCACAGGAACTGGGGCCCCCCTGGCTTTCTAGAACCGCTGTCTCAGTGGGGAATTGTCCTGCCAAAGGGCAAATTTAAAAAATGCCTCCTGGCTCCTCTAGGAACAAAGTTTCCCGGTTTAGAATTGCTCTTGATTCTTTGGGATGCAGTGGAGACTAGGCACCATAGACAAGCCCTCCCTCCAGGAGAGACGGAAGTGATTCCTGGATAGGTGGGAAAACACTAAGCTGAAAGTCATCGCTGTCAGGAAGTCCTAATTCTGATCCTAGGAGAAAAAAGTGTTCGTTTGTAAGTCTTTTCATGAGCATGGTCTGTGGCCCCTAATTAAAGCTGGCTGAGACATAGCCGTGAAGGGTAGACTATGGTCAGCGAGATCTGGGTTCAGTCTTGGCTGCTCTGCTCATTAGCTGTGCAGCGCTGGTCAAATTCCTTGGCCTTTCCTGAAGCTCATTTTCCTCATCTCAAATAATAGAAAACAAAAGAGGACCTACCATCATAGCGAAATCACCACAGAGCCCTGTTGGTTGTTTACAGCCAATCTGATTCATTGATGCCTCTTCTGATTGGTCGTTGCCTGAGCCAGACCAGTTACTAAATATCACTCCCCCCTCTCCTACAGGGTTGTTGTCAGGAACAAACGAAATAATATAAGGAAAATGCTTGGCTTGGTGCCTGGTAAATGCCCAGTTAGCTGTTGGTATTTGTTATGGATCGAATCGTGTCCCACGGAGAAGATAATGTTGACGTTCTTACCCCCAGTACCTCAGAATGTGACCTTATTTGGAAATAAGGTCATTACAGATGTAATTAGTTACGATGCGGTCATCCTGAGTGATGGGCCCCTCATCTAAAATGACTGATGTCCTTGAAAGAAGATGGCCATGTGAAGACACAGAGACACAGGGAGAAGGTCCTGTGATACAGAGACGAAGATTGGAGTGAGGCATCTAGAAGCCAAGGAATGCCAAGTGTTGCCGGCTGTCACCAGACGCTAGGCAAGAGGCATGGAATAGATTTTTCCCTCAGAGCACTCAGAAGGATCTAACGTTGCTGACGTCTTGATTTGGGCCTTCTTGTGTAGTTTTAAGCTACCCAGTTCATGGTGGTTTGGTATGGCAACCCCAGGAGACGAACACAGTCTATAGTGGGTAGATTCCTCAAAGCCATGAACTCCTAAAGTAACAGGAAAGAAAAGTCTTTAACGTTCATTTTAGTCCAGTCTCTTATGTGATGCTTGAAAGCCCATCTGCAGCATTCTTATTAAGTAGTCTTTCAGCTTATGCCTGAACCCCTCCAGTAACCATGAACTCACAACCTATCAGGACAACCCAATAGCTCTGACTGTTACAAAAGCTATTCCTTACATGGAGCCCAATCTCTGTTTCCCCATAGATTCCTCCACTGGGTAGAAACTACCTCCCTTGCCATATACAAGTCCAATCCCTTAGCATTTAACATCCCTTCAAATACTTGCATTTCACTGAACATGCCATGTGCTTGCACATATCAGAGTTTTAGCAAATGCAATTTCTTTTGTGTATAATGAACTTCTGTCTTCTCAACCTAAAGAGTGATCTATTAAAATCCAGTTCTGTATGACATATCTCCTCACAGACTAATTTATGCTGTGGGCAAAAACAGTACCAACATCTGTGCTTTGGGAAACCCAAGGGTCATATCTCTCTCGTGTACTACACATCTGCTATGAATCCTCAGGGGCTCTCTGTTTGTCGTAGTCAGGGACCCAGACTGAGAAAGCAGCCACCAGCCTGAACATGGCCAGTCACTCTGCCAGTCACTCTGGAGGGTCTCCCCTCAGGGATTAATGCCCCAGCCCAGAATGGACACATACCACTTTTTCTCACAACTTATTAGCCAGTCCTAGTGGCACGGCCTCACCTAACCAACAGGAGGCCCCAAAATATAGTCATGGACAAGATAGTCCTACCATGTGTCTGGAAGCCAGGCCAGAAACCCTCGGCCAGGGGCACTGATGACCACCCCACCCCCTCTGAGTAGTTTTCCCCACTGTCCCAGGACACAGCTGCTCGGTTCACCTCTAGCCCTCCAGAGCATTTTGTGTCCTTGTTAGTCCCAGTAATGATCACGTTACAATGTCATTATATACATGGTCGCCTCTCCTCCATGAGACTGAGCGTTTCTCGAGGACAGGACTAGATCATAATAAATACTTGTGATGTGGATGTATTTGAGAACAGTGACCATACTTCCAGTCAAAGCCAAAGTCCTATCAGTGGTTACAAGGCCATCTCTGATCTGGATAAGGAAAGAACCAGAACCATCATTCTGGTCCAGAAACCATATTTATTTTAGTGAATGCCAGGTACTAGTTAAGTGGTGTACAGATAATAACTCAATCATCACTACAATTCTGTAAGGTAGGTACTATTATTATACCCACCTTATAGATGGAGAAACTGAGGCCCAGATGATCTACTCACAGCTAAAAAACAACACAAAGGAGCTGGGTTGGAACCAAGGCAGTCTGACTCCACAGTCTGGATCTTATGTTTGTACTGAAATCGTAACCTCTCCAGGCAGAATTTGCTCCACTGTGAGATGGGAATAATCATAACGCTCCATCATGGGGTTTTCTGAGGGTCGAGTTAGGTCACGTGTGAGCCGCACAGAGCAGTCTCCACACAGCACACGTTAGCTTCATTTGTTGCCTTCTCCTCAGATTCATTGTTACTCACACCCCATCCCTTCGTCCTTCATCTTCTTAGTAGCTCTAACGCTGCCTTAGACGTAAAGTTTGTTAAGCCTCTTTTCTGTTTTACATAGGGAATAAAAAAGAAACACAATTTCTGTAAAACTGGTTTGCATTACAGTAAATGGATTGTTCTCTGGGGTTCTTGGTGAGTCGGTAACCAGCAGAGGAGCTAATTTATTATTTTAGCAATTTAAACAGGACCTCGGCAGAAAGGGCCCCGGTGATCACTAAGCACTGGGACGGTACTAATGAGAAGATTAGAAGAAAGTTCAGCACAAACAGTCCCAGATCATCACAAATGGACCCAAGGATTATTAACAACCACAATTACCTGGAACTGTATTATCTGCCTGGTTGGTTACTCTAAAGTCAACTTGTATTGAAGAGATGAGCTTAGCGGGGTTGATAAGTTACTTTGAAGTGGCTGGCAGGGCTCCTTCATAATAAATATCTGGGGAAAGACGAGGGTGTGGCTAAGCTTCCACAATGCCCTTCATCCTAATTCTCACCCAAAAGGGAGAGGAAGCTCTGAGCTCTGGGAGGAATAGCCTCTCCACTGGGCTCCCGGGGGCCCATCCTTGCAGGCCTTCTTTGCTGGAACCACTTGCCCACCCAGGGGGCCAGACTCATGCGTTCTAGGTAAGTGTTCTGGAAATCAAAACGTCCTTCTGCAGAAGCGGCGTCCATTTCAGGGATCCATCCCTCTAGGGGACAAAGCCCCGGGCTTTTAGGATGCTGGTAGTCACCGTCCCTTCCCGACCTCCCCTTTGAAAAGCTCCAGCTGCCTGCTCTGTGGCTTTTCAGGACTGTGTGTGCAGCGTGAGATTCCCAGTGCGGGTCTCAGAGGGCGTCTTGCTCCTGCTTTCTCTTGCAGATCCCTCCACGCCGCGCTGCGTGCTGCAGGCTCATCTGGACCCCAGAGCTGTGCTGAGAGGATGGGGGCTGACGGGGAAACAGTGGTCCTGAGGAACATGCTCCTTGGCGCCCACCTGCTCCTTCTGGGCTCCATGCTCCAGCCCTCGGAGTGTCAGCTGGAGGTGCCCACGGAAAGCGTGGAGAGACAGGCAGTGGAGGAGGAGGGAGGCGTCCCCAGCATCGCCAACTACAACACGTCCGACAAAGAGCCGCCCGTGGTCTTCAGCCACGTGTACAACATCAACGTGCCCCTGGACAGCCTCTGCTCCTCGGGGCTGGAGGCCTCGGCTGAGCAGGAGGTGAGTGCAGGAGATGAGGCGCCGGCAGAGTACCTGGGCCAGACTTCCGACCCGGAGACCCAGGTCACCTTCACCCACAGGATCAACCTGCCCAAGAAGGCCTGCCCGTGCGCCGGCTCAGCCCAGGTGCTGCAGGAGCTGAGGACACGGGTGGAGATGCTGGAGAGAGAGGTGTCAGTGCTGCGGGACCAGTGCAATGGCAACTGCTGCCAGGAAGGTGCGGCCACAGGTAGGGCCGGGGAGCAGGAACTTGCCATGGGTCTCCCGAGGGGCAGGGGAGGGCTGAGCGGAGAGGGAGAGCCCGCAGCCGCTCCCTCTGGACACCCCCGCCCTCTTCAAGCAGAAGGAAACCAGAGCCCCAGGCTGCAGCTCTCTGTTAACACATCCCTAAGATCTAAATGCCATCTTTGGCGTGGGGGGCAGGCGGGACTCAGCACCACTTGCTTAGCCAGTTTGAAATACATTAACCTGATTTTGGGGGGATGAGTCAGGTACATCCGTTCGGTACAGCGACTTCTGTGGCGAGCAGGGAATTCGATGTCTGTCTTCATTCACCTTTGGTTTTCACAGGCTGTTGAATGGATATCTATCCATGTTACCCTGAGGGACTAGAGAATGCAGGCGCTGCATTCACTCAGGCACAGCCTTTCTCCCATCTGAATACATGATAGTCATCAAGATCCCCGAGTACCTGTCCCTGTCTTCTCCACGAAGCCGGAAGTTGTGGCCCCTGCCGCCTCCACCAGCACACACATGTACACACACATTCACAGAGCTTATTCCATCCCCCAAAAGGCTGAGTGTCCAAGACAAGTATCTCTAGCCTCTCCCACCCCTGACTATTAACACTTATGGGTCACTGTCTGTGACGCTCTGAGAGAAGTCATTACGTCTCCAGAGCCAGACTGCCCGAGTTCAAATCCTGGCTCTGCTACTTACTAGCTTATGACTTAAGCGAGTTCCACACCTGTGTCTTCCTTTCCCCATTGACAAATGGTAACAGACTGTAATTGCAAGGAGTTGCTAAATGTCAAAGCATCTCTTCACATGAAACCCTGGCTTCTAGTAAGCCCCACATAAGCAATAGCTGTGACCAGCAGACCGTCAATGAGCAGAAATTGTGTCTGTCCCCTTATGGGCCCATCTCCTCTCACCCAAGAGGTACCTTAGATTCATGCCAACTCATTCCCTAATGAGAAGAGGAATTTGTCTTACTATCTTGGGTTCAAGCTTTCGCTTCTATGGGGTTCAATATCCCCAGGCTTTCACAGGAATGACAGCAGAAGGTGGCAGGCATGGCATTTTCACAGGGCCCAGAGGACTCGCATGTCCAGAGGGACATCACACATGTTCACCCAGAGACACAGTGAGATTTGGGGCAGTCTCTGAGTAGCGAGATATTTCATGGGTCTTCTCACCTCTTTCTCCACCTCACAACCAAAACTATAAATAAACAACCTGAAGAAGAGAAGAAAGTCCAGTTTTTCAGACCCCCATTCCTCAGTGACATCTGTCAGGTCAGTTCGCTTTTTCCATGGAGCCAGGAATAGAGGGAAGCCATAGCTGTCTGTGGACATGGGCTCTTTGCTGCCCAGGACGCTAGGCAGCTTTTATGGGTGGCTTTTTATCTGTTTCCTACCTGGCTCCCTGACAGACGTGGAAAATTATACAAGTGAGAGCTATGTTAAACAATGTCAGTGTAGTATCCTTTCAGAACCCCAGGGGCTGCGTGAAGTGGCAGAATTAAACAGGATATAACTTACTGGACTTCATGTCCCCAGGGCCAAGTGCAGAGAAGGATGCCAAACAGGGACTGGATTGGCGTTTGCTCAATACGTTTGTGTGATTCATGTTGGCCAGATAAATTCACCACTGTAGTTATAGAGCGGTAAGCGCTAGGACAGAGGTATGCGTCGAATCCTGAAACGATCGCAGCAAACAGTCTCTCAATGAGACTGAGTTTCCAGGAAGCCTTTGCGGTGACCCTGGTGCTGAGTTGTGATGAATGAGCAGAGCTCCACGGCAGGCAGCAGAGGGAGTAGGATGGGTCTATACGACCTTGCCCTGAATAGCAGGCTCAGCGCTCAGCCTACATCCCCTCGGGGCCCCTTCTGTCCCCACAGCACCTGCGTGTCTTTGTCAGGGGCTGTCCTTGGGCTGTGGGGACCTCCTTGGCTTGCCTAGAGAGAGAATGGAAGAGCCTGGGCACTTATACACCCAGGGACAGCTTTTAGCCCAGGGTCACGTGTCACCTGCTCTGTGACCAGAGCATCCTGCAGGATGGAACCCACGTTACCACCACCCCCCCCAGGACGTGGTGTGATAATGCAGCCTGGTTTGGGCTTCTTCCCTCCCCCAATCTTCCCCTGTCCCCAACCAGTTTCTCCTGCGAGCACTTTCTAATAAGTCCCTTTCACCTGACTCCTCATATAAAGGCTCCTCCTCGGGAACCAAAGCTGAGACACACTGAGGGGGGGCTCTTGACGACAAGCGACCCGCTCCCATCCATCCTCGCCCACAGCACTGTGCGAGGCACAGACAACACGTCAGGTGAAATACTTATGAAACTGATTACACAGGCTGAGCTTAACTCTCAGCAACATAAATCTGATCAGAGAGGTCTCTCCCCACCCCTCCCCATGCACCATCTACAGGAGGTGCCACTGCTGCCCTCTGACCTTCTCCTTGGCCTTTCCAGGACAGCTGGACTATATCCCTCACTGCAGTGGCCACGGCAACTTTAGCTTCAAGTCCTGTGGCTGCATCTGCCACGAAGGCTGGTTTGGCAAGAACTGCTCAGAGCCCTACTGCCCCCTGGGCTGCTCCAGCCGGGGCGTGTGTGTGGATGGCCAGTGCGTCTGCGACAGTGAATACAGTGGTGAGGACTGCTCTGAACTCCGGTGCCCGACCGACTGCAGCTCCCGGGGGCTCTGCGTGGACGGGGAGTGTGTCTGTGAAGAGCCCTACGCGGGCGAGGACTGCAGCGAGCTGAGGTGCCCCGGGGACTGTTCGGGGAAAGGGAGATGCGCCAATGGTACCTGCTTATGCCAGGAGGGCTACGTTGGTGAGGACTGCAGCCAGCAGCGGTGTCTGAACGCATGCAGTGGGCGAGGACGCTGCCAGGAGGGGCTCTGCTTCTGCGAAGAGGGCTTCCGGGGCCCTGACTGCTCGGCAGGTAGGAAGGGAAGCTCTGAGGGGCATCTGGCCAGCGTGGTCCAGCGAGCTAACTGGAAGGGGAAAGTGAGATGGAGGGAAGGTGAAGTTTAGGGAAAATGATTCCCAATTGGGTTGTGTTCATTTGCTTCCCAAGAGCGCTGATTTCTTGAGTCCGTCCCAATTGATGAGGCTGATTTGACAGGGGGGAAGGGCGGAAACCAGAAAAGGTCAAGTTCAGGATGAAAGATGGCTCTTACCCTTGGACTGGAGCAAAGGCAATGGTAATGGTGACAGCATTGCACTGTCCTTGAGGTAGAGGAAAGCCATGGGGCCACTCTAGGCCAGGCCACTCTAACTCAGAGGGCATCCAAGAGCTCGGCCGGTTCCAAAACGCCCCCTTTGCTTGGCATCATGTCTCGGACATGTCTTCTCACAATGCCGCCGTGTGAGAAAGCACTTAGTCTGTGCTTACCCGACTAACCAGCCCCTCTGGTTATTTTGGAGCTTACATATTGCAAAGTGGTGTTCATTTATGAAATGGTCTAGCGTCTGCGTGGAAAAAAGCATTTGTAGGCAAGGAATTAAGCGTAAATGGGAATAAAGCACTAAAGGCAACGCTCAACAACTCACATTTGTACCAATTAGTACAGAATATGGAAGGCTGTGAGTCACTTTGCCCAGACGAGATATAGTAAAATGGAACCAACCCCATATACACGAGTAGTCTACACCATGGAAACCAAAACAAAGGTAATGTTCTAAAATGAAGATCTAAATCCAGCAGTGGGAAAAATACCACCTTCTCCTTGGAGACGCCTTCTTTTTGCCTCAAGTCAGATGATTTTCATCACCTCACTATTGCCTCTCTCCTCTTCTGATGAAATGAGTGACTCTTTGCTGTTACATCAGAGTGTGTTTTCAACAGTACTGATTAAGCAACTCACTGTGACCCTTTCCATTGACAGTTCAGCCTGTACCCATGGGCTCAGGGTGCCCGTGGGGGAAGATTTAAAATTTAAAAATAACAACAAACAAATATTTTTAAACCTCCTGACAGGTTGATTCTAGGAATTTTTCTGACCAGCCTCTGACATCGGTTTACGGGAGAAAGCCTAGGAGGTCTCTTTAGCATCGTCCGTGGTTCACACCTGGATAATAGACCAGTTAGACAAGGTTCCTGCACCTGTGGCTTCATCTTAAAGCCTTTCCAAAGATCAATGGCAATAGCAACAACAAAAAAGAAAGCCTCACAAACATACAATCATGTACTGCTTAGGGGAAAAGAGTCTCATGTTCCTTCATTTTATTTCAGAGTCAGTTATTTCATTGAGCCTCCTAATTTTGTTCACTGAATTGAACAATCTTTCTAAAAATATGCTGAGGCATTCTATCAATTTTTCTGCAGGAAAATTCAAGCAGAAGTTAAGCCTCGATGTTTCTGAATGTAAAGTCACTAGGTAGTTGCTGGGGAAGGGGAAGCTGGAGTGTGGCCCTAGTTCCCGCCCACAAGACAGGCTCCATGAGGCCCCATCAGAGGATGCTAAGACTCCACGGGGACCACTGCTACCTATGGCGATTCGATAGTCCACATGCTTCGGAACAGAATTGATCTCTTTGGGGCTGGACATACCTATAATGTTGTTGACCCTGCTTTTCTACAGGGACAGGTCCCTTTGCAGACAGAATTTTAACCTGATCCAGGGTCCAGCCTGAACTGGAGAGAAACCATCCTGGTCACTCAAGGAAGACTCAGCAGCTGTCAGCACAACTACAACTGGGCTGAGTCCATACCATGAACACAGGTTCCCTCCAACACATTCCCTCTGTGCTGTTCAAGGAAGACTTCTAGAGGCCCAGATAAATTACTTTCCAGGTTCCCAAAGCATGTGAGGAAGGACAGTTACATAATCTCCATCTGTTTCTATAGCAACCCTGGAGCCACCACTCATCGCAGGAGGTACTGCTCTCAATGCCTGCCTTTTAAACCAAATGCCACGGGTCGCTTCCAGAGAAGTATCTAGGTCATTATCTAAAGTGCTACTTTGCTTGCTCTTTGTGAAAAGGCTGTAGGCGAGGGGGCTATTTGTCCACTGTTGGACATTTCTGGCCAGGTGCATACACGACAGTGTTACTGCTGCTCTCGCCAACGGGAGTGAGGAGAGAAGAGTGAGGAAGGCAAAAACATGGAGAGCCACAAAATGTACTGCCTTGTAGTTCATTCTTTCCTCTCTGGAAAGGGCATGGAAAATAGCTGCCCATTGTGTGGATTTTATTCTGAGGCCCCCTGGGCAGCTGGAGCCTGAATATAATTGAATCGTGCTGACGAGGTTACCGTGTTTGACTCCTGGCCTTGATCTTTGTTCATCGTGTGTCTTGGGATGAAATCTCAACCTTTCTGCCTCTGTTCTCTGGCTGTATGAAGATAATAGGACACACAAAAAAAGAAAACTCATGAATATGGGCACTTAAAACGGACCGTAGAAAGAAGCTACTCTGGGCTTCTCATTTCACAAATTTAAAGAACAGCAGCCCAGAGACCAGAAAGATGTTTCCAGAGCCAGACAGCTAATTAATGGTGGAGCAAGAATGAGAACCCTGGTCTCCTACCAACTTCTAGCACTCTTTAATCCTCTCCGGGATGCTAAGTAAAATTAAAAAATGTAAAAGCCACATACACAAAGAAATAGTCTTTTGATATGAACGTCAAGCCCTGTCAAATGATTTAAGAATAAAATTAGATGTTGGAGGTGGGAAGAGAAGCACATTAAACCATTTGTCCACTCCTACCCCCAGCGAGGGAGGTCAGCGCAGATGCTGGCCAGTGAGCTGGCTGAAACTCATTCCAATGAGTCAACGGGATAAAAGAACCACCAGAGCAGGGACTTGAAACAATCCAGAAAGCTGTTCCCTGGACTTCAGTCAGACCTGTGGGGAGTCATGAACGTCAGCTTCTGCCTCTGCCAGCACTGCGTCCAGCCCAACCTTTGGCACCTGAAATCACTTGCTCCTTGGAGCAAAACACTGCATGGAACTAGTTCTAACTGTTCTCACCACAAATGTGCCAAAGTGATGCAAGCCTACAAAGTAAACAGCATGGCTCCCTTGCAGATAAGCAACTTCAACCGTTCCTGAAGCCACAGTGGCTCCCTTTTGAACTGCCCGCTCTTCCCCAAGTTTCAAAGTGGGAACCCCAGAAAGGAAGGCTAAGTTTACTTTGCACCCACCCTAAGTTCCCTGGATGGAGGCATAGGACTCTTTTATAGTCTGCTTTGTACTCCAGCATCACTTTGTTGTGTAAGAATGACTGACACCCAGTGTACACAGCTGCTGCTCGATTACAGAGCAAGTGGTAATGGTTTCCTCCGTTGGGCTGTCACTCTCCAGAGGACTTCTGCCAGGAATGACACTTCCTGCTTTCTCATCAGAAGTGAAGGCAGTGGCACCACCAGCCTCAGGTCTCAAGGTAGAACTTTGCCAAGTTAAGTGCTCGAGAAAAAATCCTTCCACGCCTCTTTTTTACTTTAAATTCCTAAAATGCTCTGCTTGGAGCATTTCCTATTGTCATTATTAGTTTGATTTCCTGGAAGAAGGAACCCAAAAGGAATACTGGCTTGTCCCAAATACCCCCTGGGTTGTTGGTCACTTGAAATTTGGAATGGCCATTTCTGTCACTCTGACAGGAGAAGTCCTACACAGGAAGCCTGGAAGCAGTGTGCTGAGTCACAGGAGGCAAGCACCAGAGAACCTTTTTGAAAAGAAGTTTTTACCTCTAGGAGAAGCACCAGTCTGGAAGTCACCTCCTAAAAGAGTCTGAATTATTCTCTAATCCAGTTTCCCTTTGAGGGCTGTGTGTATGTGAAAAAAAGGCATGTGGCACAATCTGTCATCCATTTGACAAACTACAGGGGAAAGAACACAAAGTGTAGAAGATCTGGGTTTGAGAATCAGTTCTGTTATGACCCAATTCCCTGACGTTTAGTGAGGGTCTCAGTTTCTCCATCTGCGAACTTGGGATCATGAGATCTACCCCATGGATGTCATAGGGCTTCCATTAAAGGATTTAAAATAAAAATTATAGTTGGATGGTATGTCTGAACATGTTTTATAGATTGTCAAATGCTATGCAAATGTAAAGTGGTGTTGTTTACTGGATAAGAGGTTCTAGACTCGTTCTGCCTGGTTCAAACCCTAGCATATGTGTTGCTGCCTGTGCAAACCAGTTTCCTGACCTATAGAATAGGAGTAGGAATAATACCTATCTCACAGCATCGGTGAAAGGATGGAATGAGATAAGGCGTGGAAGACTGTCTGACACTGTGCCTGATGAATAATAAATACTCACGATAATCATACTGATAGGTTCTATTTTGTGTGCATTTTTCAGGCTATCCCAAAATTCTTAGTGCGTTCAGAGCTTTAATAATGTCAGAATTCGAAACTATATAAGCTTATAAATTATCTTTTGAAAGTTTATTTAAATTTCATTTACAGTTATTTAGTTTCATACATTTAAAAATTATATTTCACATTTTTTCTTTCGGTCACCATTTGCCATCTTCCATCAGAGGAAGCACGGCTATCTAGGCTGTTGTATACGATGAACAGTTCTGGGCAAAAGCAGTCGAAGCAATTGCCTACCATTGCAAATGTATGTCCCTAAATGCCATCCCCTGAGTCTGAGCTCCTCATTTCTGCTGCTGACAGAGAACAGGCATCCTCCACTCCCAGGTCCCGGGCACAGCAGCTGGCTCTGCCCTACGCTCTTGTAAAGCTGGAAGAGTGCAAATTCTCAGAGGAGAAATTCTAAACCAAAGACAACACTTAAACTAACCATGCCTCCTCTACATATAAATTGATCAACTAATTATGCCCATTTAAAGAGTGGCCCGATCTTTGATTCAATCTATATGCAGCATCAATTACAGGCACCCTGGAGTTTGCCTCCTAATTGGTCTTCAAGGTTCAATTATTAAACACCACACTGCAGGTGAATCTTCCCTTCTCAAGAGAACCATACATGAAAGGCGGTATCAGTGAGGTTTCATCTTTGGCAATTCTTTGAATAGCGTTTGAAAAGTAGAACACGGGAGAAGAGCAAAGCCCTCAAGAATGTTTCTTGACCATCATCCCCAAGATCAAGGCTAATAAAAATTAGTTCAACACAAGTTTCATGTGTTTCAAAATTTAAACAGTCTCCTTTTAACAGAGAAAATGACACAACAAAGTGTTATTGAATCTCTTCAGCGGTCCATGCTATCCCGGACTCACTGTTTTGGCGTCTTCTATTTTCCACGATAATTAGGAATAAGCCGTTATTTCCACTTGCAAAATCAAATATTGGCCCCCAGGGTCATCTGGTGACAATTACTTATTAAACTACCAAAAATGTTGGCCAGTGGTATGCTGTTAAATATCTAACTAGCTCCCTGTGGGGAAAAGAGAACAAGCCCTGCTTTGTAGCATTTGCCAATTTCCATGGTGTAAACACTCCCTTTGTGACCAATTCCAAGTACCAACATGATGCCACTAAAGATGGAGTTGGCAACAGCTATTCAGCCAAACACAATCCTATAGCATCTCCACCAGAGAGACACAGCCCACATAAATTACCTTAAGGGTGCAGATAAAGAGCGGAGTTTTGAGTATTTATTAGCTTTGTTTTTAATTAATGTACCCACTTGTGAGTTTATGAAGTTTTATCTTTCATAATGGCTGTATTTAACAACTGTCTTGCAAAATTCCTGAACATTTAACAGCCAACTTTCAGGAGCCAGTGGGAGCGGGCTTCAGCACGCCGCTAACTCAGGGCACTGTGGAGATAGGAGACCTGAGCACAGAAGGAGGAGAACCTGCCCGCGAAGGGAGTTATAACCTCCCACAGCCACTGAGCTGAGCAGCACATTCAGACAGGGCACGTGGGCGAGATGAGAGGCAGAAGTTGAGTTGAGGATGGGGAAGGCGGTCCTCTGAGCTCATGCTGTCTGTGTTGCCTCCCGGTAGCTGCCCCTCCAGAGGACTTGCGAGTGGCTGGTATCAGCGACAGGTCCATTGAGCTGGAATGGGACGGGCCGATGGCAGTGACGGAATATGTGATCTCTTACCAGCCGATGGCCCCGGGGGGCCTCCAGCTCCAGCAGCGGGTGCCTGGAGATTGGCGTGGTGTCACCGTCACGGAGCTGGAGCCAGGTCTCACCTACAACATCAGCGTCTATGCTGTCATTAGCAACATCCTCAGCCTCCCCATCACTGCCAAGGTGGCCACCCGTACGTACCATGTCCCCACCCTGCTGCATCGTTCTTTTCTCCCACATGAGATCATGGGCATTCATCATAATACACAGTGTCTTGTCTTCATTCTCCGGGGACGCCTGCAGTTATCACTGCTCTCAAGGGGCAGGGCTTCCGACGTGGCCCACTTAGGAGAGGGGACAGCCTTAAACAGGCACTGCCGATAAAGAGAGTTTCCAGATTCAGTCAGCTCCCATCAGTGATAGAATCAAAGGACAAAAAGTACTTTAATGACTGAGCTATGACTTGTTATAAGCTAGAATCTGAGTGGAAGTCAAGGAAAGTATGAGGATTACGCAGACTTTGAATCGAGTTCGAGTTTCAAAACCAGGAGATGTGAAATAGGAGGTATCAGACGAAAGGGCTAAATACTAGGTCACAGATGGTAAGTAATAGCAGAGTGGGACAAATCTTATGTAAAACCATAGCTGAAAACACCCACTTCTCATAGAGAGGGGGCATCATTTCTTGCCGGTCTTTGGTTTTGCAAAATATCTTGATAGTTCACTTTGGTTATAAAAGTCGAGGCTTTAGAATACGGATTAGAAAAATTCAATGGGCAGAAAAAGAAAGCGAGACTGAGGCAGAAACAGAGAGCAAGCTAAACTGCTCACCATGAGAAATGGACTTTTTTATTTCAGACAGGGAAATACTCCCACAGGTGTGTATCCATATAGTGTATGTTTATTGAAGCATAGAGAAATTTTAAACGGTTGCATGCCAACTATTAAAATTGACTACATTAAGGAGTAAACTAGGAAGGCACTGTTCTTTTCTTTTTCTCTTCAACCATCTTTTCCGACACCCCTTACTTCTCCAACTCTCGGACGCCAGCTAGGCAGCCAACACTTCAAGTCAGTTCTGACACTATTTACCTGGAGTGAGTGTCAGATCCCACAAAGTTAGGCCACAGTCTCACAGGACTGCCCCCACTTCAGGTACCAGTCACAAGTCCCAGGTTGTCACCAGTACTTCTGACCCACTGGCTATAAATTCAAAGGGTTCCCATAATCCCTTTAGATTGGATGATTCATTAGAACAACTCACAGAACTCAGGGAAGTGCTTGACTTGACTGTTCCTGGCTTATTATAAAGGATACAAAGCAGGAACTGCCAGGTGGACGAGATACACAAGGCAAGGTGCGGGGGGAGGGGCGAGGCGCTTCCATGCCCTCTCTGAGCACAACCCCTAGCCATGGCTTGGTTTTTCTGGAGACGATCGAGGGGCCCCAGCCAACAGGTATCTCGTAATCATACAAAAGACACTCATTACTCCAGAGATTCCAAGGGCTTTAGGCGCTGTGTGCCAGGATCCGGGGACGAAGACCAAATATTTATTTTAATTATATCACAGAAATTATATCACACAGAGATTTTTAGCAGCAGCAGGGAGCTAGGACAAGAAGTGACCATGAGACATAAGTCCCGGGTCAGCCAATGAGACTTATCACCAAATATGGGATAAGAGACTGGAGCCCATATTATGTAGATCTCAAATGACAAGATGACATTCGCATGACAAATGCCATGAAAGTTCAAAAAAGGAGGAGGTCAAAGTAAGAAGACGTGGCTTGGAGGTTTCACAGAGACCCAGGGGCTTGACCTGAGCTTTGAAGGATGCAAGGATAGGGACAGGCAGAGGGGACAGGATTTGAGAAGTCGTCTTGTCCCCTTGCTTTTCAGATGACAAACACCTTGTTAGCATATTGGACTATTCCTATGAATGCTGACTCTGTTAATATGCCTATAATTATCTCTGTTTATATTTGACTTTTTTTTTTCAATTCCTCTGGTGCCTGAGAACTAGTTTTAAATATCTGCAGTGATTGTGGAATGCAGGTCACCATCTGCCGCTTTCCCCACCTTGCTCCGAGATGAGTCACCACAGCAAGCACCAGGCCTGGCTCCCAAGCGTCTTCTCTTTGATCCATGGGCACATGCAATGATGAGGTTTCCATCTCCTGTGTCATTTCTGATGCCAATTCAGGGCATCCCCTCAGGCAGGCTCCCAGGTGACAAGGACAATTCATGTAAACTCACCTGACATGCCTTCATGTGGGCTCAGAATCAGCCCCGCCTTCCCACCAGGAAGCGTGAGGAAGCTTCCACACAACAAGAATGAGACGCTCTGTTTTTCAATGGGAATATCCCAAGGGAAGCAAAGCTAAGATGGGAGCAGGCTCCCCCCAGAACTGAGTAAAGTCACACTGGCGTATTTCAGGGTCAGTACTTCCACCTAGACCTGTCCGTGTGTGTGTGTGTGTGTGTGTGTGTGTGTGTGTGTGTGTGTGTGAGAGAGAGAGAGAGAGAGAGAGAGAGAGAGAGAGAGCAGAAGAAGGAGATTAAAAGAGGAAGAAAATAACAAAATAAGGGAGGCAAAGGTGAGTGAGGGAGAGAAGAGAGAAATAATAATGGGACAACTGGAGAAAAAGAGAGAGTGAAATGAGAACAAAAACCCTGCTGTTGTCCTTTGTATGTGCCTTTGCTTTGCTCATGGACATGAAATGGAAATTTCAGACCATCCAAGACTTCATGGTTTGAGCTAAAGAAAATACTCTTACTGCCCATCAGAGGATCCGAGTTTCTATTCTGAAATGGGCTTGTTCCACATCTTTAGCCAACTCTGTGCTTCCCTTTTCCTGGGTATGAAATGGGAATGCTGATGTTAGCCATTGTATTGCTTCTCAGGAATCCGTAAGGCCTCCAAAGACAGCATTCGATTTCTCCAAAAAAAAAGGGCATTACGTTAAGTTCTAAGATTTACCACACTAGTAAGGAAAGTGTGACTTATGTATTTTCATATTAACCTATTAGGTATTGAAAGCATTAAAAGTACTGATTAGCTTGTTAGTTATGTTTACTGAACACTTTGCACAGGGTCACCATGGAGTGGGCCAACCCTGCGTCTGGGACCCACCGTGTATGTAGTAAAACAGGGCTCATCCACCACATCCATGGCATGGCGGGGGCGCCCCGGGCCAAAGCCCAGGTGGTGCTGTCCCTGCCAAGGAAGCCATGACACGGTCTCCCGCCATGCTGTGTTCCAGATCTTTCTACTCCTCAAGGCCTACGGTTCAAGACCATCACAGAGACCACCGTGGAGGTGCAGTGGGAGCCCTTCTCTTTCTCTTTCGATGGATGGGAGATCAGCTTCATTCCAAAGGTAAGGCCCACTGCCAGACTGCTAAACAGCCTCGTTTGGAGTCTTTCTACCCTCAGCGTGAAATTGGACAGCAAAGAAGGCACTGCCCAATCTCTCTCTCTCTCTGCACCACTCAGGACACAAAGGGGCATTGTGTGGGTGTCTGGGCTAGAGAATATTCCTTTCACAACGTGTGGTGAGAACCCCGCGATGCACATACTGGCCTTAGATGACAGGATGTGGAAGCAGCAGACACCATCCCCAGCTCTCTGCTCAGGAAGCTCTAGCGTTTAGCAAGCTGTGATTTTTAGCCAGTCTGATAACCAGACCTTCAAAAAGCTGGGGCTTCTCTTTAGGACCTAAGGGAAGCCACACTGAACCCATCACGTGATCTGCTCTCAACTTCATGCTGTACACAGATGCACCAAAAGTCAGCTTACGTGGCTTCAGTCTCTAAAGGTTAGAAGATTAATGCAAAAACACCTTTTATAACCTGTTCATTGAGAAAATTTTTTCTTCAACCGATTCACATTCTTGGCCTTTGAGTTAAAAGTATCCTAAGATTCCTTTCTATTCTTTAAAGTAGTATTAATCTAAAACTAATGTTTCCAAGTTGCCAGAGATACCTGACTAGTTCTAGTTTTCCAGGATCTGTTGACCCTACTGATGTTTTCCCTCACTCTGTCACTCATGGGGGTATAATGTTTTCTTATACTCCTTCCCTCTGTCTTCATCTTTCAATATCAAAGAGCATTTCTTCAGTCGTTCATCAGACTTAACGACACATGACACATTTTTGGCCAATAAGACTGTGACGACACCCTTCTTAGAGGCATGGATGGTTGGAGCTATGAAAGACCTTCAAGTTCACGGAGTACAACCCTTCATTTTAGATCCAGTTTGTGTAGTCTACAGAGACTAAGACTCTGCAAACTTAAATGACATCAGGCAGCTAATTGATGGCAGGTTTCAAACAACCACCTGGGAGTCCACTTCCTATTCCAGGCCTCTGTCCACTAAACCAGGATGCCCCCTCACCCCCGCTTATGTGGATACAGTCATGTCATCGCATGCTACATACATCTAAACAGACATTCTATACAAATACTATATCATATGTCTTATTGGTACTAACATGATCAGTAAAGTATGGCAGGCAAGTGGGTTTATAACAGTTCGGAGAGAATGATGTCACCATACTGCTCAGGCAGAAAAAAGCAATGCAGGTTTGTCTGCTATATGTCTAACGTGAAAAATAAGAGGGGTTGGCTAGGGCATGCCAAGGTCAAATACATGGCCACATAGAATACCGGTGCGATCTGTAGGTTGAGGCCACTGGGGGGCATTTGTCACACTGATTTATAAGCGTATGGCTCCAAATTACATATAGGGCATTCCAAAGGACAGGAGAGAAGGGCAGTGCCACAGAGTTCTCTTTGTCTCCTCCATTTCCAAGGACACGCATAGAAAATGTATAATAATAGACAGACAGCTAGGTAGGTGGGTAGGTTGGTAGGTAATACGACATCATCACGTTGATCTTTCTCATTTCTCTTCCACTGATTGGTCTCTTTCCTTTCTCTTTTGTATTATTCTTTGTTCCATGCTTCCTTTTTCTCGTCTCTGTCCTTCATAGTTGGTTGTGTCACTGACTCCTAACTCATCTGGGTGAAAGGGAAATAAGACATTGACAAATTTGTACCCAGTGTAACACCATGAGAAACTCCAGACATAGCAAAATAATAGCCCTGGCTCATTAAAAAATGGGAATGTCTTAGTTTGGAAAATGCTGTGTTTGTACACGGAGATGTTTACACACACACACACACACACACACACACACACACACACACTCTACTCTTCTATAGCCAGGGACATGCTCATCATGATAAATGCCCAAAAATCTGATGGATATTAACTGTAACCATCATTTTATTTATGGCAGGAGCCAATTTACATCATTTTATTTATGGCAGGAGCCAATTTACATCACCTGATGACTAATTTTTATTGGAATACTTGATAGACTCAAAAGGCCAACGAAATGTCCTTGAAAATTGGTTTTCTCCATTTGCCAAATCCTCGTAGAGTGGTGGCCTTCTTACTGAGCCTGCTGGGAGTTGTCCTGGCCCCAGACGCCCAGCTCCCAGCATGGGGGGAAAAGAAGTAGTTCCCCATTTCTAATTCACAATGTGCAAACAATGGAACCCCTTTCTCTGCCAGTGATTGTCTCTTTTGCTTTCTCTGCTTCTCCCTTCCCCCCCCCACCCTCCAGAACAATGAAGGAGGGGTAATCGCCCAGCTCCCCAGTGATGTTACCTCCTTCAACCAGACAGGACTGAAGCCTGGGGAGGAGTACACTGTCAACGTGGTCGCATTGAAAGAACAAGCCCGGAGCCCTCCCACCTCGGCCAGCATCTCTACCGGTGAGTGCCTCCAACCTCCCCCGCTCTGGTACCCACCCCGTCACCCAGGGGAGAGAGCTGCAGACTCACCTGAGAAATAGACAGACAGTGGGGTGCTAGGACTTCTCCCGGAGCTGAGAACCATGTTGGTACCTGAAGATGGAGCTACTCTACCAGATACTAAGATGAGCATCTTCCGTATTGCTTCTCCTGGCAAGTACAGAAATCTGGGAGAGAATTCTCTGGGGAAAATTCTTGGCAAAGATTTCCAGTGTATTTCTTGTGATCTGACTCGTCAGGAGGCCTCCTTTGTCAGCCCCTGGTATCTTGAGCTTTGGAACCAGCAAGGGCTGACTCACTCTTACCTACTGTGAGATTGGAAGAAAGTCATCCAACACTTCCCAAACCTTCATTCCCTTTAAGATGATGAACCATAATACTTCCTTTCTGGAGTTGACAGGAGGATAAGACAAAGCACTGGGAGTGACTAGCACTGTGTGGCCAAGAGTCCGTGCTCAGTACCTGGTACACATACACAGACTCAGAGAACACACTTGGAAGTGAACGCGTAGAGAACAAGTCGTTTAAAACCAGTAGTGTCGGCTGGGTCTCTGTTCAAGGTGATGACTTCAGTTGATTACTCTTTCATCCCCACAGTTCGTCTCATGTAAGATCATATTTCTAGGTTTGATTCATTAACTGTGTTGTGTTTTGCCATATCGTTTTCTTGGTTGACAAAGGCTGTTCAACTTGAATGCTGTACATGAGCCATTGGGGTGCGCGTGTGGAGGCCCTCACCACACATTTTCACAAGTTATAAATAGCATCTGGAATCATTCTCGGTTCTCATTTTATGGATGGGAGAGCTGAGAATCGAAGGTTAAGCAACTTTCCGTGTTAGTCACGGAGATATGTGAATATTGGTACAGCTTTATTTTTCATAAACAGAAATTGACACCTAAGAAAGCCAGTCATGGGTCGAGGACAAAGGCCGAGTTGGCCAGAAAAGGGAAACACAGCACTGGGTAATGAGACGTGTTTGGATAAATGAGTCATACTTTGCTCATTGGATCCAAACTAAACAGCATCAGGTGCTGAGGCTTATGGTCAGTCTAGAAAACATTGATTTAAAACTCTTGTGGTATTAGATTATATTTCATTAAAGCACTGGGGTTCCATGGCTGTGCCCTGAGACAAAGACAAAGTGGACATCCAGGCCTCTAATTACTCTCACTTCCATGCCCATCACACCCTTCAACTAAAGCAGCTCCATTTTTATCTGTTTTACACACTCATTTAAGATTTTCTTCTTAAAAAAAAAAAAAGAATATTATCATCCCAAGGAAGGCTTTAAAACCAGTGTTCTAATCCAAATATGTTTTAGAAGCAACCGCATAGCCATAAAACCTAAAAGTTCTCTGTAGGACTCTCTGCAGATGCTAGGGGCTTTGCTCCCCGAGGTTATCTGGAACCCTACGAGCTGATATCTCATAACATGTATATTCTCTCCTCCTTTGATATGAAATGTTTCAAGGTCCCCAAGTCCTTCTGGGAATTTAATATTCAGAAAGCATTACTAGAAATCCAAAGGCCAGAAGAAAGAGATGGTTTGTAAGAGGGCAGAGAAGAACACTGCAGTTGTAGAATGTTTTTCTTCCAAAGTACCGACAGCTCTTAGAGAAGATAGCCCAACCCGACCTTAGTCGTCTACTCAAACCACATTTTTTATGAATTTTGCAGTATTATTTGGTTTGGAAGTTTCTTAAGATGAAAATTCAAAAGTCCAGATCTAGAAATTTGTGGTAAAGCTAGGGAGAATTATTTTTCCAATTAAGAAAAAATGTCCCAGTTAATATATTGGCATTGTATACCGAGACATGAAGAAATGGAAAGAAGAATATTTATTCCATCTTACTTTTTGAGTAGGACTTGTGTTTGTTTAGAAATTAGGGCCTAAGTTGAAAGCAAGCTGATACCTCCTTGACTGGAATGGAACATCGCAACTAAGTGGCCAACTCAAGGGCAGAATCCAAGAGTGGCCACAGAAAAGATGGTTGGCTCCCAATCCTGTCTGCTGTTTTTAGAAAACAATTGTTTAATTCTTTCCTTCTGCTGAGGTCTGACCTACACCAACCGCCTCCTATGAAGCTCTGAGTCCTCACCAGGCTCTCAGACTGGCTTCTTCCAGGCAGGTCATTTGGGGAATACAAATTACAAGACTTCCTGCAGCTGGAACTATCTTTTACACCATCATGTTCTAATATGGGCAATCCATTAAGACTAGGGTTCGGGAGATAAAAAGAATTGGAGGACAAAACTCTTACATGGTCATTTGAGTTTCTGTGACTTTTTTTTTTTTTTTCTAAGTAAGTTCCAGTTCATTCAAATGCTTTCCCTTCTTTCTCGTGGATACAAAGGATCATCCATTCATTTCATATACGTAACACCAATCTACGAGTGTCTACTATGTTTCAGACATTATGCTTATAGAGCAGCTAGGAGACCATTTCCCCCATTTCACTGTTAAATGAAATTTAAAAGGCCCAAGTTATCTAAAACCACTACATACAGCATGCTGAAAACATCTGGATGTGTTCTGTTAAATCACATTATTACCCTAAATATGAAAAACAGAACTTTATTTTAACTTCAAACCAGGTGGCACCAAAATTGTCTGGTGATTTTCATTTTGGCTTGTGTTAGACCAAAAATCCTAAGCTGCTTAATAGAGAACAGGACCGGGCTAGACCCAGAAAGAGGATTGAGAGCCCAGGGAAAGGTTCAGGGTCAGACTGAGACAGTCCCAACTTAGACACTCCATTCTGGAGACAGAGGAGGTGGTGGTCCAGCGTGGATTGATTACAAAACCAGTCTCGTCAAGATTTTCTGGTAACAAGGAAGCAAAACTTTCTTAACTAGCTAAAGCAAAAAAAGAAAAATTTACTGGAAGGACACAGAGTGTCTCATGGAACCCCAGGGCCAGAAATGCATCTGGGTCTCATGAGAGACTTGAACCAGAAAATGGAAGTCGGGAATCAAGTTACAGTCTATATCTAGAAGCTCCACATAGTCACTCATTTCTGCTTCTCTCTGTATATTTGCTCCTAAAAATCTGCACCCAAATCCAGTAGGGGAGAGCACGGAGGTTCCCCACACCAAGCAATTCTCTGAGACACCAGCTGGGTGTCCCACCATTCAGCTCGGTTCTGACACTGTCTACCAAAAGAGAGCATTCAGATTCCACAGTTGAGGGCTCAGTCCCACGAGACTACCCTCCGTTTCAGATGCCAGTCACAAGTCCAGGTTGTCACCTGTGCTTCTGACCTACCGGCTACAGACTGGAGGTTCCCATGATGCCCTCTTTACGTTCAATTAATTTGTTAGAGCAGCTCACAGAATTCAGGAAACCCGTTTGCTCACTAGATGACTGGTTTATTACAAAGGATATTAAAGGATACAAATCAACAGTTAGATGAAGAGATACATAGGTCCCAAACAAAGGAACCTCTGTCCTCGTGGAGTTTGGATAGGATGTGGTAGCACATGGAAGCCTTCTGTTTCTCCAACCTGGAAGCTCTCTAAACCCAATCCTTTGGGGGGTTTTATGGAGGCTTCACTACATAGGTATAATTGATCAATTGACTAGAAATCAGGTAGGACTGAAAGTTCCAACCTTCTGATCACACGGTTGGGTCCCCTGACAATCAGCCCCCGCCCCCTTCCCTCTCTCCCCTCCTTTTGTTTCTCTCTCTCTCTCTCTCTCTCTCTCCAGCTCACATGTTTTCTATTTAGGTGTGACTAGGGTAGAGAATGGCCACACCAGCTTTCATGATTCAAATCTAAGTAGCCAGAGAATCAGAGTCTCTGGTTCCAATTCTAAATCCTTGAAGAATATTAATATGAATATGAATCAGCTCCAGCCAGAGGGGTGTAGTCACATAATAAATGCAAACATGGAAGCTGGGCCTACTCTTTAGAAGGTCATGAGTAATTCACAGAAGAGCATGCTGGCCATGCAGACATACCATGAGAAGTGGAGGTCATTTTCTGTTTTCCCCACTAAGTCCTTTCTCTTTCTATTTCCCCTCCACATTCTTTCACCTTCCCTCACCCCCACCACCATCTAATTCCATATGAACAGGACCCTATGTGGGTGCTAGAACCATGGATGGTGGGCCCCCTAGGAAACCATCCAGCTTTTCTAGGGTGATGCCATCCCATCATGGTGTCCCCTCAGCTGCTTAGCGTCTGAGGCAGGACGCATGAGGGACATATGCTGAGTAATCTTCAGGGACTATGTGTGACTGCAGTGTCCTTCTGGCTCAGGAATATGCAAGAAAGGTGGGGGAAACATAGCCCACAAGAGACTTCCAAAACTGAAGTTTTTTTTTTAAAAGAGAGTTTCACCAGAAGGTATGTTTCATGTCACAAATGCAAATGTCTGTTGGGTGTTGGTAGTCTCTTAGCAGCTGGCTTGACTGAGTTGTTCCTATGGCTGAACAGGGACATTTTTGGGTACTCATGATTCCCTGTTTAGCAACCAAGTTGGACGTCTCAGATGTTTAGATACGGCTGATAATTTTATAGATCTTTCCTCGGGGATCAAAGAAGGTGAGAGCTGGGCAGCAGGGCGTACCCCAAAAGTTCAGTTTTCAGTTCTCTGTCCCACTGTCTGCAGATGGAAGCTGTGTTGTCCCTCTCAAGCCAGCAAGTGCTCTTCCCCTGCTCAAACCGGGACAAGCCAGCACTGAAAATCCAGAGCCAATGAGAGCAAGATTCGGGCGAACTGAGTCCCAGAGCCTGTTCCCTCATTGCGAAACTATGTGTCCACAGGAAAGAGATTTCTTCCACTGTGTCTCATTTTCCTCATCTGTAAAACAGGATACCAGCATCCATCCTCTCCCTGACTGACCAGGCTGATGTATGAAGGAAGGGAGAGAGCGAATGTCAACTTTCACATGCTCTTTTCTCAAACTGTCTTTTCTGTTCGATCCTTCTCATTCAGTCATCGATGGGCCCACACAGATCCTGGTGCGAGATGTCTCTGACACGGTGGCCTTCGTGGAGTGGACCCCGCCTCGAGCCAAAGTTGATTTCATCCTCTTGAAATATGGCTTGGTGGGTGGGGAAGGCGGGAAGACCACCTTCCGGCTGCAGCCTCCCCTAAGCCAATACTCAGTCCAGGCCCTGCGGCCCGGTTCCCGTTACGAGGTGTGGGCCAGCGCTGTCCGTGGGACCAACGAGAGCAAGGCCACGACCACTCAGTTCACAACAGGTGAGGCTGTGGTGGGGGTAAGGCACGAGGAAGGAGCGAGGGGGTGAGCCTGCTGGGGGTAGGGGTTACTGAGGGAGTGAGGTGACGCGTGCTGGAGGGTCCATGTTACCACAGATATGGCAAGAAGGAAGCGAGAGGTTTCGGGGCCTCTGCTCCCAGCCTGACCTGTAACCGGATACAAGTCTCTTCCCCGTGGTCTCAGGTTTCTCATCTGTAAAATGAGAGCTCTGTCCTGAAGACATTCACGTATCCACATAACTAGCCCAAGGGGCACTTTGGGGAGAGTTAAGGAAAGGCACAGCTGCCTCGAGACAATATTGCTATTAGCTGGATACTAATAATTCTATAAATCCATTATGCCTCCCCCGCCATGATGGCTCCCATTGGATGTGTGGGAAGCCCCACCTGCCTGACGGGAAGTAGACCTTCACTGGAGATTCTGTGCCTCACTCTGCCATGTGGAAATACTACTGAGAAGGCCAGTGGGGGGCCTGCCTCCCACAACCATCAGGCTGAAGTAAGCCCATGTCAGTGCTGCCTGCCATGCCCACCCACCTGCTTCCCAAGGCTGTCGGTCTGTTAAAGAGCTTCCCCGACAGTCAGGAAAGGCCAGACCTTACAGTGACCTGCTCCCTGCCTGTCATGGAGCCCATCAGGCTGGCCATCTAGTAGGCAGATAGGACAGGCACCATCCAAAGACAGACTTCCTGGCACCCTCACAGGGCCTGTGATCACGTAGTGTGACCCAGAATCTCAGTCTGGGCCCCTCTGCCCTTGGGAGGTCACATGTCAAGGAATGTCTCTGCTAACACTCAGTTGAACGATCAAAGGAAACTGCTCGTATCCGTAAGACCCAAGAAGCAGCGTCTTCCGACAGGGTGAAGTAGAAGGAGAATCATTAATTTAAACATCCCACCTGGGTTTGTGGCCGAGGGGCTTCAGGGAGGTTCAGTAAATAGCACCCCTCTCCTCTACCTGTGTTGAAAATCAATTGATAAGGAAGGCAAAGAGTAAGACAGATGGGCGCCAAATTAGCCCCTAGATGGAAGCAGGTAGCTTAGTGTTAGAGCCAGATGGGCTTGCAGACTGACAGCCCCTGTGGACCTGGCAAGTCCCCCATCGGGTAGAAGTAGTGGAGGGGGCAGTCAAGTTCAGACTTACAGTACAGAGGAACCACCAGAGGCCTGACCCCTGGGGGCAGTGGATCCCACACGAGAGGGGAGCAGCAGGGCCGGGCCCAGGTCCCGCCACAAAGCTCACCATCGAGTCAGTCAGTCCTCCCCAATGTAGGAAAGACAGAGGCCAGGAGTCTTATCCTGGGGCTCCCTCCACACAGAAAAAAACATCGGGAGGAGAAAAAGCTTCCCTGTTAAAGGCAGCACCTGTGGACATTGATAAAATGCAGAAGACAGGGTCTGATTCTGAAAGAGACCCTCTTAGGGTTTCTCTCCAGCCCCCGGCTGGACGGCACCCCCCAGACGCACTGGTTAGATTTGTTACTGAACACATCTTGGCAGCCCAGTGACCGAGTGCACAGCTTTAAAATAAAGGCACTAAATGCTGCCTTTTTCTCTTCCCTTCTTTTCCCTCATTTCACCAAAACTGCTCAGGGCTTGGCATGAGGAGTCACCTCACACTGTGTCCCTTCACGGTGAATTCAAGGTCAGCCTTTCCTCACCCAGCCCTCCAGTGCCCCCACAACACTGCCCGCACAGACTGTGGGGGACTCCTGGGGGCCGCAAGTCCTGCATTCTTTTAAAATTTAAAATAGCAGTGGTTTGAAAAGTGGTTTCTTTGTGCTTTGCTCAGATAAGGAGTTTGAACAGGCAGAAGAGGGGATGAGGGGACGAGAGCTCTTGAGCAGCGGGATGAAAAGCCAATGCTTGATGTTTAAGTTGACAAGATGGAGGCAGGGCTGGCTGGTGGCCCAGGAAAATTCCAATCAAGACAATTACATTCTACCTCCTGGAAGCTCCCCCTGAGTTTCGGGTCTTTGCTGCGCAATTCTGTATTTTGGGCGGCCTGGCAGATTGGCAGCTGTGAGGTGGCTGCCTTCTCCATGTGGCCTCCCCCGGCACCTCCAACCTGCTCCCTTCTGCTCTAGGGGTAAGCGGGTGTGGAGGTGGGGAGATGTGAACAGCTTTGCAGACAATCCGGCAAGGCCCCGGGGTCGGCAGGTGCCGGTTGAATGATGAGACTGCCTGGCCCCTCACGGTAGGACCCTCCGTCATTTTAGTCATTTCAGAACTCCGCTTAAATTCAAATTAGCCAAAGTGCTTTTCCAGGTGATGGCTTCAACACCAGGAGCGCACTAATCGCACAGGCAATTAAAACAGAGATTAACTTCCTGCGTGGTGAGCAGGATGTCTGCCTGGGTCTTAGAGCTCTTTGGAAAGAGGAGAGCGCTGACAGAAGCGCACTGAGCGAGGCCAGCGGCCAGACAGAAGCCAGGCTCCAGACCCTCCCTGCCCCTCTTCGCTCTGGTTTCAGTTTCAGGAATGCCTGAGACTCTGTCCCCATTGGAGGCCTTCTCTCTGAGCACATCCTTCCAGCCACCAGGGTGTTCGGCCAACCAGAGGCTGCTGCTTTAACCTGAATGGCCCGGACCTCTCCTGAACGCCGTTATGGAGTTGAATTGTGTCCCCTAAAAAGACGTGGCAGTCCTACCTTCAGTCCCTGTGTGTATGTGACCTTATTTCAAAACAAGGTCTTTGCAGAAGCTCAGATTAAGCAGAGGTCATTAGGATGGGCCTCAATCCAATGGGACTGTGTCCTCATCAAAAGGGGAAATGTGGACCCAGAGATGGAGACACACACAGGAAGAACAGCATGTGAAAACGAGGGGAGGGATTGGGGAAATTCTTCTATGAGCCAAGGAATGCCAACGCTTGCCAGCAAACCACCTGAGAGAGGCAGGCATGGAACAGAAGCTCCCTCACAACCCCCCAAAAGAAGCGACCCTTCCAACACTTTGAGCTCAGACTGTATGACACAATACATTGCTTTGGTTTAAGCCACCCAGTCTCTGGTACCTTGTCGTGGCAGCCCTAGGAAACTAGGACAAAGGCCCAAGTCACAGCAGTTGGTGCCCCATCCTGCCCGGCAGTGACTGGACTCTGGACTCAAGTTCCACCCGGATGGCACCTGTCACCCCAGCTGAGACCAGCTGCCCTCCGGCAAAATGATTCGTTTCCCTGAACCACTGGCCCCAAGCATCCTCAGCCCCCACAGCTGAAGTATTGAACAAGACTTTTCTAATGGCTTTAGGAAAGAAACTGACAATCGTTATTGAGTCACTTCACATGTCCTTACTGAACGCCTACGAGGTGCCAAGCGCTGTCCTAGGCACTGAGGCGACACAATAAACAAGATAGACAAGATCCCAGTTCATGGGAGTGCCATTCGGTGGAGGGAGCTGGGCAAGGAAGAAGCAAACCACACGGGGTCATGTCGATCAGGAGTGCTATGCCGAGAAGGGAAACGGATGATGTGGACGGAGCCGTTCAGAGATGCCTCTGTGAGGAGGGGAAGTTTTAACCGTGACCTAAGCCTTGTGGGGATCCAAGAAGAGCATTCTAGGCAAAAGTAGCAGCCAGTGCAAAGGCCCTGAGGTGGGAATAAGCTTGATGTATTCTAGGAGTCAGGAACAAAAGGCAATGCAGCTGGGACACAGTGAGTAGAGGTAGAAGTGTCCCAGCATGACGTGTGAGACGCAGACGGGACTTACCTGATTGGACATGCAGAGCCTGTGGCCACGGCAGGAGTTTGTAGCGGGAAGTAAGAGGCACGTTTTCAGCAGGAGAACTGCTGGCTCTATGTTATGGTTTAGAGACGAGATATGGCTATTTCCAGAGTCCACAGCCCCAGGCTGGACCAGCTGTCTGCTGTCTTTGCCTTGCCCCAGGCTTGCTGACATGTCACAGGGGTGCCCTTCAGCTGCCCCTCCCAGAAGTCAGGCTTCAAGGCCCAGGGGAACAAGGCATTTCATTCCACTCTAGTCCTAAGACCCTCCCCTCCCAGGACTCAGTCCCAGGATTGACCTCTTCTGGGGTCATTGACATTAGGAGTATCTGGTCCCTTCAGAGAAAACACTGCCCGCTATTCACAGGACACAGGCCTTAAGACCAAAACAACCAAAAAACAAAAACCATAGTTTCCAAGGTCTGGGATTGTTAGTTGTGAAGAGCAGTAAGTCGGTACAAGACTCAACCTGAACCCTCACCCTAATTTGTATTCACTCAAGTTCCGTTCAGGCCCCACACCCCAAGCCGGGTCCAGTCCCTTATCCCAGCCACTCTGCCTGCGTGAGATTTAGGGGTGTGCAGTCCAGGGCCGTCCTCCCACAATGCCTCTCAAGCTCCCCTCTGCATCCAACTGCCAGAGAAATAGCACATGCAGCCTGCCAAGAATGCACAGTGTCTGGATGCTAAAGCCACACCGAGTAAGGAAACATTTCCCAGAAAAAGCAGCTGCAGAGACATCACTTTGCTAAAAGATTCACCCAATTTACATCACTGAACAGAGCCCTTCTCACGCAGAAGCAGCTACATGCAGACTGAGTCACATCATTCTCATCTTCCCCAAGCACAGTTGGTGGACACTTGCCCGGCGCTTGCAGATGAAAACTGTCTATTAGAGGGTTTCTCAGAACAAAGGGCTGGTCCCCTCCAAAGTTCAATCCAAGTCTCAAAGGCAAGACCTACTTAGAACTTTTTAAGTGGCCGTTTTTCATGATAGCACTTCGTTACCTGCAAGTTGTCTGTGTTGTTTGTACCAAAATAAGCCTGAGGAGATGACCAGTCCGGGGCGAGAGAACCAGCCCCCCAGGATTGTGGGAGAGAACGCAGTGGTGGTGGTCTCTTCAATGCGTTGGAATTACTGGAATCCCAGAGAGCCAGCATTGGGAGTGACATGTTTTTGGAACTCAGGAAGAGCTTTGGAGGCAACAGGAAGTCCGCCCAGGGCTGGGCACCTATTTTTACACAAGGCATCATGCCATGCACTTCGCATGGATTGTCCAACCTGTACAGCAAGCTGAAATGGCGGTGTGACTAGCCCATTTTACAGGTGTGGCCATCAAGGCCCAGTGAGGTGAAAAGACTTGCCCGTTGTCCCTTTACAAGAAGTGGCAGAACTGGGGCTCAAAACTGACACCTGACTCCAAAGTCCACGTTCTTCCCACTATATCACATCCTCTCTATATATAATTTTCTAACAGTGTCTACGCTGGTAAATCCAGGGGAAGACAGCTTATACTTCAAACTCTGGCCATCAACAGTCTTTTTGCTTGGTGGTCAAACCTGATATTACTCTATTCCATCTTAATCACTTGGACGCCATCTCTGACTTTCTCCTACTGAGCTTTTCCTTGCTGAGTTGCAAGCTTAGGATGCTAACTGGCTCATATTTAATTTCTAGAACACCCCTGGAACTTCTGAATGGACAAGGGACATACGTAAAGTGTGTTGATACCTAACTCCCAAGTCAAACTCTCCGAATGGCCCACGAGTCTGTCGTGGCCAACCTGGCAGACCAAAAGCTGAGGGGCAGCCCTGGGGTCATTCACACGTGAGGCAGAGGGTCAGGAGGTGCAGGCTGTCGCCACAAAACCTGGCAGAGTTCAGGATGCATGACAAAGGCACGTTACCCTATGTGACACTGATGATGTCTGACTCTTTTCAGAGATTGACGCCCCCAAGAACCTGCGGGTGGGCTCCCGCACAGCATCCAGCCTTGACCTCGAGTGGGACAACAGTGAAGCAGAAGTCCAGGACTACAGGGTCGTGTACAGCACCCTGGCGGGCGAGCAGTACCACGAGCTGCTGGTCCCCAAGAGTTTCGGTCCTACCACCAGAGCCACGCTCAGCGGTGAGTCAGCCCTGGCTCCCGAGGCCACGCCCTTGCCGCTCTCCCCACAGCCCACCCACCCCACATCCAACCAGAGCCAAATGCTATTGATTTAATCGCTCAGGTGCCATCACGTCCATCTACGTCTCCTGCTCTGTACCATCGCCTGGTCTAAGCTACCTCTTGGGTTTCTGATTATGCCATCCCATTGTGCCCACATTTCAGAGTTGCCGTTGCTCTTGGGAGAAATCCCAACCCTCAGCACAGCCCACATGGCCCTGCCTGGGGTCCGTGAAATCTTCCGCTGTATCCCCTCCATCCCACGTCCCCTGGGGCTCCCTGTCTCTTTCAGTTCCTCAGACAGCCTGCCCTCCTGCCACAGGGCTGGCATATCTTATTCCCACCGCCTGAAGGCTCTCCTACCACCCTCTTCGTCTAGTTGTGTCTGCTTCCCTCTCTGCTCTTGGTTGACATGTCACTACTCGGGGAGCCTGCCTGGTTCCCAGGGGCGGTCAGATCATTTGTCCTGCAGCCTTAGCTCCCTGGTTCCCACTCACCTCCCAGCACTCCTCCAGTTACCACGGCATGCTTGTGGTGTGATGATTCAGTGGTCCATCCCCACCCTCAGCCTGGAGCTCTGTGAAAGCTGGACCATAGTTGGTGTTGCTCATCATCGCCCTCCCCCCCCCCCAGTGCCTAGCACTTAGTAGGTTCTAGATAAAGCAATGAGTGGACAGATGAATGATGGATGAATGCCTGCAAGCATTCACTATGACTGGGGCAGAGACAAGAGGTCAGTGATATGCTGAGAGCCTGCTCAGGCCTTATCCGGTAAAGAGTGGGCGTGGGAATCAGTGAGAGACTTTAAATAAGGTGATGTAATGACTACATTTGTGCAGCGCTGCTGTGAAGAGATGGGAGGAGGGCAAGGCCAGAGGCACAGATCGGTCAGGAGGCTGCGCTGGGGTCACAGGGAGAGACGATGCCACAGGTCCCCGTGACGCTTGGCTGGGGAGCATTCCCTGTCCCCAGCCAGCGCTCTGCCTGGGCCGCAGACACACCCATCCAGGAAGACCTGCCTGCGGGACTTCTCTGAAAGGTAGATGACTGGTTGGTTTTCCGATGAAGGAGCCTGGCAGAGCAGCCATGCACCCGGGGCTGCCAAGGGGCTCGCAGACTCTGTATAGCTGTGTCTTGGCTTCCTACAAAAGCATCTGCCATCTTCGCAGACAAGGGACATATAGCAAAGGCTGTGTACAGTAAACAAGGGCAGTAAAATCAAAGCTGTTTTCCTCCTGAACTGAAATCCCAGGCCGCCTTGCCAAATGAGGCCAGTTAAAGTAAATATAATAAATGCTTTTTCCAGACAGATGCACTCCTGAAAACACAGCAAGGAGATGGAAAGATATGCTGACCAAGCAGGTTAATGGGGGTGAATTAGACATAGCAGGAACAGACCAGCTGGCAGAAGGGCCTTTACGGAGAGCTGGAGACATTCACAAAAATTAAGCTAAACAAAAAAAAACTGAAATGATGCAGGAGGGAACTGATTCTGAGTGCAGCCCATCCCTGCCTGGAGCCTCAGGCTGATTTGGCAATTAGCAACTTACAAGGATGCTGGCTAGCTGTTCAGGTGGTGGATGCACCATAAAATGATGAGAGAGACAGGGAAGAACCCAATCACATCCCACTCATTGTCACCTACAAGGGGGCAAAAGATTCTACCCTCAGTGATCATCTGTGTAATTCCAGGCATCTCCACATAGTTACAGTCTATTTCATCTTCATAACAACCTCGTGAGGGATGTCAGCATCCCCATTTTATGGATGAGGAAACTGAGGCTCAGGGAGCTTGGAAACTTGCCCAAGTTCACAAAGCTAGCGAAGGGCATGGCTGTGACTAGAATGCAGTTCTGAGTCCTAGTCAAAAGCTTCCCAGGCCGTGGCCGCTCCTAGTACAGGAATACAATGAAAGGGACCGTCAGAAGTGAAATGCTGCAGGCTTCTAAGGAAAGGAAAAATTATGACTGAGCAGTGAGCTCAGATAGGTCGATTTTTGTGGCTAGAGTTGAGCTGATGAAATTAAACTATAAATATCTATTACTCATAATTATCCCAGGGAGCTCACTGCTGGGGAAACCTATAAAGGCAAATACCTTTATGTGATTTAAGCAGGGATTATAGGCGTGTAAGGAAATCAAGTATGTCTGGACTTGCTGACATGCAAATTACAAGGACTGTTGGCTCTCTTGCTGTGGCGTCTGGGGAAGAGAATGAAGGACCGTGAAGACAGAAAGGCAAAAATGACGGAGAAGTTTGGCCCCAGCTCTAAACAGTTGTGTTTTCTCCCTCACTCGGGCCCCCCTTGGATGCTGAAGGGGAGAGATTGTCAGTCTCCAAGGCCTTTTTTTTTTTTGGTCTGGTTCCAAACAAGTTGTTTTTTTGCATTTAGAACCCAAGACCCTGGGAAGGGGACTCCAGACTCCCCTGCAGCTATTCCTCCCTGGCCAGAAAGAATGGGTAGGACCAGGAACTGCAGTTCTCCCCAGCCCCACCCCCATCCCCTAGTAAGAAATCTTTGGGGCTCCTAGCAGGAGGTCCCCTCTCTCACCCCAGTTTTACTTGAATGCTTTGAGGAACATATTAAGAGCCAGGACTTTAGACTCTGTATCCAGGCCTGGCCACGTCCAGTGTGGTTTGTACCAATGGACTTTACCTTTCTAAGCCTCTGCTTAATCACCTGTAAAATGGGAATGATATCACTTACCTCATAGTATCATGACGAGGTCTGAATGAGAGCTGAGAGCATATATTTACTGAGTTTAAGACAGCACTTCTAACAGCAAACTACTCCATGTGTACCTAATGATGGTGATGAAGGAGGCGGACGAGGTCAGTGAGCTGATGGATGGTTTAGGACGACGTCCTGTAATTGGTGTGGTTCAGTGCAAAACCTTGCTTCTCAAAGTGGGGTGTGGGGACCAGCAGCAGGGTATCAGCCCGAAAGAAGTTAGAGCCCTGTCCCCCCAGACCTACCAAATCAGATCCCTTGTTTTAGAAGACCCCAGTCGTCCGCGTGTATATTAGCAGGCGAGAAGTCCTCCTTAGAGCCTGGCTTCCAAAGTTACCCACTGGGGTTTGAGACCAGCGTCATAGACATGTGTCCCTGGGCATATTCCTTCAACTTCCTGGCCTAAGGGACATCATGTCTACCTCATAGGGTTGTTGTGAGGATCAAATGAGATCGTATCATCAATCTATCTATGTCTCTATCTAAGCACTTAGGATGGAGATTGGTACATAGTGACATGCAGTAGCCGTTTGACCTTTGATTGTTTTTAACCCCCACAAAGCTCAGACCTGGATCTGTGGCAACCTGGCCTTTCCCTGGTATAAGTTCACACCCCTTCATTCTCACCACTGACTTCAAACCCTTAAAGTCCTCTGGCATCTGCATTTGTTCTTCCCTGCAGAAGCCCTTGTCTCTGCTGCCCACATTTACCCTCTTGCTGTGGACCCCAGGCCTCCCTGACTCTCCAGGTCCCTGAGTCAGGCAGAGGGTTGCAGCATGCACCCCCTCCCGACCTCCCCTTCACAGACCTCACCCTTTGTATCACTCAGGCCAGGCTGGAGCACAACATACAAAACATTTCTTTTTCATTTTTCTCTCTAGCAAACTCCCTCTGGAGCATGAGTTTGTTTCTGAACAACAGACTCAGTGTCTGCAATGGTGTGTTTTTTCTCTGCACTGGTCGCTCCTGGGCCCTTAATGATACGTCTTTCTTTAGGCTCAGCCTGTCCGCCCAGATGATATCTTCATGGTCTGTGTGCCGTACCTGGCGTCCCAAAGGGGTCTCCAAATATTATATACTTCGCAGGCTCATCAAGGGGCCTCCAGGTTAAAACTGGCAGCACTCCCCAGGATCTCATGCCACCACTGTTTTCTGGGTAGCAATACAAAGCGATAAACCACACAGAAAACTCCTAAGGAGGGAGGGAGAGCGAGAGAAGAAAGGAAGGGAGGGAGGAAAGAAGGAAGGAGATTCTCATTCTTTGACTGGAATTTGGTCAAAAAGCCCTGCCCGGGACAAGTGTAAACTCGCAACCCTGCTCTGGCCTCTGCCTGAGGCGACTCCTCTCATCCGGCGTTGAAAGGCCTGTGGCTGCAGTGTTTTGCCGGAGTCTATATACTCTTGTCTGGTCCTCCCTCATGAACAGGAGCCCACCTGGACGACCCCGTGACCAGGAAGAAGGCAAAAGGAGCTGGGCCATAGGTCCTGTGAGCACGGGGCTCTAACCCAGCCCTCCAGGGCCCGTCCATCGCATCCGTCTCCCACCCCACGGGCACCTACCTGCATCCCTCCTGACGGCACTGCCCAGCCAGCTGCCTCTGCATGGTGACTACCTGGTCAATGGGATGCTAATCAGAAAAAACATCCACGGGGCTCGAAGACTCCCCAAGATATCAGAGTATAACGTAGGAGGCAAGAAAACAAAGACCTACAGCCAGCCACACCCCTCCACACCCCTCCCCGCCCCACCCTGACCCAAGGCTGCCGTCTACAAGCATCCCCAGTCTGGTGTGCGAGTCGCCACCTTCGAGGCCTCTGGTTGCTGGGGACATGTTCTCCTGGGGGCTCACATGGGGATCTAGTGGTGAGGAGGTGGTCTCCTCGAGGTGCAAAGGTGGGAGATGTGCTTGTCCACAGGAGGCTTTTCCATGAAGAAATCCGAGCCTCCTGGAGGAATCCAGCTGGCAAATCAGCGCTGACCAATGCACTCGATGTTGACTTCACCCTGTCTGCACCCTCTGACGGGCCAGGGCGCGAACACCAAACCAAGTGCCAGACCTTCGCAGGCCCTTCTGGGGTGAAGGAGTCGGGCAGCGGGCCGGGCCGGGGGCCAGGCCAGACTGTGCTCAGCCTCCTCTGGGCGAAGTCACAGTGACCCCCAGTGGTCACTTTGGGAAGGCACCGTCTGAACAAGGCGCCACCGGAGGGTGGAGTGGGGGCGGCAGAGACCCAAGCAGAAGAGAGAAAGGGCAGAGGCCCCCATGCTCCTCCTTCTCCAGAGCTCGCACCTAAGGGTGTCTGTCCCCTTCTGTCTGTTAAAGGGCTGGGCCAAGGGAACCCGGAGAAGAGCCAGGTGGGAATTTCCAGAGACAGACATTCCTGTAGAACAGGGGTTGAAAAGCCATGTTTCTCATTAACATCCCTGGCAACAATGGAGTTGCATCTAAGAGTTCCTTCGTATTATTATGTCTTTTAAAAGATAGACGTGTGGGGCCAGTCCCTTCCTTCATGTCCACATAGAATTGGCTGCTTCTCTTGATGCTTGAACCTCATCTACACTCAAAAGGCCAGGAGATGACCTCCAAAGCCTGGAGAAGCATCTGTCATTATCCCAGGAGATGAGGATGGGGACCCTAGGAGCTTAGCCCTCCATAATATTAAAAAGTGGATTGTTGCCCATCTGGTGTGATTTCAGGGGCTTCCAGAAGATTCCCTGTCTCCAAATAGCTCCCCATCTATGAAACCTCTGGTATCTAAATTCCACTGCTGGAAATTTCCCCATGAGGGGTCCTACGTTAGGTTCCTGGTTTTCATAAATTATTTGACCAGACCTGTCTCTGCATGTGTTATTCCCTCTGCCTGCCATGCCCTGTCCGCACCCAAATGTGCCCTGATCCTTCCAAACAGTTCTTCCCAACACTCCCCACCACCGCCACCCTGGTCAAGCTGCTTTTCGGCATCATTTCTGTTTTCACTATGTGACTTACTGAATTAAAATATAAAATAAAATCAAACCCCTTCACCCAAAGACCTAAAAGTCTAGTGAGGACACCAACATGAAAACTAACAATAACAATATAATAACATAATTGTTCTAAAAACTGAGAGATTGACTGCAAACTCTTTGGGAACAGGGTCCTCGGTGGGCCCCTCCCTTTGAAAGCAGATGTCCTTCAGAGGCATTACAGCCCACCAAATCCCTCACCCTAGTTTGGTAAACTTGAGCTTCACAGAACTTGACAGATGAGCCCAGGGCTTTAGCGATGAAAAGGGTCCATATTTCTACATGTTCACCTGAACCCAACCAAGCCTGCAGGGCCCAGGTGTCTTACTCCGGTTTTTGCTGGCAAGAGACAGCAATCTCCATTTCTGGGGTGCCCTCCTCCCCACTACTTCCCAGCCAGCAGCAGGAAACGTGAAGGCTAGGTCTCCTAAACGGGGAACGTGAGTCCTTCTGCCTTGATCGGCCATGTTCCTTGCAGCGCAGCTGAGAATGTACTAGTTCCTGTTGCCTCCAGCCCTAATTCATCTCTTCCTGCTCACCACGCCCCATCCTGACCACCAGAGAATTCCACAGTTCCTTCCCTCTACCTTTCCTAATTTAGGCTAGCTTCCAAGGTTCAACTCAAGTCCCTTTTCTAGAAAGCCTTCTGTAGCTACTTCAGTTCATGCTGGTCTCACAAATCCCCCCACCAAAATGATTTTCTTAGCAGCCCTTGGTGTAGCACTGAATCAGTCTCCAGTTCCAATTTGCTTACTCCACTCCCCTCATCTAGCCTGGAAGACTCTTAGAGACACCGGCCATGACGGGATGTGTCAGAAAGAACAAAGGACTTGGGCTCCAAACCATTTTATCGTATATGAGCTTCATGACCTTCGTCATGGAATGGACCTATGTGTGCCTCTGTTTTCTCGTCAGGGTGCCCTCCCAACAGAGCTGCATAGGAACTCAACAGCAGGACACATAGACTCTCTAAGAAACTGTAGTTAATAATATTACTCTTGGCCATCAGACCCTCACAAATTTCCTTTGATTTTTATCCCTCCTTCCTTCCCTGCCTTTCTTCTTCATTACTTTCCACATTACCTATTGCATGCATGTCGGTGCTGGGCATAGTATAGATGCTCAATAAATAATTAATTTCCTTCTTGAGTTCAGATTTTTTTTATCACATGGAGGGCAAGGTCGATGTCCATTCAGCTCACCCTGGTGTCCCCAGGACACAGCCTTGTGCCTGGCACAAAGGAGCCTGTCAGTCACGTCTGCTGAGTGAGTGCGCTGTGGGCTTCGGGCGCTCAGAAGAGAATGGGTGTGCAGTGAAGGAGATGAGCACAGCGTCACCCCGCCAGCGGAACAAAGGGGGGTCTGTGAGGGATGGAGACCGGTGGTTTCCAATGGGATGCGTTTTCTGAGCCATTGCTAAGAAAGGGAGCAGAGCCGTTTCTATGCTCCCACTTGCAGGAGTTGGATGGAAAGATAAAGGGAGAGAGAGGGAGAGCAATGGGAACTCTAAACGTGGGAAATCCCGTGGAGTCCTACGAGTGCTGATAGGTCAGTGCCCTGGATATGCTTCAGACACACATTTTCTTCTCCAGCAGAACTGTATTTTACCTGCTGGCAAAGAGCAACAATTCACGTGTAGCACAGGAAGAAAGCTCCTGAAGACTCAAAGGGAAGCAGCAGGCAGGAGCCCTCCCCCCCTCCCCCACTCCCCCGACAGAAGGCCTGGGAAGGGGGCTCTTTAAATTCTGCACCGGTTCTTCTGGAAGGAGATGCCTCCATTGTCAATTACTGAACATATCATTTAAGCTTCATCAATAAGAAACTCGGAGAAAACACTACATGTTAGATCCGCTTGGCAACATATAATTTCTGTCTTTCTCCCTTGATCTGTCCCCCTTCATCTGCGTCGGAGAATTTCTACTTCATTATAGGCAATTGAAGGTCTCAATCAGCTGCCTGGGAAAAGTAGTTTATGTCCCAAAGGTAATCTAATTTCTCCAACCAAGGATGTACCTGGAACTCGCCAAACATACTGACAAAGATAAATGTGTATTTTGAACAGATCTGGGGCCATTGCAATCACCCCATCAATCTAGTGACGGGTACGCAGCCCAGCCAGGGGCCAGCTCCTGACTGACAGCTGGACTCCCTGAATCACTGGTTTTATTGGAGCCAACAGGCTAAGCCTCGCAAAGCGACAACAGGTGTGCCGAGGCCCAGCCTGTATCTGCCTGAGGGAACACACTACACAGGACTCAAAATCCTGGCATAGTTCTCTAGCGAGGTTATAATGATATTGGCTTCTATCTCGATGAGCCAGACGCTGTGCTTCACACACATTGGTTCATTGAATCCTCACAATGACCCTCTGAGATAGATACAATTATTCTTCCCCTGCTGCAGCAATGGACGCTCAAGGAAGTTAAGAAATCAGTTAAACGGGTAAAACGTGGCAGAGGCTGAATATTCATAGAAGTATGGCAGGTCTCAAAGCCTGTCAGCCTTCAGAGTTGACCTCCACTGGTGTTGGCACTTTGAAGGAAGAAAGAACTAAGGGTTAGGAAATGGGTGGAGCTGATTTGAGAAAGAAAAAAGAGGGCTGATTCTAATACATTCCTGCAAGGGAGCCTGGTCAGTAAGGCCTGCTAGGTCCTGCCATCCTCATGCCTGGGGGGATTTATTGCATAGGCTGCGTGTAAGCCATACTGGGAAGGGGGTGTAGAACGCTTGGGCTTACCCTGCAGCACTCTGTTAAACCAAGGCGTTTGTGAAGCAAAGGTTGCTCCGTGCAGTTTCTCTCACGATTATTCCTGATACCTTGGGGATCTTATGGATAAGATCCACATACGAAGACGTATGAGGATTATAAAATATGAATTTTGGGGGGACACATTTAGTCCATAACATCACACGTCAGGAGATGGGACCTTTGGGAAGCGATTAGGTCACGAGGATGGAGCCCTCACGAATGGAAGGAGTGTCCTTACAAAAGAAGCGCCACAAAGCTCCCTCGTTCTTTCTGCCACGTGAGAACACAGTGGGAAGACTGCTCTCTATGAACCAGGAAGTGGGGTCTCACCTGATGTCTGCTCTGCTGGCGCACTGATCTTGGACTCCCCCATCTCCAGAACTGTGAGAAATAAATGCTTGTTGTTTCAGTGCCCCAGTCTACGGTAGTTGTTAGAGCAGCCAGAGCTGACAAAGACACCCTGGGACAACAGAGGCAGAGAACAGGTGACGCAGCCACAAGCCAAGGCACGCCAAGAACTGCCGGGAGCCACCACAGCTAGGAAGAGGCTGGGAAGGACTCTCCCCTTAGAGACTTTGGAAAGAGCGTGGCCCTGCCAACACCTTCATTTGGGCTCTCTAGGCCCCAGAACTGAGAGAGAACACATTTCTGTTGTTTGACGCCACCCAGTTTGTGGTCATTTGTCACGGCAGCCCCAGGAAACCAATGCGGATGAGAAAAGACTCCTCGTCCTCACAAGGTTGTGGTGAGGGTCAAACACGCAGCTGTTTTGAAAACAACAAATGTCCTGTCAGCACAGAAGAGTGTGACCACCAGCTATGGCTGTGGCGGCCCACACAGGGCCTCACAGAGAGCCTGCTGGAAAGACTCAGACTGGATCTCAGGGTCCCCGTGGGTGATGGTTTGCTCTTGCTGCATTTCGCTACAATCCCAGTCCTAATCAAGGAGGGTGAGTGTGATACTAGTTTGACGCCACCATAATGGCTCCCAAAGAGCCCACATTCTATCTGCCTTGGCTCCTGTGACTATGTCATCTTACGTGACGAAAAGGAATGTGTGGATGTGATTAAGTTAAGCCTCTTGAGATGAGGAGAGTAGCTTGGACTATCCAGGTGGGCCCAGTGTCATCACAAGGTTCCCGACAAGAGGGGTGCAGGGAGATCAGACTCAGAGGAGAAGATGTGATGATGGAAGCAGAGGTCGGAGGGAAAAACAGATTTGAAAACGCTATGCTGCTGGCTCAGAAGATGGATTACGGGGCCACAGCCAAGGGATGTACATGCCTCTAGAACCTGGAAAAGGCAAAGAAATGGCTTCTTCCCTGAGCCTCCAGAAGGAAGGCAGACCTATGCAACCATCTTAGCCTTCAGACCTCCTAAACTGTAAAAGTCTGAGCTACTTGCTTGTGGTGATTTCTTACAGTAGCAATGGGAAATTAATACACCAGTCAAACCAGTTAGTCTGTAAATGAAGGTGGGAGAGTATGGAGATGCCCCCAGATAATTCAGGATGTTTGTTTTAAACCTGCAAAGGATTTCCCCAGAAAGGATTATACCCTTTAACTGGACAGTTTTTGCATATTTCTCCATATTCCCAGAGTTCCCCAGCGGTCATCCTAAAATTGGAGACATATCTGTAGCCTGAATTGCCAACATTGGTAGGAAGCTCACCGCAACAGGGCTTCTGTGTGTCCCTTCATGAAAGGCCTGACAGCCCTGTGCCCAGAGAGAAAGCCTACCCACTGTCACTCTCTACAAGGGACCCAGGAGTCCCACATGGCCTCTGTCACTATCTACAAAAGGTGCAGCTTGGTCTCCACGTACAACATCCAAGATGCTTTAAAGGCCTACGTCCACATGGTCTCTCTAGATTATACTCTACTCTCCCTAGTTCACAAATGAAGCAAGAAATCCCTTCACCAGTTATAGCCAGCCTGAGACCCTAAGTACCACGGGGAGACCTTCCACAGGAGAGCATAGTTCTGAAGGTCGCGGACAACGGTAACCTCACTACCTTCCCAAGGAGACCAACAGGAAAAAGGCAGCTCTGCCCTGACCAGCTCATCCTACTGACTTGGTGTAGATTTCCTAAGTGGTGAAATTGGGATTTCCTAATAGGTAAAACTAGGGGAGATGCAGGAAGGAGTAAACACAAGATCTGAACAGGAATCTAAGATCGTTTGTTTCCCTTCTGTCAGTCTTCCCACCCACACACAGAATAATGTTTGTTTCCACATCTATCGATAGATCTGGTACCTGGTACTGAGTATGGAGTTGGAATATCCGCCGTCATGAACTCACAGCAAAGCGTGCCAGCCACCATGAATGCCAGGACTGGTGAGTAGAGGACTGGTGCGGAAAAAGACCAGGATCCCCTATAAGCCCGAGGAGCCATGGAGGCTGGCCTGGCAAGGACTGGTCAGAAGGCAGTGCCCCCCAGTGAGCAGGTCCCTGGGCATCAGCTATCAGCCTAGAAGCAACAGGCACCTGCAGTTTTTTGGTTCCCTGTGCCAAACCCCTGGCACCTGACTTGCAGGATGGAGTCCTACCCTGTTCCTCGTACATCTGTGCAGGGGCCCCTGTGGTCTGAGGGGCTGTCCAGAGCTGTGTGGAGCAGAGGTAGAAAAATCCCAAATAAGTTGCCATCATAGTGGGTCATGTTTCTTGCCCACCCCACAGCAGGCAGGATGTGGCAATCCTCACTAGGTACCACAGAAGCCTGCAGAAAGGCATGAGGTGAAGGTCTAGACTTGGAAACAACCCACGAAATCTAAGAGCAATGGAGTTTGAGGCCCTTACTGCTCTAGATCCAGCAGTTTTACTTCCAAGCCCCAGATAAATTTCAAAATTGGTACAAGCCCGAGGTTGGGCTGGAGATTTTGGACCAACCCCTTCTCCAAAGCCCAGCCAAGCCTAGAGAGCCTCTCTAAAGAACCACATGGACATGGGTCCCCAGGAGTCTTCAGATCTAGTTGCCTGCCTACCCATGGCCAGATCAGTGAAAATGGCCTCAGGAACAGGCGTAGCTACTGTTGCCAAGAATGGCATAGCCCTAATTGATGGTGGCTCCTGTTTGCCCTGGTTGGCTTCCTGAGAAAGGCTGGGAGACAATGAATTTGCAGAGCTTGAAAATCAGCAGCAGCTTTGTCCCAGAGGTGGATGTATTCCAGTGGCCTTGGAGCTAATCACGCCTCTCTGCAGATTGTCCATCTGTTTGCCAAGCCCCTGGCCATCTTTCAGAGGGAAGGTGCTTCACACAAAGTGAGCTAAGTGTCAGCAATGACAAGCTAATCCTCATGTCAGCGGGCCTGCTGTATAGCTTAGAAATCCACAGGGGGTCCAAGTCCCACAAATACTGGCCCTCCTGTGGAACCTGTGTCAGACTGACTGCTTATGTTGATCCCCAGAACTTGACAGTCCCCGAGACCTCATGGTGACAGCCTCCTCAGAGACCTCCATCTCCCTCATCTGGACGAAGGCCAGCGGCCCCATCGACCACTACCGAATTACCTTTACCCCTTCCTCCGGGATCGCCTCAGAAGTCACCGTGCCCAAGGACAGGACCTCGTACACCCTGACAGACCTGGAGCCCGGAGCAGAGTACATCATTTCAATCACCGCTGAGAGGGGCCGGCAGCAGAGCTTGGAGTCCACTGTAGATGCCTTCACAGGTAGCAGGGCAGCAGTCCCGCTGGGTTCAGGGATCACCGGATCTTAGTGTGAGGAGGTCATCCAGGCAACCCACTCTTCCAATGTCTCATTTCATTTAGAGAAAGGAGGAATGTGGGCAGAGAAAGAAGAGATAAAGGAGAAACTAATAAATCGTCAAGAGGGGATGGTTGGGAATAAAGGGGAGAGGTGAGCAAGGCTACCTACATGCCTGCAAATGTGTGTCTGGTTTGGTGTAGCCCAAGGCTGCTCCCATCCATCTTTCTCTGCCTGCGCTCAATCAGTGGGCCCTGAGAGGATCCATGGTGTCATGTTAAATTCCTTCCAGAATAGAGCTTTGAAATCCTGGATGAGTCTTACAAATAACTCACAGAGGTAATGCTGGTTTTACCCTCCCAAGGGTATTCATTTTTCAGTCTCTGGCTTGGAGAAAGGAGAGTGGCCAGGACTGGAGAGTGAGCAGGTAGAACCTCTGGGTCAGAGGGTGGAAGTGTGGTCCTCATTAGCAAGGAAAGCTGATCCCTTCAGCCAGATGGCTCTGCGAGCCCAGCGGCCCCACCACCTCACGTGTGTTTCAGAACCATCCATCTCCTCTGCTTTGCAGGCTTCCGCCCCATCTCGCATTTGCACTTTTCTCACGTGACCTCCTCCAGTGTGAACATCACCTGGAGTGACCCGTCCCCTCCGGCGGACAGACTCATCCTAAACTACAGCCCCCGGGACGAAGAGGAAGAGATGATGGAGGTTTCCCTGGATGCCACCAAGAGGCATGCTGTCCTGATGGGCCTGCAGCCAGCCACCGAGTATATCGTGAATTTGGTGGCAGTTCATGGCACAGTGACCTCTGAGCCTATCGTGGGCTCCATCACCACAGGTGAGGCTGGAGGACTGGACAGCAGGTGGTGAAGGGGGATCCCACCGTAGCCTTTGACAAATCAGTGAATTTACAAAGCAAAACACCCAAGGACTTGGAGACGGCCTCATTTGGCTCACGGGCGGTCTACGAGCTGTTCTGAAAAAGCCACCTCTTCCAGGACTGCGTATGATAGGACACTCCCATTTAGAAGGGAGGGTAGACCCGATGTCTTGAGGAGGCCAAGCCTTAAATGCATTGGTCCAGAGATACTTCTACTACCAGCCTAGGAGAAAACCCTGGGAGGAGCTAGTATCTAAGAAAAAACCCTTGTACAGTAGGAGATATCCGTTCCTATTCTGGAGAGCCACTTCTTGACTACCCAACAAGGTCACTAATGCAAATGATGCTTCCTCAAAATCAGATGGGGCTGGCATTCAACTGAGTAGGTCCCCTGTGCTCAGAGGATGAGGTTGATTTGCATGTTGTTTGGAAAACACAGGCACTCAGAGATGGATCGGCTCATTCTCGTCTCATCATCCCCAAATACAATCCCAAACATGAGTGCGCGTGTGGGCAAGGGTATCTTTTGGGTAGTTTGCTACATACTGTCAAGAACTCACATATTTGACAGGTGGATTAAACACTCACCTGTTTTGGATCCTGTGATACTCCAGCAGTCAAAAAACTAAAGTACATAGTAAAAATGAAATACAGTTTGGGAAAGTGAATTTGCTCTGGACTTGTGCTGTGAAATCCCTCTATTGTCAACAGGCAGTTTCTCCAAATTAAACCAAAGGTGGATGCTAAAATATAAGAGACAGAGACAGAGGTTGGTTTGTCCGGGAGAAGTTGGGTTTGCCCAGGGTAAAATGGCCACGTTACTCCCAGTTCAAACAAAACATACAAACTTAAAGGAAAGTTCCCAGCTGAGCTTCAGTGATAGTTGCTTCACAGGCACCGACCTTGCCAGCTTGACTTCGTGTTGTTCACTATTCTCCGTGAACATGGCTGGGACCACATCTATGAGGCTGCAGGTGAGACTTCAGCCTGACCACGGTTTTAAGGATGCCCTAGTCCTAGTTCCCAGGAAGGTCTTAGCTGCCTCTGGGACACCATTAACTCTTAGTCCACATAAAACCAGGGACAGGAATTCCTTTGTCACACTGTGCTTTCTGTCTTTTCCCCACAACCACTTGGGTCTTTGTAGGAATTGATCCCCCGAAAGACATCACAATTAGCAACGTCACCAAGGACTCGCTTGTGGTCTCCTGGAGCCCCCCTGTTGCATCGTTTGATTACTACCGAGTGTCATATCGGCCAACACAAGGTAATTAAGTAACTCGATTTCTCACAGATGAATGGGACTTGGAGCTGAGGGAAGGTTGTTATGGGAGAACTAGCATATCCCAGAGGCTATCACGCCCGGCTTGCATTTTTCCTCCTCTCTGTGGCAAGTTCCATCAGAATGACAGGGGGTAGATGAGGAGCGGCCAAGGGACCCCGACCAACTCCTCTCGCAAAAGACTGGATTCTATTCACCCAGAAAGCAGGCCTCTCCCCAGCAGAGCTCACTGGTCACTGTTACCCAGGCAGTGCAGTGAGGAACAAAGAGCCCTAAAAGAATCTACCAAGAGCCAGGGTCATGTGCACGCCCCTGAGAGAGTGAAGTCTAGACTAGGACCCAGGGGCATGCCAAAAGACCAGCGGGGCCAGATGCAGGCTTGGAGGGAACCACGGTGATGGTGGTCCTATTTCTGCCACGCCCGCCGGGTTATGAGTCGGAGGAAGTTGTCCTGGACCTCACCTGCATCCTGGCAGTTCTTACTGGTGCATGTGGCACTGCTAACAAAGTGGGGGGCACACTCACTTCCAGGGAGGCAGTGGGGATAGTTTTGCAGGCTCCTGTGTCTCTGGCCTGTGTGAACCACTCTTTGCAGTCAATGCCCTCTGTACTGCCTTAGAAAAAAACCAGCTTGTTAGAGAACCACCTCATAAGTAGTTCTTTTTACTTTGCTCCAAGGAGCCTGTGAAATGAGGGGGTGGAACCAGCATACAAGGCCCTTCAAGCGCCAACATTCCCCATCCATGAAGCTTCTCTTCCCTCCCCACTGAGCGCTCGGAGCCTTGAGCCCATGACCAAGTGCTGCCGGAAGCCCCTCTGTAGACAGTACCATGAGCTGCCTTGATGAGAGCTTCACTGACCCTTAACTGTGGCTTCTGCTCCTCCTTAGTGGGACGGCTGGACAGCTCAGTGGTGCCCAACACTGTGACAGAATTCACCATCACCAAGCTGTACCCAGCTACCGAATATGAAATCAGCCTCAACAGCGTGCGGGGCAGGGAGGAGAGCGAGCGTATTTGCACTCTGGTGCACACAGGTAGGCGAGTCTCCCTGTCGTGGGCCAGGTCAGGACCCGGGCTGAGGACCGGCCACACACAGAAGAGGCAAAGAGTGAAGGTGTCCCGCTCAAGACAGGACGCTGGTTCTGGGCTGACGGGCTCCGTTCCTGGGCGCTCCTCGGACTCACTGCGCCAGGCAAAGTAGTTGGCACCTTCTCTGCCCGCTGATAGTCCTCTCTACTCCTAGGAGTATAGTCACCCTCTAAGAGTCTCCCTGGGTGAGGTCAGGAATTTTCATGGCACTTCCAATATGAGAAGAAAGCTTTCAAAGATCCACGATGGAAGGGAATTTCAGAACAGATGTCTGAATCATCCCATATAATGTTTTTTAAAGACTCAGAGAAGGGAATGTCACCTCAGGGAAGGAAAGGTTGGCTATTCCAGTAACAACCTTTGGGGTCACAGAACCTCTCATCAAATATGTCCACAAACCACCGAGTAGCTGCCTTTGCTCTTGGTTTATGCTGCAGGGAGGAAGAAGGGGGTGGCCTTCCTCTGGAAAATAGGCTCCTTGGATGGGCCTGAGGACAGCTCCTGCAGCAGCTCCGCTGTTCCTCCCTCTCCGGCCCCTCTGCCAGCCCGCCATGTAGCACTAGGTCAGATTCACTGTAGAAGTCACCAGAGTACACAGCCCAAGTTTTCTGTCCCCAACCCCCAGACCTAACTTCCCACTTACACTATCGTTCCCATGGTAGGTGGGAAAACATCCAGCTTGCCTCATTAGCAGAACACCTGGGTTTCCTGAGATCACTTACTTTCCTCAGAGACCGGTATTTCCTAAAGGAGCGAATGGTATTACCTGCACCTTAGGATTCCTCACCGCTTTGTAGATACTCTCACAGAAACAGCATCTCCAAGGCCATGGCCAAAGAAACATTCCTTCAGAAACTCAAAAACTTATTCTTCTAAAGATACCACAGGATAGTCTAATCTTCCCTAGTTTTCTTCCAGGCCTGTGACTACAGATAACCCGGCCATGTTTTGGGTTCAGTCTCACCCCTTTCATCAAATTATTTGTAACCATTAAAGTATGAAGAAATATTGACCCAAAGTGATGGCCAATGAGTCAAAAGAAGCCCCCCTCACACCTTCCTGAAAGGAAGAGGAGGGGCTAAGAGCACATATGGAGTTAATTAATTAATTAAAAGGGAGATGGGAGGGTCAGGTACTTGAGAGGAAGACAGGGAGAACAGGAAGGGCTGATGGAACCAGAAGGGGAGAAAGCAAAGCCATCTCCACGCCACTGTTTTGCACTACACAGCAGCCAACATTCATCATGGGTGAAACTATGGGAGACACGTTGGATGGAACTATAGGAGATCATTCACGGACGTCCACCCTGCAGCTGCTCCTACATTACCTGACATTCTCCGATTCCATTTCAGCCATGGACAACCCTGTGGATCTGATTGCAACCAACATCACCCCAACAGAAGCCCTGCTGCAGTGGAAGGCGCCTGTGGGTGAAGTGGAGAATTATGTCCTTGTTCTCACGCACTTCGCAGGTGGGTGTCTGCAGGCCTATCCATCAGGCAGGTGGGCATGGTGGGGATTGCGGCTGGAGATAGTATGAAAGTAAAAAAACAACAACCAAACAAAACACTTTGTCAATCTGACGGACAAATCAGGAATTTTCCTGTGCTTAAGATGTCCCCAAACTCTATCAACGTTGGGAATTGAGAAAGCAGGATCTGAAAAGTTCAAGAAGGACATGTGACCAAGGGCAAATACACAATCAGAAAAATCACACTGGGAAGACAAACTCAGAATTGAGCTAAGACTTGCCCCAAAATGCTACAAGCAAGAAAGCAAGCTTCTCTAGAAATTTACAGAGCAAGAAAAACACTAAAATTACAGGACCATGCTTGGAGCAGATAATGCATAATAAGTGACAAAGGACCCAGAACTAGTAACCTCTTCTGTAGCCTTGCTCTTTTCTCCCCGTATCGACCCCAAAAGTTTGAGCCCGCGTAAATCTTGAGTTCCGGTGTCTTCTTCACTATGCTTGTTCACCTTACACTATCTGGAATCTAACAGAGAAGCCCAATGCAAAACAGTGCTGAGTGGTCCAAGTCTCTAGGCTTACGAAAAGGATTTCCCCTCCTAAATTATGATCACAGAATTATTGTGGGTTATACTCGGGAATCCAGAGAACAAAGATACCAGAAGACAGAAGGCAGGCAGATGTCTTAATTTTCAAAATTAAGAGAAAGCCAATTCTGTAAGCTGCAAAAAAAATAAATTGATTGTCAACACTTGGGAAAATGAAAACCAAAACAGACTATTAAACAAATTGCAAAAAGAATTAGTGATTGCCACATATCAACAGAGGTTCCCTAAGAATAACTTTTACCAAAATTATTTTATGTCCTTGTTGTTTTTTGGCAAATCTGCCAGCACATTTGTATTTCAGCCAAGTATTAGAAACACCCACTTATCACTTAGATGGTAACATACATGATGGGTCATATTTGGAGTTCCACAGAACCATAGCTGATTCAAGGACCCTCCACAGAGAGTGTATATCATTCCTCTGCGTGTGTCCTAACCCCTCTGTGTGTGTGCACTGTCCATTTCAACTCCTAGCACCTCTCCTTGCCTATCATGACCTGCATTTCTTACTTCTCACTGTGCCTTCTGTAGCCACCATGCATTTGCACGTGCCGTTTCCTCCACCAGGCAATTCTCTCCCCAACTGTCTGCTTAGAAAACCCATCCTTCAAGTCTGAGTTTCAACACTACCTCCTGTGTCAAAGCTTCCGTTAGTGCCCCAAGTCAGTCAGATGTACTTGGTTACAGGTGTACAAACATACACAGCTCCATCCTAGCAATTAACGGTCATTCATTCAACAAATCCTTCTGATGCCCTCCCAGGTGCCATATATCCTATTGGGCTCTAAGGATTCAGAGACAGAAAACACAGAGTCACAGAACTCATGCCTAGTGGTGACACAGATAAGTAAATAGTTATAACTTGATGTGAGCAATCATGGTGTAAGCAAGCACAAACTATGATGGTCCACAGTGACTGAGATAGGACTGGTGAGGGGGAGAGGGGAGACAGAGACAGGAGAGAGAGAGAGAGAGAGAGAGAGAGAGAGAGAGAGAGAGGCCAAGAAAAAGAGCAGTCTGTGTGCTTTTGCAGCAATATGAAAGAGCTTGGGGGGTGTGAAGAGCTGCCATAGTTTGGTATGGCTGCATCACTGACGATGGCAGGATGTTGCAAAGGAGGATATTAAAAAGCTGGAGGTATTGTGTGCACTCATATGGAGAATTAGTTTAGATTTTGACCTGTTAGCAGGCCTTTTTATGCCTTTAGACCACAAGAAACTTGACACCTCAGGTCTTACGTTGTTTGAAGAAGTGCCTGGTGACTTTTGTTAAATGCTGAATGACTCAGGAGTATTCTAAAGGCATAAGACAAGGCTTGGCCCTTATCTAATGAACAGTTTTATCAACAGCTTGAATGAATACAGAGAAGACGTGGTTACCAAATTTGTGTATAAAACAAAACTGTCATTGGTAGAATCCAAATTCCAATATATTCTAATGAACTGAAAGAGTGGTCTAACACCCAATCAACAAAGCAAGATGCAATAGAAATAAATGCAAAGCTTTGCCCAGGGGTGCAGAAAGTCAACTGCACAAGGTTGGGTTGGAGGTGGTTACAAACAAGGTCTTTGATGAGTAACAATCTGCTTGTGACAACAATATCACATGACTGTCTCAGAACCTAATGAGTGAACATAATTGGCACAAATTAAAGCAGAGGTTGATCCGGTTTGTCTCATTGGTCAGTACATCTCAATTATTGTTCTCAATTCTCTCCTGAGATTTACATTTCATCAGGGACACTGATTAACAATTACCTGTCTAGAGAAAGGAAGCCAGGATGGGGGGAGTTTTAGAACTGTCTCATACATGTAACGGGGGTTGGGGTCTGAATGTTCTCAGTCTACAAGAAGAGAAGGGGGTGGGAGAGGGAGGAAGGATTCCTGCAGACAAAGGGTTCGGCTTACTCTGCAATGCCAAAGGCCTGAGTAGAAGTTACAGAAAAGACAATTCGGCCTCCAAACAAGGTATCTTTTTCTCAGTTAAGATGCAAAACAAGACAAGAGGGGATCCTTGCGTGGAATCAAATGCTCAGCTAAATAATCACTAAATTATTTTTTCCAAAATTCTCACATACTGAGTCCTTGTGAAATGCCTTTGGATTTGGTCTTTCCTAAGTTGAATAACCTTATCCAATCCATATCCATCTGGCTGTAGTTGCTGGAGAGACCATCCTGGTTGATGGAAGCAGTGAGGAATTCCAGCTGATTGACCTGCTTCCTCGTACCCACTATATTGTCACCATGTATGCCACCAGTGGACCTCTCACCAGTGGCACCATCAGCACCAACTTCTCTACCCGTGAGTACATGGCCAGCTTCACATCCGACCCCTGGAGGCTTCTGTGGACCCTGAAAATGGTCAGGTTCATGTGGTCAACTAGGTGCTAGTCTCCAGGTTGGGACAGCGTGGCTGTGAGTTTACTGAAGCCCCAATACCAGTGAAAGTGAGCTGTAGCTCTCGGCTAGCAGACACACATCTATTTTCTGCTGTCATTCTGGGTCTGGTGACAGTAGTAGACCCAGGCCAAGAGAAGCCAGTACTGGTGATGCATCTGGCCCAGAAAGCCTGATGGATATTAAAGGGCTGGAGTTGGGGGAGCCAGTTGCTGGACATGGTCATGGCCGGGAGAACGGTAGACAAAGTTATAGATGTGAGAATGTTTTAAGTTCAAGAGTGAGTTCACAGACGTGCAGGTGTAACAAGGTCATAATTTCAGACAGAGGGTCAGATTGAAAGATGTCACCCCTAGGCCCAGAGGCCCTGGCGAGGGAAGGGGGGAACAGCTGTGAATGATTATGACACTAAAGGATTCTCTTTGGAGCCAGGGGGCTCCCTGTCGTCCACGCTAGAACCGGGGCAGCACGTGAGCCGCCCAGAGACCACATAGGCAGGCAAATAGATAAACCTGCCTGGAATCAAATAGGGAGGAGCCGGAGGGGCAGATGCTCCTGAGGTTTTCTCCTCTTTGCAGTCCTGGACCCTCCTGCAAACCTGACAGCCAGTGACATCACTCGACAAAGCGCCCTGATCTCCTGGCAGCCTCCCAGAGCAGAGGTGGAGAACTACATTTTGACCTACAAATCCACCGATGGCAGCCGCAAGGTGAGATTTGTCTGCAAATGGGGAAGACCATTTCTATCAAACAATCCCCAGGGAACAAACACGGTTTCCTGCGATGGATACACACAGCATGCTGTTGACGAGGAGCCCCAGTCTGCAGCCAGAGATTGGGGTACTTGTCCTGGCTGTCCCGTGTCTCTCCATACAGGCTGAGGCAGAACACTAAACCTCCTAGATAATGGGGTGTCTATCCTGCAAAGTCACTCAGGTGTGAGGGTGCTTCCAGGACGATGGTGCAAAGCACGCCGGAGACCTCCAGCCTATGTGCATGGTGCCGGAGGGCTTTTCACTGGCGGGGCTGAGCAAACATGAGCAGGATACCAAATTCAACAGCCTTTTATGCCCCTTGATAGGCGTTCTAAAGGCTACATCTGTATAGCCCACAGTAAAGAGGTGACAAATCCCTGTTTTATGTGACAGTTGAAACAGGCCTTCTAGAGCACTGCTTGTCAAACTTCGGTTAGCAGTGAAATGCTTTTTTAAAGTGAAATCACACTGAGAAGCTGAAAATACAGAACAGATATGAGCAGAGCTAGTCTGTTGCATATGGAGTAGGGAGGCCTAGGAGTCCACTTACTCTGTTCTCGGGAAGCCAAATTCAATCTGAAAAGCACCCGATTCAATCATCCAGGTGCCTACGTTTACCCAGTGTGGGCACCTGGGAGCTAGGAGGTGTCCTCTCTGCTATTGGCTCACTTTTCTCCTTGTCATGGGGAGAGAGGGAGACAGTGGCCACTGCAGTAGTGGCCCTGCTGGCCATGGGATGTTGCCCTCTCGTCCCCACTCCCCGCACCCCTGCCTCCCAGCTCCCTTCCTCTGGGAATGAGCTTCCTCATTCCACAGGAGCTGCTGGTGAACGCAGATGACACGTGGATCCGGCTGGAGGGCCTGTCTGAGAGCACAGACTACACCGTCCTCCTGCAGGCGGCCCAGGACACCGAGAGGAGCAGCGTCACCTCCACCAGCTTCACCACAGGTGAGAGCCCACCGGCACGTGATGCCTTCTCCCCTGCGTGAGTCTGGCTCCCGGGCTCTGCCGAGACCTGGCCAGGGAGGAGCCTGGCAAAGAAACGCACCTGCTTCTTCCTGCAAAGGTGTCTCAGAACTTCTGCCACTCCTGCCTTTCCCCCTTGAAAGGCCCTGCCAGGGAACCTCTTCTCACCAAAGCAACCACAGGCAGCAGCAGGATAAATCCCTGGTCCCACCTGACCAACGAAATGCGCCGTCTAAAAGCATCACGTTCCTGCTCAGATTCCTGCCGGTGTTTTTCCAGCAGTTTGTCCCTCTCTCCTTCCTCTGCTGTCTGTAATCAGAGGTTCACCTAGAAAAAGTAGCAGTCACGAACCCTTAGTATTAACTCTATGGTTCTCCTCCACACACAAAGCACTCTTGCATTCCTGGGGTCTCCACTCAGTCCTTATACCTGGTAAGGGAGGCCTTATTATCCCATTTCACAGATGGTGAAATGGGTACATGGAAATCCAGTGACTCCCATGGCTAGTGAGTAGCTGGGTCAGAACTTGAACCAAGGTCTTCTCCTGCCTTCCCTCATTCAAGCATCAGCAAAGGATACTTGAAAATGTCCTTAAGGGATAAGAGTGTCCTAATGGCTATAACAGCAAATAAACTAATATCTAACCTTTGAGGGCTCTTTGGCACTGTTTTAAGTGCCTCACATGTATGATCTAATTTATCCTCCTGACAGCTTATGAGGCATGTTTTATTATCCCTACTGACAGATGAGGAGATTGGGCCATGGAGCGGTGAGGTCACTCACCCGGGATTCCACTACTTTAAGTGGGAGAGCGGGGATTCAACCACAGTAGTTATAGCCGTGGGTTCTGTGCTGTTAATAGCCCTTCTTTCTACTTCCCACGTGCCTTTCTACCATCTGTGATGTGGGACTGCCCCATCCAGTCTGTGCTCCACATTTGGGGGGCGGGGAGGCTGTGCATGTGTGGGGCAAGTGTGAGCCTGTCCCTTATCCCTAGACAATCTCAGAGCACCAAGGTGATGGATTCCTGACTATGCCCCAGAGCCCATCCCCATCCCCAGAGAGAGAGTGATGGAAAGCCGCCCCCCACCCCTGCCTACCCAGGTGCCTTTCCCACTAGACTTGTTCTAAATGACAAAGCAGGACATCGGATCAAATACACCAAGTGTCCCCAGTGGTCCATTAAGACTGTGACATTGTGAACAGGTCCCCTTTTTTCCTGTTTTATACTTTTCAATGTCTTACAAAGTGTCTACAATGAGCACCTTAATCAGAAAACAACTTTTTAATTAAAACAATAAACCTTGGTCTCACAACCAAGACATGAATCCAAGACGTGTCCTTACCGAGTAGAACTTGGAGGACACCCCCTCTCTCTCATGGGGCTAAAGTCATTTATGCCCACTCTCCATGCCCTTTCGAGGGGCTCTTATCTCAGAACCAAGGTGCTGCCCTCTTCTCGTTCAAGGCCTTGCCTCCATACTGACAGGCCCATTAAAGCGTCCTCCATGCTCCTGTCTGCCAGCCTACCACTCAAAGACCCCTGGGTTGAGCTTTTCATTGAATTAAGAATTTCTTTCCCATAAAAGGGACACAGGCGACATAAACGTAAACAGGGATCCCATTTTGCAGGTCTAAGCTAATCATTTCATCCCCAAATGCATGGGTTTCAGAGCTTGCTCAATGTAGTATGAGCTTTTAATTCCCATCCTGCTGATGGCATAGCCGTGGTTGGGAGCAGTGTGACAATGTGCCCCAGGTTTCTGTGGCATCTTGCAGCTGTGCCTTGTTCCCAATCCACCTGGGCTGTCAACGTCTACCAGCCTCTGTGCCCACCACTGGCCTCTCTTAGCTGAAGCCACCCCAGGGGCTGTGCCACAATTTGGGTCTAGGATCGCAAGTCCAGCCGGGGGTTCGGCAAGATCCAATAAGCAGAGGGTTAACAATTCACGGAAATTTGCCGAGAAGGCCAGGGTACTGCCTGTGTTTGATGGACAGTGTGTGTGTGGGGGGGGGGCATCAGGATGAATTTAGGTGTGTGTTTGTTTTTGCAAACCTCCCGTGGACACTGGGCTCCTGGGGCACGACCAGTACCAACTTGGAAAGGAGAACTGAAGAGCTCACATTCCTATACAACCCATGCAGTTACTGACCGAGCCACTCATGCAGCGTTTAGGGTCCCAGAGAAGGACTCGCCACTACTACAGTGGTACGTGGCATAGAGGTGTCCATGTTAGGAAGCTTTGGCAGAGGTTTCCTGGAAAGCTCAAATCTGACTTTCAGTCACTGATGCTCCCAAACCCTGTGGGCTTTGTCGTGGAGATTTATCAGAGCCAATGGAATGACCGTTTGTAAAGTGGACAGAAGTAACACACATGGGAGGACCTTGCACAGAGCCTGGCACACAGCGGACCTAATAAACGGTGGTTGAACTGAATAGGTAAGTCCCAGCTGCTGTGCACAGAAGAGGGTTCTAGAAACAAGGCTCTAGAGGAGAGGATTCTCCGTGTCCCTCGCAGGGACAAGGCAAATGGGTACAGCCTGCAGAGCTTGATGCCCCAAGTCCCTCTAATGTCAGGCTCTCTCGCTGTCACCCCGAATGTAACATTCCCTGGATAAATCACACTCAGCCTGCACAGTCGTCTGAATATCAGTATTCATGGGTTCTCATTGCCTCACTATGCCCCTCCATCAGGACCCTCACTGACTCCACACACACACACACACACACACACACACACACACACACACACACACAGGAAGCCACACAGCATGCCCTGCGGGCTCCTGGTTGGAAGAAGGAGAAGAAGGAACGAAAACAGAGAGCAGAGCATACCGCTTACTGGAAAGACTGGGGTGCTGCCAGTCTGAACCCCAGGAATTACTGCTACTGAGCAAGAGGTCCGAGGGACATCAGAGCCGCCTCTCAAGGGTAAACCTGGGCTGATGGGTTTAGAGGCTAATTTTATCCTAGTAACCGGCATCCTTTGCGACTTCACTGACAGAACCTAAGCATCCTGTTCTAGGACAGGCTGGTCTCGGCCAATCATTCAAAGCATTTCGTGTGCCTTGTCTTACAAAATAAAGGGGCTTAAACTTGGGCCACTTAGGCCCCTTTCCACTGACAAACCCTCATCTTGTCCTAGGTGGGCCAAGAAAGATGCCTACTTAATAGACTGGAAAAGAGTTGAGGTGTTAAATATAAAAATAAAAGAGAGAGGAAAGAGGCGGACCAGCTCCCACAAAACCCCCTTTGATCACGACGTCTCCCCTTGCTGCATTCCTGCCTTAGAACGTAAGCCCATGTCATTCTTTCCACCATGTTAATAGCTTCCTAGCCTCTTGTCTCTGGTGTTTGCACAAGACTCTGAGGGGGGACTTAATAGAAGTACAAGGGGAGAGAAAAAAGGTGGATACATTATTTATAATTTGCTGTCGTCTGAAATTTCATCCAAGGTCTACTTGTCTTTTGGAGACGTGAATATAAATGAGGAAACAAATACTCCCCGCAGAGCAACGTGGACCGGTGAGAGGATATTCGGAGAGGCAGATTTCATTGTCTGTTTTAATACTATAAGAAGCAAACAAGGCGCTCGGTAAAGCTTGTCCTCAGAGACAGTGAACACTCTAAAAGAGGCTGTCTTGACCTTGAGGTTAAGTGAAGACAGCCACTCGCGGAGGTTCCCAGAGATGGGTAATGAGACGTTTACTCTTTCGCTTTTGCTCCTGTCCAGGCTGTCCCACCACCAGGCTGAGCTGCAGCCTGAGGCTTTACAGAAAGACTCCAAGAGTCTAACACAAGCTTCCGTTTTGGAGGTGGTGAAAATTAATGAAGGTTGGCAAACCCTGGGCTCTGGGGCCATCGATGGTGGATCGGGCCACTCCACGTAGTTCTCCGTTAATAGCGTACTATTCAGGTTATGCGTTTCATCTCGGGCGACTTTGTGGTAGAGAAGGATTTTCAAGGACTTGGTCCGTTTCATCCAAGATGTTGAATGTATTTAGATAGAGCTGTTTGTACTATTCGGTAGGACAGGGATATGGGATCCCTCTAGAGGGAGAGCAGTGGATTTTGTCAGACAGTAATACCATCTGCCACAGGTCGTAAGATGACATCGTACATGTTGTAGAAGACCTTGTATGTCACCACAGACAGAATTTGATCTGGCCCAATTTCAGTCGTGTTGCCGCAGATGTTTACAGAAAATCTCATTTTCATTTCCTTTTTCATAATCTCAGGCGGGAACATGGTGCTTACCTGGTATCATACATTTCACAAATACTGATTGAGCATCTACTGTGGGTTAAACCCTGTCCTGAGTGCTGAGATGGAGTGAAGGGCGAGATAAGTCAAATGTCTACCCTCATGAAACTTCCATTCAAGGGGGTGAAGCAGTGGGGAGCAGACAAAAGAAGGGCATAGCGTCATGTCAAGTAGTGATTGTACGATTGAAAAATAAACAGAGTAATGAAATAGGGACAGATGTGAACAGCTAACTTCTAGGACAGCTCCTATAGTAGCAGGCTTTCCTGATTGTCACTTGCCATTTCCTTCCCCTTACCCTAGAACCCAGTCTCAAGTCGGGTGGTCAGGAAAGGTCTCTCTGAGCTGAGATATTTGTGCCAGAACATAAACGATGAGACTAAATCAGACAAAGAAGAGCATTCTGGGCCTAGGGAAGAGAGGGAGGTGTACATTTGGCACGTTCAATGGATTCAAAGAAAGCCAGTGAGAGAGGGGGAAGCGTGCAAGGCAGAGCCAGGGCACGCAGGGCGATGTAGGTCATGATAAGGGTCTGGGGTTTTATTCTAATTGCAAGAAGCTGTTTCAGTTGGAGCCGCTGTATTGGAGAAGCCACTGGAGGGGTGTTGGCAAGTGAGCAATAGGATGAGAAGGGATCGCACGTATATTATAAAAGATCACTGTGTTACAATATGGAGAATGGGAACAAGTGGGGCCAGGATGGCAAGAAGAGACCAGGTAGGAGGCATTACCATCCACTAACCCTCTCCTTGCCATATTGAATCAAGAGACACAGTGAGGGACCAGGCTGGCAGCTGCCAGTCTTTGATCAACCAACCTGCCATGGAATTGGGTTTACTGATGTACGTGAATCCGAGGAATAGGGAGACTAATTATGTGGGAACGTTTGTCTGCTCTTAGGGTGCCTTTAGCTGGTCTTTAAAGGGAGACTTGGAAACCTGATGGGTAGGAGGCAGGTGGTCTGCAAAGCTTGGGACCTCCTTCAGCCGCTCTGCTTAAAATGAAGACAGCCAAGCTGCCTGTTACTCTGTTGATTCTCTGTTTCCATCATCCCCTAAAGGCTGGTGCCACCTGTCCTCTGGAGTCCCACTCCTACCTCATGAACGGGTCTTACCTCCTGTCTCACCCCCATCTGATTCATTCTCCACACCACAATGAGAACAATCTTTCTAGAAACGGGAGCTTCAAGTCTCACTGGGCTCTTCAGCCGTTTGCCTTCAGGAGAAGGTCCAACTCCTTAAGTGGCATAATCCAGTCCCTACTCCACTCCCCAAGGCTCGCTCTCACCCACCCAACCAGCTCTTGCTCTGTTTCCTGGCTTAACCAACAGTTTCCCAAACTGGCCATGTTTTCTCACTGGCCTGAGACACCCTTCTCCCACCAGTTGGTGGCTCACCTCCACATCAGTTCCTAAAATAAGAAGCCCTTTATGATGAGCACTTGCCAACCCCTACCCCATCCCAGGCCCAACTGCTCACCCTCCCCTCACCGGCCCCAGGCTTCATTGCACGCTCACTTCCATATTTTGTTAGGCCCCTATGTTTATCTCTTTTCCAAAGCACATAGAATTTGGGATTATATTTGTCTATTTCTCCCACCAGAATGGGAGCAACCTGAAAGCTGGAACCATATTGTTTTCTCCTGTATATTTCCATCTCTTAGCCCAGTATCTGGAACCCGACAGACCCTTCCTATAAGTTTGTTGGATGAATGCATAAACTAATGAACAGGTAAATGAATTAGAAATTGCTGTGAAGGAGGCTAAGGTGGTAGGTTTGAGAGCCCTTGTGGACTGACCAGGTAACCTTGCCCTCTCCGTGGCCTCAGGCTGCCCTCCATGAATCTGCCCTCCACAAACCCACCTCTGGGAGAAACAAATCTAAGTTCTGGTGGCCAGAGGTGGTCACCTGTGCCTCTCTGGAGCATGCCGCACACTGCTCTGCAGTTCGAGAGAGACCTGCTGAGTCTGTTCTCAGAGCGAGGAGCCGCCATTGGCTTTGGTTCTGATGCTGAAGCCGTAAGGGCGGGGCGGGGGCGGGGCAGTGGACAGTAACTCTGACCAGTTTAAAGACAATCCAAGAAGGCAACACAAGTAAGGCACAGGGCAGGGACCGAGAAGCTCTCTTCCTTTACTCCCAGCCTACAGGGAGCTGGCTGATTGCACTGTGTCGCACAGCTCACTTCACACAGCATTCAGCCTTCAGAAGCCCAACACAAACCAATTTCTGAGCAATTCTTCCGGTAAATGCCCCGCTCCTCTTGAGCTCACAATTACATCTAGAAACACTTAACCATGAGACAGGCAGTGTCCCGATCCTTTGGTATTGCTTTCCTCTTAACTTGGTAATCACCACAGTCTGTGCTAAAAATAAAAAAAATAAAAATAAAAAACAAGGCCTCTTTGTCAGGCCAGGCCCCAGTTATTGCACGAAAGGGAAGAAAAGCCTTCCAGTTTTGCTCTCAGTCCAAACATTTCTGCCTTGGGAAAAATTACTGGAATGATCTGTTAGGGTGAAAGGTGAGTTTCTGATAATATTAGATGTTTTGACATCCAGAGAGCTCGGGATGCCTGAAATCTGCCCCGACAATCCCCTGAAACTGTCTGAACCACAGTACACACCCCGGAAACACAGCCTAACAGAATCAGTGTCGTCCTCGTCGTTAGCTAAGCCAAATTCCAATAACCCCCAAGGCAGAACTTAATGGTACAAACTAGAACCCAAGGCTTAAGTTCAAGGGTAAATGAATTTCTTATCCCCTTTCTCCCATCCCATCCAAACTAATTCTTGGGACCCGCCCACTCAAGACACACCGACCAGGAAAGAGAGAGGGAAGGAAAGGGAGAAAGGGAAAGAGGAGAGGGAGGGAGGGAAGGAGAGAGAGAGAGAGAAAGAGAGACTCGCAGACTATTTATCCACTCAGCCATATAAATCTAGACCCTTAGGGACACAGTCTAGCTCACCCTTTACGCCTCTTGGCCTCTCTGAGAAAAGGAGACATACAGTAGAGTTCCAATCCGGTTGGTCTTCAGATTCATTGGAGGAGTTTTGGTAAAACACTGATTCCCTGGGACCCAGCCCCTGCCATTCTAGTTTGGTAGATCTGCCATGGAGCCCAGGAATCTGAATTTAATCAAGTCCCTGGCTTGGGAACAATTAGTGAGCCTCTGACTCTTCTCATCCGGTGACAAGGAATAATCGTTTCATAAAAGACTGGTGAGTGAGGCAAAACTTGTGGTAACATTGAGGGAGAGAGGACGGAGTAGAGTGGTTTCATGGTGAAGTGTGTCCTCTAAGCTCCCAGGATGTGAAAATCTCAGGTCGCTGCTCTTGATATTCTTTGGGGTTTTTTAAAAGATTTTATTGAGGAAGGAGAACAGGACTTTATTGGGGGAACAGTGTGTACTTCCAGGACTTTTTTTTTTCCAAGTGAAGTTGTTGTCCTTTCACTCTTAGTTGTGGAGGGCGCAGCTCAGCTCAGGTCCAGTTGCCGTTGCTACTTGCAGGGGGCGCAGCCCACCGTCCCTTGTGGGAGTCGAAACCGGCAACCTTGTGGTTGAGAGGACGCGCTCCAACCAACTGAGCCATTCGGGAGCTCAGCGGCAGCTTAGCTCAAGGTGCCGTGTTTAATCTTAGTTGCAGGGGGCGGAGCCCACCATCCCTTGCGGGACTCGAGGAGTTGAACCGGCAACCTTGTGGTTGAGAGCCCACTGGCCCATGTGGGAATCGAACAGGCAGCCTTCGGAGTTAGGAGCATGGAGCTCCAACCGCCTGAGCCACCGGGCCGGCCCTCCTGTTCTTGATATTCTGTGCAATTAAAATGCTTGTTGATTGTCTTTCCATCAGTGCCACAGACTACATTACAGTAAATCGAATCTGTAAGCAACCAGGTGGCCTTGCAAATTCTCAAAGGTGAAATAAGTGCACCCAGCAACTATGCATCAGCCCCTCCCACATTTGGGGAGTGCCTCCGCCAACCACCCCAATGTGGGGGCCCTTCCTCTTTCAAGGTGAAGTCTGGCGTCTTCATCCCATCTAGACTTTTAACACCCCTTAATCACACTTTATTCCTAAATTGATTACATTCCCATTTTCTGAGTTTAAAAAAATGAATTCTTCTTTTACATGACAGCGCTTCAGATATTTAAAAACTTCTCCAGGGCAAGTCATCCCAGTTTCCTAAATTAGGTTTTGGTAGATCTACCTTTAAAGCAACTAATACGTTTGAACCTTTTAAAAGGATCTCTAACATAGCTTTTACCTAAGTCGTGATCAATGTGCAGAAGCCAGCACAAGGTCATTTGTCATTTATTTACTTATTCTGAAGTTTGGTTTAGTTGTATGTGTGTATTTGTATGAAGTTGTCGTTTGGAGGTTTGGGAAAAGATGCTCTGTTGGAGACACATTGGGTGTTGGGAAGAACTTTGGGGTTCTGGCTCCTTTCAAAAGCTGACTTGATTCAGGAGAAAAGGGCTATTCATGCATAAGGTAGGAATGCGCGGAGAACATCACATCAAGAACATTATGTGTTGATCTTCTAAAAGGAGGAACTCAGGCAGTGAGAGAAGAGGGCACAAAGGAAAGCAGACGGGCCGGTTGCCCCAGAGACCAGGTAGGGAATGGTCTGGAAGCCGGGAAATAATCACGGTGTTCCCAAAGCAACAGAGAGAGGGAAAGGAGCTCACGGGCATCTGTCCCCTGAAATATAATGGTGACCTCTAGGAATCGGCGTGTCAAACGCTAACGAGCTGTAGCACGTGCTGGAGATAAAAGTTAACAGCTTCTCTGCAGCTACTAAGGAAATCAGTTTTCGGTTTTGGGGGATAAAGATATTTAATGTGAACATAGCACTATTTGAGGTCATTTTAACTTTTGGGGCTTGATGTGCTTACAAGATAAATGGAGACATTAACGAATCCTTGGCTACATGGATAGATGAATATATGCTGTTCCAGTGCCTCTGTGAGCCGAGTGCAAAGAGCACTTGACTTGAGGTCGGAAACTGAAGTTCCAGGGACCGGAGGAAGCCATGTGATTTTTTGAGTGCAGTTTCCATCTCTGTAAAATAAGTTTTTGATTTATAACAACCTGCCTTCCTCTCACCTTTCCTGCAAGAATTAAGCGAAAAATAAAAACACAAGTTCTACAGAAATGTACTGTTATTCCCTGGTGTAACCATGCCCAAAGTCGGTGGTGCCTTGGTTCTAAACTGCCTTAAATGGGCGCCACTCTCCACCGAGGTGTGGCAGCTGCCAAGGGACAGTCCTGTGCTAGAGGAGTTAACACACCTCCAGAAGGGCCTTCCGTAAAGTCTGTGGAACCCCCAACAACCTCTTCCTAACACAGCATGCTTCACTGATGATCCATGACAAGTGTCTTAGATGACCCAGGACTCCCGCGAGGTTATGTCACCTTCCTCTTGCTCTGATGCACCGCAGGCTTTCCAATTGGCCTTTCCAATTGGTCCCACCTGCAGTGCATGAGTACTGCCACTAGGGGACACTGTCGTGCCTAACACGTGAGGTCAGTACCCACCAGCCGCTTCAGGACTCTGCTACCGTCAATCACAGCATCATATTTACAGAACGTCCAGCTCTGCCTTTCACTTGCTCCATCAGCTCCGGTAGTCAGAAGAGCTCCCCTGCTGGGATGCCCGCTTCTCGGCTGTTCTGCTAAGCAGTAAAATGTGCCCTGAAGCTGAGCTCTTCAAGAAACCATTTAAGCTTCTCTTTCAGCTAATTAGATATTGTTCTACAAATTGGGCTGTTCTCCCTGAAAGATGAGCAGCAATTTATTTCCCCTGCCCTCTCCTTAAACTTAAACTAAATTGTGAAGCATGGCCGTTGGATTGTTTCGTCTAATCGGGAGATTGTTTTGCAGGAGGAATAGATATCCATCTCCTCGCTAAGGCTGAGCTGGTCTGGGCATTCCTTAGTGGCTCCTGTGACAATGGCGGCAGGCTTGGCTTAGATGCCTGTAGGGACAGAGTCCCAGAGAGCAGTTTCCAGGCTCACAGCCTCACATGGAAAGTTGCTGGCTCAGGTAGTAGACGGCCATCAGCTGTGACTAGTTGGCCGTCAGTTATAACCAGTTAGCCATCACCCACCAGTATAACTGCCGTGGCTATGCTAGGGAATTGGTTGGTTGGCAGAGAAGCAGATGCCAGATTGCGGATCGTGTGGCTCCTGCTTCCTGTATCTCCAACCCAGCCGCCAGCGAGAATATAGTGGTATGGACCCCCTATCCATGGCTCCGTGGCTGTTCCTTTTTGGCCTCACCTTATCCTGTGTTCTTGTGCGGGGAGCAGGACCAGAGACTGCATGACAATGCTTCTCATTCGTTTGAAAGGTGGGCCCTACAGTGATGTGCTGTGGCCTATACATCTGTAACCATCATCTGAGTCACCCGTCACCAGCTGCATTAACACACTCTTGAGAGGAGGACGTTTTTATTATCCCCATTTTACTAATAAGCAAACTGATGCTCAGGAAAATCAGGCCATTTGCTAAGCTAAACCAACAGGTACACGGAGGGTCCAGACCGGAAACCAGCTCTTTCCTCCCATCCCATGAGAATGTATATTGTCTTACAAATCCACCATCAGCTGGAGAGGGGGGATGCAAGCTGAGGCAGGGTTCCCACACGCCCTGTGTGAGATGCAGACAGGATGTCGTACGGCTCTGGATGGAGTACCAAGAAGCCCTCAAAGACCTTCTCCCATGCAAGGGGCTCTCATGCAGAATGGGAGACAGGACCCTTTCTGGAAATCGCCTCTCTTCCTGCGCAGGGGGCCGGGTGTTCCCTCACCCTCAAGACTGTGCCCAGCATTTGATGAACGGAGACACTCTGAGTGGGGTCTACACCATCTTCCTCCACGGAGAACTCAGCCAGAAGCTACAAGTATACTGTGACATGACCACGGATGGGGGTGGCTGGATTGTAAGTACACACAGCTGCTCTCCGTGCATGCAAACACCCTTCTGTTCTAGGCCTCCTGGCTCAGCGCCTGTGGGTTCAAACTTCACCGCCCTCTGCCCCTCCCTTCATTTACCGCCCCCCATCATGTCCCTCGTGGGGGTCCCTCCTTGTCCTCAGGGCCATTGCTCTGCAGCCCAATCATAGGTTTGCCGAGCAGAGAGCAGAATAGCATGTCGAGGCTGCAGTGGCCTGGCCCAGGGGAGGGGCACCCTCTGAGGACAGGTCATGCAGCGGGGGGGCCAGGAGAGGGAATATTGGCTCAGCCAGGCCCGGGGTCTTGCCTGCCGGGGACTGTGGCTGAAATAAAGGAAGAGGAACTGAGCCTCTATGGGGAGGATCCTTCTACCGGACGACGGCATATGGGGGAGCACAGGAGAGGGACAACACAGATAGTCACCTCTAGTTACAAAGGCCACCCCACTGCCATCTGTCCTTGGCTTCCCTGGTTCTTCCCCAGAGCTGTCACAGCCTTCAGGGAGCACCTTTGGTCAGGAAAAGAAAGACACTATTTTCTGCCACCACCTTCCTCCCACGTTTGAGAGGGCAGGCGGGGAGAAGATAAAGGGCGGCCTCACACATGGCCCCCTCATCAGTGCGGCCCACTGTGGGGATGGGAGGGTTCCCGCAGCCTGGCCCCGAAGCAGCCAGCATCCGCTGGGGTGGGGGCTGATGGGAACCAGCTTTGGAATGGAGTGAAACGGTGGCTGTGCTCACATTAGCTACTCTTGGGAGACATTTTCTTTTATGTTTCTGACATAGTTGTGCCTCCTTCTTAAAGAATAATTGGAAATTGGATCCAGGGCTGATGTCTGGGAGGTTAGATGAAATTAGCACTTAAACAGCTCAGAAAGTGAATGATACACAATAGCTTTGCCTGTGATAGGATGATGGCAGTTACTAGCTGATTTGAAGTTGGTCCTGTTCTCTTGGGGACAAATGTTTCTGCTGCACTCCATGGCCCAGAAAGATGAATTTGAGAGCCACGCCAATTTCCCCCGACTATGTCGGGGCTCGAGGCGTCCCTGAATCCTTCCTGCATCACAGGGATGGAAATCGGTGTCCACATCACCACGCAGCCTATCCATCCGGGGCCTCTGCGCTTCGAGAGAAGGGCTCTGAGCATCTCCCCGGGAAACGCTATGCAGATAGATACCCAGCTCCGTACTGCAGTGTCCCTTATCTGAGCCTCTTCAGCATCGCAGATGTAAAACTCAGTTCCAGCAGTCTTACTCACGAGAGTCTTTTTTCCTTGGCATCCCAGAATTTTCCCCCCCTTTCTCTTCACAGGTGTTCCAGAGGCGGCAGAATGGCCAAACTGACTTTTTCCGGAAATGGGCTGAGTACCGAGTTGGCTTCGGGAATCTGGAGGATGAGTTTTGGCTGGGTAACGCCTCCTTTTTGCTTTCCCTGGGCGGGCTGCTCTGGCTTTTTGTCCCCCTCTCTCCTTTCTGTGTCTGCCTGGGATTATCAGCTCCCCCCGTGTCTGCTGAGAAGTTGACAGCTCGTGAATTGCTTTCGGTACCTCTGGCTCTGTTTGGCTGCACTATTGATCTGTTTTCATCTTATGGTGGTGTTTTCCTCTTTGCTCTGTCTCTTCTCATCCTCATTAATAGTCTCTTATGCTCATGGGTTTTGATGTGAGGCGACTACAAAGAGTGAGCGGCCTGGTGGGGGCGGGGGCCGGGGACCACCCGGCTGGTCATCTCTCTCGCAAGCCGGGCACCAGCCAGGCAGCCCACCAGTCAGGACAGGACTGAGGTAGTCACTGTATGCTAATTCCTTGGAGGAATGTTATCACCTGACTTGGCAAGGGGGAGAGAAAAACGAAAATGGCAGTAGAGGCGACCGGCAATTTCCTAGAGGTCTGACCGAAGAAGGAGGTCCAGATTGAAAACTGAACTGGTGTGAGAAGCTAAATACACAGCCGACGCAGGCAGATGGCAGTGATGGCAGTGATGCCAGTTCTGGAAAGCAGTACATTTGTTGTGACCTGCGTCTCCCTCTTGGTTAGATTTTCAGAGTGATTTGTACAGGGAGGCAGGGGGAAAGGAGAACAATTGTGTCCATATTTGAGGCCTCCTCTCTGTCTTCCTGTCACTGTCCCACCCAGCCATCAGCATCTTTCTCCTGGACGCTCACCTAACAACCCCCTAACAGGCCCCCCAGCCTCCCCTCATTTCCACATGGCCACTACAATGCTCTTCACACCCCCACTCTAAGCAGTGGCTAACCCCATTTCTAAAACTTCTCAGTAACTCCCCATCACGACCAGGTGAAAGCCAATCACCTTAGCTCAGGTACCAGGCCTCTCTAATCTACCTCGGAGCCTGCTCCCCACCACTAAGGACCTGTTCTCCCCCACCCCCCACCTCCAGCCCAACATTCACAATCACTAATGTTTCCTTTGCAAGGAAGTCTCTCTCAGCCACCTTTCCGCTTTCCTATATGCCTTGATGTCCATCTACATGATAATCAAAGACCTGGAGAATCCCTCCTACACATTTTTCTCACCCTTTGCCTGTGGGAGAATTGGTCACCCCCTCTTCTGGGGGCCCAAAAGTGTCCATTTTCCTTTCTTTCTTGGCCATATTATGTGAACTTCTTTTAGGGCTGGGACCACATCATATACATCTTTTAACCCCACCGCCTATCACCGTGTCTGGGTGATAACAGACACCTAAAGCATAGAAATCAATCAATCAATCAATCAATCGTCAGTCAATCAATGATAAGGATTTATTGAGTACCTGTTAGGTGCCCAGATCTGTGTTTGCTGATGTAGGTAATGAAAATATAAGGTAAAAAATATAGAGAAAAATATTGAGAAAGAGGTCAATGAATAGGAAAATAGCCTTAGTTTCTAAGAGTTTGCAGACAGTTTGGGAGACAAACACTGTGCCCACACCAGACGGGGTTGTGTTCCCCAAACCTCGGCCACTGTGCACGGCTGTCGCAACTTTTGTCATATCTGTGAAATAGCTGAGTTATCATGCACTTCCGTTTTCTACATATCCCTTGTTTTGTTTAATTAAATCTATTGCTTTGTGAATGAAACTTCATAGCATCGCCCAACACGGAAAGCAGGGTATCACGTACAGTGATGAAAGGCAGGCTCAAAACTAAATGCAGCGCAAAGACACCAGCATTAATATTACAAAATTGACAGTGAAATGTGGGGGCTCCAAGCCTGTTGCTGGTGGTAACAGTGGAGATTAGAAAGTGTTGGGTGTTAAACCACAAAGTACTAGAACCGAGCTGAGTCTGCGAAAAGGAAACGAGGTCAAGGGGGTTGATTGAAGGCACGTGGTGGTGTCTGAAGTCGAGAAGAGAAGTCTTGACTCAGTGTCATAGGTAATAGAGAACCAGTGAGAGGCATGGCCTAGTGACGTGTTGTTTGGCAACAGTCCTCAGGTTGGGGTAACACTGTGACCAAAGGTTTATGTCCTACGTGGGGTTCCCTAGGAGCAGAGGCCAAGACAGAGATTTTTGTCCAAGCAATTTATCTGGGGGCGCTCTCAGGAGAAGGGAAGGGAGGATGCAAGATAAAGCAGGAAAAGTGCAAACTTGTGGGCTTTGGGGGAGACTCGCTTCCCCTGGCACATTAATTGCTCCCCAGAGTTGGGACAAAAGGACCAGGCTTCTGTACGCCCCACATCAGGCATTGATGGAGGTCTGCCCCAAGGTAGGCAAATGGAGAGGGTAGCCTCCAGGCAGAAGTGACTCCCGTTTGGCCAAGAGCAGTTCTCCAAGAAGGAGGCAGCTGTGCGTTGTTAGCAGCTGGAGGCTGAGAGAAAGAGGGTGGTGTAATGAAAGGTGCACAGAACCCCTTTGCGGGCTAGAGGAGATGGCCGGATGTGGGATATCCTGGGCCCCAAGGCCCGCCCTGAACTCCTCTGATCAGGGCTCTACATTTTATTTCCTTTCCCTCAAACCAAAGGAGTCACGCCCATGTGACGCCTCCTGTCACTTTCACTCAATGCCATAGTTTAGAGTGGGATGTGGCGTGGACAGGGCCAGGAATCCTGAGGCTCAGGGCTTGTAGTCACTAGGTCAAGAGTAGGTGTCAGGACCCTTGAGCCGACCTGTGGTGGGAACTGCTCAGCAGACCTGGCCACATGCAGGTAGAAACTAGAGTCTGGAAGGGTCTGTCTGGTAACAGCTTGGGAAGGGCTGATGTCCAAAGCTCTCCAGATCCCCCCTCTCCCCCATCACATTTGTTTTGAGACCACTTCCCCTCCCACTTCCAAAGCCGCTGGGGCCAGGCTCCCTGCATTCTCTGTTCTTCTCTGCAGGGCTGGACAATATACACAGGCTCACATCCCAGGGCCGCTACGAGCTGCGAGTGGACATGCGGGACGGCCCGGAGGCCGTGTTTGCCCACTACGACAAGTTCTCCGTGGAGGACAGCAGGAACCTGTATAAACTCCGCATAGGAGCCTACAATGGCACTGCAGGTACCTTGGCCCCGAGCAGCCCCCCAGAACCCCCATATTCCAGGCCCAAGTGGCCCAGGCAGTGGCAGCTCCCGCTCAGCTCATGAATTCCCAGCTCGCCCATGGGGAGGGCAGAGGTCTGCAAATTGCTGGCTCTGGGCCAGGCTGTCCCTGACCACGCAGGTGACCTGAAATCAATTTCCCAGGACTTCACTCTCCTCATCTGGAAAACCGTAATAATGATGGCTTCCCCACTTCACAGAACAGTCAGAAAAAAAATGTGATAAGTGCAGTGCACGTGCTTTTAAAGTTAAAAAAAAAAAAGTGCAGTGGGAGGGCAAAGGATTATTTTTCTTGTCTCGATTAATCAATAGGGGCTCTTATCCAGAGAGAGCGTAATCATCTACTGTCTGGGGAGAAATCTCCCCTGTAATGAATGACACCGAGGAAAGCCGTCTTTGAACTAATGAAAATAAACCGGACCCTTCCTGATTCTGAGATCCCCCCGCCCCGCTTTTATAGCGGTCATCATAACACCCCATCAAGGAGCAAACAGCGGCACTTAAATGTCCCTCACTGGCCACATTTCTTCCCCTTCCTCTACGAGAACCACGTACATGGTCACGTTTTCTCTATAGATTTTTGTGACATTTCTACTAAGCAGAACAACCATGTCTAGAAGCCCTGTCGCATTAATAGATTTGTCGGAACATAACATTGAGTCTGCTTCTGAGGCTTTGCCCATCTGTTTCCTGGGTTGTATTACGGCATGTTTCATAAAACCTGTTTTGCCAAATATTCCACTGTTTGGTACATGGAGTTCTTGGTCCTTTCATTAACTCCAGTTTTAGGGCCGAATGCTAGAGTATAATTTTAGCAACATTTTTATGCCTCTTGGAATTAAGACGACCATCAAGGTGTTGACCTTCCCGTTTCTGCATCTGTCCAGTTATTGCTCTTTTCAGCCAGGTCTATAATGCTTTCCTTTGTCATTCTTCATATTTCCAAGCATTCCCAGTGGCACTGAGACCTGCCTGTAGTGCCCAATAAAAGGTGCAATTTACCACACTTTAGGCATAAAATAGTCATTGAAATGGAGTATATTTAACAAAATATCGGACTAACTCATTTCAAAAACAACCAGGCTGCATGGGGGTGACCCAGATTGTCTCCCGACACCGTAATTCATCACGGTGTCCTCTGGAGACAAAAGGAAACACGAATGTGTGTGTCCCAGTGCTGGCCTGGAGGAAACAGATGGGGGGGGGCAAGGGGGTGGAGCTGAGTGGACAGAGTTCTGAGCAGAGGTCGGGGGATGAGGAAATGAGTGGGAGAGAGCAGCATGGAGGTCTCTGACCCCCGAGGTGAGGCGGAGTAAGAGTTCAGTACAGCCAGGCTGAGGAACCAGGTGGAAATGGGAGAGGTAAGTGGCAGGTCCCTTACATGGAGGTCAAATTTGTTGAGGGTCAAATGTCCAGAAAGTCCTGACAGAAGAGTAACAAATTGGACAGCCTGACAAATGTGTCTTTATCCAGGGGACTCCCTCAGCTATCACCAGGGGCGCCCTTTCTCCACCGAGGACAGAGACAATGACATTGCAGTTACCAACTGTGCCATGTCCTACAAGGGCGCCTGGTGGTACAAGAACTGCCACCGGACCAACCTCAACGGGAAGTACGGCGAGTCCAGGCACAGTCAGGTAGGTGACGCTCTGCTGTTGTTTGAAATGTTTGAGGGCTGTGGAACCCACGGCCCCTTAGTGTTCTGTTTGGAATGGACAGAGCTGTGAAACCCACGCCCCTCAGCGTTCTGTTTACAATGATGGAGGGCTCTGGAACCCACAGTCCCTGAGCTTTCTGTTTGGAAAGATCAGGGATGTGGAACCAACGGCCCCTTAACGTTCTGTTTGGAATGATCGAGGGCTGTGGAAACCATGGCCCCTTGTTTTTCTGTTTGGAATGGTCAGAGTTGTGAAACCCACGGCCCCTTCATATTCTGTTTGGAAAGATTAGGGCTGTGGAACCCATTGCCCCTTAGCTTCAGGTTTGGAAGAATCAGGGCTGTGGAACTTACGGCCCCTTAGCTTTCAGTTTGAAATGATCGAGGGCTCTGGAACCCACGATCCCTGAGCTTTCTGTTTTGAATGATCAGAGCTGTGGAACCCACGGCCCCTTACCTTTCTGTTTGCAATGATGGAGGGCTCTGGAATCCACAGCCCCTTAGCTTTCTGTTTTAAATGCACATCTGGGTCTTACATTCCCTGTTAAAAAGAAATACTCAGAGTCTCAGGAAAGGACTATCATGAAAAATGATGCAGATACTGGGATATTGGCAGGACAGAGTAGAAAGCAGAGGAAGAAGGGGAAGCTTTTAGACTCAGGAGCTAGAACGCACCCAGGGAAGCCCTTGACAACCAGTCAAGTTCCATTTCCTTTCCTCGTCTAGGAGATTCCATCGCAAGCGCATCAGTTCCAGGGACAGCTTCACAGGCTCAGCTTCATCCTAAGAAGTGTACCAGGAAGGGAGTGATTAGAAATATCAGGGTAAACTGGACTGTCTGTCCCCATTAGAGACCACATGGCCATAGGCTGGGCTGGGTGACAGGGTGGGGTGACAGGGTGACAGCTGGATCAACTGGGACCTTCTTAGTGTTAGCACTGCAGCAGCCAGGGAAAGCCCTTAGTCCTGCACAAACCAAGATGGTTGGTCACCGTGCATGGAAACCCCTGACTCTCCCACCAGGAAGGAGCCGCCAAACACAGTTATTCTCTTCAAAATGAGTCTATGCTGTCGGGATTTTGAAATTCAACTCCAATTACCAGTACATGCAAATCCTAAAGGCCAAAAACAAAGGTGGTGAAACGGAGTGACCTGAGACACGTTCCAGATAAATACCCAAGCCCCAGGAGTGTTTAAAAAGAAAAGCTGGAAAGAGACTGCTCCTTGTACCTTCTTTGACAAAGCTTGGTGTTCATGGAAAACGGTGAAACCACATCGTGGGTGATCTGACGTGCTTCTCTTTCTCCCTCCCAGGGGATCAACTGGTACCACTGGAAGGGCCACGAGTTCTCCATCCCCTTTGTGGAAATGAAGATGCGTCCCTACAACCACCGGGTCATGGCAGGGAGGAAACGGCGGTCCTTGCACTTCTGAGCAGTGGGCAGCCGCGAGCCAACTGACCTTTCCTGTCATTCGTTTGTATTTTAGAATCTGAAACGAGGGGTGGGGGGTAATAGTAACGTGCTTTGCAACATATTCTGAGTGTCTGAAGGAAGCAGGAAGTAGCAGGGATCAGCTGAGAACCAGCGGTTCCTCCTGCCCCCCAGGGCCTGACCCTCAGCCATCCTTCCTCCTACCCAGCCATCCTTAACCTTCCTCTCTTCTCCCACCAAGGAGGAAAAGTGAGACGTTTTCGTAAAAGACCAAGTCAAAGGCAAGTCCTGGAGTCAGGTCGTGATGGTGACAGGCACGTGCCTTCTTTCCTTCTAAGCTGCGCTTCACTTCCGGGTATCTGTGCTCTGGTCACTGCCTTCGATGGCCAGGTTCTCAAACCAGCCCATGGAAGAAACCTCTGCAAGAGAGCTTTGCGAACACCTCCCCTTAAGAGGAAACATTAACCTCACCCCATCCCAGCAACCCAAGTCCTCTTTCATGGGCCAAAGATTCTCACCTCACAACACCTTTACTCTACCAGCCCAGTGGCCTCTGTTACCTTTCAAGAGTCGTAGGTTCCCTTCATGCCCCAGTGAGTCCATCCTACCCTCAGAGTCCCACGATCCCACAAATCCAACCAGCGTTTGGATAATAGTTCCCCATGACTTGCGTTCGTTGCCCGTGACTTTCCCTGTGGGTCATAAGTCACTGCCCCCACCCTCAGGTCAGACATAGAACAACCTTCTTTGGGGGGTGGGAGGGGGAGATGGTTGTAGCTTTTAGTGCTTAGGGGGTCAGGCACTGAGGAAGGACAGAAGTGGAATTCAGGGTACCTACCATCAAGATTCCAGATCCCACGGGGAACACAGGTCTTGGGTAGCTCCATTTTCTCTATTTCTTGTCCTGTTGGTCATGGATTGTTTTCTGAATTGCAAACGGAAGGCCTCCTCCTCCCTCCAGCCAGGCTGTCCTTTGAGTAGGGGGAATTTGGGGGGTTTTGTTTTTTCCTCTTTTTTGGTCCTGTGGGAAACAGGAATGACCTCCTTAATGGGGAGCGATCACGAGAAGCCTTTCTCCATCTTCTTTTATTATTCTGCCTTTGAGAGGGAAAATGAAAAGTGCCAGAGGAAATGAAATCTAGGAATCCAAAGGTGAATAGGGGAGGGCCGGGGGCCTACCTCCCGTTTTCTGAGATGTGCTCTCTTCACTAGCTTGATTTGATTTTTAAGTCTAAGACAGCTGGAGGCTGTAGAAGCCATGACCCTTCAGCTTCTCCAAAGCAAATGCCAGCTGCAACCATCCCGATAGCATCTGCCAAAATCCATGTCCAGTTTCCCCAGCTGCCCTCTCCCCTTCCTCAAGGCCCCAGTCCCACTTTCTCTAATACCCAGGTTTACTCAAACTGGGGCATCTTGGTACCTTGCCCAACCATTTAGAGGATGCGCCCGAGAGTTCGCAGTTTTCTAACGGAAACATCCACCATCTAACCAAGCCCAGATAACCAGGAAAGGACAGTCCCTCAGGCTGATGGTCACACCTGTAGTGTTGGGAGATGACACCAGCCACCACTCTCTGTAGATGCTCTCCCGTTAGCCGGCCTCCAAGGTCTTGCTCACGGCTGTGGTGTGGATGTGACTGACATACCTGGTGCTAGGAAACAGAGGTGACATTTTCATTTCTCAGTTCACCGTGGGCGTCAGAACAACTAGGAGAAGGAGGAAGAAACAGAAACAATCCTTTCAAGAAACCTGTGAATTAAATAAGATTGAACTAGAGTGAAACACCGATGAACAGTGGGAAGCACACTGAATGAGGAACCTGGGAGCTAAGGTACAGGCCTGCCACTGCCATTTTGCTCGCTCTAGGATATGAGGGAGGTGGCTTCACCTCTCTGGGCCTCAGTTTGCTCACCTGTTGCATGGAAGATTATACTAGAATGGCTTCTAACTTTCCTTTCCAGTTTGGCAGTCAGTACTGCTGGTCTCTGAGTAGAAACTGTCATTGGTGCGAGAATACAAGTAATGAAAATTCATTAAAGCCCCACTTTATTTAGGGAGGAGAAGAGAGGAGAGGAGAATTGAAGGAAGGAAGGAAGGAAGGAAGGAAGGAAGGAAGGAAGGAAGGAAGGAAGGAAGGAAGGAAGGAAGACTGACTCAGAAGTCATAAGTAAAACACACACACACACATACACACACACGAGAAAACACTACAGACGAGATTATGCCAAGAGGCTGAACTCATTTTGTCCATGAAAACAGAGCCAATACAGCCCACCTCATGAAGGAAACTGAACTGGAAAGGGATGATAGGTCTTCATTCAAGGAGAAGCCAAGAAGCATCAAGGGAAACCCAAACCTGCCTCTCGCTGGCACCATCTTACCTGGTAGAACATGGCTATAAATAGTCTCAGCAGCATTGCCTGGATTCATTTTAAAGCAACTTCAATGATTAGCTCACCCAGTCCTCTAGAAAAGGATTTATAGATTCCTTTTATTAAGTAGAGTGTTCTCAGGAGTTTTCACCACGTGTACGAGACACAGTACCCATTCTCTCCCCAAGGCCCGTGGTCAATTTGACTCAAAGCTTTTCCCCTTTACTCACTGACTCCTGCTTAACCTGCTCCTCCAAGCACCTGTGGTCTTCCACGGGAGGACCCATTAGGCAATACTCAACCTAAGCACCCTCACAGGACACGAAAGGAATTAGACGTGGACCCTGCCCAGGGGCAGCTTAACTGCAAACACCTCAGGATATGTACTTACAAAAACAAACCAAAACCTACCCACGACTGCACAGACTCACTGCCTAGACCCAAGATCCAGTTTTCCCTTTTTGCATTTCCCCATCAGAGAAAGGTAGTTTTTAACACAGCAAACTCACGTTCTCCACGGTTATTTCTGGAAGGTAAAGGAGATTCGTACAAAAGGGGGTCGGGAGGCAGGGGGATGCGAAAGACTAATCTGTGGAAAACTCCAGCTGGCCTTTAGACCAGATTTAACTGGAGAGAGGGAGACGTGCTAAGTGTCACCACAAGGTGGCGGTCACAACCCTCAGCCCCTTCCTGTAACCCTGGGCAACTTATCTTGGGGGTGAGGACAGTAAGTCCCTCCACGTTTCCAGGAGAACTCACACCAAACCAGGACCCAGGAACACTGGCCAACACATTTGCACAGCAGATTGATTTATAAAAGAACAGCAATAAGAAAAGTGGCAGCCAGGCCACGCAGAGCAAAGTTCCACAAATAGTTAAATCCGCCCTACGCTTCACCTACCCACACCCCACTCCACTCCTCATAAAGTGGCAAGACACCTCACACCTGCTCCCTGCCGCCTGGGAACCAACCAGCACCCCGCACACTGAAAACTGTTCTTTCAAAGACAGACCTGAAGAACCAAGGCTGCCAGAGAGCTCAATGCCAAACCAAACACTCCTCACCACGTGTAGACTTTCACATCCAGTCCCAGAACAGAGCTGTAGATTAAGGGACAAAAGGTCATTATGGAACCTTTTCAAAGAGCTCTTTTAAAAGCAGCAGTGGAGAAAAAGTTTATGAGCTCCTCTTTGTCCTCTCCTCTGGAAAAAAATAAAACAGAACCCGTGAGACCAGTGGATGCACCAAACCAAGGGGGTTGAAATAGACTAGCGAGTGGCCCAGATTTGCAAATTCTCCTGGGCCTTGAAAGCATTTTTTTCTTTTTCTTTTCACCTGCACCCAGAATTTCAGAAAAGGTTGAGTCACTGACTCAGGATATGTGTTTTTCTTTCTCATCGGCAGACTCCTGTTCGATCTAATTCCTTGCTTGCATTTCTTTCCCTCCAAAGGGGAACTCTTCTTGCATCTCGCTGTCCACTCTTAAAATTTTGAAAAGGAACCTATGAAAGATTCTAACTTGAGTTCAGCTTCCATAATCCCACAGCAGCTGGGAAAGTCTGTCTGCACGCGCCTCAGATTTGTAAAGGCGGCAAGAAGGGCCTTGGTCCTCTGAAGCCTGGGGCCCTAATCTGGGCCCAGAAGTCTGCGTGATGCACAAAGCTCCAGGTACCAGACTCTGCCTGGCCTCCCTGGGTGGTCGTTTTCCTCTAGGTAACAGTGACAGAGCTATGCTGGGCTCTGAGCGAAGGTGAGTCACAGGCAGGGCTGGATTCTGGGCTGTGCCTGCAGCCTGTCTCTGGCTGCACCTCAGGGGCCCCTGGCCACGTTCCAAAAGATCTTTGACTAACTGCTTCCTTAAACTTTTGTTTCTTCCGTAACCCAACCCCACACAGATGTGATAAAGTTTTCCTCAACAAGTGTGGCACCACCAGGCCTCATGGGAAATGACCAACCAAACAAAAACCTCAAAAAAGCAAGTAGGGGAAGAACTCCAGTCTACCTGAAGAGGGTGTGCTGGTGTAGCCTCGGGTCCAATTTAAAAGCAGTGGCTCTGGTACATCCTAATTGTAGACACACTAGATTTGCTTCTGTCCATTCTGTGCTGTTCAAGCCTTGAGAACGAGCTGAGAAGAAGGAAACATAAAATATAAAATACCAAGGAACATAAAAAAATATGCTGATGGAGCATTAGAGACTAGAGCAAGCTTTCCACAGGAGGCCCCCAGTAACAGTGCAGAGCTCAGGTGTGAGGGGTCCTGGTAAAGACCTGGAGCTCCGGCCCCTGCCCTCCCACCAGAGGCCTGTCGGTTCACCCACTGCCTCTGAAGAGAAAGGAAGGCCCCAGAAGCCTGCCCCCTGCACAGACCCAGAAACAGAAGGACTTTCCTGGTTTGCTTAACCAACCCTGCCTCGACCTCCATTTTCCTTCCCAGTCCCAAGCCTGGTTTGTTACCTCCAGCATTTCTGATTAATTTTTCAAGGTCACCCCTCGCCTAAAGCATGACTTCATTGTCCAAACGTCCTTGGCAAACCTCACAGCCTTTGGACAGTGTTGCGTTTCCTCCAAACCGGAAATCCTCGCTCGCTCCCCAAGCTTAATAAGGCTATTACAGAATATCCAAATAACACAGCTCTTGTTCCTCAGAAAAACTTGGCCCCTCTCTTAATAAAACAGCTCCTAGTTGTTGTCAGCTGTGAGGCTGGGCTGATGCGAAATTTCCAGTTGAGAGATATTTAACCCTTTCAGTCTCCCTGGGGTCGCTCTCCCAGGTACTGGCTCATTAGTCCCACGGGTTCGTTGGAGGCAGTGCAGACATCCCAGGAGGCCGGGGACACCTAAGCCACAGAGCAGGTTTGGGCTCAGACGCAGGGCCAGGGGGCAAATGCATGGATGAGCACTGTTTCCTTTCTGTCACTCTTTAGCATCCCCCAGGGAGACTCTGTGTTGCTTTTTAACATCCTGTCTTTGAATGCTAATATGCTCATCGCTGTCTCCAAACGAAGGTGGAAACACACCTTCAGAGCTGGAGGGAACTACAGAGAGAACATCGGACCCAACACACAATTTCAAACTTGAGAAAACCGAGGCCCAGAAAGGTTAGGCAACTTGCCCAGGTTAGCACAGCTAATTAGTAACAGAACTGAGATCAGATCTGGCACAGGCTTTTTAATTTTTCTCTCCCCAGACGAAGACGAAGAGAAATGGTATTTATGGCACACCTACTGGTTTCCGGATACTGGGCTAGGAGATCAACATATATATTACTTTGTTAAATCCTCACCAGAACCCTGACTCAAGTTTAACCGTTTTACAAATGAGACAGTGGAGGCACAGAAAGGTTAAGAAACATGCCTAAAGTCACACAGGATTAAGTAGAGCTACAATAGGAAGCTCTTTGTCTAACTCTAAAACCCTTGCTTTGCTACTTCAGGAGACTAGAGCCTTTTATATTTATTTAGCCAAGTGGCCACCATCTTGGATTTGTTGATGTTTTCACAAAGGGGCTTCTGATACCACTTCCTCTCTCCTCTTCATCTTTTCAGAAAAGGGAGTCAGTCTTTGCGCTGTTTTTGCCATATATCCCAGAGGATCTTGAACCTCACTTGGCAGCTCTTTTACTTTCCTTTTTGTTTCGTTTTCTGTTTTGTTGTTTTGTTTTGTGGGAGGTGAGGAAGGGGGTCACAACAGGTTGGGAGGGGAAGGTAAAGAACACAACACAAACACTATTTCCCTGACCCCACTCCTTCAGGAATATGCAGCCTCTTTCTCACCCAACATTAGAAGAGTGGGAAATTGCAGAGTCATTCCTCCCAAACTGGGGCAGACAATGTACCCAGGATTGGGGAAGGGGAAGCCACAGAATAAACGTGGTGGCACGTGTTCCTAGAGTATCAATTTTATGCCTGGATTTGAGAGGAAAGTGGTTACATTATTAATATAATCAAACCAATGCAGATGGTATCAAATGCAGAAATCCTGTGAGTTTTTAGGCTAAAACCTGTATGTTACAGACTCATTGGGGTGCCCTCCTTCCAGACTCTCAGAGGTACAAAGGTGTCTTTCTTCGTGGTCCCCTGAAGGAGCACATCAGTGGAATATTTTGAGGAATGAGGCTAGAAGAAGACAGGAGACAAATTAATTCATTCCTTAGTTTCTTTTTCCCTCTCCCTACCTGCTCCCACCTCCCCCAGTGGGCTGGGGGCTCAGAGGACCGTGGGCTACAAGCTCAGCTCTCTTTGTCACTTGGGGGAGTTGAGAAGGAAATCAGTTCTTGGTAACTTGTATTTTAAGCTGCCAGGTCAAAACTCCAGAAATGAACCCCTTTCTCTTCATCGAATGACATTTCTACACACAGGAATAGATAGATCTCCCCAAGAAAGAACTCTGCATTTTAAGGTCCTCTTCCACGTGGGGGCTGTTTGGGCAGCAGTGATGCTTGCTGTTAGCAGTGACACCTATATGTTAGATGCACCAGACACCATGGTTTCTGCAAACACATCAGCCAAGAAAATGCTCTCCCACCATCCCCCTGCCTCCGCCCAGCCCTCTCGGAGGCCTAGACTCACGCCAGGGTCCCACAGGCTCAAGGTTCAGAATCTATGAGACCCTCCCTCCTATCACCCACCCGCCCAGTTATTCCAAACTCAAATATGCTCCAGGCCCAGAGGAACTCCAGGCGCCCTAAGCAAGTCACTGTGGCTTGGAGGGAGCTGATCCCTGGGGCCAGGCCGCTGACACCCACCCCGTGGTCTCTAGATGGTTGTCCCGAGAAATCCCCAACACCAAGCCCTCCACTCGCTCCGAGCTTGTGTTTGCCATTTTAACCTTTAACAGCCTTTTCAGGTAAAAATAACAAAGACCAATTTACTGACTTTATAGCTACAACGTGCTTGGGAAAGCATTTCCTCAAAAGGAAGGCTGGGAGGAAGAAGAAAAACACGACAGTGGAGTAGACACTCCCTGGGCGATGTACACGGTAAAGAACTAAACTAAAAATGAAAGCCTACGGAGGAAGGGAGCGGACAAACCAACATGCCCACCCTTTCACGGCACTGGAGCTCAAAGACTGGAAACTCCGCTCGTTAACCATTGTTAACCAGTGTTGTTAGTCCTGATTACTTTTAGCCTCTGTATAGTTCCTTTTTTAAACACATTTTCTATACGTTAATAAAAGATCCTGAAGGACTGAGGTGCATCTTCTGGGCCCTGTGGGGAATGAAGGGGACACGCCTTTCTGCACCAGTGGCCTGCCTCCCCCTTTGCTCCGTGTTCACCTGTCACTATGGCCAGATGTCATCTCTGCACCCCCCGTTCGGGTAGGCTGTTCTCATACCTGGCATCCTGTTCCCCCATCCGGGTCCCTTGCCTTCCCTGTTCCTCTTCTCGCGTTCTATCCTCACGACCTCTTTTACCTACTCCTTCTCCTCTTTCCACCGCACCCTTTCTTCCTCGCCTGTCTCCCACCCACTTTGAATCCTTCATCTTCCCCTTTGCTTTTCACGTCAGAAAAGGTCATTGATGGGTGGCAGCCTCTGCTGGCTGTCCCAGCATCACCCGATTGGTCTTGACTGTCCCACTGCCCAGCTCCCTCAACCCCAACCCCGGAGCGCCCGTGGTAGGCAGATCTCCAAGGCTCTAGTGCCATCTACGGGCGCTGGCGGAGAATGTGCAACAGGCCCAACTTGCTGAGCCTGCCTACCCTGGGCTCTGTCAGTCTCCAGCGCCTGTGACCACCTGCCGCTCAGACTTGGGCACCTGGGAAAACATTCTCCCTTTGTCTCCCTTGAAAATGGGCCCAGTGTACATTGGAAGGTCAACTCTAACCTCCAGGTAGCATTAGGCAGGTTACAGCCCCAAGAGGAGGGTCATGAGGGAGACTTACACCCAGTTCAGGGCCAGGAAAACAGAGATACCTGTAATGCAGGGCGGTGCTGAAGGTACCAGAAATGCAGACGAGCTTTCTCGGCTGGAGTGGCTAGGGGTGTGCAGGGAGACTACCTGGAGAGGTCCACCTGGCTGGGGCTCACGCCAATAGAAATAATTCAGCTTGGGGAGGGAACAGCGTGACTAAGAGTCGGAGGACAGAAACAGCACAACCTGAAGGGGCAGGGCCAGGAGAGGTGGAAGATGCCTGGCCCGGCCCCCACATTTGCCTGGCTTCCTGGTCCCTGAGGTGGTCAGGACAGACTGAACACTGTGACTCCCCAAGGCCAAGAGGGAGGGACCTTGCTCCATGTCCCCTTGTAAAAAGGGAAACAGAACGTATTTTTAAAAGGGATAGAATCTCAAACTTGGAATTAATTTTTTTTTTTAAAGGTTCATTCCTGCTAGTCTTTTCTAGGTAGAGCAAGCCCTTCTCAACCCTGGTGCCACGTGAGAAACAGGGACAGAATCCCAGCTCCCAGCCAGGTGACCGTCTCCCACTGAAGGTGCCCTACGGGAACAGGGGGCAGAGAGCTTCCTTAGCCCTTTCCCTGGGCCTCGTTTCCTCTTTCTTCGTCATTTCCTAAAAACAGATTTCTAGACAATAAAGGCCCTTTGCAAGCAGCCACATTTCCTGGTCCTGTTTCAAACAGGCCACTCTGGAAACCCATACCTTAAGATTATGTTACTGAAGCAGTGACTGTTGTTATATGCACATAAAACCTGTCACCCGCACAAATCCAAATCTTGACTCTCACCCTGCATGTTCTCTGGGGATGGGAAACTCACGGGAGGGAGGGGGACTTCAAGGAATTTCAGTAATTAGTGCTAATTCCTGAGGTGACTGAATGCTAACATTACGTTCTAACTTAAATGAGTATAATTCACCCATTGCTTAAGACCTCTGGGTGTATTTACAACCATCTGAACAGAGATTTAATTATTGCTGTGTTGTGGGAACTAAGGACTGCCAGGGGTAAAATTAAAAGTGGGTTATTAAGCAAGAGAAATGTTAGCAGCATTAGTAATCAGTGCAATTACCAAGAACCCGACTAAAACACAGTAGCCGTGTCTCTCCTGTAATGACCCAGTGTCCCTGGGGACATGTGCCTCAGCAGCAGTCAGCAGTGACGTCATCATGCAATAAGGGCCCTCGGAGCCTGTATTTCTCCTCTCGCATGATATGTGCAATATACCCCATTGCCCAGGCTTTCAGGGAATTACAAAAAGTGTGCACTCAATGCACAGACCCCACGCACCTGTGTCTCTATACGTCTTCTCTCATCTCACCATCCCCTTCAATGAGCACCTACTATGGACCAGACCCAATGCTGTCTGGATGTGCAGGAATGAAAGGCCTGGTCCCCCTTGAAAAGATGTCATCTCATTTGCCTCTTTTGCCTCTTTCGTTTCCAGCCACTTGTACCAAACTCCCCACTCCCTAATAAGCCCCTCACATGAAAGATTTTAAAACAGAATAGAGTACAATTTCCAAACTTATGTTTATGTGTTCATGAGGAACTGGAAAGAGATATGCAGTAAAAGAATTCAGCTAATTAGGATGAGGGTTGTCATTTGAATGTTGACAATATTTTTTTAAACTCAGACACATTTCAAACATGTCAAACACTAAGAAACGTGGCAATTAAGGAACTTCTGGAATCCAAAAAAGCTAAGAGAAACTTCTCAAAGGATTAATTACTATAGCATCTTCCTTGGGGGAGCTGAAGGGAATGAGGGCATCGGAAAATGTTCTGGAAGTTTTAGATGTTTATGTTCCTTCATGCCTTAAATAACAATTGCTATGAGCAGAGATCACAGCTAAACGCTCATTCATAGCTTGTGTGGAAGCTTCGGGTCTGCTCTTTGTGACAAACAATAAGCCCTTTAGAGGTTTCTGGGAAATGAGGGTACATTACAAGAAATGCGGTAGCAATTATGAAAATCCAATATGCTAGCTGTGCAGGAAATTTAAAGATCCAAGAAAAACAGTGAGAGAACGCTGAGGGAATGTGTAAATTATGTCTGTGTGCAGGCAATACCCAGTGTGATTTGTGATCCCCACTCACTTTTATGACTTTCCTTCCATAAACAAAACCCACGGAGTAATAACCAAAACTTGTATTTACAGCCAAAGCTACCCTGAAACAATTGGCCACGATGACAAGCTGGATCACTGTTGAGGCAACTCAGCTAACTTAGCTGGCCAAGAAGACTCAGTAACAACGGAGTCTGCAACACGGAAACACCTGCCCTCCCACCCTCCCTCCAACTCCATCATGTACCATTTAAATACTCTGAGAAACATTCGTGTACATCTGGTTTTCAACCCTCTTTTATTTTGTCCCAAGGAAATGACCTGAATTTTAACTCAGTTTGAAATGTCCGTGGTTGCTGTAGGGCAGGGTTTTCATATAGCAGTACTACTGACATTTGGGTCAGAGAAATCTTTGCTGCAGGAAAATATCCCACGTGTTGTAGAATAGTCAGCAGCATCCCTGGCTTCTACCCATCAAATTATAGTAGGACTAGCACCACCCTCCAAGTTGTAACAACCTAAACTATCCAGACACTCCCAAAGACAGTGTGCCCTCGGGGTGGGCAAATCACCCTCAATGGAGAATCAGAGAGAGATTTATCACCGAGAAAAAGATGACTTAGATTCAGACTTCATTAAAGCAACATTTTAAGAAGCATCAGTCAGGCCATTTCAGTCTAAAAGACAAAAGAGCCCCCCCGCAAATAGAACATTGCTATAGCTTTTCTATGGAATCTTTTTTTGTATAGGTTATAAATGTGTGAAAAGCCTATCTATGTTTTATTGTCGCTTCGTTCTGTTGGAATCACTCTGGGTATTTTTGTGGCATGAGATTAGATTCCAAGCAAAGGGAGTGGAATTTATAAGCTGGTGCTAACAGAAAATGAGTTTGGCTTACCATGGTTCGATTTATCATGGCTTTCCAGGAATCAATTAAATTCAAATCAAGGGTCACTTGTAAATTAGACCTTTAGCTCTGTGGCTTCCCCTGATGGACAATAATAAATGATATTGATTGTTTAGGAGCCCCAAATACCTCACAATCTCATATGTCCTGGAGGTTTCTTAAGAAAAAAGAAACCAAGGGTAAGTTAGGCACCAAAGATAGAAGAAAGGGAAGGCTTTGTCCCAAAATTCTGCCTACATTCCAATTCTAGTATCACTCACTGCCTGTGCTCAACAGGAGAATGTGGATATAAAGTCACACGCCTACGAGAGTGCTCCGTGACATTAGGGAAAGCACAGGGTGAACCAGACTCTCAGCCAAGGAAAACTTGAATTGTGTCACAAGAACAGAGATGGAGCAAAAGGGGAAAATAGATAGTCGTCCATGAAAGAAATCCACTGCACCCTCAGTACGTAACAGAGAAGCACACCTACCACCAAACCCCTTTACCTAGCTCACCCTCCAAAACAAGCTGTTCTGGGACACAGGAAGGGGCGTGAGGGGAGGACGCCATGCTTCCTTCCAGATTTTTTCAGAGAAAACACAATGTTGATGTTTCTGTCCCATGGTCCCAGCCATGCTTGTTGGGCCATGTGGCCTCATTTTGTGCTTGGGAAATGCAGCCACCATGGTAGATCTGTGTAATGTTATGTAGGTTGTGAAAGTCACCTGGGATCAGGAGAGGGTCAATATGCAAGTGTGATTGGCAGCAGTGGCCCTCACATTTGCTTCTCTCGGTCAGATGGGACAGGTCTGGGTCAGTCTCTCATGTAATCCGATGAGGTCCCTTCCTGCAGCGGTGTGTGTTGCCACAGAGCTCACAGCAAGTGAGGAAAATTTGGGGTTCCCATCTCGGTGCCAAAGAAGATGGTCTGCTTTCTATTGGGATCTTTTTCCCCACAGAGTCGTCTTCAGATGAAGAGCCACTGAGGCAATTCAGAAAGTGCCTCTACCATTAGGGTCGGCCTACAACTCATTATCAGACTTCTAGAACCATCTATTTCTCTTCCAAGATTAAGCTACTCTGAAAAGCTGAGCCAGCATCATCCTCTATCCACTAGGTACCAGTTGTGTTCACACACACACACACACACACACACAGCTATGACAACCAAAAATGTCCCCTGAGGGCAAAATCATCTCGCCTTGAAAATCATTGACAGGACACAGAGGTTCAGGCCTGAACAAACCAGCACAGTCATATTCGGACCCACAGTTACTGGTTCAGGGGTGAACACAAGTCTCAATTCAATCCCCGAAGATTAGAGGAAACATGTTTAGGTGACTTCAAAGAATGAAACGCTCACTCCCTCCGAATCTGCAGTATGTGGATGAAACTCTTGGAACTGTGTATCCGTTTTCTCTTCATGAAAAAGGTTGGGTTCAGAATGAAGCTGACACTACATGGGGCTAAACACAGATACCTAAAGAAACCAGGTACTGATACATTAAGGGACTGAATCCGGTCTGACCTGGATTCATGAATACATCTCCCTTTTCTATTTAAGACAGTTGGGTTGTCTGTTATTTGATACTAAAAGAATCTTAACCTCTAAACTATGGTAAGTAGGCTCATGACATTTAGACCCCAGGAAATTTTTGATCCAGTCTAAAAACTAACCTACCGTTAATTTCTAATTTTGAACAAAAACATTTGACAAAAGTTGAAATTGTCCCTTTCCATCTTTGACCTCAGCACATCCATCCCCAAAATCACGTGTGTTATGTACTCAAAAGAGTTCCACTGTATATCCCCCATCAAAATGTCCTTGATTACCCACTTGGTCAGATGGTCCTGAGACCCTATGACAGAACAGAAAGATAACTGAACACCGGGATTCTAGATATTTCTATCATTGCCTTGCTGTTGACATTGAGGAAATCACCCATCAAAGGTAGCAATTGTCAAGCTGTGGTCCATAGATCCTCAGGGGTCCATGAAACCTTTCCAGGGGATCCACAAAATCCAAACTATTTTAATAAGACAACTAAGATAATATTTACCTTTTTCACTGCATGGACATTTGCACTGATGGTGGTAAAACAGGTGCTTAGCACAGATCAAGGCAATGGCAACAAACTGTACTCATGGTCATATTTTTTATTCACAGTAAAAAAAAAAAAAAAATGCCCTGGGGCTGGCCGGGTGGCTCAGGTGGTTAGAGCTCCATGCTCCTAACTCCGAAGGCTGCCAGTTCGATTCCCACATGGGCCAGTGGGCTCTCAATCACAAGGTTGCTGGTTCAATTCCTCGAGTCCCGCAAGGGAAGGTGGGCTCCGCCCCCTGCAACTAAAATTGAACACGGCACCTTGAGCTGAGCTGCCTCCTGGATGGCTCAGTTGGTTGGAGCGCGGGCTCTCAACCACAAGGTTGCCAGTTCGACTCCCGCAAGAGATGGTGGGCTGCGCCCCCTGCAACTAGAAACAGCAACTGGACCTGGAGCTGAGCTGCGCCCTCCACAACTAAGACTGAAAGGACAACAACTTGAAGCTGAATGGCACCCTCCACAACTGAGATTGAAAGGACAACAACTTGACTTGGATAAAAGGTCTGGAAGTACACACTGTTCCCCAATAAAGTCCTGTTTCCCTTCCCCAATAAAATTTTTTTTTTAAATGCCAATTTCACTTACCAAAAAAGTAAAAATTATTAATATTATTGTATCTTGACCATGAATGCATATCTTTTCAATTCTGTGACTAAATGAGAAGAATTCTTAAAGCACTTCTGTAGCACACCAAAGTACAAAAATTGCTTCGAGGAAAAGAACTGGTGCCATTGTCTGAATGTCCAGCTAAACTAGTTGCTTTTATCATGGGCACCATTTTTACTTGAAAGAACAACTGACGGACAAACTATGGTTTTTCAGACTTGGGTATTTGGTAGACCTTTCTCGAAAATAAGCCAAGTGAGCCTGTCACTAGCTACAGTGTTTGTAGCTAGTGATAAAATTGGCGCTCTCAAAAAAAAAAAAATTAGAGTTTTGAAAAACTTGTACCCACCATGCTAAGCTTAACAGCTTCCCAATGCTAAAGAACTTCCCTGATGAGATCAACGGTAGTGTTAATAATATATATATACATAATTTTTTGATTCTGTATAATAAAATATGTCAAATTTGAAAGATCTGTATAACTCCTTGAATCATTATTCTACTAGTTTGCCTGTCATTTTCTTATTGATTTGGGGAATTATTTTTATGTATTCTAAATAGGAAGCATTTATCAGTTATGTGAGTTTCAAATATCTGTTGCTTGTCTTTCCACTCTTTATGGTATTTTTTATAAAGAGAGTTTCTGCTTTCGATGTAATCAAATTTATCAATCTTTCCTTAGTGGTTAGTACTTGTTGGTCTTGTTTCCTGATTCTGAGACGTGAAAATGGTTCTGTGTTACCTATGGTTTTATCTTTTACATTTAGGTTTTTAATCTACCTGGAATTTTTTATTAGGTAGAATTTTATGAAATAGCCTATATTTGACTGTTTTTGACCTACAAAAGAGACAGTTCTATATGGTTCAACAAAATCTATGATGTGAGGCAGGGTCATATTTTTATTTTTCCGTATGAATAATAAATTTTCCCAGTAGTATTTATTTAAAAGTCTACCCTTACTCACTGATCTGCAATACTATCTTTCTAATATGTAGTCTTTTTGCCAATTCCAGCCCCAATCACACAATAGCTCAGTTATTATGGGGTTAAAGTAAAGCTTGGTAACTATAGGGCAAGACTTCTCACTTTGTTCTTATTCTTCAAGAGTGTTTGGCTATTCTTGACGCTGTACTTCCAAACAAATTTTAGACTCAGCTTGTCAAGTCCCACGCAGAAAAAAAATTGGAATTTTTATTGGAATGGGATTGACTCTAATAATTTAGAAGAATGGGCCTCTCACAAATCTTAAGTCAATGAACACAGAATATCTCTCAACTTATATGTTCTGTGATGTCTCTCAATAAAGGCTTATAATTTTCTTCTGAGAGGTTTTACACATCTTTATTAGATTTACTGCCAGGTGCTTTTTTCGTCTGAGATTCGATTTTACCTACTTACAAGCTAATAAGTTAGCCTATTATCGTTGCATGAATGCTGGTGGAAGACACAAGCTTGACATCTGTTGGACCACCCAGGTCACAGGAATTTGACTTATATGTCCACACAAAGGTCAGCTCAAGATTTTAATCATCAGGGAGAGGTTGCTTTATTATTATTATTATCATTATTATTTATTAACTCTGTTTTGTCTGGTGCTTAGGCAAGTTGCCTTGAAATCTACTGAGTATGGAAGGGGTGCAGTTGGGTTTAGTTCTGGATTACATTTATACTTAGCCTGGAACTCACTGCAGTTCCAGGATTTGGGGACAGACATTAGACTTTGCGCGCGCTCTCTCTCTCTCTCTCTCTTTCTCTCTCTCACACATGCACTTGTCCTAAAAAACTATGAAAACTGAAGCTCAAGTTCATCAGATTCAGTTACAGCCCTCAGGGTAAAAACTTTGCTTACTTCTCTTGATTCCCTCCCTCCCTGAAATGTTGAGCTGAGAAATCCTTGCTGCTGTATTTTAGCAGTTCTTCACTGTTTTTTAAAAGATTTAAATATATACATATATATATATATATATATATATACACACACACACACACACATATATATATATACACACATACATATATATATATATATATATATATATATTCTCATTTTTCCTTGTTATTAGCAGGAAGTTTGTTTTCAGGTACCTAGCCATTATGTTACCAGAAACAGAGCTAAACCTGCAAGTTTGCAGCAAGTTGACAATTCAGAGTGAATTCCTACCAAACAGGACAATGCAGAATGAAAAATAACACTTTTTCAAAGGGAACATAAAGAAATATGATGGTAATTGCTTTTCTACACACATTTATATACCAAACTAGAAGTTTTAGGCTGGCAGAGATTAGAGGTTCAACTTCTTTTTGTCAGTGAGGCCTAGGAAAACTAGTTCTTCTCGAAGGAGACAGAATTCATTAATTCTACAAGTATTTATAGTGCAACTATTCTGTATTCTGGGACTACAGCAGTGAAAAAAAAACCCAACACGTTCCCGTCCCCACTGAATATAAATTTGAATGGAGATTCACGACTGTGCCTTTCTCAGCACCACGTTCTAACCAGCAGAGTTACATCGCAGAGTTGGGAGATAGCTCTCAGCGAGTGTCGTATTTCCTCAGCAGGTGAAAAAAGATAATAAAGTGAAAAGGTTTTTCTTTTTTTTTTTCCTGTAACACCAGTGCCCCACAGATGATCCGTTATTTTTCTTTCCTCTAAGTCTCCTTAAAGCTCTGCTCTTTCCACACTGGGCACAATTGGGAGCCACACGGATACTGTACGCCCACTGCGTGCCAAGCCCTGCTGCAGTCGGTCTGTTGCCCTTCAGTTTCTCTCTTTGAGGAAAACCAAGTTTTCTCTCTTCCTTTATAGTCTGTGTCAAATCACCATGAATGGTCTCACCCTTAAGCTTGGGGAGTGGGTGAGAAGTTCGAGATGCTCTTTAGTGAGTTGGAAATGCCCAAATACATTAAATTAATTTCAGGATGAGGAGATCTCGGCCCTCGTATCAAGTCCTGACAACCGGCTTCTATCAGAATGTACATGATCAGAGACCAAGGGGCATGACGTGGTCTGCTAGCTCAGGGCAGCAGCTGCCCCTCGTCGCCTGCTGGGTGAGCCCACATTCTCGGAACGAGAGAAGCTTCCTTTTTCTCCAAAGCCTTGTCCTCGCAGTTCCTATGGCACAGAAGAGGAAAGCAGGGCCCAGACCACCCAGGCCTCCTCAGCGCCATGATGTACGTCTCTTGCATCTACAAAAAGAGTATAAGGCAGCATTTTGCCGCATGTGCGCCTCAAAATCTTTGAGGAGTTTCCAGGAAAACACATGTAATTGTTTATTTCTTTCTTGAATCTTCTCAACATGAGCTAACATACTAAAGGTTTTGAGAAGTTAAGTATTGAAACAAAGAAAACTGTGTAATGATGTAGAACATCTTTCAAATTTCCAAAATCATTTGATGATGGAGACTTTTTCTGTCCCCATGATACCTCGTCTCCTTGGAAATACTTTGGGAAAGTGTCTTGAGGAGATCAGAGGGGTCATTATTTTTGTGTTAAAGTGATAGGATTGTGGGCGCCTTTTCAAACATTTCATAACCTACATTGTTGGATGATTTCGCTTGTTGTTTATTTAGCTGTCGAAGTTCTCAGACGCAAGCTGGGTGACTGTGGCAGAAAGGGAATTACTAAAAGATACTGGGTTGCTCATGGAGGCCCCGAGGATCAGAATCAGGGTTCAACACCACCCGTCCAAGAAAAACAACCCAAATTCTCTCATAGAACTGATTCGATGAAGATATGATTGTTGCTTCTACTGGACCAGACGCAACTGCTCGTTCCACTGACAACACTGCTACTGGATGCCTGCCCCGGTGCTCGAACCGGTATCCCCATGGACTCTGGAAGCTGGGTCTAGCTACCACAGGCGCCGTTAGCCTCACCAAGATGGGGCTTGGGTAGCCCCAGCTCTTTCAGATTCTTAGCTTCCCAGTCAAAGTCCACTCTGGCTGAATCTGATTGTGAATCGGCAGTCATGTGACTGTGGTCTAGCTGTCAGGAAAGCTGAAATGCTATCGAGCTTCTACAGAGAAAAGAGAATACTGCTCACTGGCCAGATAAAGAAGGTCTCAGAGATAAAGAGGGTCCGGGGAGGAGTTGGGTAGGAGGCCGAAAGGAGTGACAAATGCCCTCTTCCCCCAAGTATTTTTCATCCCCTGCCCCAACTTTCTTTCTTTATATTCAATTATACTTTGTTCTGCCGTCACCCACACACATTCCATCTCCTCTGTCTAGTACAAATTGCAAGTTTCAGTAATCCTAAGAGCGGACACTCTCCCGCAAGCTCTAATAGCGTGTTACTGATGAGCCGCATGCACTCAAACCAAGGGAGCTGCTACCGCTGGCAGTGACTCAGGTCTGAATGTTCCCACCCAAACTTCTGGTGTGTTTGTGTGTCCACTTCACCATTCCCGACCCCAAGTACGTAGCCATTCAGAGCTTCACTATACACACTTTCATGTTTGGAACAATTCTATTGAATTCCACAGCCCTGGAATAAAACCATACCCCTACCTACCCTCTCCCTGACCCACACACATAGCTGACTGGGTCATTTTTGCAAGGTTGGGCAATCCTTCCCCAAGAAGTTCTGGGGATTTCCTTGAGCATGTTTAGAGAACTTCTTAACTGCCAGGAAATATTCCAGGACCCTAAAATTGCTCCCTAGTAATAGCCCTTGATATGCCTGGAGCCCAAGAGAAAACCAAATCATGACTGAACATGGTGGTGGAAGGGGTCCGAGATTTGGAGAAGCAAAGGTTCCGGAGAAGTATGTTGTGGAGCCTGACGTGATCCCAACCAACCCCCTGCTAGGTGAACTGTCCATTCTGGGACAGCTGTGGGGCAAGGAGAGACTCTGCCACCGAGGTCCAGCAGCACTGCTATACCAAGCACCCCTGAAAGAGCTGGTCAGAGAGACTGGCATTTCCCAACTAACCCAGAGAAAGAAGAGTTCCAGAGGCCAACAGACCATCTGGACATATATAGAGCATCCCTGGTTGGCCGACGTCCGTGGCCAGCCAAGGACAGAGTTGTCACAGCTGCTGGCGCAAGCTATGAGAAACCACTGGCCCCAGGAGACCGAGAGATCATTTGAGATGCACAAACAAAATCTGTGAGGAAGGGCCCAAAAATATTCGGGGAGAGAAACTCCTGGAAACGAGAGAACTTTCTGCCTGCCAAAGATAGACAGGCTCTGAGCATTGATATTTTGGGTAGTACTGTAAACCTGATTTGATATCCCAGCCACAGATCTGGCTATGCCACTGAAAGATCTGGACCTTCCAGTTAGCAGGATTGTGGCTCTCCTCATTTCAATTTTAATGCACCCCTTTAAACACTCCACAGGTCAGAAGTACCATTTTACTCATGCACCCTGATTCATAGTCCCTTTACAGGGAGGAGACATTGCAATAAACTCCAAATACCAGCTTCAGATAGAACCTCCTCTTCACCCTCCCTTTGTATGTGGCCCAGCTACTCTGTCTGGAAATAGCCCTAAAGTCATGAGGTCACAACTCACACAGTCCTGGAAAGACTGAGGTCGCACTCAGGTTACTGAGGGGCAATGTCAAGATAGAACAATCAATCTAGTACTTCCTTGTAGCCAATCTAGACAGACGAGCTCCCGTAGAATAAGCTTCCTGAGCCCTTTTACCTTGGACTAGTGCTACCTGGGCACACGAACCATCCCTTTTCTTCTATTAGAAGCTTCTTGAGAGCCCAGCCCATACCTGCTCTTGTTTTTCTCTCTGTAACTCCTATGACCGTGGTGGATATTTGAATGAATGAATGAATGAATGATAAATGATAGATATTTGGAGCAGCAATGCTGTACAACCTGACAGCCCAGTGACAAATCAATCAACGCCACCCATTCTTATCACAAGAAGGCTTTTCGTTTTCCAGGCAAGAAGTTCCCCATTCATGCTAAAAAATTACTTGAAGGACGCAGTCATTCAATGCCCTCTTCTCTGGTCGGTCTGAGCACTTCATCCCATTTAAGGTTTCACATTAACACACATAGACACACACACACACACACACACACACACACACACACACACACACACACAGATTAAAATAACTAACCAAAGAATGCAATAATAGGATTGGCCAGGACCCATGAACCCCTACAAATGTTCTCACAAAGTCATTGTAGAAACCCAATGTTGTGTGTCTAAGTGGTCTCCTGAGTGAAAACACAGTCCCCTCCAGGAGATGTGACTTGGAACATGAATGGAGTTCTAGCTTGAGTTAGAGGGGTAGGCATTAAGAAATAATCAGCTTCAGCTCACTGATTCCTGGGCCCCCCAAGTCCGCTGTAATCTGGCTTCTAAATACCACCTACTCCAAAAAAACTCTCCAATGAAGGTCACTGACAACTTCCTTATCAGTAAAATCCACAGCCCCCTTAACCTCCTTATGTCACATAATATTTCTGCAGCTACCAGAAGCTACAGGCTTTTGTCCCCTAGATAGAATAACCTGCTCTTCTCTCAGAGTGGAAATGGGAGGCCATCTTCCCATAAAGCTGGGGAAACGATTTGGGGGTCCAACTCTTTCTCTAAAATAATTTGAACCAATTCTCCTGGTTTTAGATCCTCTACTTCCAGAGTGCCCATTACCTCTGATTCCTGAGACTTCGGGGGACAATCTCTGGTTCAAATTAACTTCCTATTGAGTTCTCCCCACTGCGTACTAAAGATGACAATTCCACTTTCTCCAGTCTGCTAAATCAATTGCCACTCTTCCATGTATTGCCTAGCTTCTAAAATGTCTTATCTGTGTTTCTCCTGCTCTGTTTGTCCTTACGGCTTACATATTTGTAAAAACCCATTATCATCCCTTTAATAGAGTTTTGGCAGGGAGAGGAAGAATGCCTGTGTTCACTTTATCTTCTTGAAATAAAAGTCCCCTTGGCCTTTTGATTATATCTCTTAATACCCTTCCAGACACACTGTCCTGGTGGTTCTTCAAATGAATTCTCTCTCTCTCTCTCTCTCTCTCTCTCTCTCTCTCTCTCTCTCTCTCTCACACACACACACACACACACACACACACAGAGAGAGAGAGAGAGAGAGAGAGAGAGAGAGAGAGAGAGAGAGAGAGGTTTATGTTACTCTCTCTCCTCAGATTGACTTTCTTACTTTCCCATTCCCCACATCTACCTGAAGAGGTCCCACTCATCCTGCATCAGGGCACCAGACCCCATGACCCCACAGCTCCCTGGATATCTCCCTCCTACAGCACTGTCTTCCAGATAATAACTGCTTATTTACTTTTCTTTCTTACCCACTGGACCTTAAAGACACCTGGGCGTCTCACAAGCCTCCTTCTCCCAGGGATGCCTCTGGCAAAGGGAAACTTTATTTTTTAATTGAATGGAAAACCAGAGAGTATATGAGATGTTCCCGGAAGGCAGTGTTCCAGACCAAGAGAAGGCCTTAGTCCAAACCGTTAAAATAAACTATTATTATTATTCTCTCCTAGATTAGTCCTCCAAATTAGACCAGAAATTGACTGCGCTAGAAATTATGTATAGTGCTTTCTCACTCAAACCACTTTCGCACTCAAACCACTTTCGCACTCATCAATTAATTATGATAATTTACCATCATTAGCTGGCAAATTAAATTTGCAACTGAACCTCCAGAGGAGAAAGAGCAATTTGGAAATACCTCTCCAAGCAGATGTCCACAGGCCCCGCTCCTTATTTCCTGACCTTCCACAGGAGAGTGGGCTCTGGGCTGGAACTGGGCCAAGCAACCATCCCAGGGGATCTCCCTCCCCATGATGCAGCCCAACGCCTCTCCTCTCCAGAGTTCCAACAACAAACAGCCCTAAGTGTGTCCTCCCAGGTGACACATCCATCCGAATCACAACATTCTTATTTTCAGTCAGAAGAAGAGGTTGTCTGTAACACAAATACACACAAAGTACAGAGCCCTTACTCATGTGGCCAAAAGGGGGATACATGGCTAGAGCTGTAAACTGAGGAAGGCCTGCTGTGTTTGAGGGCGGCTTCAGGAGTGTCCTTGTTGGAGGGAGTGGAGAAGATGGAAACAATGCATTGCAAGGCAGCTCTTTACAAACTTATATTGGGGGAACTAGTATTCTAACACAGTACAGTCAGACTCCGATTGATTTCTCTTCCAACCTCAGGGACTAGTGCCATATGGTTAATACCTGTGGTGCTGGATACAAACACTGTAGAGAAAACCTCGCTGACTGGGCGTGAAGAGACCTGAGTTCTAATCCAGCACTAACTAGCTGGATGGTCTTAACCTGCCTAGTAGAGACTTTCTCCTATTTTTACAGTAGATAACGATACCTGCCTCACAGAATTTTGCTTCATCTAAATGGCTTGCTAAATCGTTATTGCCATTCAGGTGAAGCCACTTTTCCAGTGAATAAATGTAACGGTTTTGAAGGCCAGGTGAGTGCACTCCTGGTGTCTGGCCCTAAACCCAGGACAAGGATCCCTGTCGGCCAGCATGTGAGCTGCTTTTTAGAATTTACCATGAGGTACACATAGGAACCCACTGTCTGTCTTTGCACTTTAGAGAAGCTATGAGATGAGAGAGGTGTCAGGGATCTAAGTGACAGTATGTCCTCCAAGTGAAGCCACGGAGACTCCGAGAGAACTCAAGGTGGGCTTACAGTGCCCTGGCCCCTTTTGTTCTTTGCAATATGAGGGCTGCTTCATCAAGCACTTTCTTCTCTCACAAGATTCCTGGGTATCTTTCTGCATGGCTCTTCCCTCTCACTGGTCACCTCCTCTGGACTGAGATTTGTTCCCTGATTTTAACTGCCTCGCTGAGTCACTGAGTCAAACTTCACTGCTAGATCCATCCTCCTGATGTGTCCACACCACTTAATTTGTTCTATTTCCTACAGCAGTTCTGTCAGCTCTCTGCCTTCATCTCTCTAACTCTGATAGATTTTAGCTGATTGCCTGTAAAGAAGCATATGATCAAACCATGTTCAATTGAACGGGAAGAGACACAGAGATCATCTAGATTCCTGCCACAAATCTAGCCACACTAGCATCACCCACACGCCTATCAGAAACGCAGAATCTCAGGCCTGCCCCCGAATCCACATTTGAATGAAATCCTCAGGTGATTCATATGTATATTAAATTTTGAGAAGTGCTGAACTAAATCAATTATGTCATGTCACAAAGAAGTCAAGTGACTGCTCTAGGGTCTCACAGCAAACCAGTGACTGAGCTGAACTAGATCTCAGGTCGCCTGATAAATAACACTGTACCACACTGCCTCTGAAATGCCATCGATTGATTTTTATACTTAGCTAGTTTATCCAGCTTTCATTTCCATATAGAAAAGTAGGCACTGACACAAAGGCAGGCCAGCATTTGGCTTTCAAATCCCTTCTCTTACCCACTACTATCTATTATTTTGACAACGTAGTCCTAGTTTTCTGCAGCCTTCTTGTCTTTCATCTCTTGATATCATTAACTCACGAGGGCCTGCTCTGGTCCAAATATGATGTGAGGACAGCTTCTCTTTAATGTATTTCTACTCACCCCTTCCTTTCCCGTTTCCCTTTTAGAACTCCATCAGCTGGATTGTCAACTAGTCTACCTTCCAATGTTTTATTTAGAATTCTTGTACCTTGATCTAAAATAAAAATACCCTAGATTTTCTTTTAATTTTAGTTTTTGGCAAAGACTTTGAGATTAAAATTATGATTGCTTTGTAATATGAATTGGGGAGTTTGAGAATTTTAAAACTTATGGTTCTCCTCGCTGAAGGATTTGGCAGGTCATACTTTATGGCTCATCTGTATTTTGAACACTTTTATGAGATTATCTTATTTGAAGGATCCTGACTACCTAAAATCAAAAGCAGAATAATGTTTTTTTTAGGCAAAATATACCACCATGTTTGAGCCTTCGAGATTTCTGGTACTTCTTGGCAAGGAAGGAAGGATGACGAAGGGGAACTAGGTCCCTCAGACCTCCCACTCCATTCCCCACTGCCCCATCCTGAAGTATATAAAGTCATGTGTGTACAATGATCTTTATCTACCCCTTGCCTTCACCCATGACCCCTCCACTAGCATTTTCCAAATCTCATCTTGTACCAAGCAGCTTAGGAAACTAGCCCTAGATTCCAATGCAGTACATTCTTGGGATTTTTTCCACTGCAGTGCCCTAACAGTAGGGAGAGAGCATTTGGACAGCTCACAGTCACACGCAGGGCATCTGATGAGTAGCATGTGTCAGCATGCACGGGCACAGACATGGGTGACCCTGAGGCCCTCCCTGGTCTGGAAAGATCTGGTCATAATTCATGTTCTGCCGCAAGTGACAAGAGAAAGAACAGAGTCTGCCACTTATTAGCAAGTGTCCGCACTGTCCTCGTCCTCACACACTGTTATTTCCTATTAAGTTGGTGCAAAAGTAACTGTGGCTTAAAAGGTTAAAAATAAAGGCAAAAACCACAATCACTTTTGCACCAACCTACTAGGTTAGAACTGTCTCAGCCTGAGGGAGTAGGCATTTAGAAGTTCCTGCTAACAAGTCTATAATCTTATCACTACCACCCCGCCCCCTCAGTTTACTTTGAGACATCTCTATGATTGGAAGAAGTTGAGGAATATAAAGAAAATCTGAAGAATCTGAAAACTTACTGCTCAAAGACAACTGCTTCCCTCTCTTAATTAACAGGTCAAGTGGGCAATTGCATCTCTAAAGTGGCCTGAAGGCATTCAGCAACAAAAGGTCTGCCTACCTCATGCATTTCCCCCCTCTCTGAAGTTCTGTCACTAGTCTGCTGATGGAAGAGCCCTCCTTCTGTCGTTGCAGGAGGGAGGAAACATGAGACACTGCATCTAAATCCAGGTGGTCCACAGTTTGCCCAGGACTACACTTGCTCTGAATTTTCCACACATGTTCAGGAGGGTAGAGAGGGTGCCAAGTGGGTATCAGGGACAACGGGGCCGGGGGATTGGAAGGGGAGAGTAGGAATCACAGAGAGAAAAACATTTCTAAACTGGAAAAGACTCCCAATCTAATGCTGTGCTCTGTAACATCCAGGGAAAAGCAAAGTCGGCAGTGCCCCTCATTCTCCTGCAGCTCTAAGAATTTCCTTCTCTGGGGAAGGATCTTTTCTCATCCAGCAACTCCGTGGGAGAACAGGATGTATAGAAAAAAAAAAAAAAAAAGTCAGCAAACACCATCTCTATGGTAGCCTGAGAATAAACATAATGGTTTATTTATGTACATGTTAATTATGTTAATTTTATGCAAATAATCCCAGAATCATAAATTGCTTTCACTATTTTTTGCATGTGGATCCATGGAGAAATCCTCTTAGCTTTCCAACACCAGAGGGGTGACAAAACAATTGGAGAATTACAATAGGATGTGAAATACGGGAACAGTGACAAGGTGGTCTGAGAGGTGTCTGCAGCAGTTGTTAGCTCACACTTCAGGTTCTGGATTGGAGCCTCAGAGGAGCTCCACCTACACACAGGTCGGGGAACTGAACTTCCTAGAGGATATGCGTGTACCTCCAGCCATTCCTTCGCCAAATACTAAGGAATCTGTACTACGGGCCAGGAATCCCTGCTAGGGACTGCTCACTGGCAGCCCAGATGTTAATAAGACTGCTCTCGACCGTCACACAGCAGAAACCACAAAGTAGTGTGGTAAACTATAGAGGTAAAATGGCAGAGTCCTGTGGTAGAATTAAGAAATGGCATCCAACTTAGAGAATTAGCTTGGCAAAGTGGTGAGAGAGAGAGAGAGAGAGAGAGAGAGAGAGAGAGAGAGAGAGAGAGAGAGAGAGTTGAGAAATAGCATGGCATGCATAGGGAATGAAAGAAACCTTGTGTTGCTGGAGCAGAAATTGTGAGGCACATGCCCGGGGATAATCCTGGAGAAGCCAGCAGGGGTCGCTCATGAAGAACCTTGTCTGTCCTGTGAATGAATGTGCACTTCACCCTGCAAATACAAACTGAGGAGCCATGGACGGAGTTCAATCGAGGGCATATCATAGTCAAACTTAATTATGAAGATGCAATCCTCTGTCAGCTGTGTGGAGGATGAGTTGGAAGACGTAGGGAGAGCACTTAGGAGGTCATTGTTGCCGTTAGGAGAGAGGAGGTGGGGGCCTGAACTGGGGGAGCGGCTGTGGGGATGAAGAGACAGGCTGAATAGGACTGAGCGCTATGGGGAGGCAACACGAACTACAGTTGGTGGCAGATTGAATAAGGAGTGGGAAGAAATCTAGTTAGAGAACACAGAAGGGAGGAAGTTTGGTAGGGAAGATGATGAATTCAGCATAGCTTTGTTAGGTTTGCGGGGAGCTAAGAGGCATCCTGGTATAGATTTCTAGCAAGTCATTCAACAGAAGGATCTGAAGGTCAGGCCAGAGGTCTGACAAAGGAAACGAAGTAGTTAAAGTTGGGTCAGACTAATTATGTTTCCTTCACTGGGGTTAGGCCAGAGCCCAGCCTCCCTAAAGAAAATGGCCACCAAATACCTAAACCAGGGTTCTGTTATCAAGAAAGAATGGGTGGGCATGGCTGTTGGGTAGGCAACCAAAGTGTCTGCCAGGTGGGGACAAATGTGGAAAAGTTTGTATTCAGGGGTAGAAATTATGTTGAATTTCCTTGATTTTCTTGTTTGTCTGCTGAGAGAGAAGGAACAGGGATTGGATAAGAAGCTTGAAGAAATAGATACGATTTCAAAGTCATTGAAGGAAATGAGAGAAAGAGTTGACTAAAGACAAAAGGTTGAGAGGCAATGCTACAAAATAAGCTGAGATGGCAGACCATGAACTTTTCAACATGCCAACCCATGTATGACTAGTTTTCTAGCATATTCCCCTATTCTGGTGCAACAGCAAAGGCGGTAAAAGTAATAGTAATAGTACCATTAGTTCTAGCTTGGGATTTTATGCGTGATAAGACAGAAGGATAAAGGATGGAAAGGAATCAAAGATGCTTGTGAAAGAATGGTTCAGCTTTCCGTAAAACCCATGGGATCAGGTTGTATAGAGAAAAAGAGTTATAAAGTTTCAGATAACTCTGAGAAAATGACGAAACCAAGGGACAGAAAGTGCATATGAGGTCAAAGTATCATGGGAAAGATATTGTGGGGACAGGACATTGTGACCAAAGAGTAGGGTGTTGGAGTGTTGTCCAACTAAGGTTGGTTGAAGAGGAAAAAAATGAAGGACATTGGACTTAATGATGTCCAGGAGTTTGGAGACTGGATTGTTGGGTGGGTTGTCTCATAAATGGTAAAGTATTCTAGGATTGTGTCTGCCTGGCCGCCATCTCGAAATCATCAGTGAAGGAAGGGAACTCACCAGGAAATAGGTAACATCAGTGACCAGGAGGAAAAGAACATGATGTAACTGGACGGTATGACCTGCAAGAGAAAAGAGTCTCTACGTGAAGGTCAGTGAGCACCGGTCTGGCAGTGGAGGTGAGCATCTGGGAGCTGCCTGTTTCCTGCGAGGGTGCTGCACGGATTGTAGAAGAGTGAGCAGCCTCCCCTGGTGGGGACGGCAGAGGAAGGCGAGACTTGGAAGAGATTGAGGTCTCAGTTAAGAAAGGAGATTGAAGGTCTTCTGAAGCATCTTTGAGCATGTAGAGAGGAGTGTATGTTAACAATGGAAGGGGGCCAAATATTGCCAGCACCCCCAAGAGTTCTCAGGTCCTTGGATGGGGTAGATGACTGTCTGACTCCATTTCAGTGTATGTTTCAATAAGTCTATGAGTCCTTCATCTACTGAGGGAGGATTTCAATGTGACCATGACTTCTAGATCCCATAAAACATTAACAGTATCATCACTAATGCAAGGAAACCTTTTTATGTCAGAGTCAATAAAAAATAAAGGTGTGAGTTTAGATATGGGGCCATGTGGCTCTGAGCAGGAATTTATATGATTCTGCTAAGCTGGCACCTGCTCACTCACACTCTTTGTTTTTCTTCATTTGCATTTTCTGGTTTCTTTTCTCATTACAGTCACTATTTACTTGACAGATGATAGAAGGCCAGCTGAGGGTGGAGTACGATTAGCATATAAACAAGATTTTGAAATAGCTGGAACAGAGAAGGACTTTGCATCCTGCTAAACCCTGGAGACTTGACCTCAAAATAATCCAGAGGAAAGTATTTGGGCAATCCTCAGCCAGTCCCAAGAATGCCCTGCCTGGCCTCTGGTAACCTAGGCTGAGTCACTATTTAACGTGGGGGCAACCTGCCCCTGGGTCTTTCATTCAGCTAATATTCTATAAAGACTTAGTAGCAAATACATAGTCCTTGAAGGCAATATGGAATAGTGTAAAAAGTGAAGGCTTTAGATTCACAGCAAACCTGGATCTGAATGTCAGTTGCCATGCCAAGCTTATTGCCCTTCACAAGTTACTTGACCTCTGACTAAGGGAAGTCACCATTTAAGGTAAGTCAGCTATAGGGCAAGTGCTTTGTGTTCGTCACCAGCTCCAACTGCACCAGCCTCCTGGGGTCAACCATCCCAGTGAAGTAGTGAGTCCCTACCTAACATACTACATTAGAGAAACTTACGCTCTTTTCCAGGATTCCCAAGGTGGGCACAAATGTTCTTTAAATTCCTACTGTCAGCTCATGTCTTCCCTCCTATGGCCATATCCCTCCTAAGCTGCTGTCCTCTGTCCTTTTCCAGTGAGAAGTGGATGCGGCCCTGCCTTAGGCTTCCACACAGCACCAGCACAAAGCTTCTCTGAGGGCTTGGTGATAATGGAAGCAATAATGGAAAGGAAGCAGACTGAAGTGGAATATCACCCCAGGCTAGCCAGCATCCCTTTCACCCCCCTGACCCTGGCTTCCATGAACCTGTGATCCTGATCTCCCACTGTGAGCTTTCTCTCTCCTCTTTCTTCTGAGCTCCAGGGCTGGGAAACAGATATTCTCTGCCACTTTGTTACGCAGGGCACCCCTAGTTCCCCTGGGTCTCACCTGGTCCCCATGCTGCTTCGCTTTCAACCACCACAAAGGGCCTTTTAATGTGGGTTTCTCCTCAGGGCTCCACCCCAAACAACACAAAGCATCATCAGAAGCTTCGAAACAGCCACTTTTCTCACACCAGCCCCAGATCACACATCTGGTCAGAGATCCCTGTCCTGTAAGTAGCTCTTGTAAGTAGAAAGGAAAGAAATAGGAAAAGTTATTCTCCCCCGGCCTTGCCAACTTCTGGGTTCTGAGGGTCTAGGATTCTAGTCTCCTGTTAGATACAGATCACTTTAAACCTTCACAGCCACACTCAGAGACATGTATGATTAGACCCATTTCACAGATGAGGAATGTTAAGCTTAGAGAATTGAAATAACTTGCCCAGTGTCACAAAGTTCAAAAGGAATAGACTCAAGACTATTCCTTTTGTCTCAGTGCTAGGATGGCTGCTGTCTTTTGGAAACCAGCTGCCACATACAAAATCCAACTGGCTCGACACCGCCATGCTGTGAGGAAGCCCCGTTAGCCATGTGGAAAGAGAGAGAGAAAGCCTCAGAGGAGCATCAAAACAAAGTGTGAGCCGGGGACCAGGGCATGCGGGAGGTGGGTGTGGCAGGGAGCAGGCTCTATTTTCAAAGTCCTCTCTGAAAAAGTGACTTTTGAGCAAAGACTATGTGGAGAAATGAAGGAAGACTATTCCAGAAAGACAGGAAAGCACGTGTCAAGGCCCAGAGGAAGAAACAGGCTTGGGCTCCTCAAGGCAGAACAAGAGGGCAGTGTGACTGGAGTGGAGGGGGAAGGGGTGAGACTGGTTGGACCATGGGGGTCCAGTGGTGGACGCCTCCATACTGCAGTGGGGCCTGTGGGTTTGATCCTAGCGTGTTGTGGGAAGGCACTGCAGGCTCTGAGTAGTTCGCTCTGACCTGCTGTGTGGAAAACAGACTCTGGAGGGGAAAGTGTGGAAGCAGAGAAGCTAGTTGGGGAGTTACTGCAATTGCCTAGAAGAACAGAGACAACAGCCTGAACCTGGGTGGTAAGAAGTGGTAAGACACAGGATGTCTTACCGCAGGTAGTCACACAGAATGAATATTTGGATCGAGTTCCTCAGCTCTGAGATTTGGAAGCATTTCTATTCTTCCAACTGATGACTGAGAGAGCTAGCTGGGTCCTTCATCCATGACCTGGAAGGCAGTGTTTGCCATTCCAAGCCTGCTGCCTGAGAGCAGAGAGGCCCAAGTCACCAGGGCAGCTCCAGGGCAAGGAGACAAGAGGATTTTATTTGATACCAAAGGATTGCTCCATGTACCCATGTGCCAGAGCTGTCACTTGCTTCTCTGCCTCGGCAGACAGATCCGGTAACTTTCCAACCAGTCAGACAACTATCCATTGAGCTCGCCCTAGTTACCATCTTGGAGATCTTAGTTTTGTGACATGTTTCTTAGAGAAGAATGTAATTAAACTCTGTGTAGCCTGACCAATATTCCTTGAGATGCAGAACTCGTTTCTGGGAAAGAGGAGGAGCGATTTGTAGAAGGAACGCAGCGTCTTCCGGGAAGGAAGGACCCTACACGCCTACACCCAAGATTTAAAATTAGGGAAACAGAAGTAGCCCTGGCCATGTTTCGTTGGCAGGAGAAGACTCCAAAGGCCCCAAAGACAAGAAGGACAAAGGGTCAACGTGCTGGGAACCCAGGGTCATCGCTAGAGCCTGAGGTTTGTAGGGCAGGGCCAGTTCCAGGTAGCAGCTGGCTGAGGCACAAAGACCCTCACAGTGCAGCCACCAGGCCCATGGTCAGTCTTTGGGGGACAATGCTTGAGAGAAGAGTGAGAGCTTAGAGAGCTGTGACTCTGGAGCCCAACCATGGGGTTCCTAAAAGTAGTGGGGAGAGACTAGACCTGTGAAGATATCACAGTACTGGCAACTAGTTTTCAACAGTGGTGCCATATGGCAGCCACCAAAACAAGTGGCATGGGACCCGTCAGACCTGGTCTTGCCACCTTCTGTTTGAAAGCAGCTCTGGCTCCCTTTGGACTGAGTGAGCCCCTGGTGTTGGTGGACAATGCCAAGAGGGAAGGAAGGGCCTCAAGATGGGACCCTGGACTTCCTGCAAATACGCAGACGGGGACCCTAGTGACTAATCAAGGCAAGAAGGAACACTGTATAATTGATAGTGAATATATGGCATGGGCCATATACATACACATACACGTGTGGTAAGGACATACTGCCTGATAGTCATGGAGATTTGTCCCTGGCTATCTTTACTGGTAGGACAATGTATGCTTTTATCTTTTTCGTTTGTATTTGTTTTCCAAATAGCTACAACGAGCATGCATTATTCTTTTCAAAAAAGAAAAAAAAAATCAAATACAAAGTAGAGAACGTTTCGTCCACATCCCTCACCCTGCCATACAAGATCCATCCCCTGTGGGTGACCCCAGAAACCTATAACCAATGATGATTCCCGGGTGTCTCTGTGGCTCCTATGCTGAACATGGAGGGTGTGATTCCTAGGCCAGTGAGTAGCTGGAACCTGCCATGACCCAGCACGAGTCCTAGCCAGCCTGTCTTCTGAGCTGACGTGAGTGGCCCAGCCCAGGACAGGACAGTGGCAGAACCTTCCCCCACCTGCTGTTACTAATCTGAGCTCCCTCAACAATTCAGCTGGCGATCACTCATGGGTGTCGGTGGGGGGGATTTCCCACACAGGTTCTCTGGCCCCTCACATGGACTCTGCAGAGTTTCACTTCAGGTACCAGGATGGCACCCACAGAGCAACAAATAGACCCACCCTCATGCGATTTGCATGCTACGGCCTATCCTCCTGGGGTCACTTCGTTGTCACAAACATTTCCATAATATTGCCTCCACATAGTCAGGGGTCTGAGCAGAAGGCTGAGGGGGACACAAAGATGAAAACCTTGACTCTCTGCCTTCAACAAGCCTCCAGTTCAGAGGGGACAGGAGACATAGAAGGGCCTGTGACACAGGTAGAAAGCACTGCTAAAATGGAAAATGGAGACCAACAGGTACGCTCATGATTGACGGCCAAGACTACTGTAGGGATCGGGTCCTGTCTTCACTTTAAGAGAGTCCCCAGGCATCCACTGCCTCTGAATGGTTCTGCCCTCTCCAGATCACACCAAGACACACACCAGCCTCGGACCACCTTTCAACCTATTCCCCGTGCACTGCCAGAAGGATTTTTCAAAAATCCGTATTTCCTCCATCCTCACTTTAAAAAGTCAACAGCCCCGGATTACCTTCTGAAGATTGTCTTTCCTGATCAAACTACCTGCTTCCTGCCCTCCAGCTCCCAGCAAATCCCTACAGCCATCCTCCTCCCTCCACACCTCCTCCCTCCACACACACCCAGAACGCTCTAAGCAGACCAGGCTTATCAACATTCCTCAAATACAGAACCGCCTAGAAGATCGGTTTCCTTAATCTCTGCTTGTCAAAATTCTATTCATTCTTCAAGGTGCAATTTCAGTGTGTTTTCCATAGAGGCTTCTTCAGAGCTCAAGTCAGAATTAATCCTACCTCGGATCACAATACCGCTTTGCTTATACTTGTATCTTCTTAAATGCCCTCATCATGTTATGCTCTGACATTCTCAATTTCACCTTGAGCTCCCAGAAAACAAACATCACATGCTTCCCACAACACAGGACCGAGCGTGCAGCCGATCCTTGGTTGCCACTTATTGAATCAAAAAGCAAGTCCTTCATATGAGGTTGGACAATTAAGTTCACGAAGTCATCCTAGAAAAAGTCCTACACACCTCATTGCTGAACATCAATCATTACGGTCACCTTCGAAGCACTCCCCTTGGGGGATATATATGTATGTATATATATATCAAGCCTCATGGCTCAGACAATGGTCCACAGATCCTAGAGGTGAGGTACTAAGTGGTCCAGGGAATGATGTCCTGCATGTCCGGCTGTAAATCTTTATAATTTAATTTTATTCAGCAAATGTACTTACATTGATGATATTCTCTCTCTCTCTCTCTCTCTCTCTCTCTCTCTCTCTCTCTCTCTCTCTCTCTCTCCCCACACACACACACACACACACTCACACACACAGATAGAGACAGCGATAGTCTATTGATTCTGTTATTTCCTTGGAGAACACTGACTATATAGCAATCAACCCTCAACAGGCCAGAAAACTAAGCAGCTCCTGCCAGTACAGAGGCCCTGGCCCTAGTGGGAATTGCATGTCAATGCAGTACAGTTGTTCATGCAGGAACATTTTTTACCAAGTCCTGATGTTTCTTCCACGTGGAGGGATATCCATTAGTGTGACACATCTGACCCTCTCTACCCCTGACTCTCCTGCTTGGTGAGTTAAGTGAAGAAAGCAGACAGAGTTGCCCAGCTCCTTCCTAGTAAAATCACTTGTTGGGGATTTTCAGAAACACCTGGGAAAGGGACAGGTTTCCTCAGACAGGCAGGTTGGGGCTCAGATTATGACAGCTAGATATTAAGAGTGGTGACCACTGATGGCTGGAAAGCCTCTTGAAAAAGAGCTAGAACTTGGTAGAGGGATGAAATTTCAATTATATTTGGAAGAAGACTAGGATTGGATCTCTAACAAAACACAGAGCCTATATCGAAGAACTTCCTTTGTTAAGTTATCACTAAGCTGAGACAATTAATTTCCTAAAAGCACTGACCAGAACGGTCCCCTCTTCCACTTGGCTACATTGCTCTCCCTGCTGGCACCACCGGAATGAGGGCCGCGCTTGCTGAGAGGACTTGATAAATCTTCCCTGATCCAATGCCAAGGGCGAGACTGAAGAGGTGGATGGGACAGCTCAGTTCAAGTAAAGCCCTGAAAGGGCCTGGCATAGCAATGGGGACAGGCAGGGTGACTTTCCCAAACCCTCACTGTTACCCATTCATTCCTTCAATAGGCCACGATCGCTCCAGGCGCTTGGCTGGAAGCTCTCTGGTTCCTGCTCTCACGGCGCTTATACGCTGGCGGGTGAAAACAGACAATAAGTACTAATAGCATAATAAATAAGTCGATCGTGTGGTATGGTGGAAAGAGATACATGCTTTAGGAAAAAAATGTTGAGCAGGATAAGGGCAATCAAGAGTCTTGGGAAAGGGGCCCATTACATTTTTAATACGGTGGCTAGAATAGGCTAACATTGAAGTAAAAATTGAAATAGGTAGGAAAAACATTCCAGGCAGCGGGAATAGCCAGTGCAAAGGTCCTGAGGTGGAGAGTGACTGAAATATTCCAAGAATAGCAGAGGCCACTGTGGCTGGTCTGTGAGAGAGGGTACAGAAGAAAGGGGTGAGAGGAAGAGGTGATAGGGGTTGCCTGCCATGTGGGGCCTTGTAAGCCACTGTTACAACTTGGAACCTCCCAGCTTAGACAGAAACTGCTATAAGCTCCATTCCTGAGGGGGTTGCGAAATTTCATCTCTGCACCCCCCACACCTGGCTTGCTGAGAGAATCACGCATGTGGGAGGCACTCTTTGTGAAGTCCTAATGGTTTGGGTCACTGCTGAGTCATCACCACGAGTCCCCACTTCCACACCCCCTTCCAGCCCTGCAAGTGTCACTGATGCAATATCAGACAGCATTGTCCCCATCCAAAAACATGTTCTCATCCGCCCTAAAGGGAGACATCACACATCTCCAGAGCCTATATGATAACAAATTCATTGAGAAAAGGGCTGGAAATACAGGTCAGTGTGAGCAAATGAAACAAGTCAATCTGTCAACCTTCTCTCAGGCCCTGAGTCCCTGACTCCACCTTTTATGGCTCTCGTCAACGCAGCCTGTCCCCTCCCTTCCTTCCCTCCCTCCTCCCTCCCACAGAGTCCATTTAATGAGCACTGAAGATTTCCTCAGGAAGGAATTTCTGTGCAGCGTCAAGACATGTATAAGGTATACTAATAAGCAAGAAAGGTGGGTGTACTCGTTTCGTTTTCATTGGAGAGAGTACAAGTCAGCATACCGAATTTTTCCCAGAGCCAAACCATGTTAGCCAACAATTGAGAAGAAAGGAATGATCAGAGCCCCGTCCTCTCCCTCCCCACTGTTACCCCACCACCCCACCTGTAAGTCGGGGCCCTCCATTCATCTGTGAGAGACCAGGTGCGGGGGAGGGGGAGGGTCAGTACAGGTCACCATGTTCTTATGAGACCTGTCTCCCAGAAAGGAGGCCAGTGACACCTCTGGGCCCCTGGGCTGTCCCACCTGGGAATAAGGTATGACTGAACTAGAAACTTTTGTAATGAAGTTTTGCAAATGCTTTTCAGATGATCAGGCCCCACCAAAGATTCTCCCTGACTCTCAGAGTTGCAGTAATCTGACAGCACCCTGGCCCCCTCTCTCAGTCACCCCGTCTTCACAGGACTCAGAGGAGCTGGCACCTGCCAGCCCTGCAAGAATCCTCATGCCTGTGGACCCAAGTCAGAAGAGAACAAACAACGCAAGTGAATGGAAAGGTGCTCTCGAAAGGTAAACACTTTAGACAAATGTCAGTCAGAGGTCAGCGGAGGTCACTGTGCCCCTTAAAACACACATCTGTTTGGTTCAAACCTCTATTTTATGTTCTAGGGAAAAATCTAATGCCTGCCTTGAGATTTCTGCAAATCGCAAGGGAACCAAATTCTCCTGTCACCTCTGGCTCCAATTTCCTGCCCTCGCTGAATTCTTAGTCTCTGCTCTCCGTATTCTGTACCTTCTTCGCCCAACCCTCTTCTCCTCTCACCTAAAAGCAATCATTTTCACGAGCGTGGCACGTCAGCCGAATTTTTATTGATGGTTTGTAGGTCACGAGGGATGGGTTACATTTTCTCACCACACAGTAAACAACCTAGCATCTGATACCAGATGTCCCATTTCTCGACATTCTCTAGGGATTTCTAACTGGCCATGCCTTAATATGAAGCACCGAGGGGCCTCTGTCCCTCTCTCCCCCAGGAATTCTTCCCATTGCTGGCTCAAAGCATGGTAGCTCCCTCCCCTGCTTTGCATATTCAAAGGCTGGCTAGAATGCAATGGAACCAAAACCCATTCACTCCTTTAGAAGAGCCAGTTTTGGAAGACACTGGCTTTAAATGGTGATCCTTTTTCCTTTGCTTCACCAATAAAATTATAACTTTAATTCTAATTCACTAGAAAGCAAAGCAAATGTCTTCCGTTTCACTTTATAAGTTCAGCCCCAGATTTCTAAGCATCCTCTGCCTACTGCCCTTTAGGCTTTGGGCCTCTAATTGCCTTCAGAGCTAAAGAAATGGACTTTCCTACCTCGACACCTCCCCCTACACATCCGGCCAACAGCACCAGCACACGGGCTCTTATGCACAATGTACACAATGTCTTGTCCTTACCATGTTATAACTGCTGCAAATGCCTCAGCCACTGAGTGGTCTTTACCAAGGGGCTTAGCCTGGGGTCTCAGAACCCCTACAGAAGCTAGAACGTCTGTGAATTCCCTAAAACTGAAGAGAGGGTTTATAACTTTAATAAGCTATCCGCCCCCCAGAAAGTTTTAACCAATATCAGGAAGCTAGTGAACAGGACCAAGGTCTGTATCAACAGGGCAGCCTGGGGTGCTCACGTAGCCTTAAACCAGGTCACTAGTTAATTGGCAGTTTGGGAAAGAGAAGAAATCATTATGAAAAGACGTAAGTTTTCAAAAATAGCTACTATGAGAGTTGTAAAAAATCAACAGGCGTTAAGGGCAGGAAAAATAAAAACACAGATCCTTGTTTTTCATGGAGAGTTTTTAAAAATGTGGCTCATTCAATAAGTGAATGCCTTTTCACAGACATCAACAAAGTAATTCTGAAACGGAGATGGTACACCCATATTTCACATTCTGAAGAGCCCAGTTTTATAACCTTAAAAATATTAACCATAAAAATACAGATGAATCAGACATATAGATGTATGGTATTCATTGGAGAACTTAGCTCAGATAAAACAATTGTGACAAATAAACCCAAAGTTAAGGATGGTGGATGCCTGCAGCCAATTAAAAATAAAAGGAAAAAGATTTAGGTCTGAAAATTGAAGATAAGGGTTGGCAATTATCCTGCTATCTAACCAAACACACAACTGCCACTGTTCTGGATGACTTGATGTGTTTTCAATGATCATATCAAGCATTTGACTCTAGAAAAAATGTAATTGACCTAAAAAATTTTGCTCCCTCCCCCATAATTCAGAGCAATGTTCCTTTCTGCCTGCACAGTATCTCTACACAGAGACGTAGTGGTGCAGTGCCTTTTACACAGCGTCATAAATTATAGAGATAGAACGCTTCCAATCTCCTGAGCTGTGTTTACCTCATATTAATTCTCAATTGAATGTGGAAATGTTTAGTTTTGCCTCATTTACATTGCTAATAGTCCTACACTAGATTAGGAGAAAACAGCTTTGAAAGGCCTTTAGAACGTAGCAAAATCGCTTAAAAGTCTTAGCCCAACTTGTTCAGTGGAAGACAATAAAACTACCCTTAGGCTCCGGGCAAGAGAGCCGCTGGCCTGGACCTCTGTGTTAGAGGAGCTCCCATACGGCACCGTGCACGCGTGCATGCTTGCACAAGCGTGTGTACACGCACACACATGCGTGCACACACAGAGTTCGTGATGACCATGTAAAGACCTGTTACTTGGGCTGTAGTGCTCAGTGCTGGAGCAGAACAACCCAAAACCCCAAACCTCCACCCTTGTTTCTAACACCCTCCAGGCCCCAGGGAAATTTTTCACACCTCTCATTCAAGGTGTCAAAACAGAAGGCAGCTGCATCTGGGTGCCCTGAAGGCTTATGGGTTTTGTTCAGCAGACATTGAACCATGGGGGGAAGTGGGGCAGCAGAGCACATAGGTGTAGAGAAGAGACAAATTAACTCATCAAATCTTTCCTCTCCACATAAACGCAATACCTCTTACAACAGAATCATCGTTTCCTGGTAAGCACCAGGTGTCTGTTTCCTTCCTTCGCTTTGTACTCTAATTGAAGTTTCCAGATTATTCGCAAATGATTGCAGTATTTACAACAGATGCAGGTAGCCGGCAAGCAACACTTTGCAATATTAAACAAATCGTCTTACCCTTAATTTGCATATGTGGATAAAGCATGATACCAATATTTTTATTGGTAACTAGAAGAAACTGTAAATGGTTTTGTTTTTTTAAAGATGCTTAAATTATAAAAACATCAAATTAAAATTCAGTTTTATTTAAAATACTTACATTCGATAACTTCTTCAAGGAAAGTAGAGTAGATATACTTAGATATACCAATTTCTTCCATTAAGTACAACTAAACAACCCTGGGCAAAAACCTTAACTGTATCAATTTTAATACCTTAGTTATAAAATTGCACAAAAGTTTTATAAGAGGAAAATGGGTGAAGGTACATGGATCTCTCTGCATTATTTCTTACAACTGCAAGTGAACCCACAATTATCTCAAAAATGTAATTAAAAATTACATTCATTTATCACTTGTATTTTTCTTTTAATTTTAATATATAATTGTAAATGCTTTAGAAGACACTTTTGCAGTAACATACATGAAAAATAATGTTAAATTTTCCCTTCTTACAGTTGACCCTTGAACAACGTGGGGATTGGGGCGCCGACCCCCATGCAGTTGAAAAATCCGTGTATAACTTTTGTCTCCCCAAAAAGTTAACTGCAGCCAAGGGTCCTTCATTACCCACAGGACACTGGTTCCAGGACCCCTCCCCCAGATACCAAAATCCACAGATGCTCAAATCCCTTATATAAATTAGTGTTGAACAATGCATGTAGTACTTCTTTCTATAACTTTGATGAAAATATACTTAAACTCATTCTGATGATGACATTCCCTTGTTAAAAAACCTTCCATGGCTTTCCAAGGCCTATAGGATACAAACCCCTTGGCTTGGTATTCACAGCGTCCCTGGTCCAGACCCCTGACTCACCCTTCTCTGCTGCCCACCTGCACACACGACCCTCTCCACGTCTAACTACTCATAATTCTTCAATGTGCTTGGCTGTCTGGCATCTCTGCCTGCTCACCCGGCTCCCTAAACGCCCTCATAGCTTTCAAGGCATCGAAGGATCTTCCTATTGTTCAAGACTCAGCAAAACCCACCTCCTCTCGGAGTCTGGCCTGTTTCTCCCCATCAGGGCCCAGACCAGCGAGAATTCACCATCCCTCTGCAATCACACCAGAGCTGGCGTATCTATAGCTCAGCACCTACCAAGCACTCCGTTGCTCACGTGGTTTCTGCCCTCTTCTAGTCTGTGAGCACCTTGAGGGTGGGCACTGTGTAATGCCCACCTGTGCATTTTCAGTGCCTCAAATAGTGCCTGGCGCATAGAAGGTGGTCGAATAAATGTTTGTGGGAAGGCTGAATATCCAGCTCATGTGACTCCTCCGTTCTGCTGGCTTCCTTGTTCTCCCTTTTCCTTATCCTTCCCCCAATATAATTCCTTTCTTACCCTCCTCCAGTCGCTTAGACTTTGCCCACAGAATTAATATGGAATAAATATATTGTCTTGCGCGAGTTCCTCAAAGACGGGCAGTGTGAATTTTTCAGACATGCTTTCCACACATCAAAGAGCCCAAAATTGATTGATTAAACAAATTGTGTGATTGATTGAATGAACAAATGAATGAGTGACCTTGAAATACCTTGTAAATTACACACAAGGTAGGTTATTATTACTATTTACTCTGCTCCAGGACATTTTAGAGAGAGAGAGAACAGAGAAAGACACACAAACCACATAACTCACAAGGAAGAGCCCTGTGTAGCAGGAGCACAAACATAAAAGAAGGGCTACGTGGTTGGACTCGTGAACACCACTGCACAGCTTTTGAATTTGGGGTTCGGTCTTGACGGACGGAGGGAGGGTGAGAAATCATCACATCGTTTCAGCTGCTTAGGAAAGAATCCCAGGATGAGTCCTATTTTCCACATATAAGGAAACAAGAGGCACAGAGACATGTCAAAATCACCAAATGGCATGTTTCAGTTTTAAGCACAGCCCTAGCCTCGAGGAACTTACAATTTCCTTTCAGTTGCTATAATTCTAAACGTTTAATGTAGTACAAAAATAATGCATGGGAAAGAGTGTGGGCCTGAAGTCAAGCCCTGGCTTGACGCTTTGCTAGGTATAGGAGCCTGCCATCTCTGAATCTGTTTCCTTAGCCGTAAAATACAGTATGAGACCACGTGCATATGGGGCAGGTGTGAGAACCAAATAAGATAATGTACGTAAATTGTGGAACATAATGCCTGGCCAATAAATTATGACTGTCCCATTAAAGCTACCAATCTCTGGATTATGAATTTCAAAACACCTTGCAGTGAAATATTTTTCTCATTTAAACTGTATTAGAAGTCAAAGTTATTACACCAGGAGAATACTTAAGAAAAGTGTATGTGTTAAAAAAAAAAATGTTCAATAGCCTGCTGGGCTCTCCATAAATACTTCTTGACTGACAAATGCATTGTCAGAGCATAAAATCACAGAGATGGAAAGAGATAACAGCAGAAAAATAGCCGTGGAATCAGCACACGATGATGATCATACTTCAATACGTATTTTATTTTTCAAAAGCAATCGTAAAGGCAACTGGAAGTCATTTGGAAAAAAATCAGGTTTTCCTTTACAGTCACAAGGTTATATGATCACCTACAGGCAGAGTGTCTGAAATGCTGGAACCTCTGGCAACATTGCTAAACTGGAAGCAATGGTAGGGAGGGGGATGTGTATTTATGACACTGTCATCACTTTTTGCCACATGACCCAGGGAGCAAGACACCCAGCTGCCCCATGCACCCATAACTGAAGCACCTGCTAGAATACTCTTTAGATCATCATGGTCCTGAAGACATGGTTCACCTACCAAGTATTTAGAGAGCTTTCCTATGTTGCTGGAACCATGTGGGCTCAGGGACCCCGAGATGGCCAGATCATACCTGTGCTCAGGAGAAGAGATGGACCTATAAAGAAATAATTGCAAGTAGAGCCTAGCTGGCTAAACTTGAGGTATGTAGGACACACGGTGGCACAAAGGAAGGGTCCACTTCACCTGAAGGAGTAAGGAAATATTTCTCAGACATAGTAACAACTGAGCTGGACCTTAAAAGATGAGACACTTGCCACACCAGTAGGAAGTAAGGGCGGTCCACGCAGTGGCACCCCTGGGACAAGTACAGGGATGATATCAGGGACATTTGTAAGTCACTCGTAACGTATGTACATGTAGCGTCTCACATGTGTAGTGTATACATATCTTACTATCCTTGTGAAATTGTCAGCAAATAATTATTTCCACTTTGTTGATGCGTGAACCATGAACTTACATTTCCTATTCCGTGAACTCAACAGGTTCACCTAATATTTTAAAATTAAACACCTACAGTTGATATCTGTGATGGGTCGTTCAATGGCCCTTGGTCATCAATACCTTGCTCTTCTTGAACTTATCTGAGAGAGGCCACCCACGGTTATGAGGTTCCTGAGGAGGGATGGGGAGGAAGATGGCTGAAGGACAGCGGGTCACGACTTCCAATGTGGGCATCTCAATAGCGCAACAAAAAAAACAATATCCTGGAGAAATAAATATTTCGGACCTGTCAGGAAGATGATAGAATTGTGAGTTGTACATGAATCAGCCATGTACATTGTGAAGCCTAAGCCATGGTTCTTTATTCCGCAACCAAAAAGTAGAAAATTTTCCATCAGGATTGAAAAAACAAAGACAAAACCTGCCAATTTGTGGAGCGACTCATAACACGCGAGGGTGTTGGGCTACTACGAATTATCTTATTTATGCTACAGAAAGAGCCAATATGTTGCACATGGGCCTCCACTACTGGCATCATGGGACGGTCTCGGTATGTTTTCCCAGTGAACCTGACATAAGAGGACAAGGTGAGGTCAAAAAAAGTAGAAATAGGGCTTTTCAGCCATCATCAAAATGGCCCCATGGTGGCATTAACGTTGCTACTGCAAAATGTCATCTTCCCAATTTCATGTCCAGACCTGCCACCAAATGGTTATGTGACCTTTCCCAAGGTCACATCATTTCTCTGGGCTTCTAATTCCTCTCCTGTGCCCAGAAGACCTGGACCTGATAAACTCCAAAGCCAGTTCCTGTTCTGACAGTTTATAATTCTGACTTTCCTCTTTACCCCACATCTGGTTATCCCAAGCTTCTGTCTGTAACTAACAACCAATTGCCTCGGGCAGCAGGAATCTAACCCCTAGTCTCTGAAGGCAGATGGGTGGATTCTTGGCCCAAACGGCACAGTTCAGTTAAAATGCTCCATGGGCCGGGCTGCTCAGTGTCTTGTCATCCCCCACCCCCCACCTCAGGCAAATGTGTGCTGGATGTAAAGCTAGAAGACAATGATCGCTGCCCCCAAAGTAGTAACTTGCAAATCAAGATTTACCTTGCCCTCTGTGGTTTCATTTCCTGCCCGGAAATGGAGCTGGGTGCTGCAGAGGGGCCTGAGGTGATAAACACTCTAGTTCAGCATGGTTTCCTTTGCTGTTAGATGCTGCTAAACACTCCAGAGCTGCTTCTTTTTGCAGATTCAGGCAGAAAGCACGTCACCTTGGATTTCCCACTTCTGGATGAAATGAGTGTGAAGTGTACCCTGGAATTTTGGTGTTAGGTGGAGCCCTACCGTCAGTGGTTTCCAGCCTCTTGGATCCAATGAGTCGGGCAAGAAGATCCCTGCCTCCCCCACCCGAGGTTCCAGCCAATAGGCAACAGGAGTGAGAGAGGAAAGGAAAAATCAATAGTCCTGAGCCTGTCTTTATTTAAAAAGTTGATATTTTCTTCACGCGTTGTTTGCATTTTTTAATTAAAAAAAAATAGTGCCTTCAATGTATTACTTATTTTGATTACTGGGGATTTTTTTGACAGCCCCCAAATCTTGCACACTCACCGAAGAACTCAGTAAATGGTAGTTGCCACCATTTTACACTCATCACACAATGACTGCACACTATAGTTTAGCACTTAAGTATCTCCTGTCTTCTATTAGTCATTGTTCCAAATACTTATGTCCTGTGTTCCCAACTAATTTGCACACTTATTAAGGGCAGTATTATGACACAGGCCATTCACCCCTAAAATGGCTGAGTGCATAGGAGAGCCAAGTAAGTACATGTCCAGCGGTAGCTCATAGCCTGTGGCAGACAATCTCCCACTCTCCTTTCTCTGATCATTTCATGTGTGTGAAGGTTTCGTTTCATGGTCCTTGAGGGTAGACATGCCATCTGGTATTTATCCTACACCACGTCCGGCACAAAGCTGGGGGGAACGGAATCAAAGAACTGACAGGGACCTTTGAGTTCATCTAATCCTACCTGTTAATTTTACAAATAAATCATTTGATGCCCAAAGAGGTTGGATGATGTAGCTAAGCCAATCGATCAGTGATGACGCTGGGACAAGACTTCAGGCCTCCTGGGCTCTTTCCCTCTGAATACTTTGTCGATTTTCTTTTATCTCTGCACCCCTTTCAGTAGCAAGCGCAGAGTTCTGCATGTAGGAAAAATCAAACTGATGGAGACTATTGACGTGTGAAACTTGAGTAATCTTTGCTAAAAGGGGGAGTAGGGAGTCACTGCCTGGAAAAGTGTATGACTATTAACAAACTCTCCACAGCTCCTGGCTCAGTGTGGCAAGGGGGTGACGGGGATGCTGGATCTGGGGGTGACTGCTCTGAGTCCTGGCTTCTCTACTTCCCAGCTATGTGACCTTGGGTAAAATAAACTTCTCCATTTAATTTTCCTCAACCGAAATGTGAACATAATAATGGTCCTTACCACATAGAATTGTGAGAAATACACAAAATGAAAACATGTAAAGAATATGGCAGACTGCCTAACACATAGTAAAGGCCCAACAAATATTAGCAACTGTCACTATTCTAAAAGTAAGCCCTAAGAGTTAGGTGGGCTTTAAGGGCAGGGATAATTATAGGTATGCTGTGTAACATACCCACGTGTTTATATTATGGTGAATAAAAATTGGGAATGAGGAGCTGACGTACCAATCAAGCACTTGACGATATTTCTCTATCTATTCCTGAGCCTCATAAATAACTCTACTATCCAATATATGCTATGGGATTTCAGTTCCACAGAACCATGACAGGGACCCCACACACACATACACCAGCTGCCTAGCTCCTGAAATTTTACAGATTTCTAAAAGCACCGGGAGCCCAAGCCAGCAGACTATAAAAAGGGACCTGTCATAAAGTCAAGAATGCCTAACCATAATTCCATTTTCAGTTCCATTTCAAGAGAAAACAAACTCTATTAGCAAGGACTCCCAATCGATAAGCAGAAGCCCAGACAAATATAACAAGACACTCTATGACCTGGAATGTTGCCAGCACAAGTCTGAACAATGGATAGAGTCACTCCAGAAAACCAGCCACACAATTGAGTTCACACAATACCTCACCTACCTTTATTCTCTTTTGCCCTCAGCCCAAAGGAAGACTAAACCTAAACTTATATGGCTCCATAGGAAGTCATGAGATAGAAGTCTGTGTGAAAAATACCCTGCTTTTTAGTACACAGAACCTGGAGGGGAAGGAGAAACAGACTTAAATACCCCAAATTTCCAGTCAAGGATACCAATATATTGCAGCATCTTTATTCCAAAATTCTCAACGCAATGCAGCTTGTCTGGCATTAGTATCTCCGAAGAAGCTAAACATTCATTGAGGCCACAAAACTTTAAAGGGCACTTAATATTCAAAGCACTTTGGTAAGAAAAATGAGGGAAAAGAAATAAAAGTGTTTCCCATCCTGGGCAAAAACCCGCCATTGGCAATCTGAAAGTTCTCTTACAATTCAAGGTTTCCCCAAAGCAATGTGGTATCCTGAGTTAGATCCTAACTGGGGGGGGGGAAAAAAAAAAGACATTTGTAGATGAATTGGTGAAATCCAGAGTCCATAGTTCAATTAATAGTATAATACCCATGCTAATTTCTTAGTATCGACAACTGCATCAGTTACATTAGCTGTTAACATTAGGGGGAACTGAGTGAAGGGTATACAGGATCTCTGTATTTATCTTTGTAACTTTTCTCTAAATCTACAAGCACTCCACAGTTTATTCCAAAATTTATTTTTAAAATAGAAAAAAAAACACCAGTATGTCATGATTTATTTGCCAAAGACCCTTTGTTTGGTGGGCGGGAGGGGTGAGGATTATTATTCCAGTGAAACAGTGTATTAAAAGAGCAAAACTCTCCAGCCTTTTCCTAGAGATCAACCCAAAGACGGTGGCCAACTCCTTTCCTCCTCCAGGTAACGTGTTGGGAAGGTAAAGAGAACTCTGAGCTCAGGATTGGGCTCTCCGGTTATGAAATGGAGATGGTATCTCCCTCAAGCGTCCCTGGGCGAATAAAGTCAGATGGACGTAGGGTACTTGACCACATCAGGATCTGGATACTGGCATTTCCCTTTCCTCCTCCCCAGAACACCCCCCGCTGGCAGCTCCTGGCAGCCCCTCAGGGAAACTCTTACAGATGGTCCCTGTGGGTGGGCGGATGGCGCCTCTGCCTTGGCAGGCTGGGCTCCCCGTGTCCCTGGCCTCCTGGGGACATGGACAGTGAGCTATGGTCTCCTAGTTCCACTTCTAAAGAGCAGCTCACTCGCTGCTGGGCTCCTGCCAAGCCCTCTGGGTCAGCTGGGTCATTGTACCACTTTTTAAACAACAGCTCACCCGTCACTCGGTCGGGACAGGGAGACTGAAAAACCTATTGCACTTACTTACAAATTTACTTTCCAGTGAGAGAGAGAAGGGAAAGAATGGGCCGTGAGCTGAGGCTGGGGTCCCAGCCTTGCCCCACAGAATGGCTCTGTGGTGACTCGTTTCTAGAGTAAACTTTGCTTCCCTCGGCTTGGCCCAGCTTTTAGCACATACAGCCCTTCTTCCTGGCATTGTCTGGTTTCATAAAAAGGGACTGTTTGGTGAAAATCCCAAGTTTTTATGTCCTACTTCCATAGGTTGTGAATTTTCCCGAATATTCCAAATATTCTGCCTCATTGGTCTGAGAAACCATCCAAATGTCCCAGAAATTGAAAATGTGTTAGTGTGTATTCTGTGCCAGACAGCCGCGTCTACCTAAAGGTGGCCACATGTTCTTGCTAGCTTACGGGCTTTCTTCAAAAGCAGTCAGAATACCCCCTGGGAATGTGGGTACAGTCAAGGACATTTGTCATGCTTTTTGGCCACTTAGCATCTGAACCCGCTTCCTATGTTTAGGGAGCCCCTCTCCTGTGGTCTGCCTCTGCGGAGGCTAGCAGTGATGGACATTTTCTTACTAGCCTCCCTTGGGGCCAGAGAGCTAACCATGAACGAGGTTCCACCAACCAAATGCACTTAGTCCAGACTTTAAGGTGGAAACTAGTCATACAAAAAAGCAGGAGTCACACAGAATCCATTCTGGCAATGGGGACCGCTCCACCCAGCTTACTGACGTACCGATGGTGGCAGATTCAGGGCCCGTCCCCAGCACAGACTGCCCGTGTGACCTGGGAACAAGCTGTAGTATCAGCGCTCAGCAGAGCACAGATCTTCACTGGACCAGTTCTCCAGCACAGCTTGGGTATTTTCCCGGACCACGCAGCCTCTGAGCCTGACCCTCTGACCTTTCTGAAAATTCTAGGAGCCACGGGTCAACAGCATGTGTAGTCACACAGGTCTCCAGGCTCAGTATGGTCCATGCTTGGTTTAATGCTCTGCTGTCCATCTTCCAAGTCTTAAAACTTTTGGACCAAGAGGCTACACATTTGCATTTTGCTCTGGGCCCTGCAAATTATGTAGCCAATCCTGCTGTGAGTTCACTAATATGCTTTAGGTCAAAGAGTTCTGAACCTTTGTGTGTCATGGAGCCTTTTGGAGGTCTGGTGAAGTCTCCGAAGTATGTAAAGAACATTTTTAAATGCACAAAATACATAGGAAGCCAATTACACTGAAATATAGCTAAACTACTTTTTAAATACATGATAGCATAATACGTGTGCTTTTTCATTAGTGCATTAAATAAATCTAGTGGCAGGTCTAATAACTGCTGTTACCCAGCAGTAGTAATAAACATAAAAAATATTTTGGAATGTCTGCGACATCTGAATTGTTACTTGAAAATATCTATAACTTCTAAAGGTGATAAAGTCACAGATACCTGGTTTGTTGTCTATATTTATGACTTAAGGACATGCTAAATTCAGTGAGAGACTATTTTAAGTGATTCATCCAAGTCACAGTCCTTACATTTTAATTAAAATTTAATTTTAAAACTTAATGAATTAAAATTAATTTAAATAAAGTCCTTTTCTGCTTCAATCAGCCAAAGCTTTTATGTTCTTGCTTACAACAGAGAAACCTGTATGATACAGGGACCCACTGTGACCCAGGCACCAGGAGAGTCCTGGATATGCCAGAGTTCTCCACAGAAAATAAGCCAACACAAGAGTCACAGTGGCCCTGGGTGAGTCAAAATGTATCCAACACAGCTCTGCCCTCAGTCGTTAGGATCTTAGAGAAGTGTCAACGGTGACACTCTAGGACGCTGTCTAGAAAACACATGACAAGCTCTGTGTGTGTGGTATAAACATAATAGTGACCTACGTGGAGGAACAAGTGGAAATCCCATCTAGCTGGGAAGATCAACTGTTAATAACGCTTCTACATTATGTGAAGGGAGATAAGACACACAGCAGTAACCGTCGTGCCAAAGCTCGCAGCCAGTGAACAATGCTGAAGAGCCCTCTTTCTCCATTTCCCAAATCCTGATCCAGGATTCTTTGTTCTAGCCTAGATCAACGCTCAGGTTTTTCAACAGGTGTTTGTTCTTTGCAGATCTCAAAGGAAAAATGATCAAAACCTCGCCCCTCATGTACTGGTCTCTTGCCCCCATTCCACGCCTCCTTTTTGGACGGAGGATTCAAAAGCCCCTTGAGAAAAAAGGACTATCTCTATCTTTTGGCCCCACTTGAGAAGCCTGGGTTTGTTTAGCAAAAGTAGCAAACACTCCATTTGCAGATATCTTGCACTTTTCAAAGTTGATTCATAGCCACGATTACACTTCAGTTCTCGGCATATATTGTTATCCCTATTGTACAGATGAAGAAACTGAGGTCAGAGAGGTTGTGACTTGCTCAAGGTCACAGAGCAAGGAAGAAAAATCCAGATTTCTTGCCTCTTTAGCCCAATGTCCTTTCCTCTGCCCACACCTCTCCTATCAGCAGATCATAACAGAAGGGGAGGCTGTCTCTGAAAGGGAAGTGCATTCATGCAGATCACGTAACAACTAAGATACCCACACCTCAGACTCAGGAGAGCAGGTGCCAGCTAAGAGAAGAGAGGCTCAAAAAAGAACACAGATCACCAAATCCCCTGGCCCTGAAGAGGCTTTGATTGGAGCCCCCAACACAGGAGAGAATTTCCTTGGTGTGTGACCAGTTCAGGATCCTTCCAATTCCTGCTCATAACAACAGTCACAGCAGGAAGAGGGCTCCATGAACATAAAAATAAACAAACTTCTATTTTTAGCAGGTCTGCAGCTGGGAGAGCCTCATTATTTGCCTTCCAGCTGCAGCCTTCTGAGAGAGGAGGGGTAAGAGTGGAGAGGGTGGGGGCCAGGACAACTAGAGACTAGAAGCCAAATTTTCCATTGCTGAAGCTAATTACATGCAGGCCACAGAAACCAGTGTCCAGCCTGGAAGTCTCTGGAGTCTGCCCGTCTGGAAAACTTGGAGAGCGTCAACCAGGAAGTAGGCCCGTGATTGGGCTCTTTTCTGGCCATATATAGAAATAAAGAATCTTTTACCCACATGGCTTTCAGAGCCACTGAAAACTGTGTTGCCTAGTGACAACATCAGAGGAGGGGAAGATAAGCTTGTAGGTGGAGACCTTTTTCCTCTTAACTTAGGTTCTAGTTGGAACCTGTGTGAAGCTCTCAGGAGCTCCGATGCAGCATCTTCCAGGCTTAAACCCTGGGTTGAGACTTCTCCATGAGCCTGAAGCGTTGTCTCCCGCCCAGCCCTCGCTGACAGCTGGCAACTTCAGGAACTTAGGAAAGGACAACCCTACTGGGAGAGGTGGGGAAAAATAGGAGCTGGGTTCTTCCTTTCTGTTTGCCTGGCACAAGACTGGACATTGAGAGAATGGAGTGGCAGGCCACCACATGGAGGGGCGGAAAGGGCCTTTTCTTATAAATGTCGCAGCAGCTTCAGGAAAAGCATACACCGGATTTGATTGCAGAAATGCCTCTTTAGCCAGGATCCCCTGTCGCCTTTATGTTCTTGTGTCCCTTTGCATGTATAGTCCCAAATATATTTTCAGTTCTTGGGGAGGAGACAGAACTGCAAACCCCAAGACAATACCGAGTGAGGACAGACCCAGTGCTTCGGACGCTGACAGGAGAGAAGTGCACGAGGAAGGAGGCACGCCATGCTCAGAAATGGCCTCCACAACTTCCCAGATGGGGTCTTACAGCCAAAGGTCTTCGTTCACTGGGAAACGTTTCCCAAGCGACTTGTGCACCATCCATGCTTACACAGAGCTTGCAGTCCAGTGTGAGGAGCAGATAAACAGGCCAGTTTATCACTGTGGCGCAGGCTCTATGCCACGTGAGCACAGAGACCCGTGGGACTACAAAAGACTGGGACCCAGGCAGGTAGAGACTGGGTAAGGTATGCGTTTCTCCTTAAATGCTGTTCACGTAAGCCTAACTCTCAAATAACAACATGGCAAGCGAACAGAGCAGGGCTAAATATATAAGAACTTAACCCCAGAACCTCAAAGATGATTTCTACCGACAAACATTCACCATGGTACTCAATAGCATTGTACTGAACAAACCAATTGCTGTTGTATTGTAAGAAAAAAGCCAGTATCGTAATGTAGTGGAATGTGAATGACCACCGCTAACAGTGGAAGGCCTAGAATCTTGGGGTCAAAAGATCAGACGGGCTACTGAATCCTCTCACCCGTGGAACAGCCCTTCTATAGGATCCTTGCCACGTGGCCATCCAGCCTCTGCTGAAATTGCTCCAAGGATGGAGTGTTCTCCAATGATCAAAGCAACTAGTTAGTTAGCTAATTAGTCAGTCTGGTAGTTTTAAAGGTAGGGGCTTGACAGTAGTCTCCTGCCATACTGTAATTTCTGACACCAGTCCCCCTGTATCTCCACACTCCAATAAACCCTGCAAAAGCCCACCAGTATTGTTCAGTATTGTTCAACATCAGCAGTGACCCCCAACTACTGACATACAAATTCTCATCTCCTACGAAAAGACCAGAGTAGCCCAGATCAGAAGGCAACATTGGTTATCGTTAGTCCTTAGGTGTATGGATATATTTCGGTTTTCTCCTCCATACTTTTGAGTCCCTCGTTTTCTGCATTCAAGAAGGAGGGGAGAGGTGCTGAGATTGAGAAAGGATCATCAAAGACTTAATGTGATTTAGCAAAAAGTCCTACTACGTACAATGGTATCTCACAGTGTTATTAGAAATTTAGAGGTGATAGTTCTAAGCTTCTCAGCACAGTGCCCGCTACTCCAAAAGCAATAAGGCAATGGTAGTTAAAACAGAGGAAGCAGGTGAGTGCGTTTCGGCCACTTAGTCAATGAAGGCTGTCCCATTATTTTATATTGTTGTCAGCCCTTCCTTTTACCTGTTATGAAAGAGCCAAGCCAAAAGAGAGGAAGTGTGTTTGTGGCAACATTGATGTTCTGAGTCACTGAACTAGTGAAGGAAGCAAATTTCAAAAGCACAGTTACTTTGTGGGCCCTCCAGGCAAGCGGAATAAACAATTTCAGCCTTCACAGAAACTTCTGCCAGAATGAATGTGCTGGGCAGGGCAAGCTGGGGATTCCCAGACGTCTCTCTGACAGAGTGGCAAACAATGTTTCACCTAATCCCCGTAAATGCTATCTGAAACTCAGACAAGGGGGCCCTCTCATAGGCTGATAAATAAAGCGTCCCCAAAAGAAGAGCAGAAGGCCAGGGCAACCACAAAGAGAGGCTAAAGAAGGACTCTGTGGGGCTCTCCTGCTACCCTGAGAACGTTGCCAGAAAAATGGAACCCAGAAGTCCGCTGTTTACCCTGGAACAAAGCCACTGCTGAGTCCCCCCAAAGCATGCGGAACAGAAGTGCCGGCCAGTTTACAACTGCCAGCAATAGTGCCATAAAAACAGCTTTCAGGACAGAGCTCTGGGGTCTGTGTGCCAGGTACAGAAAATGAAAACGGAGCCCCTTCCTACCCTAGGGGTATAAACAAATGGCCTACCAAGCAAGCACCCCCCATCAGCCCACTACTGGAAGGTGTGCTCCATTGAGGGAACCTGCAGGAACGCTTAAGAAAGCATAAAGCACATGGAGCAGGGGACTTGTGGGGGCTGGGGGAGATGTGGATTATTAAAGGAGACATTCAAGAGTGTCCCAAACTCCCCCCAGTGCCAAGATTTGGAGCTACACCCATGAAAGGAACATTTTTCCTAACCTCCTGGATGCAGCATTGAAGACTTTTGAGGTGCTGCATTAAAACGAGCTCCTAAGAAAAGTATATTGTCACTGCTCTTTTCAGAGGAGCTTTCATAATTAGAGTAATTTATGTCAGAATTGGACAGTTCAGGAGGGGAAGGTCTGAACAGAAATCTAATTGCAAGAAATAAATATAATAGCTGGTATGAAAATAGCCTCTCAAAATCTGTTTATAAGTCCAAAGCCCAAATGGATAAAGTGATGCATTTTAAAAGCACTTCCAGAGGTGGGCGGTGGGGGGAGGCGGAGGGCAGAATACTGCCTTTGAATGGCTTTAATTAAGCTGGAAAACTCGATGCTTTTTGAATAACCTGCTAAAACTGAACACGTGTGAGACTAAACCAAAAAGACAGTATCTGTAGAAAATGCTTGGCAAAGGTGAAAACAACAAGGTTTTGCAGGCTTCATGAGGCAAAGGGCACAGAGACGGTAGCATTTGGGAGGCGGTGTTGGCACTGCTAACTGGCTCAAGTTTAAGGTCTGTCGAGGCCAGGTCTCTTGTCCACAGATCCCATGTGTGCACAGCGTAAAGGGCTGTTGGGCCACCTTGAACTGCCGACCACGGGGAGTAGACCTCAGCTTCCTACAGTTCTTCCTTATGGCTCTGCCATTCACATGTCTGTCCAAACCCATCTGAAATCCATTTATGTTGCCAGCTTGAGCTACCTCTGGAAGATATTCCGTCCCATAAATTCATTACCTGCTGTGTGGTGCAGGATTTCCGCCCACTTGTCCTAAACTTGCCTCCCTCATGGTTCCCAGGCCCTACGGTATTTCAGGATCTGATGAACGAGTCTGCTCTCATCTTATCCACAGCATTCATAGGCCGATCATTTCCTCCTAACAGCCTGCGTGTGCCTGGTCAACAGCCCGTCTGACTTCCATTCCAGTTGTTCCTCAGAACATGCCGGCTCCTGTTCAGTGACTTCTAGCCTCTCGCCCAGGTGTCGCAGGCAAGTACGCACCCCAGTTTTGGGTGAGAGTGATATAATCTTCTCAGTTTCATATTTTCCGTACCTGAAGAATATGCCCATTTGGGGGCAGCACTGTCCTGGGTGCGAACACGTTATATTTGACACGGTTTCTGGAAGGGAATTTGCAAACTGATGGGAAAGTGTCTGCAGGCAACACAGGGTGACTGATGCTGACCAAAAGTGCAAGTCATGTGTGTGAAACAGGGCATGGACGGAGAGAGAAGCAGGTGGAGCCAGTCCCGGCATTCCCAGCAGGCTATGCTCTGTATTAGACACCCCACTGCTTCTCACACGCTGAGAAGGAAGCAGCACCTTTTGTCCCCAACATACTGAAACCAGAGTCGGGCAGGTGCTAGAGTTAGTAGCGGGTGGTCACTCAAATTTCCAGTCTCAGTTCACAGATCTGCTTAATTTGGCTTCTTCTTCTTCTGTTTAAATTAGATGTCAGTGCTGCTTCACTCTATTTAGAGACCACTAACCTCTTGACCACCTTCAAATATCTCTACTGAAAACATGAAAAATAATGAGCATGAAACGGAAATGGGACAGCACGGTGGTTGCCTGGGGCCATTCCTGAGTTCATCCAAGTTGGGATTTCACGGCCAAGAGAATGCAATAGTAGGTGGGTGTTCCAACCTGCTTTTTCATAAGGGATGCATCATCTACCCAGAGTGAGCGCATCCTGGCCAGACGCCCACTCCTTCTCTTCTGCCAGAACCGCATCTTCCTTCCTAATAGCGTCAACAGGCCTCGCAGGCTTGGCAACCCGTGTGAACAAGTCCGCCATCTTGCTCCCCTCGGAGTCACTGGTTTCTCTTACCTCACCTACTTCCTGAGACATCACAGAGACGCCACCTTACGAACAAGCCTCTGAAGTTCTTTCCACCATTGACAGTTATACCATGAAGCCCTGAGCTCAAGTCACTTGCTTCAGTTTCTCTCGTTCAGTTTCTTCCTCTTGTCTCTGAAAAGCAACCCTACATAATTGTCACTTAGGCCATCGCCAATCTGTAATGTTGCCCTCGATTTCCAGGAAAGTATTTCCTGTAGTTTTCCCTCCATCGGCCTCATTCCAGGCCTGAACATGTCCCCTGCTCAAGTGTGGGATTCCTTCACAGAAGGCGAGGTACCCACTACTTGATGACACAGTGGAAGAAGGATGAAATGGGGGGTGAGAAACAGCTGGACTCAAAAAACGCCTTGTAAATGTGTTGTGAAAGACTGAACGATCTGTTATGTGTAAAGCTTCTGGCACAGTCTGTCGTGTCCTTCCTTAGCGTGGACGGTACTATCCTTTCCCAAATCCTGAGGCCAGCCCACGACTTCACCACCAGCCCCCACTCGTGTCCTGTTAGTGCTGTCACAGCCTCCACACTCCTCCTTTAAGCTCCAGGAATGAGAGGAATCAATTCTACCTGGTAGATAATTGTAGGCTCCAAGTGTGATTACAGACCGGGGTTTTCCAAGCTGGTAAACACATCCACTGAGGGCAGCCCTCCGTCTGGACACTTCCATGCAGCCGTCCAATGTCTGCTGGCCCACCTGCTTCTGGGACCCACCTTCCCCCTTCTTGTTCAAATTCAGGCTGAGCTTACTTCACATGGATTTCTGGGAAGAGCGTCTCCTCCAATCTCCTTACATTGGAAGAAAACATTTTTTTTTTTCTTTTCCCTTAATCATCCTTGGCATTCCTGACTGGATGGCTGGGTGTCCTCTTTGGCGTTTCAACTCACTGCCATTTGGTTTCTCCTACATGAACAGAAAAGGGTCTCCTGTTCCTGCATTTTAATGCCCACACCTGGAGGCCGAAGGACACCAGCGCTCAAGCACAGTAAGTGAGGGCAAGACCCTGCTTAGCACCTGGCACCTAGCAAAAAGTCAAGGGTCTCATGCCCGAGTCCTGGAAGCACTTCCCGAGATGCCCCTGAGGAGCCCCCCCCCCCCCCCAGGGCCAGGGCCTGGCAACAGGCCAGTTGCCACTTTCCACACACAGTAACCTTGGAGACCTGACCCACACAGTAAACTTGGAGACCTGACCCACCGTGCAAGCTCCCTGCCCTAGGTCATCAGAAGCTCTGATGGGGGGAGTCCTGGCCCGAAGCAGGCTCTTCATTGTCTAGTGTCCCAGGTGCAGGGCCTCCGGGAACCGGACCCATGGAAATCTGAGTCAAAGTGGATGGAGAGCAACTGAGAATGAGAAGGGAGGGACCTGAGAGCTTTCTGAAGACGGTTTTCCCTCCCATCTCCGCTTCTGACAGCTCCTGTTGGTGCAGTGTCCCTTCATGCCTTCAGGGAGCCGCACACACTTTACAGAGGTGCTGCCTGCACCCCACTGAGCGGACGGCAGTTGACTAGGGGAGCCTGTCACTTTTGTGTATCCAGATGAGGCATTGCACCCTTACCCAATCCGCCCCAGGGCCTCCCTCTCCTACCCGTTTCCAAGAAGGCTGCTCTATTAGGCAGCCCTGGGCCGTTTCCACTTAAATTGCGTTTCCCCGACTTAGGTCTCACGTGCTGGGAACGTTCCAGTATCTATGAAAGCGACTGGGGACCAGCGCCCTGCGAGGAGGGGCTGTGTGTCCCGCAGGAGGCGTGTCCCGGGACGGAGGGGGCACTGACACGTAACGCGGGGGGGGGGGGGGGGGGCGTGTAACTGGCGGGAAGACTTGGAGGGAGGGCGCGGCTAGGGCGTGTGCGCCCAAGTCCTAGGGCACCACAGTCTGTGTGCCCCAGTGGGACTCCTGGGCCGAGCCCCGGAGCGGAGCGCGGCTGATTCAGGAAGTTGAGTCTCTGACATCAGGGGCAGGACAGAGTTAGAGTGAAACCTCAAAAATGAGAGGCGTTGGCTGGCAGTCGGGCAGGGAAAACAGAGGGTGCCCTTCTCAGTCTGGCGCAGGTAGGGCCGCGTGGGGCAGCCTCTGCTGACCCTGCCCTTTGGCTGCGGCCCCGCGGGAGACCGGCAGGGGCTCCAAAAAGGAGCCCGGACCTGCCCGCCGACCCGACCGCTGTCAGAGGGGCAGCACCTGGCAGATCCCTCCCTGGGCCACAGCGCCAGCAGCAGGAAGCCCTCCGCAGGAGACTGAAGGTGAGTCACCAGACTTGCTCTGGTTTGGGGGTATGTGTGTTTTAAATACATTTTAAGCTACTCTCTGGAAAGGGACTTCCTGCTCACGTCTTTCTTTAGGAGGATGAGGCCAGTGATAAGTAAGATGTAAGGGTTGTTTCTGAATCTCCTCTGGCCCCACCACAACTGCAGTTCTCCAAAGTTTCCCTTCTTTGCGGGGATTCTCCGCAGCCTCACATCTGCTGCTGGGCGAGGTCCACATGCGTTCCTGGGCGGTTGGGGTGGAGTTCTCTGACTCCAGTTGACAACAGCTGCCGGTAGGAGCGGTTTGAAGGGGACAGAGGGACATTCTGTTTGCTGCTGGAAAAGTTAGGGCCTGTGACCCTCCAAAAAGTTAGGCTTAGATGTTGCTGAATTATTCCCGGTGCAGCCAGATTTTCACAGGGCTAAGAAAGTGGTCAAAACGAAAATATGGCCTGGAGCCAGGGGTGGAATGGGAACCTGCCGGCTCTTCCATGAGTCTCTGGGGATTTCTTGTGACACAGATTGCTTCCTCACTTCTTTGACTCTTGATACGGTCCCACTCTCAGCCCCCACCCACCCATGAAGGCAGAAGGGAGGACACAAGAAGACCAGTTTCCCTAGTATTCTGAAGAGCTTCACAGGAATACGTTATGTAATAATAGAGTTAAATAAACTACAGACATTCGCCAGTGAGAACACCAGCCCTGCCAACCGAAAGGGAAACCGAAGCAGACCAGCACCACCCTAATTTCACAGGGAACCCCGCAGCCAGCATGCTTGCAGGACCGCTCTGCAGACTGAGAAAGGGGAGGGAAAGTCCACTTGAGCCTTTCAGAAGCACCTTTCTTTCAAAGCTGTTGGCATTTCATTCACTCCACTAAAGAACATGGTGAAGCTACAAAGCTAATTTTAAGGAACTTCATTTTGAAGTCCTGTTGGATAATGGGAAAGCCTTGAGTTATAAGGATCAGGACTTTAAAGTAGCATTGATGTGTCTCGTGTCCAACCCTTTTGCGAATAGTTTGCAAGTTCCACCTACAGAATTCAGCAAGGGTCTTACCATCCACTTCCCGGTCTCATGTGCCTTCCCTTTCTTTGCCCAATGCTGGGCTGGGGAGGCAGCTGTGCTGGCAAGTCTGATCTGGTCCTTTGGTCTCCTCTGAAATTCTGGCTCCCCATCCTCATCCCAGATAACAATTTTAGGAAAGAAATGCATTGCAACACAAATGTTTCCCCAGCCTCCACACTCTGTCAATGTTTAGCCTGTGAAATAAAGAGAGGATGATTTCTACTCTTTTCCCTAAAGACGAAACTCAAGAGAATAATGAACACTCAACAAGCTAAGTTACTGATTTCATCAAAGAGGGAGGTACATCTATCCCATCCATTCAGTCAACATTTACTGTACCTACTGTGTGCCAGGCCGTATGCCAAGACCTGGGAGTCCCGAGATATGAGACAGTTTCTTCTCTTGAGGATCCCCAACCTGATAAATAAGACAGATATAGAAACAAACTACAGTTCAGAATAATATACATCATAATAGCAGGAGCCACGGGACACTGAAACTATCCAAAGGAGGGAGTGATAAACTCCTCCAGGAATTATCCGGAAAGTCAACACTGCAAAAGCAACGGATGAGCAGGGTGCGGAGAATGAGTAGGAGGTCCCAGGGATGTGTGTGTCCTGGCATAAGACAGAGTATCTGCAAAGTCAAGGGCAGGTTAGGGGAACTGCACATTATGGGGGTTACATTGCTACACTGAGAATGGTGAGCTCTCTCTGGTAGGCATGGGAAGTCATTTGGGGTTTTTAAGCAGGGAATTTGTGTGTGAAGAGAGAACGAATGGCCCGATGGAGGCTGGCTTGGAGAGATGGGATGCAGAGGTAAGGAGGACCTTAACTAACATAATGGCAGCAGAAACGGGATGTTAGTGGTCTTTTCAGGAAGGAGAGTCAAAAGTGCCTGGTGCCCAAGTGGGTGTGGTGAGGGAGGAATGAATGGAAGAGAGGATGCTGACAGGTTGTTGAGCTGGGGGTGGGGGTGCATTGTGATGCCTGTAGTGCAAGTCATATGAACCACAGGAGTGGGCTTGAAAAGCGGATTATGGGAGAAGAAGACAGTGAACACTTCAGACACATTGAAGTTAAATATTCCCCGGAGATGTCCGGGTGGAGATACATGGTAGGCAGTGAGTATTTAGGTCTGGAGCTCAGGGAGAGACGGAGGATGCTCCAATGTAACTATCCAGCAGTGCAGATGGCAGCTAAAGAAGCCTGTGGTAATGCCATCGCGAGACCATGATGCTGCTGAGAGCCTTGGATTTGCCGGTAATGGCCTACCGATATTATTTTCATATCATACAGTGACCTACCAAATGACTCTCTAGACTCCCCAGGGTTTCCCCGGGTGCCTTACAGGGTGATAACCTGATATGCTGGCGAGAGTCCTGGGTTAACGGTGTACAGGTAATACAGACGCATTTAACCAAACAAGCCAATCCCCCAATCCCGAGGAATCAATTCCCTGTGTGAGAAATGAATACGTTAGTTCAACTGTAAGATGTGCCAACCTCCCCAGAACTCAAATGCCTAGTCTAGTTATTGCACCTGTGTGGGAGAGTCCTCTATCGCTAACACAAGAAGTGTGACGTTCTCAGACTAATTCTAAGCCTCTAGAACAGGGCTGTCAAAACTGCGGCCCGCGCGCCAACTGCGGTCCGCAATCCATTGTTAATTGGCCCTCAGCAAATTCCAAAAATATATTTAGTTTACTTAAATAAACCAGGTGAGACAATACGTACTTCACCTCGAGTGAGTGGCCTGGCTGTTTGTGTATTTTACCGCATATGGCCGTTGGTGAAAAACGTTGAAAAAAGTTTGGACACCCCTGCTCTAGAACGTAGGCCTTTAGGCCTGGCTGCCACTGCCCACATCAGGATCTTATATGACCTGCAGTAGAAGAAAAAAGCCTTGAACTTGGAACTAGACAGACGTGAGTTCAATTCTTGCCTTGAGCATTTACTAGCAGCCCTCGAACAAGTCTTTGAATCTCTCAGCTTCATTTCCTTTATATTTAAAATGGGGATAATTATTACTCACCGGGACAATGGTGAGAATTAGAATCAAATAAAAAAAAGTACATTTCAAGTGCTACATAAGTTATAAGGTTTTATAAAAATGTAAGGGGTTTTATTACTACTAATCTTGCCTCTTGAACCTGCAAAATCAGATGGACTGTGTAGGCATAAGATCTGGGCAGCGTCTTAGGCCCAGACTTGCAGGTTTTAACTGCATGACGTATTTTAAGGCAGTAATTATTAGGTCTTCTGCCGTCCTATCAGTGACACACATCTATCCTGGCCACTTCCCTTTCTACTCCTTACCTACAGTCATTAGAGCCCAAAGAAGTGAATGCTTTACAAACTGCATGCAGGTTGTGCTCTCCACAGGGACTCGGGGGCTCACGGAGCTGCAAGCAGCTGCTCTTTCACTCCTCAGGCCATGAGTCCAGGCCATGTGCAGCTGGGTCCACGAAGGTGACGCTTAAACCAGCAGTGGCCCCGACTCTGAGAGTCAGTTGATGCCTTGGGTATATCTGTGATTTTTACCCCCCCTGTGCTAAGCACGGAAGCCTGCCATATTCCAACCCAGTGAAGTTTAAATTTTATGCTGGCATCAAAACTTTCAAGTCAACAAACTTCTGATAAGGCTGGCTGTTGGTGAGGAAAAGGCAGTAACCACAGACGCAAAGACTTCAAATGGAAAAACACTTGAGCGAGGAGCCAGCCCCACCCCCTCACTTCACAGATGAGCAAACTAAGGTTCAGGGAGGTGAAGTGTGTGCCCGGCGGGTCAACAGCTGGGTAAGGGAGAGACCGGAATCCAAGCTCGGTCACTCCGTTCAGGAATAGTGGACACGCTAGGGTTTCCACCAGCTGGACCTTCTGTACCTCACACACAGGGACACACACAGGCGCTCGAGAGGTAAAATAAAAAGACTGCATTTGAAGCTGAGTCTTCCCCCCCAAGTAGCCTCCAGCGAAAACCAGGAGCAGATCTGTGTGATGTGGGCAGACCTCATCTCTTCTGTTCCCTCAACTTCAATCCTTCAACTGCTCTCAAGAATCCCCCAAAAATGCCTGCAGAAGGGAACTAGCACTGGGAGCCTTCATGAACTAAAACCCTTTGGTGTTTGGGGAAACTTCTCATGAAGACTGTATGCAAACCAGTGGCACGGCCAGACGTACACATCAAATATCGATACACAACTTATCACTCAATGAGAAAGGCTCGAGGAAAATCACAGGAGCTCCTGAGACTTGTCACAGGTACAGTGAGTGGCAGGAAGGCCTGTTCCCCTCTCCGAGCAGCGAAACGAAATGTACAGCAAATTTTTTGCAGGCCACAGAGCAGCTCAGGTTTCTGACTGCTCCCATCGGCCTGCGCCATCTCAACAGAGCATCACCTGGGACATGAGTGGACCTTTAGTGAAGACTGGATGAGGGGTGCTGCGTTCCAAAATGAACTTCATGCAAACACGAGATTCCTTTTTCAGGGCAACTCCCGAGGGGCTGTGGCAGTGTCCAAACCAAATCCCGGACCCTGGGAAGATGCTTGCTCCCACGACTGCAAACAAGCGGCTCCATGGAGTTTGTTGCTAAGAAATGAAAAAAAAAACCTCATCCCTGCTCTGTTTCTTGGTCAAAAGTGAAGGCTATGTGTATAAGCCACTGCAGACCTGCGCTTGCTCTAAACCGTCTATAACTCCTTCCTGTGAAGATGCTTTTTCAGTTGACTTTTATTCTCTTCAAATACAACCCGAATTTCAAGCCAGATACACTTAAGGAGAGCCCCCCAGTACTGTCTTCTCATTTTCCAGGCAAGTCATAAAAGAGAACTGCAGAAGAGAGGGAAACGCTATCATCACCATCAGGAGAGCTGCACGTTATAGTCCTTTTGGTTTTCACACTGTCCTGAGAAGGAAACGGGGGGCATGCAGGTTTAGAGATGGGTGTCGAGGCTGGGGTTGGGGGCAGAGAAGGAAGCAGTGGAAATGGGGTAGTTCCATTAGCTGTAGTATCATAGGAACAGAATGGCATCCAGTGGACATGCCGTGTCTTAACCTAATCACACGTGACCATGGCCACCTTAAAAAACAAAGAGAATTTCTGCTGCATTGCCAGTCAGGAGTCTGCCCTTCCCACCCCAACCAAGTAAGATCTTGAGTCTGTGTCCTTCTCCTGCTCTCTGATCTTAGCTTCTTATGAGCTTCCCTAGGGGGACAAAGTATTGGCCTCCCAAAGCCCCTCTGCTGTCAGTGACGTGGGATTACGGAGAGCCACTCAGGCACAGTGACCTGAAATCACCCAGGAACTAACACTGGGGTCTAAGTGACCTTCCCCATGATTAGGGACCTGGAGTCAACAAATTCCATCCAACCTGTCTTGGCCCCCACAGATTTTCAGTGTGCAGGCTAGGCTCTCCGTAGCCATTTGCTGAACTGCCGCTAAGACTCTGAAGCACACGAGAACAACAGCCATCGCGGCCCCCCACCCATCAGGTTGCTTTATGAGCCCATCACGGTTGTTTAGTCACATTACGCTTGGGAGAAGTGGCAAAGCTGAAAGAGAGCTCTTAATTAAAGCTAGTCCTGCAGACTCGCCCCATCAATCAAGCCCCTTTCTTGTAAATGACTGATGGCTTCCACCCTCCCTCCTGTTGCTCCACCTTCCACTCCTGACCGGAAACATTCCCTCGAGCCCAAGGCCCACAGTCTGCTGAGCAGCAGTTCCCAGCACAGCACCCCAGTGGCCTAGCTGGGTGACCCACACCCATCATGAAACCTCCACGGGGAGCGGGGAGCACATTTGCAGGGCACGTCACCAGACAGGACCTGCTCGGAGCTTCCTGCTTTCAAATTAGAAACTCGGATCCTGTCCACGGGGTATTTGGCTCAAAGCCTTTTGTGGTTCAGAAACAAGGCAAGACATGCAGGGGGTCAGGATACTTGCTGATTTCCAACTACTTGGTAGTTTTGCGTGAGGATATGGTTGACCCCTCTGAGGAAAGAGCTGGCTTTTCAATGATGGATGGTACAGATTTTCATAGCCGGTCATGGAAAGAATATCTCATTTCCAGACAGATGCCCTGCATGCCCCCCACCCTGTCTGGGACAAGGGAACACAGTCACAGAGCATGTGCCACATGGGGAAGAAGGTCTGATGCTCCTGACGGACATTTTCCAGGAATAAGTTTTCAGTGGTTTAAAAATATTATTCCTTAAATAATATTTATACCACTGAGGTATGTGGTCATTCATCATTTGGTTTTGGAGTGAATAAATATACCGTGTTTCCCCAAAAATAAGACCTCACTGGACAATCAGTTCTAATGTGTCTTTTACTATAAGACCCAGTATAATATAATATAATATAATATAATATAATATAATATAATATACCAGGTCTTATATTAATTTTTGCTCCAAAAGACACATTAGAGCTGATTGTCTGGCTAGGTCTTATTTTCGGGAAAACACGGTATTCACACTAAAAAATCAACTATGACATTTTATACTTCTTAAATAATTAATAATGGGAACTATACCATTCTATTCTATTTCTTATCTATTAACTTTTAAGAAATTCTTCTCATGTCTCCCTCCACGTTTTTTTAGTTGAAATTCACATTATATAAACATAACCATTTTAAAGTGAACAATTCAGTGGCATTTAGTATATTCATCACGTTGTGTAACCACCACCTCTGTCTAGTTCCAAAATATTTTCATCACCCAAAATAAATCCATCTCCACTAAGCAGTTACTCCCTATTGTTCCGTCTTCCCAGCCCCTGGCAACCCCCAGTCTGCATTCTGTCTCTATGGATTTATCTATTCTGATATTACATATAAATTGAACGGAATCATACAGTGCATGAGCTTTTATGTCTGGCTTCTTTCATTTAGCATAATGTTTTCAAGATTTATCCATGGTTGCACATCTATTGGTGCTGTATGGTTTTTCATGGCTGAATAATATTCCATTGTGTGTGGATTGCACAATTGCTCTGTTCGTCTGTTGATAGGCATTTGAGTTGTTTTTACCTTTTGGCTGTTGTGAATATACGTGCACAAGGATTTGTTTGAGTACCTATTTTCAATTGCTTGGGGCATATACGTATAAGTGGAATTGCTGGGTCATAGGGTAATTCTTAGTTGAACTTTTTGAGGAACCACCAAACTATTTCCCCTTCTCCCACAATCTTATCAACGTACTTACAAATTCACTTCCTTTTCGTGAGGTAATATGCATATTTAGTGGCATACTAAATTTCTAGGCCTGGTCTCGTATTTGTTGCCTTTGATCTCATGTGTAAATGAGATATTACATTTTGCCTCTTGTTGTCCTCGAGATGCAGAGTTATTTGGATGCTTGACCAGGAACATATTTGGTTAAATTAGAAATCATTCTTGGTGTGAGAAGGAAGAAACAGATAACAACAGCCACATTTATGGAGGACTATGCATGTGTACTGGGCCTTGCTTTAAGCTCTTCACCTACTTCCTCTCATTTAACTCCCATGACAGCTCCACCATTATCCCTATTTTACAGATGAGAAAACGGAGGTGTCTACCAAGAGCTAAGTGTTCTTCCCCTGTCTCCAGAGTACTATCCATAAGCCTTTCCTACAAAGGAACTGTGCAACTGCCACCAATAATGAGGAAGACAGTTAGTCTGTTCTGGCAAACGGACAGATGAAGAGGCAATTATAATACAGTGTCATGAATGGCATGACAGGTGTCACCACAGGGGCCCATAGAAACAGCACTTAGCCCAGCTCTGGGCAAACAGACTTCCCAGAGGAGATGAAATCTAAATTAAGTGTAGTCTTTTATTTAAAACATTTGCTACCCTTGGGAGGACTTGACTCTCCCCCAGTCACCCTTCTTTGGCACCACCCTTCACCATTGTATTCCCAGGGCACACTATCTGCCACATAATAGTTATTCACGAGACACACATGTTCTGCAAATGGAACTTCTACTGGGTCATGCTGGTACACGACTCCAATGCCTGGGACCTCTTTCAGCTCACAGGCTTTCTCAAAATAGATGTGGCCCAGGGAGCACAGGAGGGAGATGGTTAGACAGCTCATGAATGGGGGGGCCAGGCTTTGACCCAGGCGGGCCCACCTAAAAGGCGGGGTGGAATAGAGAGAGGACATGCTGTGAAATTGGAAAGCTAAAGATCAAACAAAATCCATTCGCTGGTTACATCTACCTGGTGGGTGGGGTTTCGATTTGCAACCTCTGATCTAGGTTTGCCCCTCTTGGACAAATGTCTCATTTGGTTTCTACCAATCTTGTGCTAAGAGTGTGTGTGCGTGCATGTGTGTGTGTGTGTGTGTGTGTGAGAGAGAGAGAGAGAGAAAGCTATCCCTTTAAACTAGAGCCAACTGAATCCAGCTTTGTTTACCCTTGTGACCTCAGATTTAAAATTAGGATTATCACCAAATTTAAGAACATACAAAGGGATAAAGTGTGTTTCAAGTCGGGGGGAAAAGGACTACTCCCTATCCACTCAAGTTTTCTTACACAATTTGCTTTCATGGTCAAATATGAAAAAACATCCCTGAAGGACCGATCAGGGCTTTCCAACAGCATGGTGGTAGCCTTACGTTCAAGTTGAGTCATCTAAATATTCAATATGGCACCTCATGAGGCCAGCGACCTTGGGAAGTCAGATCTCACTGCTGCCCTCTCTGTTTCTAGTCATAGCCTCACTAGACACTCAAACGTAACCAGTCACCCAAAGAGGCCTGCAGAGTGTGCCTGCATGCTGGAATGTTCAAGAATATCCGGCATCTGAGCCCAGGCTGTAAGAGTTCTCCAAACTCAGAATACCGAAATTTCAGCTGGTGGATTTTTCTCCCCTCCATATCTTGTTCTTTCTGACGACAGTCTCTGTGTGAACTCCAAAACACATGTGACAGCATGGAGCGAGCTCTGGATAGTTAGGGGAAGAACAGCCCCTGCTTAGCTGTGAGACTGTGGGTATTTCACTTCAGTGGGCTTCGGTTTCCTTGTCTATAACAATGTTCATTAATTCAGCAAATATTTTCCAAGAGTGAAACATGCCCCAGATGTTGGGCATGCCGTGATGGAAACAGATTCTGTCTATAAAGGAAGATTGACTAAATAAACAATGAGACTAAAGCAGGTTGGGGCTTGTGGTAAGGGGACAGTGAAGGGTATGAGGACGGACTGTTTACCTCAGTGAGGTCGTGGAAGCTTTCCCAAGGGCAACGCTATTTAAGCTGAGACTTAAATAAAGAGTGTAGTGGTTGGGGTGGGATTAGGGGAACGTTGGGGGTTCCAGATAAAGAAGTGTGTGTGAGGCCCCCAAACAAGAGAGGCCCCCAAACAAATCTCAAGAGTCTGAGAAATGAAAAGGCTTGTGAAGTGCAAAAGGACTGGTTACCCTCTTCGCCCCTGCTCACTCCTCCTCTTGGTGCTTTTAGGAGTTAGTGTAGTGAGAGGGCGTCCCACTGGGGAGGCAGGAAACTAGAACCCTGTCTGCCCTTGGCCACTAACCCGCTCGGCCATTGTAAACAAACTTTGAACACATTTCTGCTCTTTAGTTGCTTCGTCTGTGAAATAGGGTAAGAAATCCCTTCCCTCCTCACAGCACAGTGGACTGAATGAAAAACACGTTTGCAGACGCCTTGAACAAATTAAAATGAGGGGTAAGCGCAGGGTCTTTGATGGTTGTTCCCCCAAACATAAACCGCGCAAGCCCGTTCTAGTGTTAGTTCGAGGGCTGGAGGAGTGACTGCCTCAGAGCTTTTATCTCCCTCCCACCATTCCCAGGGGGTTGGGAGATAAATAGCAGTTTCTTTCTGCTGGGTTTGGTGATATTTCATTTCAGTTCATAATCAGATTTTGTCGAAGGGAGCAAGTGTGCTTCCTATTAATAAAAGGATTTTATTTTAATTGTAATATTTGTGATTACTGAGCCAAAGGGTTCGATCCTGCACAGGCCTGGGCTATGGCCAAGCATACTTCAAATTACGAGAGGGATCAGGTAAGAGACTGTGGCCTCTGAAACCTTAACGCTGCTCTGTCTTCCCTGCTCACCAACTTCCGGGACCTACGTTAGGCCTTCAGAGCCCTCTGGAATCTCCCCAGCCTTGCCTGTACCACCTCACTTCCCAGCCTTCCTCAGAAGGTGTCTTCACTGCCACCCAGTCCCAAACTCTGAATGTGCTGGCCTCTGTGCCTTTGCTCTTGCTTTCCCATCCTATCCAGCTCACCCCAACTTCCCTTCTCCCACCTGGATGTCCACCCCTCCATGTGGTAACAGGCAGTGCCAGGACCAGCATAACCCCATCCCCTCCACGCGGCCCCCTTACATGCTGTCGTTGACCCCTGCCTCTCTAGTGGGGCGTGCATTTTGGTATTTTCTGATACTCACGTGAGCCTCTAATTGCTTACTATTATCTCTGGAAATTAAACTTGGGAGAGCATTTTCACTTTATCAAGAATGCTCATGAGCTTATTATGGGACTTTCACAGCAACAGTAGATGGTGATGAAGTTGGGGGCTTACTTTATTCCCATCCTAGAGATGAGGAGGTTTGGGGGTTCAGGGACTTGAACTACCAGCCACCTGGCAGGACTTGCAGTGCTTCCGCTTCCAGTGAGAAACCCTCCTAGGTTAGGAACCAGTTCTCACACTTCTCTGCCCAGCTCTGCACCATGCTGCTCACAGAGTAGGTGCTTCAATTAACTAGCACTTCCAGAAATGAAATCCATGTGCCATCTCCGGAAAAGTGATTCAAAGGGCACATTTTATTAATGCAGATAATTGTTATTCATACTATTAGCCTCTTCGCATACAAAGAACAAGATGCTCACAGAGTTACTTGTATTATAGTGACCCAGTGAACAGCCTAAGGGAGACTCACACCCACTCTATACAAACCTCCCACCCCTAGTCAGTCCCTAGTCAGTCGGGGGCAGCTACACTGCACGTACCAAGCCCCTGCTCACACCAGGCAGGTTGGGCCCCACGGCCTGCAGGCAAAAGTGGAATGTGCTTGTCAGAACTTGCTCAGCAAGGTGGACACGTTCCACGCATGGCCAGGCCTGGGAAACCTGCGTCTTATGGCACATGGAGGATCCAAGTTGCCCAGCACCACTGCTGCCCAGGTAGGGTGAGCGGGGCGGTGCCCACCCATCCACTCTGGGTTAGAGGCGGGAAGACCTCCCATCATGGGAGGAAATTTCCCAAGAACTCCAGGCCACTGATAACCTGGCAGAATTGAGGAGTCACACTCTTTGCTATGTTCCAACCTTAGTCGGGAATAACACCAGTCATGACTCTCAATATTTGTCTGGCTCCTGACAGCCTAGGAGCACATTCTCGGGCATCGTGTGCTTAGACACAAGGACCTGTGAGGCAGGTATTCACTTCCAGGTTCTGGTTTACTTTAGAAAGCACATGTGTGTGTATGATCAGACCTTTGGAGTGGTACCAAGGGACTGAGAGGAAAACCAGTCTCCCTTCCAGCCCTGCCTCAATGTCCTCCCATCAAGACATCGCATACTGTCACTGTCTTGTGTATATATATACAGACTTTCTCCCCATTTTGGAGATAGAGACACTGAGGCCCAAAGCAACGGAATGCCCTTCCCAAGGACGCACGCTAAGTCACAGGTGAGAATTTGAGCTGGCTTCTCATTAACAGTCTATGAGCACCCCCTATGTTTCAGCCAAGAATTCAGCTCATAGGGTCCTAAACAAATACAAGCAGATAAACGGCAAACCCAGAACTGGGGTCCCACAGGCTCTCCCCTGAGGAGCAGAACTGTCCACCCCTATTCAGGCATGACATGATACGCACCCCCTCCTCTGGCTGCCCCAAGCCAACTCCTATACCCAGGACCCTCTCCTGCCTTCCTGCCAGCCCAGGCAGGGCCACATGTTCTGACTGACGGCTCTATCAAAAGGTTCCCACCCAATTTTCCATTTCTCCAAGACCCTGACACTTGCAGTGTTAGTCTGATCATAAAAAACAAAACAAACAAAAGGCATTCTGGGCTGCTGATGGAGATAAAGCCTCAAGGTTAGTGCTGAGCCTCCAGGCAGCCGAGCAGTGAGGCCAGAGAGCTCAAGACAAGGTCTGTGTCCCAGCCTCATCCCCTCACCCCCAGTGGCCCATGTGCTTTCCAGAAAGTCTTCCATAAAGCTTTGAGTCTCCATGCAGTAAATCCTTAGGGCACCCACATAGGTCCTATGCATACACCAATAATTATTTAGCAAAACTGCAGATGGAAACAAGCTCCACGCGACCTTAGGGACGCAGACAGGAAGTGGAGGCTCATCCGCCAACAGCATCAGCCCCTCTAAGGACCTCTGGGCTGCGTCCTCCGCAAGGCTGAGCTGTGATTGACATGACATTACTTCTGCTCACTCCCTCTGCGCTTTGGCCTTTACCTTGTAAGCCCTAATATGACAGCAAGGGAGCTCCGGGCTTTGAATTGCCCTGAACTTTTGTAAACATTAAATGAACGGAGGACATGGAGAGGAAAATAAAGCCCTATCTGTATGGCTTTTTAGTTGCATAATTGTGTGCTTTTGCGCCTCCGTTAGTTTTCAAGTGTTCCAGTCCATCAACCTCTTTCCCATCACCGCCGAGACAAATAAATCAGTCATTCTGTTATCACTGCCAAGTTTGCAGAACTCTGAGTTCTCTTCTCCAATATTATGCGACTTCTCCAGAATTATGCGACTTCTCCAGAATTATGCGACTTCAAATTTAAGGTCTGTTTTTGAAGGGTCCCCTGTGTGGGAGACTCTGAATCACACAAGTGCTTGGTTGTCTTCTTGCTTTTTCAAAAACACACTTTCCTTCCAAGAGGATATGACCTTTGAAGCCTTAACTGTCTACTGTTGGAGTCAGACACAGAGCCTCCTCCCCTTTATTTGCGGAACAGAGAAGTCACCGCCTCTCCCCAGCCACTCCTAACTCAAAAATGACCTCAAAGGCGCTGCTCACCATCTCCAAAAATAAAACTTTACCTAGATGCTTACCACACCCACAAAAACGGGCTCAAGACTCTTACCAAATAGGTTTGAACGGTAAAAATGAGAGCTGTATGACCAAGGCATTTCATTGTAACCATGGCTACAGGTTTTATTAGCACTAACACCAGGATGTGGTCAGATTGGATATATCCAGACGGCAAACAAGTGTGAGTGGTGTCAGAGTATGTGCCTGTAAATCCTCCAAATTGGAAACCTAGCTCCTAATGACACTGAGTCATAAAGGACCTGGGGGAAAGGGAGGGGAGAGGTCAGGAGGGTGGAGGGCTGCGTCAGTAAGAGCAGCCCAGGGTTCTCATTTTAGCTTTAATCCAGCTTTTTTATATAATCCACTAACATACTACTATCTTGCATTTAGATTGCAATTTTCCCTTCTCGGTGTCCTTTTCACACGTCCTGTCCTTCTTCACAATAATCTTGAGAGCTATCTGGGCTGGTTAATAGCCTCATATTTCAGATGAGGAAAGGGCTCAGAACGCTTAACTGATTTGCCCAAGGTCAGAGGCTTGGAGGTCAACTGAACCTGGACTAGAAGTGGGTCCTCTGACCCCTGGCTTCATATTCCTTCCACTGCACCTCTCAGCCAGCCTTTTGTATCGTACCTGGGGACATTCCGATATGTACTAATTCCTCTTGCAAAATGTCCCTCGTCCTTATCTTTTGATTTAGCCAAAGACCTGGGTCAGACCATCTAACTGGAGGTTATAGCTGGAAAGCAAGGCTTGCCTTTTTCTCTTTTTTCAAGCCCCCCTGTGTGGCTCTCCCCTACACAGACAACAGCACCAAGAACAGGTAATACAGTCCCCACTCTGGACTACATGTTACAATCCAGGGGCCGCGAACTTAAAATGCCTGCAGGTGAGAGAACTGGGTGAAGAGGCAGGGTGGGGCCTGCAGTGTGGAACGGAGAGAACACAGGCCCTTCTAAAGCTCCAGCCCATCTCGGGTATATGGGAAGTTAGGGTGGCCACATTTTAGGACTAGCTAAAGATTGAGAATTTTATACGCAATCAGAGGAGGCAAAAAAACAAAAGTGCCTATGGGTTGGCTATAGCTCCTGGACTGCCACTGAGCACCACAGGGAGTGTCATGCATGCTTTTGGGTCCCTAACACGCACTGTCATACGTGACACTGTTCTATATTTCTTACATTTTTGGTCCTCTTAAAAAGGGATCTCCTTGAAGGCACAGAAGATGTCTTAATTAAGCATGGGTGGGGTGTGGCACACATGGCAAGCTTTCCAATGTTTGATGGATGAATGAGTGGGTGAACACCCTATTATCCTAAGGGAAGTCCCAGAGACTAAAGTCCCCAGAGGGGGACTTTCCTGAGGATGGTGGCTGTGTGGTTTAGTGGTTACAGCAAGATGTTTGGACTCAGGCAGGACTCGAGTCAAACCTCTCCTGCACTTTAGTAGCTGCATGGCCTTGGGCAAATCATATCATCTCTGGTAGTCTCGGTTTTCTCACCTGTATAATGGGCATAAAAGGGCCCACCTCCTGAGTTGTTGAATGAGGCTGTGTTTATAAAATCCTGATTACACACAGAGTAGTGCACTTACTAAAAACGCAACAAATGGTGGCTTTTTCATTCAATGGACCGTCCCCTGTCCCTGTGAAAGGTGATAGGACATGTGCCAACCCTCTGTTTTGAGGCTTTGGCCTGCTGAGGTATCTATGTCAAAAGAGGCCAGTCAAAGGAAAACAAGTGAGCATTCTCGCTGAAATGAAGAGCAGAAAGTCGATAGTGATGGACAAAACAAGGCGCCCCTAAGAAACCAGATCCCAGAGGTCAGGAAGGCTGAAAGAGGGAGGCGCGGCTGGGAACGAATGGGGATCAAGTCAGCAAGAAAGGAGTGGAAAGGCCATGCGTCTGCCCTGATTCCCTAGCAGTTGGCTGACTCGCTCTTTAAACCAGTTTAGTGACAAACTGACTCATTGGTTACAACAAAATAAGTCTTTAAATGGATATTTTCACCTTTCACACAATATGAATAGTATAACAAATATAGTATTATGCAGTTTCCAAGGCAATTTTAAGGCACCCACTGTGTGAGGTACACTTAAGCTGCATGCTTCACACTCATGATCTCTTTTATTCCTCCCGGCAATGCAGTCACTCACTCACTCATTCATTCATCCATTCAACAAATGCTTATTGCCACCCCACTTTCTTCCAGGCGCTGTGCTAGGTCGTGAGGTTAAAATGATGTGGTACCATGGACAAGACACCTAACCCTCTGAGAAAGGAGCAAATATCTCGTTCCAGAGGAGAAAACTTAAAAAGTGCTGAATGCGCGTTGCCCAGACGCCACACTGTGTTAGTGGAGGAGGCAAAATTCTTGACCACACGTTTTCTGGTTTAGGAGCAGAAAACCCAGGACATTTCCTTGACGATCCCAGGAACGTAAATCTGAGGAATTTGTTGACTGTCTGACAGGCTGAAAGTACTGTATTCAATCATAATTAGTACAGGTGGAATTTTCACAGACTCAGACATGATTTCCAGCATCTAATCCTAAGGGTAACTGAAAAAGACGAATTATTCAGAGTCCGCGGCATGGATCTTTGGAGACGATGAAATTAGGGATAAGGAGAGAGAAAAGGAAGCAGAGAGGGAAGGAGGAAGAGGAAAGGAAAATAAAGCAACTAGAGACGCCAGGCCTCCCATCACAGAAAGCCCAGATGAAACCTTTGTGAACCATTCCCATTGTTCTTAAATCATTCTCTGTTTATTTCCCTGGTACCGTCTTTGAGTAGAGAGAGGGTGTCTCTTAGCTCCCCTGTATTTCCGAGCGTAGCTTAATTAATCCTTGATTGATTGAAAGGCTGACTCATCTGAACCTGGAGTGAAATGGAGCTTTTTAATTTTCTTTTCTGCTGAACCTGAACTAGAGCATGTAGTAATCAGGAAAGGATCCCTTGTTATCAGAAAGTCCCAGCTACAATGCGCCCTTTGTGACTGAGCAAAAAGAAGGTGGGTGAGTATTTAGGAGCAGATAAAGCACACCCCCCACTCCGCACTGCCTTCAGCGATACGGGATTTTTCTTGATCGTTATTTCCTCCTGAAATGAGTCACGTGGCTGGGGACCTGGCTGGCCTGTGGGCTAAGTGGTGGGTAATTCTCGTCAAAGGCTGGCCACCAATGAGACTGAGGGTCACTGTTCTGTGCTCTTCGCTGCCCCTCCTGTCTCTCCCCAGTGACCTGGGTTGACTGATGAACATTTCTTTTTTTCAAGATCTCTTTTCTTAGACCTTTGCGTTAACTGGCATGACTTCATTCATTCCTTCAGACTCTGGGCATCCAAACAGAATATGACAGGCAAGGGCCCTGTTCTCACTGAGCTCACGTTCCAGTGTGGGAAGACAGTCAATACATGTGCAAACAAGTGACAAGAACGCGACCTGTGAATGAGAATCTTCAGCATGGGAAGTCCTACAAGGGCCGTGAGACAGGATGGGGCAGTGGAGGTTGACTGGGGCTAGGCCTTTTTCAGTTACTTGGTTAAGAAAGCCCTCTTGATGGGGTAACAGTTGAGGTTACATTTTAGCAGAAATGCATTTGAACTGAACTCTGAATGTTACGAAGCAGTCAGTCATGCCAAGATCTGAGAGCAAATGTCCTAAAGGGACAAAAAAAGGTCCTGAAGTGGGTGTGTCCATGGCATGGCGGGGTAAGAAGCGGGGGGTGAAATGAGATTGGAGAAGGAGGCAGGGCCAGATGATGGAGGCATTTGTGGGGTACGGCGAGGAGTTTAGATGTCACTGTACAGGCGTTGGGAAGCCACAGGGGAGCGGTGGTGAGTGGAGGTGTGTGCGTGTGTGTGTGTGTGTGTGTGTGTGTGTGTGTGTTCGTGTTGGGGGGGGGGGGTAACCTAATCAGGCTCATAGGAGAACAGGCTCTAGAGAGGGAAGAACCCGAGATTGGATAGGAAGCTGTCACAGTAATCCAGGTGAGAGATGGTGGTGACCTAGCCATGGAGCGGAGAGAAGCAGATGGATTTGGGATATAATTTGGAGACAGAGCCAATGGGACGAGCTGATTGGGGTGCAGGTGGGGGTGAAGCAAATAATGTATACTATTAGTTTCCTGGGGCTGCCATAAAAAGTGCCACAAAGTGGGTGGCTTAATCAGCAGAAATGTATTGTCTCACAGTTCTGGAGGCTAGAAATCTGAACTCAAATGTTAGTAGGGCTGGTTCCTTCCGCAGGCTGTGAGGGAAGCATCTGCCTCAGTCCTTGCACCTTGGCTTGTAAGTGGCCGTCTTCTCTGTCTTCTCCCATGGTCTTCCCTCTATGTATGTCTGTCTCTATGTCCAAATTTCCCTCCTCACAAGGACACCATTCTTATTAGACCACGGGCCCACTTGACTCCAGTATGACCTCGTCTTAACTAATTACATCTGTAATAAGGTCACATTCTGAGGTACTGGGGGTTAGGACTCCGATCTATAAATGGGGGAACCAAAGACACACAGTCAGTCTTCTGAGGAGCCAAGCAGTGAAAGAATTCATTCCTTCATCAAATATTTATTAGCACCTTTTGTATGATAGGCACAGAGCGAGGTCATCAGGTCACACAGACGACTGAGACCATTGCTATCTAGGGACTGGCACGAGTATGAGAGAATCAAGTCCACAGGTTTTACATATATTTAAAACTTACATCTCAAAGAAAAATGATTATAACACAATAAGATAAAGGCCACGATAGGTTCCTGATTCTGTGAGAGCTCAGAAAAGAAAGAAACCTACTCGGGGGGGTTTGGGGACAGAGGCCCTCCTAGAGGAGGCTTGAAGGACAGACAAGAAGTTCTTCATGACTAGGACGAGGGACGAAGGTGTGACGATATTCCAGGCAGATGGAACAGCATGTGCGAAGGATGACAACAGGAAAGAACAGAATGCTGGGAGAACTTAAGGGAAATGGGGCCACAAGGGTGGCAGAGGGCGATGGTCGAGGGGCCCAGATCACGAGCGATTTGTCCTCCTTGCTAAGCAGTTGTGATCATGATACAAGCACGGAAGAGCCAAAGGGAGGCTAAGCAGGGGCCATGAACATACGCGGGTTTTAGAAAGATGAACTAGAAGAAGGAAACGCAGAAAGCAGTTTGAGGCTCGGACAGAGATGGTAACGATGGGGATGAAGAGGGGGCCGCCGGAATCTGAGGACCCTTTCTGTCTTCTCCACCCTCTGCCCTCCATCCCACGCACAGAGCTGCCTGACTTGAAGCCGGTGTCACCTTCAGGGCTCCTGGGCTCCAGCTGCACCGACCTCCTCACCCCTAGGGTTTGGGAAGCTCCTTTGCACTTCAGAGCCTTCACCCTGCTGTTCCCTCCCCCCTGGAAGGCCCTTCCCTGAGCTCTGTGCACAACTGGTCCCTGTCGACCTCAGTTCCGAGTCCCCTCCTCAGAGCCCACGCCAACTATTTCCTTCCTGGCCCTCACAGCACATTCTGGTTTATTTATTTGTGCACTTGTTTATTACGATGTACCTTCGCCCTGTGGAAAGTGGGCAGCTTTAGCGCGGTGTGTCGTTCATGACTAAATCCACAGGCCTGGGACAGGAGCGGACATGTCCTAGGAGCTCATTAAATGCATTGCACAAAGACAAAGGGACATCTGGCTGGGGGGAGAGGAAGGAACTTCTGTCCAACTGTGCCCAACAATGTGAGATCCATGATGAGAGAGAGACGAGACCGTCCCCTCACCACGCTGCTTCTCAGCAATGTCTGTATGTACTTCAGTTCTGAAATGCTTGCTTTGAAAATAGATGGAATAATTTAGAAAGAATCTCCTTACTACAAGAAAACTTGAGAGAGGAGAAGAAAAATGCCTTAAGGGAGACCTGCATAATCACAGTCGTGACGCTAGAACCATCCCAAATTCTAAAAAGGCAAACGAAATCATCCTTGGCTCAGGAGGTGAGGCATGTTTCCCTTGGCCAGGCTATTCATTTTGGGCCCAATAATAAGGGCACAGAGGTAGCGCCAGGCTTGGCTCTCACACGAGCCTCATCCACTGACTCACTTACTTTTCCCAACAGCTTATTATCATCAGCTCCACTTTACAAATGAGAAAACTGAGCCCGAGAGAGGTTAAGCAACCCGCCCGAGGTGATACAGTTGGCAAAGAGCAGAGTGAGGGTTCGAACCCGGGATATTTGGCCCCAGAACCAGCACTCTGAAGCAGCCCCCTCAGGTGAAAGCTGCACTACAGGAAAGTTAATCAACTCATCGCATCGTGGTCATCACCAACATCAGCTTGTTGTCACTTGTGTTAGTCAGCATAGGCTACTTGCTATAGCAGAGGATCCTTGAATCTCAGTGGCTTCACCCAACACAGGTGTATTTCTCACTCACTCCGCTGTTGACTGGTCACAGGGGTGCTGTGCGCCACACCCTCGTTCGGGAACACCTTCCATCTCTGTGACCCCAGGGGTCTGGGAGTCCTCTCCGGGGCCCTTTGCCCATGGCCAGCCAGCGTGACAGCAGAGAGAGAACACGAGGACCTGGGGGAGATCTCAGGAGGCAGTTCAGTCTAGCTGTGCCCAGAGTGGAGAGGTCGGCATCTTGCCAAGCATTGCCCCATGCTTCTTTTTAAGGACTTTCGTAGGAGAGACCTGGCCGGTGCAGCTGCCAGGAGTCGGCAGACATTGATTCTGGTCCTGACCCCCCAATCGCCAGCTGTGTGCCCAGTGAGTCAGAGCCTCCTGTGGTCTGGGGTTCCTTATTAACAAAGTGGGGAACCCGACCACCGGCCCCATGTCTGCCCCCTCGCAGTTCAGAATGTCTACATGATAAAGCATCATTTTATTACTTTTAATAATCGTGGCGCTTTAATCATTTCTATATTGATGTTCTGTTTTTATGCCTTTGTTCAAAACGGCAACCATAATTATAACATTGATTCTGAGAGGAAATACTATCAATTTTCTTCAAACACTCAATACCTCGTTATATACCATCTATGCATACTCCAGGGAGGAAAAAAAGAGGCTCTCCCTGTGTATTTGGACTAGTTACTTGAAGCAATTAATTAAACTGGGGAAACTACAGATTTCTATCTCATCAGGCCTAGAGCCAGATTTCAGTTAGAAACTTAATAATCTACAAGCCGATTATGTGCTGTGATGTGACAATTTTTTTGTACAAAACAGTACTTGCATCCATCTATTAGAGAGCATCTGAGCATGTCAGATGAGCAAGGTGAAAACTGCCAGGAAAATACATATCCGGACGGCGGAGTTAATAACTGACTGGGGTTCCTTGTGCCGTTCACTGCCAGAGGCCGGGCTTCTGAAGTGTGTGATGTTATCGTGACCACAGGCATGTTGTGAGGATTTTGAGAGGCGGGGCAAGGTTGGAGCAGGCAGGTGGAGACACCTGGGGTGAAGAAGAGATTTTAAACCCCCAGGAGAGATGGCGGGGAGTCCGGTAGAGACGGAAGGGATCCCTATTTTAGAGAAAATAAAACAGGCTCGTCTCAACAACCTGAGAAGCCAGGGCCAGAAGATGGAGAGCAGAGCACAGCCCAGGGACACTTCTGCTTGTCCCTCTCCCATCACATCCGCTGGAAAACACTCAAGGCAGACACTTGTCCCGCCTCCACCACCAACCTCAACCCATCCCGGCTGCCATTTTCCCTGAACCACTGTAACTGTCTCTTCTCACTCCTGCCCTCGGCGATCTGTTGTCCGTCACCTCAGTGACAGTGTTCTTTAGGAAACACAGATCAATTATGTCCCCTCCTTGCTTAAAACCCCATGGCTCTTACAGCGTACACCAGACATTGACATGACTCAGAGGTCCTGCGGGAGAGGGGCCACCTACTCTGTGGGCCTCGTGTCACCCCGCTGTCATCTGCACTCGCTGCTGTTGAGTTCAGCCACACTGTCCTTTCAGGTTCTTTATAGGAGAAGCAATGGGTCCAGTTGTTCTTCTGGAGAAAAGCACAGTAAATGCGTCATTTCCCTGTGTTTCCAGAACGTTGGGGGACACTTTATAGGTGCACTAACAACTGAACACATTGCTTTACATTTAGAGGCACTTCACCTGGAAAGGTAGCTGAGGGTTGAAGAAAAACCTATCAAGCCTGTGACTTGAAAATGTGCTACATGCTCATACATTTATTCTATGTCAAGACTTTTCAGACAGCCTGACATGTGTTTGCTGGTTTCGTAACTCAGATCTTAGTGAAGTCACCCCCACTGAGAGCCGGCCCCGACCTCCCCGAGAGGTAGCACTCACTGTCCTGGCATCATGGGCTTCTCCTTCTGGCACTTACCCACATGTCTGCTGGGCTCTTTCATGCGTGTTTGTGTCCCACACTAGACTCTGAACGCTAAGAGGACAGAGATCTGGTCTGCATGTTCCACCAGGACTCAACACATGGATCCCAGCCCATAGCAGGTGCCCCGTAAATAGTCATTGACCAAATGACGGAGCAGACCCCGTCCTGATGGCCATTTCCTTCCAATCACGTTCCCTTAACCCTCTCCAGGCCAAATTGCTTACTCCTCCTGCTGTGCTGCTCCCATGTCCCTTGGCACAGAGCGTGAACCCCGGACTCACCACACTGTACTTCTGCTAGCTGTCTCTTCTCCCGGGGCTCAGGTCTGAATGCATGGGACCAAGTACGGAGTGGGTGTGCAGTGAATGCTTACTGGGTTGAATTGTGATCTCCAGGAAAGTAGCTGGGGCCCAGATGCCCTGACTACACCAGAGCCAGAAGTGATGCCCCAGGAGGTGCCCCGAGGCAGGTGATGGTGCCGCCGTGTATGAAGAAAAGCCTTCCCCACCCGCCCTCACCCAAGATCCATTCCCTCACTCAAGAAGGCACCTGGGCTCATAGAAAAGAATCATTGGTCCACTCGCTTAGACAGCAGTTTTCGAACTTGACCATTGTTCAGGAAACTTGGGCGATTTGTTACAAACAAATCCCGGGGCCCACCTCGACCTACTGAAGCTGGGTCTCCAGGAGGGCGGCCCAGGAACTGGCATCTGTAACTCCCTGGGTGACTCTTAGGCAGCTAGCCTAGCCAGGAGTCCATCCTGCTGTCACCTGAGATCCTCGGGTGAGGAAATATGTAAGCACAGCAATAACCACAGTACACGGTAGAGGCTCCGAGGAAGCATTTAAGGCCCAAGGGGAAGTCTTTGTTCCTAGCTTTCAATTAAGAAGTGGCCCCATGCATACCCAGGAGTCTGCAGCTGTAGCAGAGGAACCTTCAAAAGTTCTGAGAGAGACCTGAATCTCCCGCCTCACCCCACCCCTCACCAGAGGGATAAAGATCTGGCCCACTGGTCACTCGAGTTGGTCTCAGGAATTTTCATCGGGTGCCATCGTGATCTTTATCATGAACATTTCTAGGAAGCATTTACTACCCGACAGATACTGTTCTACAGCTTACACATATTACTTCACCTAATAAACAGGAACAGCGAGAGGCTGGTACAAAGCAGAATGCCCTGGCCCCTGCTTGGGGAGCTCCGGAAGCATCGTGGGTCGGAGTGCCAGCGCCGGACACAGTTCTGGAGCAGCTCTTGGCTCTCAGAGGTGGATCTGACCTCCCTGGGGAAGGACCCCTCCCGGTACACTGCCAGGGGTTCCAAAGCCTGGGAGGGGGCTGGGGCCTGCAGAGGGCTAGGCGCTCTCCCTGGGGCTCACTTTATGAGCTCAACAGTCCTCCAGAGACCACCAGAAGTTCCCCAAGTGACCCTTCTCCATCCTGTTGCTGGATGCCAGAGTCTAGAATTACAACCACAGATATGGGGCCCACCCACAGGGAGGTTACCTGCAAAACCTTGGGTTTGGGGTTCATTGGGTTGGAGTCGGGGCCCACGGTTCTTTGGATTCTTTGGCAGTGAGGATTATGCTTGGACGTAAGAGACGGTGAAGAAAAGCCCAAAGCTAGAATAGGCCACTGCTATCTGGAGATAACCCACTATTTTATGGATTATGCTTTACCGCATTTAACAGTTTACAAAATATACTAAGTATATTGAGCGCTTATAATCCTCACAACATCATAACAAGGGAAGCTTATTAGCTTCATTTTGTAGCTGAGGTTCCATCACTCGCCAAGGTCATGTGAGTTGACCCAGGGCTCACATCCAGGTCTTCTGGCTCCAGGATCGTTGCTCTCTCTCAGTGCCTCACACACAGACAGACAGAAGTTTGTTGGAAGAAAGAATGAATGAATGACTCTCTCCCCAGCTAGATACTATTGAGGATATAGAGATGGATACTGAAAACAGCCTTTCCCCTCAGCTTTCTCCTCACACCCACCCCCACAACCACAAACAATCATGGCTGGCTGACACCTACTGTTGGTTTTTACAAGAATAGATGAATTACCTTTCAAACAGTGTCAGCAGATACTAAGAGCCAACAAAAGGATGGGTTCATCTGCCCAGCGAGAATTTCTAAGGCCCAAAAGGTGGCTCCTTTTGCAAAATGTTCTATGGAAGCTCTAACTTTTAATTTATACTGCCAAGGAGATATTTGATTGTTTCCTGCAAATGCTAATAGTGCAAGGCTCATAAATACTAATGAAACACTATAGATTAGCAGAGCTCAGCAAGTAACCTGGGGCATCTAGAAGAGAGTTATTAGATTAAAAAATATAAAGAATACCTTTTAATCAAGTATTCCCCAGACTGGGTTCCCAAATGTTAATGAATACTCTCTCTGGCTGTATGGAGAGCAGACTCAAATAAGTACCTTTAGGAATCCCGAAGTGAATTATTGACATAGCTTGAGCTTGAAAAGAAATCTATTTATTCAAAGGCTATTTTAGGTGCCACAGGATGGAAGCGCTTAAGACAAAGGTTGGGAGGGACACTGAGATAAACATAATTTAAATGCATACTTCTGTTTCAGCCAGCTAAGCAACCTAAGCTGGAATTCGCTTATTAAGTTTTACTTTTATGACACAATCCCTCAGTGACCATAACTCCCCTGGAATGTACAAGGCTCCATGTTATCAGAAGCTGTATCTTTGCGCTTTATTACTGAACCTTCCGTCCCCAACGGTACTTATCAGGTGCTCAATAAATATTTGTTAAATGCTTGAAGAACTCTCTTAAAACATTTTCCAGAGCTTTTCAGATGCTGTTGTCTGATCTGATCACAACATCCTCCTGTAACAAAACCCCCAAATTAATACACGCCCTATGAAGGCCCTGTCTACCCTGGCCACAGCCTACAGCCCTGCTCGCTCCTGCCCTGAGCTACAAGCTCACCAGAAGACCCCCATTCTCCTGCCCAGGTTCTGGAAGTTTCTCTGCTTGGAATCTTTGAACAACCTTTTTACCTATGTTTCTCGGGCAGACCCTACTCATCTTTCATAGTCCTCGTGACCCCCCCCCCTTGTGAAAACTGCCCTAATATTCTCCAAGGGCTCAGTGTCCTTCCTCGCTCTTCCTGGCTGAACCCAAAAGTGGGTCCCGCATGCCTGTATGTTCCCCGCGGGACCAGCCTCAGCACTGGCACAGAATTCTTTGTCAGCAAACGTGGTGGTGGTGTTATCTGATCTGAATCACAGAAATGCAGTGCAAAGAGCATTTGGTCCCAGGAAAGCTTATGTGTGGACCCAAGTAGAGAAAAGCACCCAAAGTCTCCCCACCACAAAGCAGAAAAATCCTTCTAGGTGGGCTGAAAACTACTGGGCCATCCAAGGCTGAGGTCAAAGTAAAGGTCATGGCAAAGGGAGAAAGAAAATACAGAGACAGTGGTATGAGGAGCACGGCAGCGAGTGGCCTGCGGTGAGGTTCCAGGTTACCAAGGGTGGATTTTCTCTATAAAGAGCCTGCGTGGTGGCGTGTGGGCAGACCCATGGCGTGGGGGTCCCAGGTCCTCAGAGGGGCTCGGGCAGAGCCTCCGTTGAGGGGCTGTGACTTCTCAGCATACTTTTCTCTGTTGCCTGTTGAAGTTCCGGCAGCCATATGCTTTCTATAGACCTCCACGTGAGCCAGACCGGATGTTTGTTGTATGTCTCTTCATGCGTTTGTGATGTATCCATCAACCTCTTTGCCATCTTCTATAACAGAGCAGGATAAACATTTAAGCCAACCTGGGGAAGAGCCCATTATCGGAAGATTCTGTAACTCCCGGGCAATTGCCAAATATGGATTAATTCCGCACAAAGGAAGAGGAGGTGCAGAGCAACACCTGAGAAGGGCTCATCGCTGGGGCATCTGGAGCCGAGCTCCCCACAATCAGCAAACCCAGTTTCTCCACTCACTCACTGTGTGACCTCTCTGGCTGCAGTGGGAGAATTACTGTACCTACTTGGTAACACTGTAATGAAGACTGAATGAGTTAGTACGTGTACAGTTCCTACAACAGTGCCTGGCATGTAATAAGTGCCACCTTACAGTGTCACTTCCCTTCCATAGGCCAAATGGCACAGTAGCATGTGCCAATCTACACAATCGCGTAGGTTATACCATGAGGGTGTGGGGCCTCAGTCCTGCCAACAGACCAGGACTGAGGTCAGGTGGGGCTTTGATGGACAAACCCCACCTAGGACACTTCACAGAGTATGTTTCCAAGGAAGCAGACCTCAGGGACCACCCCTGGGGTACCACACCACTGAGGTGGGGCCATGCAGTTATGCACCAGCACACAACAAAATGCCACAGAATGATGCTGGACCCAAGTCCCCCAGAGCTTCTCTCCTTCGACAGTGTGCCGTCCTGTTGCTCACTTACAACATGAAGGTGGTTGGGAAAGTATCAAGGGAAATACAAGCATAAAATCACGCCATCGTCCTGTGCTGCTGGCCCGGCAGCCTTGAGAAAGTGCAGGACCCCCTTGTCCAGATGTCTGGGTGTTCCTCACAGCTCTGTGTCCTCGGACATGTCACACCCCCACTCTGGTCTCGGATTCTTCATCTTGACGTGAGAGAGTTGGTCGGGATGACCTCTAAGGTCTCCAGCCTCAACATCAGGGACTCTGAACTTTGGGTCCTGGGCAATGTCTGGCTCCAAGAAGTCTCTTCAAGTTCCTTGAATGACGCCTGTCCTCCGAGTCTTACTTGGTCACAAGAACTCGTGGATTCCAGAACTGAGGGAGCCCCGAAGACCTTCTACTTGAGAGCTGAGGCCTACAATACGTGTGGCGAGTTGGAGGGAGTGCCAAAGGACGAGGGGCCACTCTGGACAAGCAACCAGAGCAGACCCAGCCATAAGCTGAGCTCAGGAGGAGTAGGAGGCGTCCAGCCCACCCCAGTTTCCAAGCACCATGGCTGAGCAGCCTTCGAGACTCCTTTTCCACTGAAGCCAAAGGGAACCGGCCAGGAAGGGGACTTGGGAACACTTGATGAGGGACAGGGAGCAGGGACAGGAGTAACGAGGGAGAGGACGATAGAAACAGAGAGAACCAGCAGATGGTCCCCTACCCAAAGCACCATGAGTCCTGTCAGACACAGGAGCGGGATGTAAGGGGGAGGGGTCATGAACAGGGAAGAGAGCAGGAAGGGACAGGAAGGGAGGAAGGAGTGAGGCCGATGAGGACTGGTGGCCTCGTCGCCTGGGGACGTCCACGTCCCCTGCCACAGGCAGCAAGACATCAATTTCATCTTGTGCTTACGCTTCAATGCATGTGCAAATGTCCTGCTGTGTTCACAGAAGGTCAGCTACCAAGCTGTCTGTGGGGAATATGTGTTTCACATCTATCAGGTGAGCTGCCGTGGAGAAAAGACTGAGAACTGCGCTTATGGAGAGTCCAGAGAGTCAATTCCTAACAGAACACTGAATATACACGTTGGTTCATTCATCCGACAATTTCTGAGGACCTACTATGTGCCGGGTCTCATATACTATTAATTTCTATATCCTAAGCCCAATATCATGTATAAGAGTTAGTTAATATTCACTGACTACATGCACGTATTTCTCTTCTTTATTGAATCTCAATATAATTTCTCTGAACTCTGGAAATGTTTGATTCCCTCCCCTTTCCTAAGCCTAAAATCTAGGATCTTATTAAAAACTGTCGATCGTGCCATTGCCTTTTTCTTGAATTGTCTGTTTTGCTCCCTTCAGGTGCTATCCATGGCCTGCCCAAAGCCAGAGCTGGAAGACAAGTAAGTTCCCAATGGGCAAGGCTGTGTCCTCGTGAGCCTTGGACGTGGCAGTCAGCTGAGGTTTCTCTGGAACCTACCAGCCGAGCACCATGGAGAAAATCAGCTCCTTCTTGAATGCCATCTGGGACACCATCTTGAACAAGCACGAACAGGGCCTCTTCAACACCATCTGCCTGGGTGTCATCCTGGCGCTGCCACTACTGGTGGTCCTCACACTGCTCTTCATCTGTTGCCACTGCTGCTGGAACCGGCCACGCAAGAATGGCCAACAGCCAGTACAAAACAAGGGAAAGAAGAAAAAGAAGAAGAAGGCAGAGGAAGACCTCTGGATCTCTGCTCAGCCCAAGCTTCTCCAGATGGAGAAGAGGCCATCACTGCCTGTCTAGTCGGGCAGGAAGCAGAGGTGCCCCCTCAAGGACTCGGCTGTCTTCCACCTACACGCAGGCAGGGAGCAGCGATCCCTGACCTGACACACTCACATCAACAGAGGAACTTCTCAACCAAGGAACAAACCTCAGGCGAGTGTCCCCATGGAGGGCACTCCCAGGGAGCATGTGGACAGCTCTTGGGCACGGTCTTGGCAGCTACGTGTCCAGTAACAATGCTCTTCCCTACAGACTCAGGCATGCCATCCAACGGTCCCTGGCAAACTACATATGCAAAAGCACAAGGAACATGTATCTATACATCTTGACATGTCTCCCCAAAGCACACACACACACGCACACACACACACACATGTGGGTACTTGGGCAAGTGTATTTTGTTCATCAAATGGTCACTGAATGTCTACTGTGGGCAAAGCCCTGTGCACGGCAGTACATTATCTGCTCTTACAAAAACATCCCCCAGGAAGGCCCGGCCAGACGCGGGCACATATGCACAGTTCTAGGACCAGGCAAGGTGCACATCTTCCCCACAAACTCAGGTTAGAGACGTGTGCTTCCCTCTTCCTATCCCTACATAACCTTTGACTGGAAATCCTCATCACTGGGCATCCAGCAACCTGGTCAAGCCTCCATCCCTGTACGATACAGACTCAGCAAGTTCCCATGCTTTTGACCTCCCACCTGGGAGGAAAAATTTAAAGTGTGACAGATCAAAATTCATTGACAGCTACTGTCTTGCAACTCTGGACAAGGTCCTCGTTCCCACTGGTCAATATTTAATGTGGTCCCAGACCTCCCTCCGAGACGCTAGAACCACTGAGCAAGGCGTCTACTCCACGTGAGAACAAACCGCTCTTGGTAGTGACTCCCAGAGAGCTATGGAAACCAGGTTTCTCCAGGGGAAAGTATGCTTCCCGATGGAAGGGAGGTGCTACACCCGAGTGAGGAGTCTTCCGCGGAACCGAAGGTTTTCAGCGGGGAAGGAATTACGACGGTCCCTGGGACAGCCTTGCAAGAAAGCACACTGGACACGATTTCCTACGGTGGAAATGGAGGCCTTGCATGTTGTAGGAAGGCTGACTGCAGGAGATACAGAGTCTCAAGGAAAGCAGGATGAAGCTATGTAGAGGTTTATCGATATTTATGTTGAGGTTTGGACAAGTGCCTTGCATGCAGACGGTACTCCTAACTGTCTGCGGAGGCCGTTGGCTTTGTGACGATGTTAAGGGTAAACTACATACCTCACTAATTCCCCCAACTGACCTTCTGAGTGAGTCCGCTCGTGCTGCGATGCCTGGGGGCTGAGTGTTGAATTCTGCAGGAAGGTGCACACAGAACCAAGAGTCAGCTTGGCACAGGTGTCGTTTGGACGTGTAAACTAGGTCCGTAGAGGGTTCCCCTGCCAGGCTGAAGTTGGGGGGCCATGTTAATCCACTTGTATGATGAGCTGGTTGGTGTTTTCATTGTATTGTGACCATATTACAGTGACGGGTAATTCCCAACGTGGGAGTAGGCTGTGCTGTCCAAGTTCATTTGCAAATCTGCTGGGTAGCGCTCATGAAATATTTTCCCATGGAAGCTCTTCTAATGGTGGTGAAATTGAGATTTAAGAACGTAGCTAAACTATGATATTGAGAGTGGCAAAAACTAAATTCTATAAGAGTGCAGTAATGGAAAAATGCACTCTATCTGTTCTCTTGGCCTACTTGGTACTCACCTGCCCTCCAGGTCTACTCCAGGCCTGCGAAGGGCAGGTGCTGGGTGGTGACTGCTGCACCAGGTCTTCTAACAGGTGACCCTGTGACTCATAATTCACGCCTGCATATATTTTAGGACCAGTAACGTTCACCCTCTCACCTTAAGTGGCCCTAAGTACCCGGGGCACTCAGACCCTCACTCCTAAACCGCTGTGACCAGAGGAAGAAGCGCCTTCTGATTCTCTGTCCCCTTGTCACATGGAGAGTTTTTCATGGAGCATCTGACTGTCCCCTGGACATCACAAGATGATTAGTCATCTCCCCACACAAAATGCACGAACCTCACCACGTCCACCACTGCCCACCAGGACACATTCCACTTCCTGTCTCCAGCACTCAGCACCCCCCGAAACGCATGTCTTGGGGGAGTCGTGGAGGCTGACGGCTGAGACTGGTGTCAGATATGATCCCGGCGAGCAGATCACTGGGATCAGGGCCAGCAAAGGAGCATGGCTGCCATGGCAACCGGCCGCTCATTTGAATTAAGACAGCAGTCGGTTGTCACTGCCATAAGAAGGCCTCAGTCTCCAGGTGCAGCGTCCCACTGTTTCCTCATAGAACAGACCAGCTCTACCTCCGGGCACAAAACACCCCGAAACACATGTCTCAGTTGCTTCCATAGCCTAGGACCCCGGACACCTAAGCCCTGACTGAGGCCTGTCTGTTCCCCATCCCAGTTTCCCGACAGCCTTCCCTGGAATACCTAGGACAGTGCCAGGTGCACGCACGAGCGGCCCTCCCGTTTCTACTGAATGAGCCCAAGGCAGTTACTGGTGTCCACTCCCTTTTCTTCCCACTTCATTCTCATCCTTCTCTCACTCCCTCTTCTCCTGGCACCAGCCCAGCTCCATCCCTCTAATCCTCTCCAGTTTTACTCCTTCCCAGCCTCTGTCTCAGAGCTGCCACTGGCCATGGGGGAAGCCCAGGCTGACAGCCTGCGTGGCCCATCTTGGGGGATTTAAGCTCATGAAGGACAAAAAAGATTGTAAAAAAGAGGCTTCCTAAACCAGCACCAGCTTGGGGAGGAGCCCCCAGGTTTCTACGCACCTTCAACCAGAGTCAGAGAAGGTCTTTCCCCACCCTCAATGGATTCACTTTTGTATTTCTTGGGGAGAGGGGGAGGGAGGCTACAGAGAAAGGGCAGTCGCCTTTTCAAGAAGACTATAAATGGTCCAAGTTGTATAATATTTGTCAATATTTTTTTTCTGGAAAATTCAAACACACCAACAGAAAAACTTATTTAAATAAAATACTTTGAACATAAAAAGCCATGCCTGGCTTCCTTATGTGCTGGAGTCAGACGCTCTCTTGGTATTAGATGTGACCCTCTCAATCAGATAGAGTGGGTGCAGTGACTCCTGGGATACCAAAGGCCCAGCCTTCCAGCACTGCCCCCGCCCCCGGCAGGGTCACAGGTCACAGGCGAAGGAATGCAGTCACACCACTGCCTGCAGAGCGTTTGCCTGGGGACCAGGCACCCGCAGAGGTGCCAGCTGCAGGAGAACAGACTCAGGTGCCCTGGCAACACTTACAGAACATTCCCTTCAGTGCGGTCAACTGATATCTTCTTAAAGGAAAAAGAGGAAAACAGCAAAAACTAAGTGAAAACAGACCTGTGCGTTAACTCTGGTGCGGCCAAAGGGAGAGATCAAAAGCCTCTACAGTAGCTGCTAGGGAGATAGACAGGTAGATAGATTCCGTGTTTCCCTGAAAATAAGACCTCGCCGGACAATCAGCTCTAATGCGTCTTTTGGAGCAAAAATTAATATAAGACCTGGTCTCATACTTTATATTATATTATATTATATTATATTATATTATATTATATTATACTATATAAGACCCGGTCTTATAGTAAAATAAGACCGGGTCTTATATTTAGGTCTTATTTTCAGGAAACAGAGTAGACAGACAGACAGATAGACACATGTATGTATAGGTAAATGTTTCTCTTTTTTCATGTCAGCCATAGCTTTGCATTAATTATGAAATATAATGATTTCTATGCTCCTGATCCATCCCTTAATGACGGGCATCAAAGTTGGTCATCAAAGCAGAAACCATCTAGAACAGAGCCGCCCAATAGAACAAGGAATGATGGGCCTGTCCCATACGGTACTATTAGCCACATAGAGCTATTTAAATTAAAATGAAATAGCATGAAAAGTCCAGCAACTGAGTCACGTCTGCTACATTTCAATTGTTCACTAGCCACATGGTCCAGAAGCTCGTGGGAGGCGTGGTCAAACACACTCGCCATCAGCTAGGGCTGAGGAAGGCAGGCTGATATTCCTGTGGTTTCACTCGATTCCTGGGCCCCGTCTCCACCACCACACCGTCCATGACAACCTGAGAACAGATTCTCCATTCGGGCCTCTGTTCTCTCCTCCGGGACTTCCAAACCTTTCCAGTGTAGAGGACGGAATGTTGCCCAGAAACTATGTGGGGAGGAGCAGCTGCGGCACAGCTGCGGGGACGCCAGAGCTAACTGCCATCAGCTCCACCTGCCCAGGCTCGGCCCTGACCTGAGGAGTAAAGGAAATAATGGGTAGGACGCATTTCAGACAGACAGGGCCTGGCTTATAGTAAGTGCTCAGTAAGTGTTAGCTGTTATTCTTAAGTGTAGATGGAAGATCATAAGCGAGCTGTGTTCTAGAAGTCAAAGGAGGAGAAAGTTTCAAGAAGAAAGCAAGAGTCCATCAAGTCTTATGGTGTAGTCAGTTCAAATGAGATAGGGGTTTAAAACAATGTACATTTTCTCTTCCTCTTGGTGTAATACATTCCTGATTTCACCAGACACGGCACTGTCTGCAGCACGACCAATACCCCATGAGTAAGGAGGGCTCCCAGTTTGCAGTATGTGATGGGTGAGTTTGTCCCCTCTGCCCACAACCGAGCCATCCTACGGTGACAGTGGTGCCCCCTGGTGGCCAGATCAGGAGAGTATTTGCATCAGCGTCTTACTCCCCTCACAGCAGTTTCCCTTAGAACATCAATCCAGCACGATCACTGGTCCTCAGACTAACGGTGCGAAAGACTCACTGGGTTTCCTGTGATATTCACGAATCTGTCAGGGTCAACACTGCCATGTTCATTGGACAGATGAGGGATACTCAGAATCCTAAGCCTTAATTGTTGTTACAGACATTTCTGTGACGTGGTCCTGATTTTACATCCCTGCCTACAGGAAAGCTTCCCAAACCACATGAGCCTTGCCCATCACAGCAAAAGCAGATGATATGGCAATTGTCTCTGTTCCTCATTCAAAGCACTCCACTCCCACCCGCATTAGAATTCGCTTTTGTGAGGCCAGAATTGTATCTGTCTTATTCACCACTGTATCTCCAATACGTAGCAGGGAACCTGGTACATACTACATGCTAAATAAATGCATTGATGAGGGGGAAGAAAGAGAATCACTGGGTGTCTCCCTCTGACCTTCTGCTGGATTTATTAAATCTTGGATGAGGCCAGACTACCTGCTCTTCTAGCAAGCACTCTAGGTAAATGCCAGTGGTCCCTGAATCACACCTTGGAAATGTTAACTAGATACTCAGAAAACAAGCAAATTCTATGGTCAGTGTTTGCAAAACACTGCATACTGTGACTTTCCTACTTTTCTTTGAGGTCCACGGTGAGTGTATTGCATTAGGTTCTAAGAGGCACTATAAGGCAGAAACTGGTATAACTCTGCTTAGCTCAATGCTTTCCCAAGCTTATTTGACCATGATACCTTTTCTTCTTCTAGCACATCTAGAGGAGGAAGGGTTCCGAGGAACACAGTTTGGGAAACGCTGCCAGGGAGGGTCTGCATATCCCCCAGGGTTCATCTGTTCCTATCTTTGTTTATAACTCAGTCCTATCATCCCCAAGGACACCCTTTCTGAAATGCACACAGATTCTCCTTTACCTCTCGCGGCCTTTGTTTCTCACTCTGCCCTTTGGCTTTCTTCCGTTAGTGACCCACAACAATCCTACTGGTAGCCATTCATGGCCCACATGCCTTAGAGCTGGCTAGAGATACACTTCTACATCAAGAGAAAAAAATAGAAAATCCCAAAGTTGTGAATGAAGGTATAAAGACTAAAGATCCAGGCGGCCTCCATCTTGCCTTTCCAGAGCGCTTTGAATCACGTAAGAGCCCTCAACATCCCATTTGATTCTCACAGCGACTGACACAGTACATCAGGGACTGATGTCATTCCCATTTTATACAAGACAACGAGGCCCAGAGAAGGAAAGCAACTCACCCAGAGCAGCCATGGAAACCAAAGCCTTCAGACTCCTACCCCAGCGCCCCTCCCACACGCCGCGGGGCACCTGGACCCAGGCCCACCTGCTGGTCTTGGCTCCTCAAAGACTGTTAGCTGCAGGGGCAGCTGCTCTGCTCAGAAGTGTATTGAGTACAGCGCAGGGCTCTGCCCACAAGCCCCTGGAGTCCCCGGATGTCTCCTTTAGTTGTCCCATACCTGGCTCATCTGCCTCCTCCTCCTGCTCTAATGAAAGCTAACTTTCTTCACGCATCAAAATCAAGAGCTATTTTCATTCCGTTTTTCCCCTTCTTTTATTTAAATTACAACACTACAATACCGTTGTTTTCTATTTCTGTCATAACTGCACTGCAATTTGTATTATAGAATAAGCAGGCTTTTATGGGCTAACCTGGGAACCTAACTTTTTTTACATAACATTGAAATGGAAATGGAAATGGAAACAACCCAGTTCCTGTTTCTCCTGTAGAAACCCCCTCTCTCCCCCAGCCCCCAGCCCAGTACACCAGGTGTGCGGGGGAAGAAGGGGGGGGGGGTCCAGGCTCACTAGGCCATCTCTTCAAGGTATTTCCCAGTCACTTGTTTTGCGCCTTAGTTCAGCAACCACACTGCCTGCACAACACTCAGCATGGACTGCATGCTGGGCCGTGGCCCACAGGCTGACTCTCAAAACCACGTTATCCAGGAAGCAAGAAAAATGGGGACTCCCCAGAACTCACCTTTACGGCGGCAAGTGGCGTCCAAGTGAGAGGTTCCCGATGGGACAACACTGCCATCTCCTGGCCTAGCTGGGTACAGCGTGCCTCCCGCTCTGGGCTGCTGGACCCATCCGCACTCTTAGAAACTGCTTCCTGATGCCACCGCCCTGGGGACGGGCTCAAGGGAATGACTTGGGAATTTTTGTAGTGAAGGGCTTCCTCCAGCAAATGATTCAGTTTTGCCAAGAGCTCTTCATTATTTATACGTGTTTTTCCTTCTGCCATGCTGTACCTCTGTTTGCATCGCTCCCTGTCCACATTCTTGCGCTCTCTCTCCACATACCATGTCTGGTCCTTTTCCTTCCAGGCACCCCCTTGATCACAATCCCTTGGGTCATTCTTGTCTTTCTCCCTGGCTCTTCCAGCATTTTCTGGCTTTAACTGATCTTTGAATCCCTGAGAACTCCAAGTTAAAAAGCAGAGCTCTTATCGTCTTATGACAAACACAAACTCTGGGACTCTATTCCCAGAGGAAGCGCCTGCCAGGAACCAGGTCTAAAGACCCCATAAAAGGACCCCTTCGCTGCCTTTACCACCTGTTTGAGGGGACAGGATCCCCTCAAATCCTGTCGATTCCTCCTCCTAAATCTCTCTTTAATCTGAGCCCTTAACCCCGTTCCCATTATTTTTGCCACAGGCCAAGGAAGTCATTACCCATTCCAGGAGCCTTCGTCGACCTGTCTGTGAGCCTCTACCCTTCCCCCAAACTGCCCTCAACACCTGCCTCGGAAGCTTTAAAAAGCTCAGGCGAACAGGACTCAGCTGAGACTCATTGAAGCGGAGTCCCAGAGGCAAAGCAGATCCGGGTACAGGAAGTGAATCAGCTCCAGCTGATTTCGGTGGACAGTGCCAGCTGAAAACCACGGTATCTCAGGGCCAAGACAACAGTCCCCACCCATCGCTCCAGCGTGGCCCCCACCAAGCTCTCCTCAACCCACCAGCAAACCACTTTCCTCCCTCAAACTCACCACATTCCACCCTTTTCATCTTTACCACCAAGTGTCCCTTGCCTGAGGTGCCCTGCAAACTCAGATTCATCCTTCCAGACCTATCGCCGACATCATACCCACGACACTTTCTCTGGGACCCTCGCTCTGCTCCCAGGGCCTGGTCCGTATCCCCATTGACTCAGTCTCCCCATCTCGCTACCCACTGCCGTGGTTGGTACCCACCACACTGCACACACGGGCTTTGCTAGTGTCTTGTGCGGAATTGGCAATGGCTTGGAGACTTTATCGAATGCTTGTGATCCGTCTGTCCTTGCTTCTACCCTCGTGCCCAGTGGGCAGCCTGTCCCTTCTGTGACAGCTGTTGTTTGCTTTGCTTCGTCCTTTAGGGTGGAAATTCCCTTTAAACTTCAAAGGCCCTATGGCTCATAACCTGACTCTAAGAAAAGTGTTTAACCCTCTGAAAAGCAGGCTTATCCAGAAATCCATTTCTGAGGCCCATATTCAGCTACCAGAGGGGGGGCTGCCAGAGCTGGTCACGGTAAATGAGCTTAGGCACAGAGGTTTAGGGCTAGAACGTTCTCAAACATCCTTTGAAAATGAGCTTCCTTCTACTTCCTTCTCTGCCCCCCACCCCCGTAGAACCCTTGAAGGGTCAGCTGAGGTTTTCTCCACCCTGAACCTTCGGGGCAATATGGGTCCTACAGGTGAAAGAATGCAAGAAGCAACTCCAGTTTCCCACAAGCCCTCATCTTGGCCAGTGGAGGACAGACGCTGGGGTCAGAGGACACGGGGGTGTGCGGCTGCCATCACAGATGCCTCCCAAGTGGAAAGACCATCAGTGGGGGCCCCCTATGTCAGAGCTAATCAGAGTGGTCAGTGATCCAGCTGCAGCCCCAGTCCAGACCCACTGAGTCAGAAGGTCTGGGGGTCTGCTCAGCACGTTTGACGAGCGTGTTCAAAGCCAGGAAGTACTGACAACCAGCAAGACTCCTGAGGCACCAAGGTGAGGAGCTTATGTGCAAACAGAAGAAGAGAGGACACAGAACTGGGGGCTGTACAAAGGGACCTTCAAGGCAGATGAGGAAATGAAGCGCAGGCATCCGCCTGGTGAAGCCGGATCAAGACTAAAGAACTCAGGCAGGTCTCTGCAAAGACGTCCTCCTCAGGGAGGCCTGTGTGGCCCCCCAGCTCCAGCAGCGTCTCTACCTCCATCTCTTAACCCTCCTGTAGTTTTCTTCTAGGGCACTTAACACTTCTTAGAATTGTGTATTTCTGTGTTGTTTATCGTCAGTTCCACCAGTATAAAATAAGCACAGGGGCAGGAATAATATGTTTATAGCAGCAGAACCTGACACACACTGATGCTGAATCATTATCTGTTGAATGAATGAATGAATGAATGAATTACAGCACCCACACTCCATTAGTGCAAGGACCATGTCTAGCTTGCTTGCCTCTGAGCTCACCTCTGTCTCTCCAGTGCTAAGCACACTGCCTGGTAAGAAGCAAGTAGACAAATTCCTGTGGAAGCCACGAGCAGGCATATTTTAATGACCAGCCCCAACCCTGGAGCCATACGTCACTGAGATCACCGGCCATCAGCTCCCGCAGTTATTATGCCATTGCTCAGTGTGTGTGGGGGGGAGGCGGGGGGGGATGTGCTAAAACATTGAAAGATTGACAAAACTGTCTTCAGAGTATGTCTTGGCATTCAGCCAGAGATTAAAACTGGGAAAAGCCAAGGCAGTAAGCCACACGCCGGTCCTGGAGGGGAACTGCAGCTTTTAGGGCATTTGTCCTCCCCACTCACTCACTTCTGCTCCCAAATACCATTATTTGCCACCGTGCAAGTAAGAGACCACACCAACCAAAGTCCACTATAACGCACAAAGTTCACCTCCACTGCACTTAGGTTACATTTAGAGTTCAAGTGCACTTAGGTGGGGAAAATAACACAAGGCAATTCTTTTCCAATCACGTGGCTTATTATCTTCTTCTTGAATAGGAATTTTGAGTTACTTCAATGGTCACTGATTTGCCTACAGAAAAACCTTCCCAAGAGACAGGAAAATAAGCCAAAAGGATCTGACCTGAGGATAAAACAGATCAGCGTCTGAGCTGAGCACTTTCAGGAAACCAAGGGGCCCCACAGAGTGGGGGCCAGGAAAGGAGGGAATATGAAAAGGAGTCGCAGGGAAGTCTCTGGGAGGAACCAATTATCGAGAGAGAGAATCAAATTATTTAAAGTTGAAATGAGTGAGAATTTATTCACAACATATGCGGATCTATGAAAATGATTATGCAAATGGCTGGAAAGAGGGCACTTAAAAATAGCAGTAACAGGCAGCTTTGGTTTCCAGCCTGCTGGATACTAGTCAGAACTGAGCTAAATGCGAATCCACTTGGTCCCTTTTGGTTCCCTTTATTCTGCCTCAAAACACCAGCAATTTTTTTAAAGGGGAAGAGTTACACCTCTTCCCTCAAAACGCAGTTGTACAGGGAGGTCATTAGCCTCAGGCTACCTTAGCACCTGGGTCATAAAAGAGAAGCCCTCCTTGGTGTTTCTTTCCAGAGAGGAGCTTCGTGTTAGCAAAACTTTAAATATTATATACATATCAGTTTGTATTAGCAAAACTTTGCATATTATATATATACCAGTTTCCAAAGATTTCCAGTAGGTAAAGTGCTAGGCTTTTTTTGGCCCTAATCCCATATATTTGTTACCAAAGATAGACTGAAAAAGCTTGCGGTTCCAGTGCTGTCTTTCCCATTCACACTCTGCAACTACTATTGCGTTGGTGTGCAGGCCCCCAATACATGAGGTCGGACAATTAAGTTCACGAATGCATCCTAGAAAAAGTGCTCCATACCTCATTGCTGAATATCACTATGGTCACCTTTGAAGTACTCCCCTTGGGAAGCTATGCACCAACGCCAGCGCCTAGTCCACCCTTCAAAGCAATTTTGGAACTCTTTTTCTGGAATAGCCTTCAGAGCTGTTGTCGTATTACCCTTGAGGTCCTGAATGCCATCAAAATGTCTTTCTTTCAATATCTCCTTTATCTTTGGGTAAAGAAAGAAGTCATTGGGGGCCAGATCAGGTGAGTAGGGAGGGTGTTCCAATAGAGTCATTTGTTTACTGGCTAAAAACTCCCTCACAGACAGTGCCGTGTGAGCTGGTGCATTGTCGTGATGCAAGAGCCATGAATTGTTGGCGAAAAGTTCAGGTTGTCTAACTTTTTCATGCAGCCTTTTCAGTATTTCCAATAGTAAACTTGGTTAACTGTTTGTCCAGTTGGTACAAATTCATAAGGAATAATCCCTCTGATATAAAAAAAAAAGGTTAGCAACATCATTGCAACAAGTTCACGAACTTAATTGTCTGACCTCATAGATGGGCAAAATTGCAGGTGACAGGGAAGTACCCTCTATGGTGTGGAGCTCAGTGACACGCTTTGTCCTGCAGGTTATCCAGCATCTCAGAAACTAGAGACTATGACCATCCCTCCAACTTCCATTAACCAGTCACCACAACCCACTCCACCCCAAGCTTATGCAGTCCCAACACTGGGCTGGTCTTGCCTCGTGCGATGATTGCTCAGATGGGCCGTCAGAAAGTTCTCGAATTTTTCTCCTAGTGTCCGCTTCCTCCTGCCCAGGACATGCTCCCCACTGTAGCCATGAGGGCGAATTTTCAACTCCACATAAGGAATGGAGAATTCGTGTCCTTTCCACGGCTCCCAGTTCACGCCCTACATAAAAAAGCCAACATCAAATAGAGGCACTTGGGAGGAGGGCAGGGTGGGTTACAATACAAAGGAATGCTTCCTTGTCAGGGAAACGGCACACTCACTGCTTAGGGGAGAGAAAAAGAGAGACAAGGGGTGACTGGGGTAGTTACAAGGCAAGCGGGGTGGACTCGAGAAACATGCGCCCTCTGCTGGGCAGCTGGGGTTAGACAGGCTGGCGGTTTGGAAGCCGCAGGGGTGGGAGGACCCGGGATGTGAGCCCAGGACGGGGGTGAGGCCTGGGCAGGAGCAAAGATAACACAGGGTCAACCTGGCCAGCAATGATCAAATTATCTTTGCCTCCCTCCTTTCCTTTCCAAAAAATTAAAGGCAAAATAGACATATTAATTGGCCAATTGTGTAAAATCATTTTCAATTTAGACTGTTTAGATATTAGCTCTGGGGTAAAGAACAGCCCGCTGAAAACTAAATTTCACTTTATGTCTTTTGACTACTGAGCGCAATAATATTTAATTCAGTTGATAACCTTGCAACCTGGCCAATAAAGAGCCCAAGTGACCAATTTTATGTATTTTAATTTGTGAGGTAAATGATAAACAAGAAACTAAATGCCTTGCAGACTCTGAAAAGCACATTAACCAGATGAATGTCTTTTATTAGCAAATACAGGGATGGTTTCGGGCATGCTGGCCGCTCGTTTCAAATATCTGACCTCTCTCCCATCACTGGCTTGCGTGAGTCAGCCCACATGCTGCCACCGTGATTCATGGGCCCAACCCCCTCAGCTTCCCGGGGGACACATTTCTTCTTCCCTTGGAAAAACCAAAGCACCAGGAGCCCCTGCAACCTGGTCAGGACCAAAGGACTCAAAATGAGCCTGGACTTTAGGTGCGCTAATACCTACAGTAATATCGTTACAAGGTGAGTTCTAGGGAGAGATTAGATGCAGGACTCAGGACGGGAGATTAGAAACCCAGGATGGGGACTTCGAGAGTTCTTGGAGGGGACAGATTAATGATGAGAAGGAACAAGAGGCAACTTTTAAGAAGCCAGAGGAAGCAGGCAGGAGATGCCGAGAACCTGGTGAGGAGTCAACAGCAGGTTCACAGGTCATGGAGGTTCGAGGAATTGCTGGCAGGAAAGTTTCAGGGTGAGGGAGGGGAGAGGAGGTCTCAAGAACGCTTAGCCTACGTGCATACTCGTCACCTGGGAGACCGGCTTAGCATCGTGCTCTGGGCCGACTCTAGGGGTTTGGGATGAAACGGAGTGAAGACTGGGCCTGACCTAAGGAAGGCTTTGTTTCCCTGGTGATCAAAGGACTTGAGGAAAACAGCTCTGGTTAACTGGGAGAACAACTAGAAAGAATGAGGAAATGTCTGTGTCCCCCTCCAAATGCAAGTGTGGAAGCCCTAACCCCAGGGTGATGGTATTAGGAGGTGGGGCCTTTGGGAGGTAATTAGGGTTCGATGAGGTCATCAGGTTGGGTCCCCCATAGTGGGATTATGAGGATTATTATTCTAAGAAGAGGAAGAGACACCAGAGCACTCTTATTTCTCTCTCTCTCCCCCTCTCCTCTCTCTCTTCACTATGTGAGGATTCAGAAAGAGAACTCTCACCGGGGGCTGAATCTGCCGGCACCTTGACCTTGGACCTCCAGCCTCCAGAAGAGTGAGAAGTACATGGCTGCGGTGTAAGACCCCCAGTTTACAGTATTTCATGCCAGCAGCCCAAACCGACTAAGCCAGTGTACATGTGTGACCTGGTAAAGCGAGGTGGGGTGGGTCCCACATCCTGTGTCTCTATCCAGCAATGAGCAGCCGGAGCTCCCGCCTACCTGCACGGAAGTGTGTGGCACAGTGGGAAACGCAACGTGTGGAGGACTGCCACAAATGGGGGGGGGGAACCTCAAGGCCATGGAACCTGGAAAAGAAGCCCTATTGCCCTGACTGGAAGCCTCAGAAGGAGAAAGCAGCCAAACCAAGCTGGAGGATGTCACTTTGGGAACTGAATGTGGGCAGAGCCTGGGACAAAAAAAGATGTTCACCTGTCACCTACCTCACTATGCTTGGTCTCCCCGTATCTGCCATTGGGGTTGGCCAAGTGGCAGTTCTTGTACCACCAGCCGCCATGATGCGTCAGGGCACAGTTGCTGAGGGCAACATCATTGTCTCTGTCAAAAGTTGTAAACTTCCATCCGTTGTGGTAAGTAAGAGCGTCCCCTGCAGGAGAGAAGAGAGGCCACGTTTCACCGCTGAGAGGGTGACCACACTCTGGCCCGAAAGAGGACTCAGCAGAAAACTCTCTAGGCATGAAAATGCCCAGGATCCAGTCAGTTATGTCACAGGATTCCTCTCTCAAAATGCCCAAAAGACAAAGACAGGATACAGACGACAGATTCTCTTGCCTGCTCTGCCATCCAAACTTCAGGCCTGTTTCTCCAATCGCCTTCAGAGCATTCCACGTAGGAGCTTCACAGTCATGTGAAATAGCCACATGTCCAATACCAAACTCATGCACTCTCCCCATAGTGCCCGAGCGCCCTTCTCACAAGCTAACCCCTCTCCCACCCTCCCTGTCTCGGCTCAAACATCGTCCCAGCCACCCAGATGTAGAGCCCCCAAGCCACGTCGGCAATCCCATTGTACGCCTTTCTCAAGCCCTTCCTTCTGAAGGTAACCTACGTGCACCCCTGCTCCCACGGCTGCCACCCTGGGCCTTGTCTCATCTCTTTGGGCCTTTATGAACACAGCAGCCTTCCTAGCCCTTCTGAAGTGTAAGCATCCATTATGTCAGGCCTCATGTGCCACTTCCTACCACCCGGAGGAGCATGGCTCCGCTGTTCCCAGCACAATCTCACGGCCCACTGCACGCACCAGCTTCTCTCTGCCCTTCATCAGTCCAAATCCCAACCATGCCTCAAGGCCCAGCTCAACCCACTCCTAAGGAGGAGTCGCCTTATCAACCCTCGCTCGCCCCTCCTGACACACATGCCTGAACTTCTAGAGCCTTCCTGGGCTCACATACACAATTCAGTGCTTCATCGCATCCTGTCTGTTAATCTGTAATTATTTCACAGGTACTTCTGCTATTTCCCCATCATATTTGTCATCCTTTTATAAGTTTGCTTTTTAATTCAGCTCATAAAAGGAAATAAGGACCCACATCAATCCCAGGTTTAATTAAGTTCTGTTTCTACTCTAACAACACTTATATTTACATCTGGTCTCTGAGTTTACCAGGCACCTTCACATATATATTCTCACAAGCCTCCGGGTAGATCGGGAACATTTTAGTCCCATGAGGCAACAAACTCACGGAGGTTAGACTCTAGGGACCTGTCAAGGAGCCGACCCCTCCCACCTTGTCTCCTCTCTTGTCACTGTGTCACCAGGCTCACACCTTCACTGACCCCAATGGAAGCAATTTGGGTCTCGGAGACTATTCTTTACAATATAAAACATCCTTAAAATTATATAGAAAGGTCTTGCCAGAAATACCGTATTTTAAACTCACCTATTCTGTTCCAGGGCCCACGCTAAGCATTGGGAAATAAGAGCAAATGCAAAATTCATGTAATTAAAAAACAATTAAATCATAAAACCTGAAAGACATTTTGTATTAGCAGTCAGATACTTCAGATTATGGTGTCTGTTCGCAGTCTTCTGCCATTACAGGTCGTTGAGCAGACAATTTTTGAGAAGGCCTGCAAGGTCTGCAAGAGTAAACTCCAATGGCCTTGCCTCAGCTCTCCCTACCACGTATGAGACTCTTTGCAAAAGTTACCTTATAAGACTGTCCATTTCCATGTGAGCCTAAGGGGAGCGACATGTCTTAAACAGTCAGTGGATCTGGCTGATAACACATTCCTATCTAGTTACATCCAAGTCAAAAACATGCAAAATGAAACAACAGGCCCACTTATTAGGGTTTTAAAATCTATAAATTCAGGTTTAAGTATAACATTAAAACAATAACCACCCTCCCCTCTTAAGTACAACATTCGATGGGATAATCCCCGTATTTCCATCACGATGCTCAATTTTGTTCTTTCCCTTCATAACTGAACACACCATCAACTGGCTCAAACCCAGTGAGCAGCTTATTGAGGCTAAAGATTCTGCTCCCGGCTCAGCTGCTCATTTCTGTGTTGTCACAGTCGTAGGAAGTTAATGAGATGGATGCTTTATTGTTTGAATCAGCACTTTCGTTTTTCTGTCTTCGTTTATGGCAAAGTGCCGACCCACTATTTAAATAACACACACACACACACACACACACACACACACACACACACACACACACTGCTGTGCAAAGATGGCTGCCACCCCGCTGAAGCTGAGTGAAAGGTGGGCAGGACCACGCTGTCACTCACAATGTGGGTTCATCAGCCAATGTACAGCGACCTGAATTTGTGGAATACAAGAGGAGGGTTTTCATTGGCTGGAGGTGGGGTGGGCGTTGATGTATAACATACAAATGTTCCGATTTTATGATAGTCAAGGATTGCTTTAACGACTTGGTTCACTCCCAACCCCCTGCAGGGAGCAGGGCGTGAACTGTCAATGAGGACAATTCCCCTTCGCAGGACATTCCGTCCCCTAGATCCATGGCACATGGCAAACCAGGGCTTAGACACACAGAGCAAGAGAAACCAGCAGGAAGGAAGCTATTTCTTACCTGCTGTGCCCCTGTATTTCCCAACGGTGAGCTTGTAGCGCTCCCTGGGGGAGGCTACCTGGAAGAAGTCATACACGGCGTAGGCGGACTCGTTGGCGGTCTGCAAGTCCACTCTCACCTCGTACCGGGTGGGGGTCCCAGTGGTGAGATTGTGCAGCTTGTCCAGTCCTGCAAACGAGGAATTCCAACCCCTGATCAGCTGGTGTGTGTGAGCATTCACCACCGGCATCCGAGACTTTCTAGCCTCTACCGCCTCTGCTTTCTCTTAGGGGGGCTCATTTTCTCCTGTGATTTCTTTGGCACTTAGTATAGAAGCCAAGTCCTGTAGGCGGGCACAGTGGGGTCCTCATAGGTTGAACCTGACCCACTGACGCCATCACTCTAAGGCATCAGCCGTCCTATTTGTCGTCCACTTATCTCGCCAGCTGGGAGAGGAGATCAACTGGTCACTCTACAGTCTCTGAAGGGACTTCGGACCAAGCAAAGCACAAACCTCACCTACTCTTTCAGGCACTGAGTCATGATGATGGATTCCTTCATCTCTCAGTTGGTGCTTGTGGCTCTTTCACTCTCCATGAACATCCACCCCAGAACAGAGCGGGAGGAAATGAGAGCAAACTGTCCCATAATGACTGGCATTACGGACAGAATTTCTGGGACGACTTGTCTGATCTCCCCATCACAGCCCAGAAGCCCAATTGATCAGCTCCTGTTCTACTCTGTGGTTTTTAAGAAGTTTGGGCTTCAGGCAGATCCTGTGGGGCTCAGGTACAGCATAAAGACCCTCTGGGACAGTCTGACCCAGCCCAGAGCTTGGGAACCTTCCCAGTGACCCGGCCCCAAAAACACACAGGTCGGCAGCATCCTCAGCGTGTCCCTGTCACTTGGACCTCTTCCTGACTATGGTGAGCTTCGTCGAGCTGCCTGACCAGCTTTTCGAGGGGGAAATCTCCCCTTCACATCCCAGCCCTCCTGGATTCCCAAAGATCATACCAAGCCAGAACTCCTTCATGGGGTCCCCAAAGCCTTCCACGTAGGTCCGCCAACGCTTGAAGAAATCCAACTGCCCGGTGTTCCGCCTCTGGAAGACCTGAGAAGGGAGATGGATGTTTCGCTGACACACTTGAACAGTCACGACTGAGGGACAGAGGACAGTGGCTTGAACGGGGGCTGCCCTCAGGATAGACAGTGTGAGGGTCTTGCTTATAAGAGTGCTTTGGAGAGAATAAATGTGGGTAAGACATACATATAGGGCATGATGAGACAGCGACAGACCCACGAGCCTTCACAGCCATCAGCCTTAGCCTAACCATGCCGGCTTTATCCCAGGCGTGAACTACTTCCGGTTCTATTCCTACAGGGGGTAGGATTTCTCTACACACAGCTGCAGGCCACCGGAGTGCCTGTGTCTTGTGGATAAAGAAGAACTAGAGTTCCCAGGGCTCTGGGTAACTCACAGTCCAGCCGCCTCCATCGGTGTCCATGTCACAGTACACCTGCAGGGGCCAGCTGGTGTCACCGTGCAGGTAGATGGTGTACAGGCCACTGGCGACGTCGCTGTTCTGCTGAACTTGACTGCAGTCCGAAGGATGTGGGAAACGGGCACCAACTGGGAGCCAAACAGGGGGACGGCATCGTTAAGAGACAGGCAAGGGAGAGGGCAGCGGGGCGAGTCCCTATTTTAAGTTAATTTATTGGTTTAGGGTTAGTCACAACCCACGACCACTTTGCTTCTCCCAAGTGTTCACTCATCTTATTTTTCTCTCACTCTGCTCTCATCGAACCCTATAAATGGACCACAAATAAGGTCAAATTCACATCACTTCCACCCCTGACCCAACTGCCCTCCAAAACAACACTCCTGTTCACTCTCCTCTGTAGTCTCTCTCTCATGGGATGGATTTCTCCTGACCCCATTTCCGTTTCCCCACGCCTAGAGAAAGCCATAGCTCTGCAGCCTTCGCTCCTCTGTGGACAGCATGTCTGTCCTCTGTCATGCTCCTCCCCCTACACTCTTGTTCCGAGTGCGGACATATTACCTGTGGAAAGATTGGTGGCTACACTCCTGCTCCAGTGATCCCCCTTAAAGGCCACCAAGGAGATGGGGTAGGTGACGCTCTGCTCAAGGCCTTGCAACTCCAACCTCTGGTCCCCTTGTCCGAGCCGTACCTCCTGCCCAACAAAGGAGACAGTCGGTCAACATTCAGTGTGTCACCTCCAGCACTAGGTGTCGGCAGCATTCTGCTAGTCACAGAAGCTCTCTCCCGGCGCAGGGTTTTGTCCCTTTGAGGGCTCAGTGGCAGCGCAGGATCCCAGTGGGTCCCAGCCACTGCTGTGAAAGGCCATGCTGTGTAGATTCGGCAGCGCTGGGAGCCAGCGCCCCTGGGGCAGCGCCAGCCAGGCCTCCCGGGACCTCTGCCCTCCAGACACACACGGGGGCACTCAAGGCCAGGCTGAGGAGGGAACAGGGAAGGGAGGCAGGGAGACAGTTGGTTTCTCAATAAACTTCCTTCTGACCCTGTCTTCCTTCCTCTAGCAGGGCTGTCCTAAGCATTAATTGAGATAATGAATAAATCAATGTGCCTTTTGTTCCTTCCTCCCTTCTTTCTTCCTTGCCAAGGAGAGAGATTACTAACTTTCCATTGGAACAAGTTTTACAAATTTACTGGCCTTAAGATTCCAGGTGGGAGATGTCACCCTTGAAATAAGGGTTAACCAATTCATTCAACAAATCTTAATTGAGCACTTACTATGTGCCAGGTTCTAAAGACTTTACATACAATGATGAACAAAACAGGCAAAACACCCCTGTCCTCATGGAGCTAATGTTTACTGGGGAAGATAAACAATAAACAAAATGAGCTGGGGCCGACGTGTGGCTGGCAAATACGCAATCGTCAGCTAGGAGCAGGCACTGAGGTTAGTCCTATTGGATGACAGCTCACTGTTCACAAATGACGTATTTAGCACAATCCCTTGCACACAGCAGGTGATCAATAAGAATCAACTCATTTATCAGCAGCTTGTCATGAGCCCAGAAATCGAGCTGGTTGGTCCGAGCCAGTTTATACAGAAGCCAAGCACAGGCGCCAAGTACGGACGGGGAGTATCCAGTACCTTCACAGTACCACCTGGGAGCTGGTAGGTCAGAAGGTAGCCATCAATCTGAGCAGAGGGGGGTGTCCAGGTCAACAGCCCACCAGTCTGTGTTACAGCAGACGGACGAAGGTTTCTGGGAGGGTCGATGTCTGCAGAGCGAAAGTCAGGTAATTATTATTACTAAGGTGCATCTGAGGTCAGGTAATTTTTGAAGTGTTAGCTTGTATTTTCTCCCTACATATCCTTCCATTTGTCTTCTTCCCTTCAAGCCGGTAGCAGGCTCTTTTCTTTCTTGCCACCAGGTCTTTGTGACCTTTGTTTCCTGGACCCACTGAGGACAAGGATTAAGGAGCAGGCACGTGGGTGGGGCCCACATGGAGTGAACCTGGGCTCCCACTTCCGGGCAGAGTGGTGGGTAGGAGGCTAAACTAGCCGACAGATCCTGAGGTGGCCGGGCTCCCACAGTGGCATGGAAATGAGTAAATGCAGATCAGAAAAGTCCCCACACATGGAAACCAGGATGTCTCAGCAAAGAGCTACCAAGAAAGGTGACCGAAATGCAGGATGAGCTGCTTGCGCCCGGCACTGGGGAACTACCCAAGGCTTTACATACAGCCCCGGGGAAGGAGCATGACCTTAAAGGCACTGAGATTTCTGCCCAACAGGCAGAGTGGGGCTTACAATGGACATTAGGTTGGTATAGAAATATAAAGTTCTATTTCTTACGTATCTAAGCGGATGGCCTTTAGATGCATACTGTGTACAGGAAGTGGGGGGAGATTTGTACAAAGGAGGAGTGAGAGGAGGGAAGGAGGGAGGGACGTAGAGACGGCAGAGTTTTTCCTCTGGTTCCCATGCACTTTCCCACACAAACACCAGTGGGAACACACAGGCACACATGCACTAGACCAGGAAAATTAAAGCTGGGCAAAAATTGTAGTCAACACCATAGTACTTGGTCAGACAGCTCATTTTTTTTTTAAACCAAATAAGCTATGAGTAGAAATTTCCCTGTTGAAAAGTCATTATCATAGAAGGTGATTTTCATTTCTAAGTTCCCAAAAAAGACGTCTGCAGGCTATATTCTACCCAGTAGCATTTCATCTGAGAAATGAAATGCATTTTAATAGAAATCAGGCAGCTGCTGTTTTAGGATGTTTTGACAAATTTTGAGTTTCTGTCATGTCAGCGTGGTTTGACTTTCTAAAGCGTAACATTTGGTATGGATTTCAGTGTATCCATCACACGAAAAAAACTGAACTTCTCCCTTGCAAAATCAAAGGAAAATCTGAATGATTTAAATATCTCAAGCTGGCTTCTGCCACCTCTGTGACTGCCCACCATCCCCACATATGGGCTTGAGATGTGGTCTTCGTTCCTTTCACATTTCTATGAAGTAGGAAGATGCTAACGTTGTCTTTAAATATGGGGAAAGTGAAGCAAAGAGAAGATAAAGAAGGAAGAGAGGAAGGAAGGAACAGGGGAGGGAGGAGAGGAGGGTGCAAAATACTGGCTACCCCTGAAAAGCATGAGGATGAGAGAGTCTGGGATGTGGAAAAGGGTTTTTCCTTCTACACACCCTTGCTCAGTTTGAAACTTTTTTACATAAACACGTATTACCTTTTTTGGTTCAAAACTCCAGTTAATTGTAACTAATAAAAATAATAAAGAAATTCAAGTCACCTCTAAGTCCAGTGGCCACACATGGTGGACTTGGCCACAGAGGGGACGGCCAGGCCTCGTCCAGACTGTCTAAAGGGGCCCGCGGCTCTTCTCAGGTCCCCCTGAGACCCGATGCCATAATGCTCAGCGAGACCAGCGGCCCCGTCACACACACAAAATACAGGCCTCCAGACCCCTTCATCATCGACTGGAGAGGGCAGGTGACGGGGGAAAGATGCCCCACCACTGCCCCAATCTGGAAGATGGAAACAGAAGAGGCTCCTGGCCTCCCTCTGAGCTGAGGCCCAGGCAGCTCCTCATATCCGGGGCGCTGGGCGGCTGGAGGGGGTGGCCAGGGAGGCTACCTTTGCAGGACCATTTTGCAGTCACACAGGCTTACTTTGACATCGGTTCTCCTACCCTCTTTCATCTTAATCTGAACTGTCAACGTATTTCCTCAAAAGGCAAAAAGAAAGAACCCTTTTGAAGAAAGTCCTCAGGTGAAAGAACTGCCTTCCTGGCTCTTCCCCCCACCCCCAGTTATGGCAGAATACTCTTTCCTGACACACGTGAAGGGTTCTATGTCCCGGTGTCTCACAGTACCTGTCCAGGCCTTGGTGTCGGCCTTCCTGCTCTCCTGGTCCCCCTTCTCAGCCCACACGTGGACCGTGTACTCCACGCCCGGCCTCAGGCCCGTCAGGACGGTGCTGTTCTGCTCCTTCCCCACAGGAACCTCCCTGGTGTCCCCATCGGGGGAGGTATAGCGCACCATGTATCTGTCAATCACAGCCTGCACCGGGTCCCAGGAGACGGTGGCCGTGGTCTCCGTCACCCGGTTGGTCACCAGGTTTCTGGGGCTGTCAATGTCTGAAAGAAAAAGTGTTGCTCAACATGCACTGTTAATGGGCCAGAAAGTACTGAAACTCGTGGCCATTTTGCTTGGGGTGAGACCCTTTCACGTTTTTCTATCTTTTATGCTCTAACTGTTTCGTGGACATGTCTTCCCTCCTCAGGTTGACTTTGGCTCCTCAAAGAGAAAGCATAGTGGACCAAAATCTGAACACCCACACCATTACCTCTACCAAGATTTAGCAAAACAAATCTTTTAGTTCATTTAGTAAGTGTACATCGAACTCCCGCTATGTACAAGGCATAGAGCTGGGCAGTGTATGGGGTCCAGTTAAAGAAGATGTGGTCCCTGTTCACAAGCTGCTAATAATACTGTTTCTAGCATCACAGCAATGAAGACCTCCCATTTCATACAAGAAGATTCTACCAGCCAGATGCAAATGTAAGCTCCTAGAAAAGGAGGCTATGTCCTATGCCCCTGGGGGTTCCTACTGCCTAGCAGAGGACCTGGCAAATGGAAAGTTCTCAACACATGTTGTTAAATGAATCAGCAAAAATGAAAACCTGGTTTTAATGTTCTTCACAATATCACCGATTCACTTGTAATGCTCATTTGCTGGTTAAATCACCATAGAATTATCTGGTCACACATCTATTTCACAATAAGATAAGAATATAACATAGAAGTCACCCTTACCCTCAAAACCAGAATTATCATGATTCATTCATAGCAAAGCAAACCACGGACATCTACTTTCTCTGATAGCTGTCAAGCTTACTTTTAGGAAGGTAAATTTTCAACATCGTATTATTAATATTAACATCACTTGATTTTCATTTTCTGTTCCCACTCACAAACTCAGTAGGAGACCCTCAGCTCTGTCTACGAGAAGAGATTCTTGTATTCAGAGGAACAGTGGCTCGACATGACCATCCCAACGTGGCAAAACTATAGTTTGCAGATGGCAAGGAGGACCTGACTCATAAAGAAACTGGTTCAAGGGAAGTGAGGGAAGGTGTATACAATCTACTATAAGCAACCTCACTCTGCTCTTCCATAACTTATCGATTCTGCCAGTGTCAGAGCAAGAAAACTAAACTTGACCAGCCATAGGTTTAGCATGGCAGGTCTTACATTCCCAAAGAACGAGGCTCCATTACCTGTCGGGGCCTTGGTGTCGGCCTTCCTGCTCTCCCGGTCCCCCTTCTCGGCCCACACGTGGACCGTGTACTCCACGCCCGGCCTCAGGCCCGTCAGGACGGTGCTGCTCTGCTCCTTCCCCACAGGAACCTCCCTGGTGTCTCCATCAGGGGAGGTGTAGCGCACCATGTATCTGTCAATCACGGCCTGCACCGGGTCCCAGGAGATGGTGGCCGTGGTCTCTGTCACCCGGTCAGTCACCAGGTTTATCGGGCTGTCGATGTCTGAAAGGAAAAGTGCAGTATTAACAAACATCAAAAAGTGACATTATAATGGTCAGGGGGAGGCAGCTTCCGGTTCTTAGGGTTTCCCTTCCCGTACACTGGTTTTCAGTGGGTCATGGGCACAGACCTTCTCTCCACAGCTGGTCCTCAAGGAGGCAGCACAGGACAGAAAGAGCACTGCTCAGAAGAGCTAGGTGGGTTCTAGTTGCAGCCGAGAGACACAGCAGAGAGGCAGGACGAGCCCTGGCTGGAGCCAGCAGACCAGGTATCGAGGTCCAGCTCTGCTATCAGCCACCTATGGCCTTGAACAACCTGCTGCCTCGGGCTGAGCCTCAGTTTCCTCATCTGTAAAATGGGGGCCCACTAAGTAGAGTTTAAAGTACCGTAATACTCCATGAATACGCCACAAATCTGACTCATGAAACATCAGTTAACTTTGTGACTTGTCGCGGTCACACACATGTGCTTGAAGTTGTTTCTGAACTGTCAAATGGAAATATTGATTCCTGCTCTACCTATCTCAACAAGTCTCCCTGAGGACCAAGTAAATGAGGAATGTAACTCTCATTCATTGCTAGTGGGAATGTGAAATAATGCCACCGCTCTGGAAGCAATCCAGCTGTTCCTCAAAAAGCTAAACACAGAGTTACCACGTGACCCAGAAATTCCATTCCTAGGTATTTGCCCAAAAGGACTGAAAACACGTCCACATAAAAATCTGTACACCAATGTTCACATCAGCTTTATTCATAATAGCCAGAAAGTGGAAACAACCGAAATGCCCATCAACTGACAAATGGATAAACAAAACATGTTATATCCACACAATGGAATATTACTCAGCAATAAAATGAAGTACTGATACAGGCTACATACAGCACGGATGAATCTTGAAAATATCATGCTTAGTGAGCGAAGCCAGTCACAAGAGGCCACATACTCATACTGTGTGAATGCGTCTACATGACATGTGCAGAATAAGGAAATCTATAGCGACAGAAAGCAGTTTTTCCTAGGGCTGGAGGAAGTGGGGATGTGGAATGACTTTTCACCCTTGTTAGGGTGGTGAAAATGTTCTGAATTAAGTAGTGGAGATGGAGACACGGCTCTGAGTATACTAAAAAAACCACTGAATTGTACACTTAAAAAGGGTGAATTCTACGGTACATAAATTGTATCTCAATAAATCAGTTCTTTAAAAATGAGGGAGCAGACGAAAGAGCTTTAAAAATTGTGAAGTGTTCTTATACATTAGTGCAACCTCAGAGCCCTCAGAACAGAGCACAGAGTACTCAAAAGAGGATTTACCCACTAAGAAAGCAATCACCCTTCCTTGTTCCAAAGAGATTGCAGCAAAAGCCACTTCCCTAAAGTATTTAACCCCCAGATCCTAACATATATTGTTTCTTCATATTTTTTTCCTTTCAAAAAGAAATATTTAATAATTGATCACAAAGGAAACACACAACGGGGAGAACGGCAGATGGATAGGACTACTCACCATTTATCTTTACAAAACCAACGTATGAGGCCAAATATGAGCTCCTCATTTTGAGATAACGTGTGAAAGGAAAGTGAGGGAAGGTGTGTGTAGTTTGGTGAGAAGTCTGCCACGCTGCTCTTCCATAACCCAGCGATTCTGCCAGTGTCAGAGCAGGAAAACTAAACTCGACCAGCCATAGGTTTAGCATGGCAGGTCTTACATTCCCAAAGAATGAGGCTCCGTTACCTGTCGGGGCCTTGGTGTCGGCCTTCCTGCTCTCCTGGTCCCCCTTCTCGGCCCACACGTGGACCGTGTACTCCACGCCTGGCCTCAGGCCCGTCAGGACGGTGCTGCTCTGCTCCTTCCCCACAGGAACCTCCATGGTGTCTCCATCGGGGGAGGTGTAGCGCACCATGTACCTGTCAATCACGGCCTGCACCGGGTCCCAGGAGATGGTGGCCGTGGTCTCTGTCACCCGGTCGGTCACCAGGTTTTGGGGGCTGTCAATTTCTTTAAGAAAATGTTTGGAGAAGCTTAAGTTTTGAAGCCATGGAAGAGAGACCCACCAGCCCCTCACCTTGACTTCACCTGCTGGAGCACCCTAGGCACAAGGCAATGGTAATCCCGTACTGAGTCTCTCCCTGAGTGGGAGGCAAGGGAGAAAGTGGCCCCTAGTTCTCAACTGCAAAGGGCTACTCGTCACAAACTTGACATACTTTCAGCTCCCTACAATGTGGGAGGAGCGATGTCTTCCTAGCTACACTATGGTGCATCGAAACAACCAATCAAACATCTGCCATGACGTTCAGGGTACCTAATTGATCATTTTAGCAAGGGCTACTTCACAGGTGACCATTCTAAAAGCATTACTGGGGCAGCTGGATGGCTCAGCTGGTTAGAGGGCGAGCTCTCAACAACAACGTTGCTGGTTCAATTCCCGCATGGGATGGTGGGCTGTGCCCCTGCAATTAAAGATTGAAAACGGCAACTGGATTTGGAGGTGAGCTGCACCCCCGCCCCCCACAGCTAGATTGAAAGACAACGACGTAGAGCTGATGGGCTCTGGAGAAACACACTGTTCCCCAATATTCCCCAATTTAAAAAAAACACAGTATTATTATAAGCATTGCAATGAACACATCCTCCGAACGTCTCTGCTGAGTCTGCTATAAACATGGCTACTGCACAACCTATGTTTCCCTTCTAGTGGGTCGAGGGTTTTGTGAACACGCCATCACTGTCAGGGGACAGCTGAGCTGCTCATGGAGATAGCCACTAGACTGGCTGTCCTTTTTGATCATTAAGACTTGCTTTGTAATCTCTCAACTCAGGCCACATCTTTCGGTACCACGTACATTCAAACCCACACACTCAAAGTCCGATTCCAATTGACCACCTTTCTCTTGTTACCTGTCGGGGCCTTGGTGTCGGCCTTCCTGCTCTCCTGGTCCCCCTTCTCGGCCCACACATGGACCGTGTACTCCACGCCCGGACTCAGGCCCGTCAGGACGGTGCTGTTCTGCTCCTTCCCCACAGGAACCTCCCTGGTGTCTCCATCGGGGGAGGTGTAGCGCACCATGTACCTGTCAATCACGGCCTGCACCGGATCCCAGGAGATGGTGGCCGTGGTCTCTGTCACACGGTCAGTCACCAGGTTTATTGGGCTGTCGATGTCTGAAAGGAAAATGATCATCAGTAAACAGTATTAATGGAGTGAGATCTCGTAGCCACGTTCCTTGGGGTGACGTAGTTTCCTGTTCTTATGGTTTCCCATCCCGTACACTGGTTTTCAGTTGGGTCACAGATATAGACCTTCTCTCCACAGCTGGACTCTTGGGTCCTCAAGGAGGTGACACATAACAGTAGAATGAGCACCAAATCCAGGGCCAGAAGAGCAGTGACCCTGGACAAGTCAGCTGCCTCTGGCGGGGCGTCAGCATCTCCATCTGCAAATCCGGGGTTCGGGCTGGATGGACTTTACGGTTCAGATGAACACTACATTCCCTGCACGCATCTAATTCCATACATTACTGAGTTGTTTTGTGACCTTGGGCAAGTCATTTCACGTCTCTGCATTTGTAAAATGAAGTTGTTAAAAGGTATTACACATAGCTCTCTGGGTAGCTCTGAAAACCAAGATATACACCGTCATGCAGAAAAGGGGCCATGAAAATGTTAATGTGTCACAGTGTCTACAGCCTAAAGCCACAGGATAGTCACTCTACAATTCAAAGTGCAATTGAGGGCAAACCAGTCTCTGTGCCTGAATTTCCGTCACGGCAAAAAAAAAAACAAGTGGGGATTGGGCGGATGCAGGAGGAAATGATATTAGAGTCTATCCTATAGAGCTGTTGTATTGTATGAATTAATGACATACCCCAAAGACAGGCCCTGGCACAGAGCTGATGCCCAAGGGAGCATAAGCTATTATTAATGATACCAGTTCATTGATATTTTATGAGGGTAAGAGATTACGCTCTTTCATACCACACACATACGCAGAAGGTATTCAAAATGCATTCACCAAGAAAGCCATGGCATTTCTTCGTTGCAAATAGTTCACTGGAAAAGCCATTTCCCTAAAGTCTTTGCTCCTAAGCCTCAGCACACCTGTGCAATAGTATGTTAAAGTGGAACTATTCTTAGCTTGGTTTAGAGGAAACTATACCCTCGAAAACTGGTATCTACATTCCAACCTCAGGGCCCATAGCCAAGGCAGACCACCAGTTTTGTGGCCCTTGACTGACCAACCACCTCCAGACTATGAAAGAGGAGAGGCCAAAGAGGTAGGACTTCAAGAGCGGATTTCTTTGGAGAGCTTCACTGTGAATTGTGGACGAGACCCACGCCTTGAATAAGCAGTTGCAATGGGACCCCTCACAGAGCTTGTTATGTATACTTGAGAGCAGTGGTTCTCAACCAGAGGGCATTGGCAATATCTGGAGACATTCTTTTGTGTGTTTTTTTGGTTTTTTTTTACGTTTTATTTATTTTAATTGTGGTTTTCCAGAACCCATCCGCTCCAAGTCAAATAGTTGTTTCAACCTAGTTGTGGAGGGCGCAGCTCGTGGCCCACGTGGGGAATCGAACCGGCAACCTTGTTGTTAAGAGCACCGCGCTCTAACCAACTGAGCTAAGCAGCCGCCCCCTGGAGACATTCTTGATTGTCACAATGCAGTGTGGGATGGGGAGGCGACTGGTTTCTAACGGGCAGAGGCCAGGGATGTTGCTAAACATTCTACAGTGCACAAGACAAACTCCAGCAATAAAGATCATCCAGCCCAAAATATCAGTCGGGCCTCGGCTGAGAAATCCTGCTTGGGAAACCCCAGGGGCTGGTGCATGAAATAGCTAAGAGGTGAGGAAACGCCCGGTTGCTCTGATGGGAGCCGTGAGAGGCCGCTGTGCTGCCAGAGACATACATGTACATCCTGTACATCCGGTGGATTAGACAGAAGACGTGTTCACATTCCCCAGGGACCAGATGTGGGACAAGCAATGGAGAGCCTACCTGGGGTTACTTTAGAAGCTGTCCAAGAGGATCACCAGGAGGGGTGAGGTGACCCCCCCCAGAAAGGCAATGAGTGCACCCCCAGTTATGTGGGCAGAGGAAGGGGAGTAGGAGGCCAGCAGGACAGATGCGTTTGCCCACAGGACCACTGCAGTGAGAGGTCCCAGGAGACAAGGACAGATAAGCTGTCTCTGAACAGCTCACAGAAGTGTCCCATGAGGGAAAAAGGTTAACACTTGTCAGAGCCCATGACACACCCAAGCTGGTGCAACCCTTAGTCAGGAAGTCCCATGACCTCTTGCCTTTCCTCCTTGCAGACCCTTCATTTCTCCTTCCTCCTGACCCTTTACCTCCCTCCTTCCCTCCCTCCCTCCCAGCTGTGCCAAACATAAATGGGGCAGAAAAGGCAGTTCGATGCTGGAAGGACAGTGCTTGAAGTGCAAGAAGGGAAATAAAGAGAAGCCGAACATGCTCCCTCCCAGTGACAGGCGGTGAGTCCCCAATGGCCAGGATGATGGACATGACAAGCTTTAGCGCTAAATGAAGTATGTACGATTACATGGGTGTGGGCATTTTAATTACTAAAACATACGTTTGGGGGACTAAAAGTGATGAGATATTTGCGTATTTTTAGCGAATAAAACATTCTAGCTCATAAAACATCAGCCTAATGTGTTCATCCAAAGGGCAGAAACAAAATCAAGCTCCACAGAAAGGGTTTAAACAGGTGAGGAGGGTGGGAAAGTTTGCTTTTGGATCACAATCGCCAAGCCTGGCTCCCTCAGCAGGATAGTTACTTGTGTTTCTTCGTGCTTATTACTTATCAGGGTGAAGCATTCAGTGCGTGAGAAACAAAGAAGGTACACAGGCAGAGAACAGAGGATTTGGAGCTGTGACATCAATCTTACTGCTCAAAATTAGTTTGGAGACCACAAGATGAGTCACGCATTCTAAGAGAAGCCATTACATGGACAGAAGGAGTATACAATTTACTGCAGAGGGGAACCAACCTGATCCTCATAAAACCTCCCCTTCTGACACGGTCAGAGAAGAAAAACCACCCTAGACAGACCATGAGCTTATCAGTGACACAGTCACCATGCAAGCTGCATTACCTGTCGGGGCCTTGGTGTCGGCCTTCTTGCTCTCCTGGTCCCCCTTCTCGGCCCACACGTGGACCGTGTACTCCACGCCCGGCCTCAGGCCCGTCAGGACGGTGCTGCTCTGCTCCTTCCCCACGGGAACCTCCCTGGTGTCTCCATCAGGGGAGGTGTAGCGCACCATGTACCTGTCAATCACGGCCTGCACCGGGTCCCAGGAGACGGTGGCCGTGGTCTCCGTCACCCGGTCGGTCACCAGGTTTCTGGGGCTGTCAATTTCTTTAAGGGAAATGAAAGAGTATAGCATTTACCAACTGTCCAGTTCATGAAAGGCCAGTATACACACAACTAAGCTGATGACCTCAATAAATATCAGAGACTGCTATATGCCAGTGATTGAGACAGCTTAAAGGGTTAGTTAAACAAGTGGCCTGAAATTCCAAACATGAGCTAACAGTATTCCATGAGAAGTAGGCTGTTCAGACTAAGCCACTATAGTCTCATTCTATCAACTTTTCCCACAAGTTGCCTTTGCATAAAAAGAATTGGTCTTCATATACAAATTTCTCCTTTCCTCTGGATTTATAGAATACAGTCCTTAAATTCCTGATTCCTTCTACCTGCAACAAATTATACTTCAATAAATCTCTGTATCAACTTTAATATTTTCTTGGGGAAGAGCATTATCCTAGAAGTGGAGGCTGTTAGTTCTTTCATATAAAACATTATGTCTGTGGCCAGAGAACCAGGAGAGTTTTTAATGAACAGTTTTTGAGGTCTGGGCTGATAAAAAATAATCCTACTTGTAGAATTGATAGGGTGTCTACGTGATTAAACTGTGTTAGAACCTGGGCTCCACTGTTTCAGGTTGCTAGCTTTGGACAAGCTGTATAATTTAAGTCTCGGTCTCCTCATCTCTACGAAGAGGGAAATCTCAGTTCCTGTCTAACATGTTATGGTGACTAGTAAATGAGATATTCATAGGAAAAGCTTAAATATGAGCCTTTTGTTATTGTGAATGTCATTGGAGGTATGAAATACCACGTTCTCCTCAAAATGTAGAGAGTTAAAAATCCAAGATCCTGGGTGCATGATGAGCATGCCTTTATTCTCCCATTTCCAAAACTACCTCCTCCAAAGCCTGGGCTTCCTGTGAGAGCAGCTCCAGTGCAGCCAGGTTGGGCACACAGTGAAGGGAGGTGACTTGCATTCAGAAGCAGAGTTCAGAATGCAGCACAGACGGCTGACATATAAGGACAAACAGTGTGCGCCTGGCATTCTCAGCTGGCTTTACTACTCCAGGCTCCAGAACTATGAGAAATAAATTTGTATTCTTTAAGCCACACAATCCAGGGAATTTTTTATAGCAGACCAAGCAGACTAAGACACATTCTAAGAAATACTCACTATGTGGCACTTGCTATGTGTCAGGCACTTACCTGCATTAGGTCACGTAACCCTCATAAGATCCCTATAATGGAGACATTCATATGCTCAGTTTACAGATAAGAATCTGAGGAACACAAGGGAAGTAACTTGCCCCAAACCACTCAGCTAGTAAACAGTAGAGCTGGGATTAAAATGGACAGTCAAGCTTCTGAAACCATATTTGTAACTAATTACCTGCTTCTCTGAGAGTCTCCATACTAAGTGACTGTCCAGAACAGAGCCCAGCCAATAAGGGAATCCTTTTCTCTGATTTCCTACAAGTGTTTGGAACCTCAAGGGTCCTCCAGGATCAGGATTCTCTGAATTCAGGGACAGTGCCAGAGGAGGGCTATGCCCCATGCAGCGGTGGGACACCTGCAGGCTAGTGCGGAGCAGAACCACTGGATGAACTATGCAGACCCTCGTGGTTTCTGAAGGCTTCCAGGCACAATCGGTACATTTGGTGATTGCTGATTCAGGAGGCAAGCCGTCTCCACAGCCTGACAGAGAGCTCCAGACTACATGCAAAGTGCCTGTACAGTCGCTGCCAACTGAGATACGCACTCAAATTCACTGCCCGACAAATATTTTTAGTTTTCATGTCCAAAAAATGAAAATTAGGAAGTGTTACTCTACTCTGCATGTGGGAACTGCTTGTGGAATTCCAACCTAAACAACTATGACCTTCTGGATCAGATACAAAGGCTGGTCTCTTTCATTTTAGGTTAAAAAGGAAGAAACTTATAATTATGAAATCTGGAGTTGCTTTTGCAACTCCCCACCCCAATCCTTACAAACAAAACAGCTGCGGCCAGATAGGTATCAGCCTCCTGATTCAGAAACCAGCTTCTCCCTGGCGCGAGGAACCCTGGTTATGCTCCTGTCCTCCCGTCACCTGTGAGGGCCTTGGTGCCCGCCTTCTTGCTCTCCTGGTGGCCCCTCTCGGCCCACACGTAGACTCTGTACGCCTCTCCTGGCTTCAGGCCCGTCAGGACGATGCTGCTCTGCTCTCTGGGCACTGCCGTGTCCTTGGTCTCCCCATCCGTGGAGGTGTAGCGTACCACGTACTTGTCTATGACAGCCTGGACGGGGTCCCAGGACACCACCGCTGTGTCTTCTGTCACTCGATCAGTGACCACATTGGTGGGGCTATCAATTTCTTCATAAAAAATAGATGAGAAAAAAACTTAAAAGAAGCCACTTGGCTGGTCAAGATCACAGATGCTTCAAGATCTAGTTCATCCGGGTGACCTAGTTCCACAAGGTCTCGGCAGCATCTGTGACAGGGGACAGTCTCTGCTTGAACCCTAAGCTGAGAAAGGGCTTCCTGATGGACAAAACAATCCCTTCCATTTCAGACCACAGAGCACATTCGATAAAGCTCCGAGTGTCGCTGCTTGAAATGTAACTGCTTCAAGGGAGTCTACACTTGGTAGGCATCTAAAATACATGCGCCTGACTCCTCTTCCGGGAGACCATGCGGCAAGTATTCAAGAACAGTCACTCTTCTCCTCTTAATTCTCCTCTAATCAAAACAGCTTCACCTCTCCACCTTATAGACTTACGGTGTGGTATGGTACAGTGTATGGTATGGTTATTGGAATGGTATGGTGTATGTTATGGTGTAGCCTACGGTACATGGTATGGGGTATGGTATGGTTTGGTATCATATACTTCAAATTATAATTTATGACCTGGCACTTACATCTCAACAGGCTCCTTTCTTTTCCGGTTCAGAGAAAAATCCCCAAAACTCAGTTCATTCATTTAACAATTCATTGTCATCCATGGAGTATAATGGCACCGACGCGGGACCAACGAACAAAACAATCAGAAAACGCGGTCCGTGTGGAGTTTATGTGCTAAAAGGACCAACCCAGACCAGTGTACCCTCCATGTCCTACACACTGTGCTCCCAATACCAAATCCTCAGCCACAGCCTCTGAACACCCCTAAGGTTTTCCACACATGTGCCTGCTAACCCAGGGGTTCTCAACAGTTGTCAGCTGTCAGCACCTACTAAATACCACAGGAGAGTCTACTTTAGGAGGTCTCAGCTAAGCCCTGACATCTCTACTGAGAAACAAATAAGTATATACTCAAAACTCGACAGGTGTCTCTGATGCATATCACAGGTTGCAGCCTCCATGTTAAGCCATATCTTCCCCGTTTTATGCATATATAATGCGTTTCCTGAATCCAACAGTTATCCTTATTATATTTTATCTTATGCACTCCCCTTATACCATGTTTCCCCCAAAATAAGACCTAGCCGAACAATCAGCTCTAAGGCATCTTTTGGAGCAAAAATTAATATAAGACCGGTATTATATTATATTATTATATTATATTATATTATATTATATTATATTATATTAATTATATTAAAGACCTAGTGTTATATTATAGTAAAATAAGACCAGGTCTTATATTAATTTTTGCTCCAAAAGATGCATTAGAGCTGATTGTTCGGCTAGGTCTTATTTTGGGGGAAACATGGTAATTTAGTCATTCACTCAACATGACCACTTTCTTTTCTGACTTATCATTTGCAAACTTAGTAGGTAAGCCACCTGAGGGCATCTGTCAAAGTCACGGGTAAAGACGCTGCACAGAGCAAAGCTGAGACATTCCACAAGAACCCTCCCCACACAAGACACACAAGACGGTTCCTTACTCTCAGAAATCTAAGCATTTTTCCTTCCTCCCATCCTGCTCTAGTTCTCTTGGCCCAGGGGTTCCGGCAGAGAAGTTACAACTTTACATAGCTGTATTTTTTAACACCAATTATGACACACCCTTCTAGAGCACAGTGGCAGTGTTTAATTGTGTGCAAGGAAATGTAAATGTGCCATCACCAGAGGCAGTGTGTATTTTATTTAATAAATCACTTGCCATTTATTGAGCACATACTAAGTGCTACGTGCTTTTCACACATTATAAAACCTCATAGCAATAACACAGGCATTCATCAGATCCCCCAGGGACTGGTTTGGAAAATTAATAATAGTTACTATTTTTAGAGCACTAACTATATGCCAGGCTGAGATGACTTGCCCAAGGTCACTCAGCCAGTAAATGGTGGTACTGACTCGTTCCGCAAGTATTCACTGAGTGCCTATTTTGAGCTGGGGATTCAGCAGTGTGATGACTTAAATTGTAGCTTCCCACCCCCAAAAGATATGTTGAAGTGCTAACCCTCAACACCTTAGAAAGTGACTTTATTTAGAAATAGGGGCTTTCTAGAGATAATCAAGTGAAAATGAGATCATTAGGCGTATCAGGAAAATGCATTCCATTTGATAACAAGATTCACCACAGGGCTGCTGGGGCATGGCTGTCCTCAGTTTGTGCTGGGACACCCAGCACACGTCTACACAACAGCTCCTGCCACAGGCCTGAGGAGCAGCTTTCCCCGTGGGCACTCGTGAATCACCCAGCTGATGCAGCGGCAAATGGTCCAGCAAGGAGGTGGACTGACTTGTTTGCTTTCCAAAGCCGGTCTGCTTCCAAAGCCTTGCCTTTCAGAAAGGCCCTTCCATGCACTTCAAATGTGTTAACAGGCTGAAGGTTTTCAACCCTGTGTCTTTTCTAGAATCGGATCCACCAAGTGATTCGTTAAATGGAAAATATCTGAACTGTGTCATCTCCTCCTTGCATGTGCTTACGCGGTTCTTACCTTCCAGTGTCTTTTCCAACTATGGAATGCAAAACATTTGGAGAAAAGAGAGAGTCTTCCCCCTCCCCTTAATTAATAAACAGTCTAGCTGGGCTTGAGAGCATTTCCTGTGTCTTTTTCTGTATGTTGGTAAGACACATGTCCCAAAATTGTTTGCAATCCGATAAAATATCCCATCCTGCTTTAGAATATAACTGACAGTGAAAACATTGCTTGAATGCTCCCATTTTAGTTGGGATAACATACCTGAAAGGTTAAGTACCAGTTCAAGGCCATATGCGATTAAATGCTCTAGGAACTCAGTGGCAAAGATGGCTGCCATTTAATGTGGTCCTAGACGGCCTTGGTGGAGTGGCTGAGGTTGGAGCGGAGCCTCGAAGGGGGAGTGATACTGCTATGCGCCCCTGCAGGGCAGGGATCAGGCCTTATCATCTTTGGAAGCACATAAGGGACCAGGACTCAAATGTTCAATGGTAGGAACTCCGCAACGAATGTGAGTGGAGCTGAACTGATAGCTAGAAGTAGCCATGGAGGGTTCCCTAGGCTGGGGTAACGGTATGAATAAAGCCACGGTGTAGAGACAAACCTTCTGTGTGAAGAAATGCCAAGAATAGTCGGGCTGCAGGAAGGCTTCTTGTTAGGAAGTAGTGAGAATAACAATGGCCCAGGTTGGATGGGGACACAGGCGCCAAGATAAAAGGATTCTATGTTATCCACAGGCAATGGGGAGTCATTGAAATTATTTTAGGTAGGGAGCAAACAGTATGAAAATTAACCAGAAATAATGGACAAGAAGGTAAAAGCAGGAGGCACTTTGGCTTTGTGTCCACCCAAGGGGACAGCCCAGGTTCGAATCTGAGCTCAGCCATTTCTTCCTGGGCAATCCTGAGCATAACTTCCCTAAACCTCAGTTTTCTAATATATGACTTAGAAATAATAATAGGACCTACTGCATAGGATGACAGTGAGAACTCACTGAGATAATTCACGAAACGTGCTTAGTGAATATAATGCCTGACACAGAGTACGCTCTCCATTAACTCACCTTGGGCTCTCAGTTTTAGCCCTCACCTTGGCCCTAACAAGATTTCCAATGGCAAGAAAAATTTGAAATAGGAGAAAGGTGCCTCCCCGCTTTTGCTTCCCCCCGCCCCATAGACACCAGTACACAACGACAGAACCTCTCTATACACAGATCCCAGCGTTTCTACCCAGAGAGGAGTGAGCTGAGAAACACATCAGCATCAAATATGGGAAAAGCTCCCAGTGCAGCCAGGCAGCTCTTACCTGTCCTGCCGTTCAGGATGATGGGCTTGCCCTCCACATCTCCTCTCACGGGGACAACTGTGATCTTATACTCCGTCCCGGGCTGCAGACCTGGAAACCAGTGCCGGACCTGAGTACAGGCTGCAGACCCTCGGTCCCCAGCAGTGTCCCTCCCCAGGATTTCTCTTGTGGGGCGGGGGGGGGGGGGGAGGAAGGGGGCGACGCTTCTCATCTAAAGATTAATCCATCTAAGGCAGGTAAAGAGCTGCAGGACCAGTGGAATTCAAGGCCTTATCCTTCGGCCAGACTGGGGGGTGTGGGGGCGGCGGTGGGGGGAGTGGATGGGACGAAGCTGGTGAAGCTCTGCCACCTCTATCGGGCCACCTAGCGCTGACGTCCCAACTTACTTACAGCTCAAATGCTTTCCTGCTCCCAACAATCCTTTTCCCTCAAAACGGTCTTTCCTTCGCATGGTAATAATTAGCCTATTGTTTTTTTCTTTTCTGTGCCTTTATTGTTGTTGTTATTTCTCTGTAGTCTCAACTTGACAGATTGTTCTCCATGGTACAAACACTCAGACTTTGGTGGCAAAATGCGGGCTCACCATGGAGATAATAGGCCTCGGGCCCTCACTTGCACAGGCCCCTGCCAAGGCCATGCCCAGAACTGAGCATTCACGACTGTGTCTTGCTTTCCTTAAAGAGGGCCCTATCCTCTGGATAAGCTTCTGGAGTCACACAGCGTGATCCCGCCCTGCACGGCCCGATTCCTTCGCAGCCACCTGGTTTCCTGCTCTTACAACATTAGCCTGGGCATTTGCGGCAAGGATCTCCGACAGCCCAGCCTCCCAGCACGCATCATGCCCAAAACGCCGAACTCCATCAGGGCTTGAGTGACTCCTAAGGCCTCGGGACCTGTGTGCCCCGAGTGGTACAGGTGTCAGTGCCGTGGACACACTGTCCCCGCCTCAGCATCCTCAGCAATCATCTCCCATCCCCAGCGTTGGCTCTCACCGGTGATGTCATATCGGCTCTTGGGGTCACTGCTTTTGGGCACGGTGACCTCGGCTACCTCCTGCCCTGTCAGGGAGCTGTACCGCAGCTTGTAGTAGTCCACTGCGGTCTGGGGGTTCTCCCACTCCACGTCGAGGGAATTCTCCGTCTCGTCTGTCACCCAAGCGGTGCCAAGCACAGCAAGATCTAGGGCAGAGGTGGGGGATGGCAAGAGAAGGCGGTGAAGAGCAGGTCTGTGACAGGCCACTGGCTACCAGGTCAGCTCCCTTTCTTGACACACTGAGAGCAAGCGTCACCCTGGGACACAGTCCTTAATAGGTGTCTTAGAACCACCCACGCAGCCAATAGACTGTTGGTTTGCACACTTTCCACGGAGGACGGACTTTTCTGGAGACGCCGCCTCTCCCCATCCCATCCCATTGGAGGCCATGCAGCCCTCTGCGCCCACGCTGCCATGGGCCGAACCCTGAACCACACCCCTCAGGCTCGCTACCCTAACCCCTTGGCCCAGGGCGCTGCTCTGCACTGAACACTCACACTTTAGTTACAGAGCCCCGGCCTCAAAGACTCAGTCTGGGATGAGAAGCTAGGTCCCTGTATGTAAAGTTCGGGAAATGCATTTCATATTTTCAGGAGTATAACATTGACAATAAAACCAGCTCTTCCCTCCAATCAGAAAACAAAATTACAAGGATTAACAGAAGGAATTGATCGCTGACGTGGCTCTAAGGGGAGAAATTTTAGGGGGGGGGGGTTGGACATGGGACTGGCATCTTGGGAGCACGTTGGATTCCAGCAGCCAGATCCCAGGCTGAGGTTGCCTGGCCTGAGGTTTAGAACGTAAAAGACAAGTCTCCAGACTCTGAGCCTGTCCCCTTCCTCAGGCACAATCCCACCTGGTGGCATTCCCACCCAGGCTGACTGACCCCTTGTCAAGGACGTGGGACAGAGAATGTGTGCACTGGGCAGGGGGTGAACTCTGATCTCAAGGTCCCTGGGCTCTGAACGCTTCTGATTCACTCTGTTATAAACAAAGAACCTCACAGAGCCTTTTCCCTCCCATCCACTGGCTTCCTCTTGCCAGCCTCCAGGTTCTTCCTTCAAAGATGAGAATTCCCTGAGGGAACAGGTCAAGAAGTGAGTAATGAAAGTGATTCAAGGATTACAGAAGGGGTCCGACAGGGCTCATAAATGAAAAAGCAGGAGTTTAATGAAAAAGTTCAAGATTATTATGGGGATAAGTGTCTCTCGGGCTGAGGCTCCCCTGAGGGGCCAATAAGAAGGGGTTGAACTTGAATCAGATTAGACAGAAAGACAAGGTTCAGAGCTGCAGGATTGTAGAAGCCCCTGGAGCAAGAAACCAAGAAGGGCCGCTAAGACTTTCAGAACAGCTGTCTCTGCTGTTCACTGGAGGCTTTAGACTGTTGGGAGCTGACTTGGCTCACAGGTAGGCCTTCGTGAGCTCCCGTTAAACACAATTGCAGAGTATCAACATCAGAACAGCTACTCTGTGACCGCTGCAGATCAAGACAGAACAAGACCATTCCGCGATCACGTTCGAAACCAGACAGAACCGTGAACGTGGTCCAACGATGAAACGTCCTCTCTCCTGATGAAAAGGAGTGGCCGCTGCTTCTTTACCAGTGACAGTGTCAGCCTCCCTCTAGGCTGTCCCCTTTCTGGATAAGATTCACTGAGGTGCCAATCAGAGACTTACCCCCACTTCCTGACAACATGCAATCGACAGCAAATCCCTGCCTCCTAAATCCTCCCGAACCACTGACACAGCCCCAATTCGATAGCAATCTTTCCAACACTCTCTCCATCATGACCATGGTCCTCCCATGAAGCAACAGTCAATAAAACCCACTTGTTCAACTACAGGGAGGTTCCAAGAGGGGTCTTGGGTGGGAGGGTGTTGACAAAGGCAATCACGAATTGGGCTGATAGGATAACAAGTCCCTCACGGCCCTTTCCAACACTGAGCCATCCCTACCCCACCCTCGTCATCAAATAGGACAGGCAACCTGATGTTTCTTCAAAGAAACCGTGTGCCAAAGGCCCATCCATCTGGGGCTCCCTGGATCTTTCCCCAGCGGTTTAGGGCAGCTCATTTTTATCAGCATCTAGAACAAGGCCTGGCACATCAAAATGCTCAAGAAAACATAGGATGAATCAGAATCACTCAGACAAGTAGGTTTCTCCAAGCCTTGAAGATCTGAGCGCCTTCAAGAACTTTCATGAGGAAATCAGAGTTTCTGAAAAGTAGCGATGCTTCTCCTTCCAGACATTTTGGTAGCATTGGATGGGGCCCTGGAGGCACTGTTGTCCCTTCAGAACCGTACCCCACCCTGCTCTATGTCCCAGATTATAACCTCTATGGACTGCATTTGTCAGGTTCCCTCACCCTCTGGGGTTCAGCCAGTGAGAGTCACCAGGAGATCAGTGGGCAGGAGAGAGAGTCTGGGCCACTGACCTCCTATACTCCCACCCCCAACTCCAGTGGGGGCACAATGGCTGCCTGAACCCTCTACCAAGCACCTCCCTGGCAGCCCTCTCCTACAGCTCTCTCTGGGCCCCAGGACCAACTGGCATCCCCACCCCTTCAGGCTGCTTGTCCTAGTGTTACACCATCCAAGCCCTGCCCACACCTTTGTAAATAACCTCTTCATTACTACTCTTCAATACCCTGTGTGCCCCCTCTTTTCTGCTCAGATGAATCCAACTGGTGTCTTCAGCTTGAACTTGCTGAGTGGGCTCAGAGGCTCAGTGAGGGCCTAGGGAGGCAGGTGTACCCCTGCTTACATGTGGGTGCAGGGCAATCGGACCTTACTAATCCCAGCAGCAGAGAAGACCCCTGGAGTTCCAATCCAGCAGGCTCTGTCACCGGCTTGGAGGACCCACTAATCGGCAAGTGGAGAGAGGGGAGTAAGAACCGAGACTTCTCCAGAACCCAGGACAGCAGCAGCTCTGTGTTTCAGCCCCAAATCAGGGCAACAGCCTGACTAGTAGAAGGGTGCTTGGGACAATGGAAGACAACGTTCAAAATGGGGCTTCTCCTGGGAAACCTGAGGCCTCTGGCTGCCCCCTCACCTGTGGTGGCGAGTAGATGCTGTGCACCGCTGGAAACCTCTTTCTTCACATTGCGAAGGGTGACTACATACTTGGTTCCAGGCAGCAAACCGAGGATGTCATAGCTGTGCTGCTCCCTGGGCACCTGGATCTGCCGCCCAGACAGCTCCTGCCCCAGTGGGTAGTAGCTGAGCAGGTAGTGGTCCACCTCGCTGGAGGGCTCCCAGCTCACCAGCAGGGAGCTCTCTGTGCTCTTGAGCAGCTGTAGGCCCTGGGGGGCGACCACTGCAGGAGGAACGGGATGGAGAGGGTGAGAGAGAGGGGCTGGGAACCCACAGCCAACGAGTGCTCCTGGGGCCCTACTATGCACACACTTAACACTATGGTGGTGGGTGTGGGAGACAGGGAGGCTGGTGAGGCCATTCTGGACCCCCAAAAGCAATTATCTGGTTGGGAGTTAATACTGACCCCTACACACACACACACACACACACACACACAGCCATTAGATCACATAGGACCACTGGTCCTCAAACCATCAGTAGCAGCCTGACCTTGGAACTCCTTAGAAATGCATATTCTCAGGCCTCGCCCCAGCCGGGCGGAGTCAGAAACTCGGGATGGGCCCAGAAAGCCCTCCAGGGAATTCTGATGTGGGCTACGGGCCGAGGACAAAATGCAACTGATGGTTCAACGGGGCCGTAGGGACCGCGGGTCCCGGGAAAGAAGCGAGGCTGGCGGACCAAAGCGCATCTCTGCTCTCACCCTGGGCGCAGTCCAAGCCGGTGAAGCCCTCCTCGCAGTAACACTCGCCGGTGTCGCAGAAGCCATGGCCGCTGCAGTCGCGGGGACAGCGCCGCTCGCTGCAGTCCTCGGACGTGAAGTCTGCGTGGCACTGGCAGACGCCGCGCACGCACACGCCCTGCCCGCTGCAGTTCCCGGGGCAGGCGGGGTGGGCGCAGTCGGCCCCCACGTAGGGCTCGTCGCACAGGCAGCGGCCGTCCTCGCAGCGCCCGTGTCCGCTGCACGCCCCGGGGCAGGCCGGCTGCCGGCAGTCAGCGCCCTCCCAGCCCTGCTCGCAGCGGCAGCTGCAGGTCTCGGGCGAGAAGGTTCCATGGCCGCCGCAGTGGTGGCTCAGACCTGCCAGGGAGAGGGAGACGAATAGGCTGGGGGTGAGGCCCTGCCGGTCTTAGCTCTTTCTTTGGCGTTGGGTGGGGCCCCTGAGGAAAACAGGGGTTCGGCCCCTTCCAACTTGAGCCAGGCCCTGACCTGGAAATCTACAAACATTTCTTCTTTTTCTGCCTGAAAAGCCACAGGCACCATCCTTCCCTTTCCCTACCCACCCCAAGGGCTCCTGTGAATTTCCCAGTTCCCCGCCGTCTAAAGGGTGGTCATTTAGTCTCTTTCTATGAAGATACCTCAGCTGCTCCAGCCTGGACCTCTTATAGGGCCCGCTTACAGTAAAGGGCCCGAGGTGAGATGGAGGATGGGCCGCAGCCTGTCTTATCTTGGCTGGAGGGGGCCGGACCTAGCAAGCCAGGTCCTTGAGAAATTAGCTCACATTGAAGTCTGGAAAAGTGGACCTGCAGAAGCTACGAAATAGCTCGGAAGCTATGGAGGGGAGGGGTGGGAGACGGGATTAACCAGGCTCCCCTCTGTGACCCTAGACAGCAAGAGGCATGAGTCAGTGAACCCTGTCCCTTCACCAGCCACAGCCCAGTTTCTCAGAACACCTGCATTTTCTCCTAAAAAAAAAACGCTTTCAACGTGGAGACTCCTCAGGGACAGTTCCATGCTGTCTCATTCCTGGCAGTGTCCCAGGTGCCAAGTTCTGTGTCTGACATATAGGAAGTGCTCTTAACGGTAGCAGTTCCTTCGGGCATAAAAATGTAGCTGAAGGGCCACTCATTGTTATTTGGATCAGCCTGGGCAGTTTATGCTAAAATAAAAAAACTTCTGATGGGGGTGGGGGCTCACTATGTGTAAAATCAAATTATAGTACTTTATTACTAATAAAAGAGTTAACAATTTGCTGAATATCTACGACGGTCCAGGAATCTTACGTATATCGTCTACAGTTCTCAGAACTAGACTAGTTGATAGAATTATCCTCACTGCATAGTGGAGGAACTTGCCCAAAGTCACTGAGCTAAAAAGTGGCAGAACCAGGACTTGTCCCTAGGCCTGTCTAGCTCTCTCCTCTCCACCCCACTGCTGTCCCCTACAGGAGAGACTGGACCCACGGGTAAAACAGCACCCGGAAGCAGTCTCCTCTGGAAGCATTATCCCAGGAGTCCAGACTCATTTTAAGGTCCCTCCCTGCTCAGGCTTCCAGATGCCCCCTGGAGCTAATGCCAATGATAAAGCACCCCCGGGAAAACCCAGAGAGGTGGACATGGACCACACGCGGAGTGCTTCTGAGGCTGGTGGAAGACCTGGCACGAGAAGGTGCTCATTCAGTGTTTGCTGAATGAACACCAGGTGGGGCACTCACCGGCAGCGCCTGGGCAGCAACGCTGGACGTTACACTGCTCCTTCACCTCTGCCATCTCTTCCTCCAGCTTCTTTACCCGGGTCAGGAGGTCCTGGACGCTGTCTGCCAGCTCACAGTCCTTCTGTGGTGTCTGCAGGCGGATGCTGTGTCTCAAGATGATGTTCTGTTCCTCAGCTTCCCCCTGGGCCAGGGGTGAGGCCCCACCCTCACTGAGGGGCTGAGGGTCGGCCTCCACCTGGACCATGGCGGGCTTGGGCACGTCAATCTTGTAGATGTGGCTGATGGTGACCTGTGGCTCCTTGTCGCTGCAGCCATGAGGCTCAAGAGTGGCCGGGACTGAGGCCACCAGGAGCAAAGAACCAAGTAGGAGCCCCAGAGGGAAGCAGAACATGTCCTGGAGAACCATCCTTGGAGAGATGGGGAGCAGGCCTTCCAGGAGACCTGTATCCAGAAAAAAGGCAAAGACTGCCACTGTGATTTCTTGATGGAAACTAGCATTTTTAATGCATTCTGAGAGCCCACAGGAAGCTGGAAACCCAGCAGACAGATTTCATCCTCTATCTACCGAGGTCTTTTACTATTTTTAGTTCCTTTCTCACACACCGTACATTCCTGTCTCGGCTCACACAGCTCACACTACTGGGACGCCCTTCTCGGCACTTCTAATTCTGTACTCACTTGCACTGTAATAATAACGAGAATAACGGACTTGTACTGTGTGCCAGGCTTTGATTCCCCCTCATTCCTCATCTTTACAACAACCCTAATATCATGCTCCCCACCGACAACACCAAAAATAACAGTGGAGCATGTGTGAGCTGCTTTACTGGGTCTTTTCCAGGAAAGAGCCCAATGCCTGTTCCTGGACTGGAGGAACTCCAGTTTGCCAGGAACAGGCTGAGTAATAGACATTGGAGGGCGGCTGCGGTGGGAAAGGCCTGCAGCCAAGAGTTTGTGGGGACGAGTCCCGCCATCGGTCAAGACCACAGAGAGGAGGCATCTGGGGGACGGAGCTGAGGTGCAGCCCCACAGCTCAGCAGGAGTGTGCTGCCCCCGTGGGGAGGTGCCCACCGGTAGAATGAGTCCTACCTGAAGAACCCATAAAAGGTTCCCACAAGAGGGGTGGGTGGAGCCAGCATTGGAGGCAACTGCCTCAACAGGGCGTCTGGTAACCAGAGGGAGCTGTAACAGCCCCAGCTAAATGAAAACTCCTTTCCCTTCTCTTCTGACCCCTCATGTCCCTGAGTCAGCCTGAGTCAGCAACTTGAGGAAGCCAGCAACAGCTGGACAAGAGAGGGTGGGGAGTGGAGAAAGGAAAACACAAAGCCAAGGATGGTCCCCTGCCCTCCCGCTGACCTGCGAGTCCAGCCTTAGGCCTGATGGGTGAAAAGAAAAGATGTGGCCTGAATGGGAGACTGAGGCACTGATTCTGGGATGGGCCTGCCTTTCCCAAAAGGGTTCTCTTCAAAGACCACAGGTGACCAGAAAAGCTCTGGAACCTCTTGAGATTTTTGTCAGAGGATGGGGGAGGTGAGGAGAGCCGATAGAGTGAGTTGGAAGGCAGGCGAAGGATAAAAGGACTGATATTTCACAATTGCTGTCCAGAAGTTCAGCTAGTCCCACACATATTCTCTGCTTACTCCCCAGATGGGAACCGGGGCTCAGGGCATCGAGCAGTGTATCCCCGGTTATGCACGGACAGGGCAAGGCCAGTCTCAGATTTGGGCACAGCGCCCACTAACTGAGCCATTAATCCCTGTGGCACCTCTGCCATCCCCCAAACCACAGAAAGTGATCTCAAAAGCACCTTCTGTATACACGACAGCACATGGTGTTTCCACGGCCCCAAATCCCCTCCCTGGGCAACAACAGGGCTAAACAAGCAGACCGGCCTCCTCTGCCCATCCTTCCATCCAAACCCCAGGCCTCTCATAGTGTTTGTTTTGTACAAAACCATGTAATAGTTAGACATTTACACCCCTCACAACGTGATAGCCTCCCTCCCCCAATCTACTACCCCTGTGACATCATATATAGGTGTTACAATTCCACTGACTCTATTCCCTATGCTGTACTCCACATCCTGTGACCATATATAATATATATATATATATATACACATATATATGTATATATGTATATATATATATATATAATTATAGTCGACGTTCAGCATTATTCAGCTTCAGCTTTAGGTATACACTGCAGTGGTCAGACATCTATACCATCCATGACATGGTCTCCCTAAAAAGACAAGTATCCATCAGATATCCTACCAAATCAACAAACAGTAAGTGCAACAAGTGCTGGCAAGGATGTGGAGAAAAGGGAACCCTCGTGAATTGTTGGTGGGACTGCAGATTGGTGCAGCCACTATAGAAATCAGTATGGAGGTATCTCAAAAAACTGGAAATGGAACTACCTTATGACCCAGCAATTCCACTCTTAGGTATCTGTTCAGAGCAATCCAAAATGCTAATTCAAAAATAAAATATGCACCCCTATGTTTATTGCAGCACTATTCACAATAGCCAAGACATGGAAACAACTGAAATGCCCATTGGTAGACGACTGGATTAAGAAACTGTGGTACATTTATACAATGGAGTATTACTCGGCCATAAAGAAGAACGCAATCTTACCATTTGCAACGATATGGATGGACCTAGAGAACATTATGCTAAGTGAAATAAGTCAGACGGAGAAAGACAAATACCATATGATCTCACTTATATGTGGAGTCTAAAGAACAGAATAAATGAGCAGACTAATCACAGTGTTTGGTTTCTGAAGCCTGGAATATGAGAAACCCCAGAAGCCCTTGTACTAGCCCTCGGGGTTGCCTGTCCTTGAGTTATAACAAGACGTCCTTGCTAATTATAGCCTCTCCCATTCCACATGTTGAGCTCAGATTTTCCTGGGCAGAGTGGTTGCTAGAAAGAAGAGGGGCGGGCGAACCTCAAGCCAGTACTTCTGGGGGTGACCGGCGGAGGAGCTGCCCCTGCCTGCCTGCGGTTTGGCAGCGGAGGGACGTGCCTTGGGTAAGCCCGTGACGAAGGGGATGACGACACCAAGTCCTGTCCGCACAGCAGACCACAGACAGGGCGCCATGAGGGTGGGAAGGGGGCGCACAGGGCCACAAAGCTCACCCAGAAAAATGCAGGATAATGTTCCGAATGGGGTGGTTCCTCTACTGAGGACGTTTCTCACGGAAATGGGGCGAATGCTGCAGGAATCAGTGAGACCAAGGGGGTTCACATGCAGGGGATGTATGTGCAGGAAACCGGGACACCAGGTGTCCCCAAGAGTCAGGCTCGTCCACTGATCACATCCTTAATTCTGCCTGCAGGAGGGGTGGTGGGTGGCGTGCACGGCTGGAGGCTGAGGCAGAGTCTTTAGGACAAATGCTGCATGAAACTGCTTTTCCAAGAACGGCCCTTTGAGGTGTGTGCTGCTGACCATGGGCCGGATGGACAGGACTCTACGTCTGGGGTCTATTTGTTCTTCCTTGGTGGCCACATCTACCCGCATGGCTTTAATTTCCAGCCAAACACTGACAGCTCCCGAGTTTGTATGTGAGTTCCTAGCCCAGACAACCCTGCACGCTCAGGGATGACAGTGGCCATGATTGTGTGGGTCCCCTCTGTACCCCCAGCCTCATAACACAGGCCTGGAGGCCAAAGTAATATTTGGTGTATTAAACTATACTAGCCACTGGGTTTTTTGCATATGTGCCAAACACTTTAAGAACATTATTCTCATTTAATCCACAAAATCCTGAGAGTCCATTGATATCACTTTGTTATAGATGCCCAGAGAGGTTAAGTACCTTGCCCCAGGACACACAGCTAATGAGCAGCAGAGCTGGGATGAAACACCAGCTCAGTCCATTCCCCATGTCTGTGTTCATCCTCTGTCTGCTGTGTGTCCTGCCTCAAATGAGAAAATCCAACGAGAAGATTACTGCATGTGAAAAAAAAAAGACCAAATGTCCTCTTTCCTGAAGTAGTTGAGAGGGGGTTCTTCTGAAAATAAAGGAAACCCAGGGCATAGTAGGTGCTCAGTTAAACATGAACTGCCCCATAATTAAGTCCTATGCCTGGACTTCCTCTGAGCAGTGGCAAGCGTGATCCCTGGAAAGATAAACTGGTGTTTTTCCCATAGGGAGGTTAAATCCTGAGAGGCTGGAGACTTCCCTTTCTAGGAAGCACAGGGCAGACTGACTTCTCTCTCTAGGGGCAGACATCGACTACGCCCTGGCCAGAGGAGAGGGGCAGACTCCGAATCCTAGATGGTCCTCTCCAATCCTACAGTTGACCATCTCCAGGTTACCTCATTTTTTCCAAAGGAGGACACACACCCTGGTCAGGAATAAAATGTACTATTTGCAGCAAAGAGAGCGGCAGCCAGTTTCTCAGCTGCCGTTACAGATCCTTCTGCTTAAGTCAGGGTTTTCTCTGGTTCCCTCATTACCTCATCCTGCCCTTTCAGTTAACCACAAGCAAATGAAAGCACTGCTTTGGGTTTTAGGCAAACTGCATTATCATGGATTTCCAGTGGAGTCACTTAAAAAGATACTCTGTTCCCAAATGACAGGGTGGACACCACTGAACTATGAAGGAAGGCAAGCATGTACAATGCCCAAGGTGGCACTGTGTCTGCTAGGTCACTGTGCAGGCAAACCCAGGACATATACGCACATTTTTGTTTCATCTCTGTGACACTTAACTCTGCACAGGCATTCCATATAGGACTGGGTACGAATGAAAAATTGGTTTTATGTGGTCTTACTAATCTGGTCACATTCTAGGAATCACTCTGTCCCCCTGCTCCCCACTTCAGTGGAATACACCCAGCGAGTGCCCGAGAGATCCTCGCAGATGACTCTCACACGGCTGTGTGATACCCTTTTCTTGAAGAACTCTTTCCATCAAGTCTGCCCCCACACCAGAGGCTGGCAAAGATAAAGGATGGCGTCCCTGACCCAGCCTCTGCACTCTGCCCCCTTTTCATGGGGGCCACAGGCTGGTGTGCTAGTTTTGTGCTGTCAGCTGAATCTTAGCCCACCTTGCAAAGGCTCCAACAGATGAGGGTAATGGTGGCTCCCATAGTTGAGCACCTATCACGTGCATGCCTCTGCGCATGCTGAGCGCTTTTACAGCTCTTCCTGAGCCAGGCAAAGATGCTCAATTTACCCCAGTCACGAATCCCTTTCTAACAAAAAGACCTCCCTGGTGCTCTTATGGTAATGCAAGGGCACAAATGGACACACTCCCATAAATTCCTCCTGTCCTATTTCCCCTTCTTCAAGAGTCAGCTGCAACCCGCAAACTAGGGGATGCAGCAGGGCTTGAAATGCATAAAAGAAAGTTAGGTATGTTGTTTATTTTTCCCTCCTCCTTGGAAACACTGAAACTGAGGTAGCTGCTCCCTATTCCTTCCTAAGTCCCTTCTCCCAACCATTACCGGGCATTAGTCCAAACAAATGCCAAATGCCAAAAAACACATCCTTTCCACACAGATCCTGTGCCCTGACAGCCACCAGTCTGGAGTCCTGGCTGACCAGGTGTCACCTGATACCTTGCTGCTGGCTCCGGCTTCTCTAAGAACCCCTGGACTTTAAGGCATTCTGGCTCTCGGGTGTCCAGATGTGTGTAGTTTGTTACTTTCCTCGTAGGACTTGTTCTTTGTTTAATGCTTACATAAGCAATTCAAGTTTTACACTTTGAAGAGGTTGTCCTCACTCATTCTTTTCCTCTCCCCAGTTCTCTCCCAACTGCAAAAATAGATAAATAATAAGACCTCCAAAAACCAGTCCGCCATATCATGTCTTGACATGTTTCGAAATGTCTTCTTTGAAGCATTGTGAGGGTAATAGCATGAGGATTTGGGGAAAAGATATGGTCCTCTTACAAATAAGAATCAAAACCTATAAAATTAAATATTTGAATAACTTCAAAGCTCTTTAAGTCCATTGAAAACATCATCTTAATTGGTATATACAAAATCTACAGAAGGGGAAAGTTATAATAGTAGTTTCCTAATCACAATTAAAATCAAATTTCTATTTTAGGATTTTTTTAAAGTGAAATATAACAGATAAATTACAAAAAAACAAAACAAAAACCCAACCAAACAAAAAACCAACCTTTGACATTGGAACGAAACCAGCAAAGAAATAAAGATGAGAACGTGCAAGACTTAAGAGGAAATATCTGGTACAAACCTCTATTTATTGCTCCTGGTGGAAATGTCCCTAGAATGTAACACAGACTGCATTTGACTGTCCCTACCGTGTTTCCCCAAAAATAAGACGGAGCCGGACAATCAGCCCTAATGCATCTTTTGGAGCAAAAATTAATATAAGACCCGGTCTTATTTTATTGTAATAAATAATAAAATAAGACTGGGTCTTATAAATAATAAATTATTTATTATAATAAATAAGACTGGGTCTTATTTATTATAATAAAATAAGACCGGGTCTTAATATAATAAATATAATATAATAATATAATATAATATAATATAAAATATACCGGCTCTTATATTAATTTTTGCTCCAAAAGATGCATTAGAGCTGACTGTCTGGCTCCGTCTTATTTTCGGGGCAACACGTAGTCCCGTGCTGGGACCGCCTACACTGCTAAGCACACATTACCTGAATGTTTCCGAACTGGCTTCCACCCATCACGGATGAGCCGGGAGGCTAGTTCCACAGCTGATGCTCATGCTGGGAACCTGGCCACTTCCTCCTCTCACAGGGAAAACCTCGGGAAACCAGAGCACTTACCTGGGAAGCCGCTGGGTACCACTTCTGAGCTTCCTCCACCCGGGCACTGCTGCCGTCCTCTCCTCGCCTCAGGCCCTGGGTTTAAATACCAGCTAGGCCAGGGGGTGGAGCACAGAGATATGGGTATTGCCCCCTCTGCTGGCATGGCACTCAGTTAAGAGGTAATGAGCAACTCCTTTTTCTATGAAAAGGGGGAAAATACACAATTCTTCCTTCTTTTTTACTTCGATTATGCAGCAGCTGAAAATTCTGGAGCCTTTTTCCATTTAAGTACATCCAAATAAGGTCATTAAAAGAGCTTGCCTGTCTCCTGGCCGGGAGCTGGGTCTTGGGGTTTAAAAGTGCATTTCTAAAGGCTCTTTCTCTTTTGTTGGTTGCAGACGCTCTGGGATTTATTGTCTACCACTTTTAAAATAGGGAAAGACCTTCAGCACACAAGGAAATGAGCAGAGACCCTCTGGGACAGAACCTCCTGTGACCACCCCTCCCACACCCTGACACCCCACACCCCCACCCCCACCAGCTCCAGCGATAAGTGGCAGGGCACTGATGACAGCTGAGAACAAGAAGTGCAGACCCAGGGCCACAGCCTTCCAGGACCCCCTCTGGGAGCTCTCCCACAGGCCAGCCAGCAGGAGACCCGTCGCCAGGAAAGCGTGGCGGTGCCCCTTTTCACACCTGTGTCTTTTGCCATCAGATGGACAGACCTTTATCCTTTCTGTGAGTTTTCCCATGAGGTCATGAAGACACTTTCTGTTCTCTCGACCCTCCAGCCCTCACCTGCCCTGCCCGTCGTGCAGACCTGTGACCTATGGAAGGACATATGTGTTTTCAGTACACGTAGGCATGGGCTGCCCAAGTAGGCATGGAGGGCTGTTGGAGGGAAAGGACAGGGAGAGGACAGGAGAGATGGGGGATCAAGGAGTGGACCCCAGAATGTGAAGTGCGCCCACAGCCAGAATGCCTGTGTCTGAAGCTTGTGTCTGCTACTCGCATATGACCTTTGACTTAACTTATTTGTGCCTCAGTTTACTCATCTCTAAAAGAGGGGTGATATTGTTACCGGAGAGGGGGCCTCTTCGGCGCTGTGTCCAGGTTCTTGGAGTCTCGAGCAAAGAATTGAAGGAGGTAAAGTAGTGAAAGAGCAATTTATGAGAAGAAAAAGTACACTGCAAAGGGTTTGCAGCGGGCCGAGCGAAAGGGGCTCAGAGGCAAGGACTTGGGGGTTTTCCAGGACGGGCTGTTCCTCTCTGGGCGTGGGGCCACTTGACTGACACCTGTGATTGACCAGAGGCTATTATCTCTTCTTCTTACACTGTACATGTCCTTTCCCAGAATTCAATCTATTATAATGAACTTCCGGGCATATGTATGATATTATAATGATGGTATAATGAGGCCCAAGTGAAACGAAGGTCGTGGTGGCCTTTACTGCACAGGTGTGAGTGACCGGTTTAATCTAGTTGGTCATTTTGTACCCATTTGTTCCTCATAGGGGTAGATAATTACAATGAAAAGGGGAAGTTTTGTACAGAGACGGGAGGTCTTCCGGGCAGGCGCCATCTGTAGGTTGTGTTGGACGTGCAGGAATGCAGACCCGATGCCTGTCTCTAACTGCCTGCCTTGCTTTCCCCTTGAGAGATGTGATCCCCATAAAATCTTTATGGGAAGTTGAGGGACAGGAGGTCTTTTCTTCTCAATCTGTTTCCTGCTGGACAGGGGCATAGAGCTGTCCCTACCTAGTGGAGGATTCACAGGACTCTCGCCCTATCTGATCTTAGATGAAAGGAAGGGGTCTTGAGATCCGCCTGGAAGACCATGTTGGCTTCTTTGGTTGGGACTGGCGATCTCGCTGGGGTATCATCTGTATCTCCAAGGCCCCTGCATGAGGAAAAATAGATTTTAATTAATAAATTTCTTCAAGAGGAGAGCTCAAAGCTGTTGATGCGAGGGGGGCGGGCTATGAAACATCCATCAGCTCTTATGGAGCCTGTGGCCATTCAACTGGTCACTCAGGTGGCGTCAATTGTCCAGAAGCTGGGCCCAGGATGGGTTGGAAAGAACATTAGGCTTCAATGATTACAATCAGTAAGTATAAATCACAAATTTCAGGATAAAATCTCGATAGGAAAGAAAACTTCAAGTTTTTTAGTGGGGGGGGGGGGCGGAAGGGCTATTCGCTTGGCCAGTATCAGCATATTGTCTGAGTGGGTGGTGGCCCTGGTGTAAGGTGTCCGTGACTCTGGGAGCTGGAAGATGCGTGGAGCCAAAGGCGGAGTAGACGTGCTTTATTCACTAGCTTTCTGGGCACAGCCAGCCTTGTCAGGGTACCACCCGCCTCATCTCTGGGCGCAGCCCTGGGCACAGCCAGGTTTTCTGGGCACAGCCAGCACAGCCAACCTTGTAAAATGGCCAGACCTTTTTATACTGTAGGAGACAACAGTGGCTCACAGCCCAGATGCTTACGTAAGCGTATACAGTGACACCTTCAGGATGGACCGCGGGAGCGCAGCATTCCATCTCAGGTAACCAGCGGGCCACTGCGGGCCACCAGTCAGTTTCGGGCAGGGAGCCTGACTGACTCCTTTTGTCTCTCCACATATGTTATGTAGATTTAAGTTGGAGCCAGGAGTGGTTCCCACAGAGATGCAAAACCTCTCCCAAGTCATAGGGCCAGCACTGGGGTGAAGTAAATGGAAGCACTGAAGCTGGTATGCATAGTAAATGTACGGTAAGCAGAATCACTAAAAGGCAAAGAAGGAGAAGGAAGTTTTCAAAAAGACCAGAGATCCAAAGAAAAAGGGAACTTAAAATCTCTATAGTGAGGGGGCTCTCCCATATTAGTATGGTTATGGTGAGGATTCCATGAGTTGATACATGTGAGAATTTCGACTAGTCCCAGGGTCGCAGCGAGGAGGCAGTAAATGTTAGCTGTTATTGTCGCAATTGTGACCATCATGTTTTAGTCTCCAGCCTTGATAATCTCCACTTCAGTCAGGTTGGGTCCACAGTTCTCTGCCCTTCCTTCCTTACAACCACAAATAGTCCTGCTATCTGCCCCTGGCATTGAAGCCGGCTATGCACAGAGGTGGCCACTGTGGTGTGAAGCGGAGCTCACCAGAATGCCCCCCAGCCCCCAAACATTTCTCTTTTCCCTTGGACCTATTTTTCTTTACTTCTTAAATAGCAAAGTCTCCCCAAAAGGCTCCTAGGATCCTGCTGTTTCCCCTGTGGATGGAAAAGGGGGTCACAGATTAAACCTGACAAGCTCAGGAGACTGAAAATAACCACATAGGATGGCGTGAACATGAAAGTTCCTAACTAGGGTGGGCTATGGCAGGAAGTCACATCTTTAGCCTGTAGCTTCCTTGACAAAGGTCAAGCTTTACTTTAAGTGAGTCTGTCTGTTGTCCTTTTCCACCTAAGATAACACCCTTGGAATGTCACTAATCCCTTTTTCTGGACCAGAGCAGGAAATTACAGAATCCCTCATTATTATTCTGATTGCCATCTCTATGTGCTGTAATATGCTATTAACTATCCAGTACTCACCTATGTAAAATAAGTACCTGTTTCTCCAATTTACTTTTATCCAATTCCAGAGATTTCCCCGCTTTGCTTTCTCCCACCCCTTAATCTACCACCAGTGGATTTCATGTAACCCTCCTCCTTTGGCTCTACGTATAAAATAAGCAGCAAACCGTCATTTTGCAAAGCATTTTCTCAATCCATTGAGACTTGGTTTCCTGGCAATTGTCCTCAGTTTAGCTCAAATAAACTCTTATAAGCTTTCTCTTAGGCTGGATGTTTTTTCCTCGACACCTCAAACTGCTCTTCTATTCTTAATTTCCTTTCCATTTTTCTCCCCAAATGAGTGGACTTCGCCAACTCTCTCCATTACTCCACCTTCCAGACCCTAAATAGGTGTAAGTAAACCAATGTCACAGGCTCCTTAGAAGCCACCTTCCTCCAGCCTAAATTAGTGAGGGGCAGGACATGTTGCAAGCCCCCCCACCCCCATGCAGTAGCCCAACAAGACAGAACATGATTTCTCTCACATGACAGTAGAAGAAGGTGGTCCGATGCTGGTAGAGCACATTGTCACCACTCTCTAGGGCCATCTCCCAGCCGGGGGGAAGTACAAAAGCAGAAGGGAGAGACAGCGTGCTCATTCCTTAAAAACACGAAAACAAAACCTTTTTATTTCACAACCATGTCAGACTTGCAGAAAAATTACAAGTCCTCCCCCAAAAAGGTTAAGTTTATTTGCCCCACTACTTGAACTTGGCCAACTTTTGTGAGTTCTTTTGCCCAATAGAATGTGACTAAAAGTGACACTGTGAATTCGAGTGGGGGTCTGCAGTGGCCTTGCAGCTTCTGCTCTCACCCTCTTGGAAGACAAGCGCCTTCTGGAGAATGAATGAGCACACGGAGAAAGAGGCCTGGCCCTCCTAGCCGAAGCCCTGACATGAGTGAGCCCAGCAGATGCCGTGTGAGTCATCCCAGCCCAGTCTAGCCCAAACTGCCAACCCACAGAATTATGAGCAAATAAGTAATTGTTTTAAGTCGCGGTATTTTGGAGGGCTTTGCTATGCAACAATGGAAAAATGATACATAGCCTGTACCCAAACTAAGGGAATAATTTAACTTGAAACTAATTTCAACCCATTATGTCCTCCTGTAACCCATTCCAGAACAATCTGGAAAAAAAAAAACAAAGTTACTGGTTCATAGGATGGTTCGACCAACATGTTATTATATCATCTTCTTGTATCTGAGAAAAATGTAGGAAAGAGCATTCCAACTGCAGTCATCTCCAATTTATTTGTCCTAAGAAATCACCCCAAACCCAACAGACCGATGTGCTGGCTCTGAGGAAGCCTGAATCTGCATGTCTAGTGTGGTGACCTGCAGCTCGTCTCAGCTGGTTTGGGTCTATATGAGCTGGTCGGAAGGTATGTCTTAGTTTCTTTAATTAGGATTCTGCTGAATCTAAAGGAACTGAAACCAAACTTAAACAGACCTCCACTGTCCAGATCTTGTCTCAGCTCACTCGCTCCGCTATAAATTATATACATTCTATACTCAAAGGGTCATCTTCCCTTTAGGGTAGATTCTGAATTCAAACCTCTAATAGAGCTTACAGGGATGTGCCATCTTTGACTTTAAGTGAGCAAGTGCCTGCAAAAATAGACAACAGAATATAGCATTCAGCCAAGAGAAAGGTTTATTACTCCCTTCAAGGCCATGAAAGACCTTGATTCTTCTTCCATCAATATTTTCTTCTCTTGGCTCAATACTTTTTGATATCCGTCTCAGTAGAAGTCAGTATCTTCTTATTAATCTATTTTGGCGCTAACAGTTGCTAAGAGCCATGACCTGAAGTGTGTGGGAGCAGAGGGCCGGGTTTGCAGCCTGGAACTTCGGAGGGGATGGCAGTTTGGTCCTTAGGAGGTTCTTCGTGCATCATTTGCCCACAGAGTGCTGTTGGGTAGACATCATTATTATTTTCATTACAAAAGTAACTTGTAGACTAACTAGAACATGAAGAAAAACATAAAGAAGAAAATTAACATTTCCTGTAATTCCCACACCAGAGTAACCAGATTTTTCTTCTACAAATGTGTACATATATGGAAAGATGTATATATCTGTGTGCATGTATTAAAAAAAGATTAAACAATTAAGATTATATTATATAGAGTTTTTTTCTGCTCTTTGCTCTAAACTTTATACAGTAATTTTTTTCCATTTTTTTCACATGTGTTTTCAAGGACATGCTTTTTATTGTTGCATAGTATTCTAGTATGTGCATCTAATACACGGGGGAAAGGACTGATTGCAAAGGGATGCAAAGGCACTTACAACATTTACTTATTCTGTCAGCTAATTAGGATCTCTAAATCCAACTGTCCATGTCTACACATCAGTGGGTCCACTGTCTAATAGTTGTGACTTTTAAGTGCCAGGTTCCCAGTAGGTCTTTAACAAATACACTTTTTTGATAAATTGATCTTGAGGTTAATCAATTTAAAAGACATAGCATAATTTGTTTCTAATCAAGTCGATTGGTCTGATTCAGGTGAATCTCTCTGATCAGCCAAAAGGACCAAACTGACCTGTAGAAGTCAACAATCTGAGGATCAGGATAGTAGCAGCATTCCTAGGACCACAGTTGTCTACCAAGCAGAATCCCCAATTTTGTCTGGGTGTTTACCTCTACCACATGTAACTCATGGTTAAATCCTGACTTATTCTAAGCTCATCACAGTAATTGCAGTCTCTGACATGACTTGATTTAGGAAAAGACATCTGACCCATTTCTGTCAAATGGGGCTTCTGGGAAGTTTTCCTCTGTCAGAAGAGTTGGTTCTTCTTCCAATGGCTGTTGCCATGCTTGCCTGGCATATGGCAGGCACCTTATAACCATGAGAGAAACTAAACAGGACAAAGGATGACAAAGCAGAAACATGCGAGGAATCTGGGTCCTTTATGACATTCTTGAACCCTGGAATTAACCAATGTTGGGATTTCTCATTATCTGGGATAATAGATCTCTTCATTATTTAATTAAGCCAACTGGGTTAGAGTGCTATGTTACTTGTACTCAAATCATTCTACCCAATAGGGACCTCCTGACTTCTCACAGAAATGCTCTTCAGACTGCAAAACTTTCAGGGCACTCTAAAACTGAGCACAATGACCCAGGGATTTGAAATTCTGCAAGGGGAGTTTCCAAACTTAGCCTCAGGGGAAGCTTCCCCAGCTCTGCAAGGAGACCTGCCCTCCAGGGAGCTGACGATGGGGAGTGCTGTACGTAAGTTGAACTCCACCAGCACTGAATCCCTGCCTTCTTCAGAGAGGACAACTCATCTCTATTTCTTTCCTAAAAAAGGAATAGGGTTTTGTTTAAGGTGTTTAATATATTCTTATCCTCTGAAAACGTTTGGCTATGAAGGAAGTACTGTTACATTCTAAGCAGAATAGTGAAATCTCAGCCTCCTGGACTGAGAGGGAGCCAGGAGAGGGCATGGATACAGGGGTCATCCTCCCTGGCTGAGACCTCCAGCCAGGGCTCCCCAAAACCGTGGTAGGAAGGGAATCTCAGGTGTCTGTTGAAGCAGCATGTATGAGTTTTCAAGAGCTGGTTATGCACATTTCTCCCTGACTCTTCCCAGCTCAGCACTCAGTGACGTTCCACTGGTAGCTTAAAAACCAGCCACTGTGAGAATATTTATATGATTAAAATCAAAGAAGAGCCAGCTGTTAAACATTACCAGCACATCACTGGACATTCTCTCAGTCATCCTGGGAATTAGAGGTTCCTTTACACTACCAAGGTATCATAACATCTCCCAATCTTCATGGCTGTAAAGCAAAGAGAAGAAAGACCCCACTGTCACTCCCTGTAAATGACTAACTGGTTAAAAAAAAAAAAAAAATGATAGGAAAATCCAATCATTTGCTTTACGTTCTGAGTCAGAGCCTCCCATCTCAAACGTTCTTCCAAAGGGCAGGCAGGCCAGGTGTTGGTGGGGTTCTTTTGTTTTAAACCATTTTGATTCTCCCTAATAGCCTAACTATCAACATTTTGGATTTTTGTTTTAATTACTGTTTTCTAAGCGTGTAGGATTATAGCAAGGCTGCTGTGTGGTCACTGTTCCATTGCACGCAGACAAAGCTACGGATAATGATACGGTCTTATTGTGGAACTGCTGAGGTCACCCCTTGAGGCCATCTGTGGTCTCGGCAAGATGAGTGCATGGGTGGCTCCCCAATGACTGAGAGACAGGGTTCCCACGGGGTATTTCTGCAGACTGTTATCCCTCTGGCCCTCCCTCCTCCTATCTCCTTCCATCTCGGTTACCCCATATCCATCCCCAGCTTGATCTTACAGACTCTTCTTTCTCTCATTCCCTCTTGCCAATTTCAGTGGGCGAAAAGTGGGCAAACTTCATTATTAACACAATGTCCTCCCTACTGGAGCCTAAAGCTGAAGACAGATGTTTTTGTGAGTTAAGGAATATTGCAGATATACAAAAGGCTTAGAGAAAAGTATCATCAACACTCTTATATGTCTACCCAACTTAGGAAATAGACACTACAAATACTATTAAAGTCCCTGCATATGGCTCTCTGATCATATTCCCCTACCTCCAAGAGAAAAACACTTTCCTGAAATTGGGACTATCACTGCAATGCATGTCTTTATACTTTTATTACACATATGTATACATCAAGCCTAAGCAGTATACAGAATTTCTTCTTATGCTTTTAAGATTTATGTAAATGGTATCATATATGTTTATTGTATATCGATCTGGCTGCATCTTGGTTTATTTCTATAAACATTATGCTATTATCCGTTCTTGCATTAGTTTTTCTTGCTGCATAACAAACTGCCACAAAGACAGTGGCTTAAAACAACACACATTTATTATCTCATAGTTTCTGGGGACCAGGAGTCCAGGTCTGGCTTCACTGGGTCCTCTGCTCAGGGTCTCACAGGCTGCAATCAAGCATTGGCTGGGCTGTGTTCTCACCTGGACGCCTGACTGGGGAAGAATCTATTTCCAGGCTCTTTCACGTTGTGGGCATGATTCATTTCCTTGAGTTTGTATGGCTGAGAGTCCTAGTTCCTACAGGACACTTGGGGCCCTGCCATGTGGCCTCTCCCTCGGCAGGTCACATCATAGCAGCTGGCTTCTTCAAGGCCAGCAGAAACATCTCTCACTCTGGTCTGCTAAAATGGAATCGTATATAATAGATAAGTATTATCCCATCCATTTTGTCATATTCTATTAGTTAGAATCAAGTTACTAATCAAGTTACACTCAGGGGGGCCGGCACAAATCCATGGGCACCAATAGATGGGATTATTGGGACCTGTCTGCCTAGGAGTTATCTGCCACAATGTCGATGCCTGTTACTCTACATGTCCACTTATCTCTGCTGTTATGTACCATTGCAGTGTATGAATAGGCCACAAAAATCTACTCATGTTTCTGTTAATGATTATGGTCAGGTGATATCCAACGACTTGCTATTACACACTATGCCGTGCTAATAATCTTTACAGGTGTCTTCTGCACATGGGAGAACATTTCCAGACCTACAGCACACATCTTTAGCTTCATTAGATATGGCCAAACTACAATCCAGAGAACTTATACCTATTTCCGTTCTATTGAGAAGTGTGAGACTCTTCCCCATAATTCCACATACTCTTCTACTCTCGCAATGGACACAATTATTTTTACATTTTGGTATTGTGGGCAATGGCATCTCCTACTTCTGATTTTTATTTCCCTAATTACTAATGACATTGAGTATATTTTCATATGTTATTTTGGTTTCTCTTTCTGGGAACTGTCCTGGAGTTTTAAATTTTTCTTATAAATTTATAGTTCTCGATGTACCCTGGGTCTCTTCTTTGTCTGCATTATTGCAGTACTGATAGTTTCTTCTTATTTGTGCTTCTCTATTAACTTTCTTTCTGGTATTTTGATATGCAAAAAATTTACATTTTAATTTGGTCAAATTTATCAGACTTCCCCGTTATGACTTATTCTTTTTATGACTTGTTTAAGAAATATTTTCCTATCCTGAGGTCAAAAAGATAGTCACCTATATTTTCCTATAAATTTTTTTTAAAGTTTTGCTTCAACACATTTAGGTTTATAATATACCTGGAATTTATTTTTGTCCAGGGTATAAAGCAAGCATCCAATTTTATTTTATTTTTCTATATGGATACCTGGTTGTTATAGCACTTTGTTGAATAGGCCAAGTTTGTCCCTCTAATATGTCATGTCATCCCTTACTTATCAAGTTTTCATATATGAGTGGGTTTGCTTCTGGATTCTCTATTCTGTTCCCTTGATCTGTCTGTTTATTCCTATACCAGTACACTCTGTCTTATAATTTTTAAGTAAGTTTTAATATCCAATCAGGCATACCCTACCATCTCATTCTTCAAAAAGATTTTAGTCTCTATTTGACCTTTGTTCTTTCATATAAACTTAGATTCTGATTATCCATTTCCATGAAAAGCCTTGCTGGGATTTGATTGGGGTAGTTCTCACTTTGCAGATAAATTTAGAGACCGTTATACACTCAATAGTGTTCCTCCCAAGTTTATATATTAAAGTACTTATACCTGGTACCTCAAAACGTGAGTGAATTTGGAGATAGGATCTTTAAAGAGGTGATTAAGTTAAGTGAGGTCATAGGGATAAGCCCTAATCCAATATGACTGGTGACCTTCTAAGAAGAGATTATGACACAGACGTGCCTGACTATGTGGAGACACAGGGAGAAGACGGCCATCTACAAGCCTAGGAGAGAGGCCTCAGAAGAAACCCCTGCCAATACCTTGATCACAGACTTCGAGGCTTCAGAACTGTGAAAAAATTAATTTTCTGTCATTTAAACCACCCAGCCTATGGTATAGTAGTCCTAATAAACTAATACAGAGAATATTGATATAGTCACAGCACTTGAGTTTTCCTGTCTACAAACATAGGCTATCTGTCCACTTATAGATCTTCTGTCAACGAAGTTTTATAATTGTTTCTGTGGGGATTTCATATATCTTTTGTTAAATGTACTCTAATTTTGTTTTTATTCTTATTAATTCCAATGTTTTCTGTAGATTTTCACAAGCTTCTATGTAAATAATTATATAATCTAAATAATGACAGTTTAATTTCCTTCTTTTCTATCCTCATAATTCTGACATAATTAAATAGAAGCACTGAAAGCTGGTAGCCCTGTTTTGACCTGTTTTGACCTTGATCTTCAAGGGCATGCTTCTGCAGTTTCAAGGATACAGGATATATATATATATAACTTTTATTTTTCCCTTGAAGGGGTGTTGCCACCTGGCATCCTGCAGCACATGCTCAGTAAATCCGTCTCCAGCCCCCTCTTTCTCTGGCCCCTTCTTGCTCCTCTCCTTCCATTACAATCTATCTGTCTTGAAAATAAAGTGAGTTAATGTGACGCTTCACACTCAGATGCTGATGTCTGATCATTGATCAGATGGCACATTCACATTTTGGGCTAAAAGTCGAGGCAGAAGGACTGAATGTGGCCACTGGGGGCTTGAGTGTTGACATCTTCTCAGATCCCAACAGTAACGGAAAACATCACAGTCCCCGTTTTCAACCCCCTTTTAAAAATACCACTTCTCTGATGCTTGCTATCTGGGTTACCCAGGTCGGACTAGCTCAGATGGAACCAGAAATTCCAAAGGATGGGGACTTGATGTGTCCCCTTATTTTAGTCAAACTACCCAGGTTCACACCCCACTTGCACCACTTAGTCATATGACCTTGGGCAAGGTGCTGCTCTCTCCTGCCTCAGTTTCCTGACTTGTCAAATGGGGTCACAATGGCACCTCCCCACGAGTGGGATGAAATGAATCATTCATGTAACACATAGTACACACGGTGTGTTTACTATGTGGCCACCTTTGCACTGCCCTTCAGTTACTTAGTGGGTTTTCACATTTCTTTTCTTTTTCCTTGAAATCTCACAGTATGGTATTTAAATGTTACTCTATCCCCTGTATGTTCCGCCCTGCGGCCTGGCACAAGAACACCGCTCTAGTTCATTGTAAAAGTTCACGCAACCCTGCCTGTCAACAACCACGTTACTACTCTCCGTGCCTGTTTTTCAGTATTTAGGGTTGGTTGCCACGGGCTTCCAGGCCGGCTTTCGACAATGAATGAAATGCTGAGCAAGAAGCAAGCAATCCTAAAAGGACCACGCTGAACTAACCGTAGAGACGCTGGTACGCTGGAGGACCCTGACCTCTTAGAAAGTCTAACGTTATGCTGGGGGCTCAGTAGGCCTGCTGAGCTTAATGACATTCATGCCCAAGTTGCAGGGAGTGGGGTGGCCTCGTTTTCTTCAGTAATACCCATCAAGCAATGAGATTGCCAGACTGTAATCTCTGGGAAGGCAGAGAGCTGCCGCTCCTGTTCAACATGAATTATAATTCCAGCACCTAGCACCATGCCTGATACGTACTAGGCACTAAGCAAACAGACACGATTCATTGTAGTTCTCCCCACGTCCAACCCAAATAAGGCCTAATGCAGGCTCTATACACACACTAGCCAGTTTATAAATACTGGTGGGCACCCGGAGTGGGGACTGTGCTGTGAAGTCGGGGCTAGCCTCGGTGAGCCGAGTCACCGACAGGCCCACCTGCCTTGCAATGCTCTTCTGTTATGTTTGTGTGAGTTCACGTGTCTTCAGTAAATTGCTGCAGAGATACTGAAATCACTGAACAAACATGGCTCTGTCCACACGAGGATGCTTTGCCCACAGTCATGAAGCATTGGGTGTCATTGTCATTGTCAGCAGCAGCGAATGTGTTGCAGAGCTCAGCCAGGCAAGGCTCTCTGCAGGAGAGAAGGTACCAAGACGCACAGGAGGCCGGCCTTGCCCACCAGGGAGCTCAGTGAGACTTTGATGAGGAAACAGAAGCCCTAACAGAAGGCGATAGGAAGGGACAGAAGAGCAAAGGCCAACTCTCAGGTTTGCCTCTACCTTTTAGAAAATCACGTGCTTCTGGGACCATCTCAGCTGCCTTCAGCACCAAGGTAGGAAATTTTCAGGGGATCACCCAGCTACATATGAGCCTTCACAGTCAGAGGAGCAATAAAAACACTTCTGCCTCTTTCTCATTCCAAACCTCAGGTGGATGCCTCTCTTTGGTGGAATCCAACTGGGAACGCTGCCAGCAAAGGATCCTGGGAAGTGTAGTTCTCAGGTGTCCAACCCTGAGAGAAAGGTGGAGTATGGAAGGGATGGGATGATGTTTTGGTGTCAACAGACAATTCATCGGGAAAGGCTTCTAAGTGTAAATTTAGAAAAACAACACTGGAAGGCAGTTAACCTTTGCTAAGGACCTGAGAGGCAATCTAATCTGTGTTTAAGACAAGCACTGTCATGAGAGTTGGAGCCTCAGAAAAGGGTTTGGATAGAGTCAGAACCTAAGGCAAGCCTCTGTCGAACAGGTAATGAAAAAGAGGCAGAGGACATGGAGGTGAGAACACCTACATTTATTCACTCGCTCCCTTGTGCGTTCAGTCATCCTTTCATGTATTGCTAAGCACTGAGCTAGGAACTGGGGCCCTAGACAGCGAGCAGCCACGGGTCGTGTTTAGGAAAGGAAATTATACGAAGAGATTTTTAGTGCAGGGAGATCATTTTGAAAACGCATGTGTGACAGACAACACTGAAAGAACATGCACCTCAGGGCAAACAGAGCTTGTCCCTGGATGGTGAGACTGTGAGTCATGTTATTTTCTTTTCTAAAGCTTTCAGTAATTTCCAAATGCCCTACTGCGGGCCAAGGGTCCAAAATTTTGATCCATACAGTCAAGATTTGGAGATAGGAAATAGAGAGTTGCCTAGCAAGAATATATACACAATGAATGTACATTATTTTTTATCAGGAAAAAAAACATTTTAAGAAAGAAGATAGAAAGATCAAACGGGTAACAGTGTGGAGGAAATTCATCACACATTTTTCATTTGATGTTTTTCTGACTAAAATACCCTTCCTTTCCTTTCACCTTCTTCCCCTTTACCTCCTAGTCATTCTTCAGTGTGCAGCTGAAATTTTCCTTCACTGGAAAAGACCTGCCTGACCCATAAGCCTCTGTGAGGTCTCCATGTTTGACACACTCAGCCCCTGGGGTTCTCTAACCACTTGTCATACTTAGAAGCCTGGGTTGGATGTCTGTCCTTCTCACCAGGAGGGAAGCCCCACAGGGCAGGCATCATATCTGCCTTGTTCGCAGCTGCTTCCCAAGCTCATTGGCCACTTCACAAATATTGTGGGAATGAACTGACAATGGCTTTAAAGGGTGCAAGACTGGACACAGGCAGATTAGTAAGGAGGCAACTATGACAGTCTGGACGAGAGAGAGAGAGCCGAGAGAAGGGCAGAGTGATCCATGAAGGGGAGAAAACAGCCCGTGGAGATGCTGTGGTATCGAATCTGCAGAACGTAGTGACTTCTTGGGTTTATTCAGCAAGGAGTAGAGGTTTGGGGAATGTTTTAGGGGTAGAACTGACAGGACTTACTGATGGAGTGAATGTGGGAGTCACGGAAAGAGAACGCTCAAGGAGGCCTCAAGAGTTTTTGTCCTGAGCAGTTAGACATATAATGATAAAACGGCATGAGATGGAGAAGGCGTTTGTAGGGGGAGAGATCAAGAGTTCCAATTTTGGAGGAGAAGTAAGGATGGGTAAGAAACGTAGGGTGGATCCCAGGTTTTGGCATGGGGGTCCTTCTCTTAGGAGGGGAATATAGAAGGTGAACCAAACTCGGGGAGAAATATGAATTCAGTTTTGGACATGTTGAGTTTGAGGTGCCCCCTGAGAGATCCAAGACATCCAATGAGATCATAGGGGTCTAGAGTTTATGAGAGATTTCTGAGCAGAGACAGAGATGCAAACTTCATCTTGGTGGCTGAAGCCATCAGGTGAAGCAACATGTATAAAATGAAAAGGGCAGAAAACATCCAAACCCTCAGGAAACATATTTATGGAGGAAGAAACGCCCTTAGAGGGAACTGTCAGAGTGAGAATATCAGATTATATGAGACAGAGGAGTGTCACTTTAATCAAAGCAAGAGTTCAAAGAAGGGAGTCGTGCAGTGGAATGAAAAGCAGGAGCCAGATTTTGGCGGTCGTTGGATGCAAAGGTAAAGCAGCTGACTGTTTTTCCAGCACCTTCATGATCAGTGGTGATGACACATGTGTATGTGTTGTCTGGACCTGGCTGAGCCTCCCAGCGCTGCAGGGGAATTGAGAAACACTGTGGGCCAAGAGTCCAGAGTTTTGATCCACACAGTCAAGATTTGGAGACAGGAAGTAGAGCGTGGCCTGTTAAGAATATATTTCTCATAAAAACATATGTCCTCTAACCCAAGTCACCACGGACTTGAATGAACTGGATTTCAAACCCAGAGTTTCAAAGGCCATCATTATTTTTGCTTGGTTCTTACAGGCATCCCCTCAGCAATGACAAAGGACAAAACACATCCCCCAGGAATCCTTTTGGTCTAACCAACTCCAAAACCAACCGCAGCTCATCTGATAGCTTCTATGATGAGCCTCTGTTACACAGCCTTGGTGCCACACGAACCCTGTGTTCCTGTATGTTCCAGAAGGAAAAATCAGAAAAGTGCAGGAAAATGTCTGTCCTCCTTTGCATCACAATGTTCCAGGAGAAAAATGACCTGGGGCAGGGGAACCCAGGCATGATAACTCTTATATAAACCCTGACAGCCTCACCTTTGGCCATACCACTGTGGTTTGGGGAGAGGCTTAAAGCTAAGCTTCAGAAACAATTACAAGTGCAGGATCTGGCTAAACATAACCATAGAGGAAGACGGACATGAGGTGGGTCTTTGTAGAAGGCGTGGGGTGGCTGCTGAGTATATGTGAACCTGGTGTATAGGAAGGCACCTCAGCAGACACCTTGGTGGGTGGCATGTAGCAGGGAGCGTGCGTGCCACAGGAGGACGTGCCCATCTGTGTGGGCTACAAAGAGGAACGGCCATTCAGGCTGAGGGCAAGAGCAGTAAAGATGGCTGTCCTGGCAGTGTGCCTCCAAACATCTGCATGAGACTGCTCGACAGAAACACCTTGCAGACACACTCGGTGAGGCTGCTTTCAGAAAGCCCTAAGGTTCCAGCCACTGACAAAGCCAGTAGCTGCAGAGACTTGGCTGGGAGATGAGCTGGACCGGTCTGCTGCCCTCGGAGCAACGGGCTGGCCCTGATGTAACCGGAATAGTATCATCAACAACGACGAGGTGGTACCCATCCTCTCTGACGGTCCCTGGTGTGAAAACCAACACAAAGCGGAGCTCAACCTATCACTACAGAGGGTGAAGGACAACAAACAAAGCACAAGGGGGAAAGAGAAGCCTGTAAAAGGCCCCGGTGGTGGCTGTCGACACCCGGCTCACTCACACGGATTCTGCAGTGAGAGACCCACGTGTGTGGGCCTGCTCTCTCCTTCATCACATCAGCTTTTCCTACTGAGTCACGCTTTCCCTTCATTACCGCAAATGCTCCCCGTCTTCCAGAAGCAGACCCCTGTGGTAACTAAAAGGAAGAGGCTGAGGTTTTTCACAGAATCCCAGATCAAATCAGAGTGGGAGATCCTCGGCCTGACGTCAAACCTCAAGGACAGACTTAAAATGAACAAGAGGACAAGTCTAATCGCTACTTTGCTGATTACCACAATCTGTAAGGTATCACTAAATGTAACCGAACTCCATTCATTCAAACACTTAATGAATGCAATCGTCATCATTGTTGCCCTGGTGGGGTTTCCATTCCTACAGGAAAAGACAGACCAGCATTGCCTGTAGAAAAGGGACTCAACACTAACAAAGCGTCGCCCTGGGGGTCTATGAAAGAAGTGAATGAATTAACGGTAGTTTACACACCTCATGTATCTTTCAGGGAATGTACACTAGCTTCTCAGTGCTTCACAGGATACTAATGACCCCACAGCTTGCCTTCTATGCAGATGTAGTGACTTAGGTAGTTACCACTGTACTTTTTTTCTCTCTTCTCTTCCCTGAGCAGAGAAGTCGAGGGTGCTTATTCATTATGCATTACATCCAAGGAAGGAAAAACCCAAACCCCAAATGGAACACTGAAAGCAGACGTCCAGCAAGTCAAACTCAATCCAGAAACTTACTCGATGCAAAGGCATCTAGTGAGGGCTGAATGCCTACTACGAGCTGTGCATCCTGAGAAATCCAGGAGTCCTGACATGACTCCTTCTCTCAGTCAGACAAGACAGGAAACAACTAGCGAATAACACAAGAGTACATGAGCTATTTATACAGCAAAGAACAGAGAATGAAAAAAACATCTGGAAGCATAATTTTCATTTCATTTTCTAACACAAATCAGGACAAAATTCAAGTTCACCTAATTTGATGGACAACCGAGAAACTCAGCGGAAGTAAAGGTGTATCCAGGAACATTTTTCTGATTCTAACATAACTTAGCCTGGAGGAGGGGGATGGGATAGAACTTAAGGATCTTTGGGTTTCTGGGAGAAAGCCGTGGAGGGGGGTCTTGGACAGATGTGGAATGTAAAGTGACTGCCCCAGCATTGACCACGGACATAAGGACACCACTTACAGTTGCTCTGGGGCTGCTGGGTGATAACCTACAGGGTCACCTGACCACGTATCTTCTCCAGAAAAGGGGGACCTGTGCCTTGTGCTGGCATCATCAGGACTCACCCTGTGGCTTTGCAGAGGTTTTCTACCCTCGAGTCCCACTAACTTACGGCTCTGATATTCCCATGCCCACAGCTCCCCAAAGCAATGCATTTCAGCTAAATTGCTAACATTCTGCCTTTTCATTTCAGGTGTGGAATTCAGAAAAACTAGGAAGAGGAGAAAGAAAAAGGGGGAAATGATGTGAAAGAAAGGAAAAGCTGAGTTCCTATTAATTCCCCCAAATGAAAATCTATTGAGGACACCAAGAAATAGCTATGACCTCATTCCTGAAACCACACGACACATTTTGTGTGGTTTTGGAGGGAGCTCCAGGCAGCTGGAGGAGAGGGCACTGAGTCAGTCCAAACCTCAGAGTAAGTACAGATTTCCCTCTGGTAAGAGGAGAGGGAGGTACCCACACAGCCGCAGAGGAGACAGAGCACCAGAATCCGTTTCACAATCACAAGCGCCCAGGCCTTGGGCACAGAGGCCGTGGGGCAAAGAGAGTGCTGTGTTTCTCCTGGAACCGCACTGAGGCAGGACGCCTGGGATCCCAGAAGGCCAGGGAACCCTGGGGGTCCTTGTCTCTCAAGGTAGCAGGCGAGGCTGTCCTGGACATTCAGGGGATAGCAGTGACGGCATGTGCTTGGGTTTCAGCCAGATGAATAAGCACTGTCGTCATCATCTGGGATTTGTTGGCTCTGTGCCGGGAAAACATGCTTGATCCTAGGTGTACAGAGGCCAAGCCTTGGCTCTGGCCTCACTTTCCTACCAAGGGGGAAAGACTCAGGCTTTCCCACTGTGTTTCAGAGAGGCCCACGAAAGCCCTTCACTCGCCCATCGTCCTGTGGAGGCAACTTAGGGTCCTCTAGTTACCCCCATTAGCATATGTGCCCGGTCTTTGCCAGTCTAGGGGAGGGAGAGGCAGAAGCGTACTCTTTTCTAAAATACTAGGCCAGCAGGTTGGACTTGAAGGAAAACTCCATAAGCAATGAAGAGAGAATTCTGTGCCAGTCCAGTCCTTTCCCATTCAGACTGGTGTGGTCAAAGGTGCGAGTTTGAACCATTTATGAATACCTACTACATACCAGACACTCAGCTCGGAACTTGGGTATTAAGTTGAAAACAATACTTTGCCTTAGAAACTTTCAAATAAGTTGGGGAAATTAATAAAAATACTATAGATAGATAGATACAGATATATATATATATCCAAAAAATTATATAGGAAAAAGCTATTAATTGTAATACTCAATATATACCAATAACAAAAGATGAATACAAGTCCCGTTTGACTTCTGCAATTACAAGAGGTGCTCAGAGTGGCTACCATCAGCGTCCAGACACTTCTGATTACGGCAAACATTGTTTGGTAAACTTCTGTGGTGAGCGTGTAAGGACAGCTTGGGGAACGTGTCAACCAAGAACAATATTGGAAGTATTGTATGTGAATATACCAGTCCCACCCTGCCTGACTTTGACCTCCTCCTATGAGAAATTCTAATATATGCTCGCCTTCGTATTTCTCTTTAGAAAGTCAGGATGGCCGAGTCTTGAGCACACAAATTATGAGTCACTTCTAACGGAGTCAAATAGAGAGGTGAGAATAGAAAAAGGCGGTGGAGCAGGTGGCGTAAGAAGCAGAGGTGCTGGCAACGCAGTCCTGGTTACGTTGAAGGAGATGAGTGTAGTGGGTTGAATAGTGCCCCCCACCCAAATTCCTGTTCACCCACAACCTCAGAATATGATCTTATTTGAAAATAGGGTCTTTGTAGGTGTAATTAACATAAGGGTTGTGATGAGATCATCCTCGATTAGAAGGGCCTGAATTCGAAGGAGAGTGTTCTTAAAGGAGGTAGAAAAGAACAGACACTCACGTGGGAGAAGGCCATGACGATGGGATCAGAGACTGGAAAGGTGATGCCACAGCCAAGGAATGCCAGGAGCCACCACTAGCTGGAAAAGGCAAGGAAGGGTCCTCCCAAGAGCCTTTGGAGGGAGCGTGGCCCTGCTGACACCTTGACTTTGGATTTCTGGCCTCCAGAGCTACAGGAGAATAAATTTCTGTGTTTTAAGTCACCCAGTTTGTGGCAATTTGTTAGGCAGCCATGGGAAGTGAGGACAGTGAGGAAAAGGAAACCAGGTCCTTAGAACTGGGAATTAGCCTGAAAGGAAGGAGGCAGGTTGAACAAAGATTCAAAGAGGAGTTGATAGTACATGCTTTTGCACACAGAGACTAAGGCCCTGGCTGGGAGGATAACCCTGGGACCTGGGTAGAAGGGTTGAGAATTATCTGCTGAGCTATGCCCCACTGGTTAAATAAGATTATGCCAAACAATGTCTTCTATCACCGGCACCAACTTACTGGACATCTCTGAGTCATAGCAGAATTTAAGAAAAGCAATGCAGCAGTGAGCCACGGAGAAAGCGTGGCTGGACATCAGGCCCAGTGCCCCTGGGCAGTCCAGCTTGTGCCCTGTATCCAGAGGCCTGCAGGTGGAACTAGGCCAGTGGGAAAGTAACCCTTCAGAGTCCTCAGGTCAGGAAGATACTGAAAGCGTGGATGGAAAATGAGACTCAGAAAAGAAAAGCCTCTTTGTATGCATATTATGTGCCACAAATCAAAACAAATATGCAAGCATGTCCTTGAAACTGCTGGAAAGAAAATGTACCACACTTTTGTGAGTCAGGAATGGAAACTCGAAATTGAATAACATATCCATTGCTACTAATTTAAAATGTGCAAAATGACAATTGGGTTGCCTTTATTTGGATATCGGTCTTTATGATTCATGTAAAGACAAAAATGTTTTTATACGAGGTTGGACAATTAAGTTCGCGAACTCATCCTAGAAAAAGTGCTCCATACCTCACTGTTGAATATCACTACTGTCACCTTCTAAGTACTCCCCTTGGGAAGCTATGCACCAATGCCAGTGCCTAGTCCACCCTTCAAAGCAATTTTGGAACTCTTTTTCTGGAATGGCCATCAGAGCTGTCATCATATTACCCTTGATGTCCTGAATGTGATCAAAATGTTTTCCTTTCAATATCTCCTTTATCTTTGGGTAAAGAAAGAAGTCATTGGGAGCCAGATCAGGTGAGTAGGGAGGGTGTTCCAATACAGTTATATGTTTACTGGCTAAAAACTCCCTCACAGACAGTGCCGTGTGAGCTGGTGCATTGCCGTGATGCAAGAGCCATGAATTGTTGGCGAAAAGTTCAGGTCGTCTAACTTATTCACGCTGCCTTTTCAGTCCTTCCAAACAGTAAACTTGGTTAACTGTTTGTCCAGTTGGTACAAATTCATAATGAACAATCCCTCTGATATCTAAAAAAGGCTCCCAACATTGTTGTAACAAGTTGGTGAACTTAATTGTGAGAGGCCCCCTCCCTCCTCCCATCAGAACCTTATTTTCCTACAAGATTTCACATTCTGCAAAAGCAAACACTCCTGTCTCCCCACCCAAGCCCTGCTGTGGTTCGGCCTGGTGGAAAAGTGTTTCCAGGCCCCTCAACTGGGGCGGGTCATTTTGACATGGGACCTATTCTGCGAACTGACCCCAGTCATCCCAGTCATTTGCAACGTCTCCTCCACCCACCCTTCTTGTCGCCTGCTTTACACCCCCTCAGATGGCAGAAACTACTCTGTGCCTGGTGTTCAATTAGGCATTTGATGAACCAACCGAACTGAATGGAAAGGTTGCCTGAAACAGAGTCTTCACAAGGCAGAAGGACTGAGGAGAACCTTGGAAGTTGGGCAATCCAGTGTGTCTGGAGGGGTTGGGGGGGATGGGAAATGGCGCTGCAGAGGTCGACTGCACTAAGGGACAAAGTGAGTAATTGTGTTTTAGAAAATTCAGTCTGGCAGCAGAAAAGGATGGATGTTTTCTCGGGGGAGGTAATGGGTTAAGTTAAAAAAAAAAGGGGGGGAGCAAAAGGGCAAAAGAGCAATTAGGAATCCGGTTAACACTAGTTCCGGCAAGAGGTGAGGAGGGTCTGACCTCCAGGGGCAGGAGTAGGAACACAGAAAGTTCAAAGACAACTCAAAGTAGAATCAACACCATCTGGAGGATCTGTTGGATGGGATGCTTTAGTCTTCGTCTGAGTTCCCCCACAACTCCCTTACCACCCGCAAAAGTAGAATCCAAGACACAGATTTACGTGCAGGTAGGAGATTTGGGCAACGACACCAGGGAGGAGGGGTATCAGGGCAGTAGAACAAGAAGGGACAAAGCGAAATGAGGAGGCCCTACTGTGGTGGTGACTCCGTATCCCCGAGACCTTCGTGGAACCATAGGCTCCCATCACCCACTGGTTTGTGGTGTCCCCACGGGCACCTACTGCCGTGCACTAGGCAGCCACACATGTGAGTGCCGGCAGGCCTCTGGGTCCGCAGGTGTCCGTGTCACCTCAGAGAACCTCCCAGGAAGAAGGGAGATGTGCCTGAGATAAGCCCAAGGAACTGTCTCACTGCACCTGAACTCAGCTCTTGTAGTTTATTTTTAACAGCAACTTTTTCCTAATTTTTGAACAAGGGGCCCTACGTTTTCATTTTGCACTGAACCCTACAAATCGTGTAGTCTGTCCCGTCTGTCCCTGCTACAAAGGAGGCAAACTCAGTCGCAAACACACGTCCGACCTGATGACAGGCAATGTGTCTACATGTCATCTTATTTGGAGGACAAGTGTGTGTGTGTTTCCAGTTTGCATCCGGCCTGTGTGGGAACAGGGCAAGGATGGCCCGGCAGGCTTTGGAGCTCAGATGTGCTGTATTACTGCCACTTTGTGTTCAATTCGTGCACAGCAATGGCTCCAGGAGGAGACGCCCAGGAAGGGGCGGCTGGGACACTTCCAGAATTAAGTGCTAAGGCCACCACCCACACTCCATGGCCAAGCTGGTACTCCAAGAGGGTTACTACCCGGCTGGTGGTGTTTAATGAAGTCAGACGACCCATACACAGCAGTTCAGAGCCAGGGTTGAAATGCATGTGTGTGCGTACATGTGTGTGTCTGTCTCAGTGCCTTTTTCCTTCCACGGTTTTTTCCTACACTCCTACCTTCCTCCTGTTTGTAGTGCCTCTCATAGCAGACCTCACACAAGCCCCAGAAGTCTGGCACTTTTGAGTGAAACCATATCCAGCCCTCCATATATGGGAGGCCTGGCCCTGGAGGCCCCTCCTGGGGAACCCATGTGTCGTCAGGCTGTGCCAGAGCCAAGTGGGGACAGCGGTCAGGTCCCAGGAAGCTGCTGAGTCAGCCTGGGCCTGACTCTAGTGATCACACACCAAGTAAATATTCTACTGTGTGACTCCAAGGGCTGCTGCCAGGGGAGCCCTGTAATTTACAAGACCATAAAAAGGAATGATTAATTAATCATCTTAAAATAAAACAACAGAAGTTTAGGAAAGGATCGATGTATCTGAAGTATAGACTAGGTGCCAAAGAAACAACGACTTATCCACTTATTTGATGGTAGACACACAGGAGTCCGAGAAATGAAGCCCCAAGTGGGAGTGAATGACCTAGTACTAGATATGAAGGACACAAGCAACCTGAGTTCTCAGTTTCTTCTGCTCTGTCTAGGGTTCTGACTACGCCTGTTCCCAAGGACAGGGACCACAGCGGGACTCCTTTCTTCATGCCCCTTGAGAAACACATTTTACAGATATTTTGGGTAAAATAACAGAGGCATAAAAACAAGAACAGGTTAATATTTTTAAATCAACTTCAACATGTTTGTGAATCTAAAACTAAAACGTGTAAATTATAGGGAAATTGGAAAAATTTAAAGAACATAAAAATAACAAGTAATCTGCTCACTCACCTATTACTCTAAGCATTTATTTCATTTTAATCTTTCATCTATCTGTCTAACCCATACCTATGCTTGTATCTATAAATATATATACCGTGTTTCCCCGAAAATAAGACCTAGACAGATCATCAGCTCTAATGCATCTTTTGGAGCAAAAATTAATATAAGACCCAGTCTTATTTTAATATAAGACCCGGTATATAACATAATATAATAATAGAATAGAATAGAATGTAATATAATACCAGGTCTTATATTAATTTTTGCTCCAAAAGATGCATTAGAGCTGATGGTTCAGCTCGGTCTTATTTTTGGGGAAACAAGATATTTAAAATTTTGGAACCCCTCCCAGATTTTTAAAACAAAAATAACAACACGTTATTGCTGAATTCATTTAACTCTCCCTTTATTGTTAGACTTTTATTTATTTGTTCTTATTTTAAATTACCCAATGGTAGTGTCCTTGTATATACATTTTAGAGTTTCTCGGTATTTCCTTGGACTAGATTCCTAAAAGTGGCATGACTGGGCCAAAAGATAAAACATTTTGAAAAGACTCTTGGCAAGTGCTTTGTAGACAAATTATGCCAATTTATATTTCTCCCACTAGAATATGAAATTACCCAGTTCTCCAAACCCATAAGAAACTGAATTTTTAAAAAACCTTCGTTTCTTTGCTAGATTAAATTGTGTCATTGTTTTAATTTGCATTCTATTGGAAAATAGTGAGGTTGAATACTTGAAATGTTTTTAGACACTCTGAGAATTGTTTACTGGGATTTGAGTTTAAAAACATATTCATCATTATCAAGGCTTATTAACATTTAACTCTAATTTATCTAAAATTTATTTTGATAAATGGCAAGAGGTAAAAATATAATTAAAATATTTTCCGGGCAGCTGGTTAGCTCAGTTGGTTAGAGCCCGATCAATGCTCTTAACAACAAAGTTGCCGGTTTGATCCCCACATGGGCCCCTGTGAGCTGCACCCTCCACAACTAGATTGAAGCAACTACTTGACTTGGACTTGATGAGTCCTGGAAAAACACACTTAAATAAATAAAAGTTAAAATAAACTACATTTTCCCCAAATCTTTAAATAGTTATTCTAATACCACTTGTTCAATGATTTTTTAATCCTTCCTTTAATATACAACCAAATTGTAATTACACTGGGGTTTTCTTTCTGGCTTTTCTATTCTAGTTAATTTACCTGCTTGTTGATTTTGGCACCAGTACCAAACTAGTTCAGTCATGCTTTATAACATATGGCATTTTAATATCTGGTAAGGCAAGACTGTTAGTTTTTTGTTTTGTTTTTCCTCAAAAATTTCATAGCTTTCTACCTTCCTCAAATCTTACTTATTTATATATTTATATTTTTAGATTGCCAGGGCCTGGGGGTGCAGGGAAATGGGAAGTTATTGTTTAGTAGTTACATAGTTTCAGTTTGGGAAGATAAAAAGTTCTGGAGATGGGTGGTGCTGATGGTTATACCATAATGCGAATGTACTTAATGCCACTGAACTGTACACTTAAAAATGATTAAGATGGTAAATTTTGTTATATGTATTTTACAACTATTTTTTGGAAAGTTACTAATGAAAAAGACCACTGTGCACAAAGCTGTGCATTTCACCCATTTCGTGAGATAATTACAGAAGATGACCCCTAACATGGGAAGGGAGAGAAAGGCATTGCATGGGCTAGAATTAGATGTCTGCCTGACACTGGTCCAGGAATCTTCTGATTTTATCACGGCAGGGACTTACACTGTCCTTTCTTGCCAGCTGCCTGGGTCAGTCCCTCCCCAGTCCATGTCCAATAAAATTGAACCCCTAAAGAAAAAAGTCTGCATTGGGCTTCTCTTCCCAGAAGGCTCAACAATGGAAATAGCTCATGAGCGTATCACTTCATCCATCAACACATCTAAGATACAGGTCTTTGCTAAGCTAATGTATACTCCTGGATAGCCGTCTACCAGGAGGTAGGTGGTGGCACTTGCCTTACATTCATACAAGGGAAATGGGCCCCTCACAGGGTTCATTCCAGACCAAGAACATCTCTATGAAGATGACCTAAGAGTTGCCTATACTACAGGCTGAAATCTGCAGCTTTTAAATGGCAATGCTCCCCCTCCAATACAGTATACATTTAAAACAATACACATCTACCCTAGACATATATGGGGACTACCTTTACCATCGCCATCATCAACATAATCATGATCACCATTACAGTGGAAAGGAGAGATTGGCAAAATTTCCAGAAGGGACAACAGAGGAGTTGGCCATAATTCCAGGTTTCTGGCAAGTAGCACCCAAAACTGAAAGGAGATTATATGAAGGGGCGCAGGTTGCGCCAGACCAAGAACGATTTAGAGGAAGAGAAATTGGTGGCGACGAACTAGAAGGTGGGGGGCGGGGGCGGAAGGAAAGGAGGTGGGTAGGCTCGGAGGTAACTTAAAAGTGTGTGCAAACCGAAGTAAAGGGAGCAATAAGTGAGAAGATTCTGACTGCCCCATCAGTATCCACGATGCGCCCCCAGGTTTGCAATTTGCCCAAATTCCGTTTAAATACTGCGAGAACGCAAATCCTCCTTCCTGGAGTCTCAAGACCCGCCAGCCGCCATGCCCCGCCCCCTGCGGCCCAGACTCCGCCCCTACGAGTCTGTGTGCTCGGCAGTGTCAATAAAGTTGCCGTGGTTTGACGACTGCGGAGGACAACATGGCGGCCTCCATGCTGTGCTCGCTGCTGCGGACAGTCCGGCAGGTCAGGCCAGCGCCCTAATCCCACGCCTCTCCCTCCCCGGCTGAATCCCCAAATCCGCGGGTCCCTCACTGCTCTGCCGTCTGTGTCGCCCAGTGCGGACACGTCCCAGGGGTTCCCTCCGCTCACTTTCCTCTTGCGGCTTGATTCAGGGGAGGGCGGCCCGAGCTGCCCATGTACATCGACTGCCCATGTATGTAGTCTGTTATTCGTAAACGTTTAACAGACTAGCATTAAAAGCTGCAAATTGACTCCGATTTATAAGGAAGTACTAAGTGGAGAAGAGAAAGGGTCCAAGGATTGAGGCCCCAGGGACTCCAACGTTGAGAGAGAAGAGTGGGGCAAAGCAGACTGAAAAGAGCTCAGCGAGGCAGGAGGAAAGCCAAGGGAGTGTGGTGGCCTGGAAGCAGGCGGCGACAGAGTTTCAAGGAGCAGGGAGGGGCAGACTCTGTCCTCAGAGGTGACAGGTCAGTTAAAATGAGGGCTGAGAACTGGCTGTTGGGTTTAGCATGGTGGGAGCTGTTAGGACCTTGATCATCACGCACTTTCATTGGCTCTCAAAAGAGAATGGGAGGAAAGAAATTGGAGGCGAGTACAGACAAAACATTGATATTTTGCTGCAAAGGGAGGCAGAAAAATGGGTCAGTAGCGGGGGGGGGGGTAGTGGGTGGTGTGGGTGTGTTTTAACATGACCAAAGGAACTGCATGATTTTGTGGTAAAGGGAAAGAGTCTGTAGAGTGGGAAAAATTGAGGATGGATGTGCAAGTGGAAACAATCTCTGGAGCTCCTCCTAGTGTCGGCAAGAGGTGATTTCACGTGCGATCCTTTGGTCTTAGGAACACAGACACTTCATCTGTAGTAGTCTTGTCCAACAGAAATGTAATGCCAACCACATATGTAATTTAAAAGTTTCTGGTAGCGCATCAAAGTTTTAAAAATATGAAAGTAATTTTAATAAAATATTTAACTAAGTGTATTCAAAATATTATTTTAACACATCATCTATAAAAAGGAGTTAGGAGATATTTACATTCTGTTTTTCATGCTAGATAGTCAAAGTCCAGTTTGTATTTTACACTTAGGGAACGTCTCAGTTCGGATATTAAATTTTCCAACCATTAAAATGGAAACAGTAGTCCTACCAAAACAATAAAGTTGTTTAATGTTTACATTGCTTGTTTAGATTTTTAAGAATAAATACCATTAGGAATTACGTTTTCCAGTTGCCCTAGTTAATTTCAAGTGCTCACTAGCCACGTGTGCTCAGCAGCTGCTCTAGTGGACAGAGCGTATCTTTAATCACAGGAGGGGATGCAGAGCACGTGACTCCAGGTGCTGGGAAGCGGGTGTTGATGCAGTAGTGGGAGTTTATGGAAATTTCCTTCTCACTGCTTCTAATTTCATAATTAAAGAACAAGTGAAGTCATCAGCTGAGTGTGAGGATATGGGAGCAGGGGTTTAAGGAAAAAGAGGAGATAGTGTGAAATAGTCAGGAGTACACAGAAAGAATAGTGGCAAGAAATGGAGCAAGTATGGTGAAGTGAGAGCTGCCAGGGAGTTGAGGGTGTACGAAAGGCAACATTGTATTTACGGACCACGGAATTCAGGCTGGGTAAAGGGGAGACAGGAAATCAAAAGCTGAGAGACAGTGAAAAGCTGGCAGGATCAATGGATTAAAAGTCCCAAAGGGGTTGCTAATTGGGGTGTTAGAAGGTGTGAGCTAGAAACAAGTGATAGAGAACGAGATACACAAAACTGAGATAATAGAAATTATTAATTTTTACCACTTACTGGTAATAAAAAGACCTAGTGCATAGAAGCGAATAGATGAAAAAGAGTGGAAGATGAAAATCACTGGGGAGAGGAGTTCAAGGACTGGAAAGATCAGCGTCTAACTGCATGTATATTAAGATCACTAGGTATTAAGACGGGAAGAATATTGGACAGTGACAGTGAGCCACGATCTAAATTCACTGAAAAATGGAGTGGCAGGGGCTGTCAGGGATGGGTGGTGGGAGGTATAACCCAGCATGAATCAAAACTTACTTTCAGGACGGAAGGAGGGTCTGCAAGCTGCAGTGAAGAACAAGGAATATCTCTACCCCACCTCTGCTCCGTTGTGGGAGAAAAAAGAGATAAAGGAGAAACTGTCAGGAGGGATTCAAAATTCAACGAGAGCAAAAATCTGAAGATTATCAAAAGAAGAAATTGAGGATTTAGGAGATTTTGATGGTAGTAGACCATGAGCTAAAAAGGGCCCAATGGAAGAGTTTTAGGAGGTGAAGAGGAATGAGGGCCAGGATAGCATGTGTACAAAACAGAATAAGCGGCCATCTTAATATACAAAAGCACTGTTATAAACTGATGAGAAAATACTGACAATAGCAATGTGGGCAAAGGATATAAAACATTCACAGAAGAAATAATATAATAGACCAATATATTTTAAAAGTGTATTTTAAAATATTGCTTTTATAGTCAAGGAAAAAGTTACACAAAAAACAAAGGTGTTTTTTTTTGTTGTTGTTTTTTTAATAAATAGAAACAAACCTATTAGGAAATGGTAGCGAGGACGTTGATTAGGAATAGTTTGAAAAAGAACTGAAGGAAAAAATGTTTGCTTTCTAAGTCTCCTTAACTTCCAGTTTCATAGGTAGAAGCAACCTCGTATTGCCCCTCACCATGAATTTAGGAAGAATGATCTCCCCTGATCTTATGAATATGTCTTGTTCATTTCCTTGTTTGGTTTGGATAAACTTCACCTTCTCTTCCCTCCCCTATCCCCCAACTGTATCAAAATTTGTCCGTCCTTCAAAGCCTTGCTGAAGTCCTTTTTCTAATGACACTTATTTCCAGCCATGGTGACCACGGTCTTCATTTGACTCAGTCATGTGTCAAATCAATATTGAAATTCCAGTCATGTTTGTCTTATTTCCAAAAGGTAACTGTAGAATTATTGAATTTCCCCATGAGACTTTAGCACTGAAGGTGCTGTGTTTATCTTGTTAATTGATTGAAAAACTGTTGACTTTCTAGTATAATATTCCAATTTTGAGTTTTATATTCTGTGTAATGCTTTACATGTATTTCTTCTATAAACAGCTGTTATCAGAAGTCATTATTTTCTGTAGCTGCAATTTAATTAACGTAATGTTTGCTTTGGTTTGGGAGGTACTTGAGTATCTAGTGGCCTATACACTCTCTGCCTGTCCTGTCAGTCAGAACTGGAGACTATCACCATGTAAATGTGTGACAATAAGGAGCCTACTGTCTTATTATTGGACAACTCATGCTAAGAAATATTAGGTCAATGATAATTTCAAAGTACCCTTTGACCCTGCAGTTCTGTTTCCAAGAATTTACCCTGCTGATACACAGAATATGTATGAAATGTTATTCCCTGCAGCATTGTTTGTAATGATAAATGGTGAGGGATGGTCTAGCTGCTCACCAGTAGGTTGCAGATTAAATTATGCTGCATCTGTGGGGAGGAAAAACATCATTTCCTTCTCACCCTCTAAGTTCTTAGCTGGGGCCCCTTAACAGAAGACAGATTGACAGGAGAAAAACATACAAATTTATGTTTTACATGACATGGGGGCCTTCAAAAGGAACTGAAGACCTAAAGAAGCAGTTAAAGGTGAGTATTTTTATGCTAAGTTTGATAAGGAGTGGAGAGTCATAGGAGAATGTGATCGGCCAAAGGGCATGAGCTAAGGGGAGACTAGGGGAGACTCAGCAAGGCTGGCTGGCTGGTTCACATTGTTCTCTGTGTCCCTGCCTTCAGAGATAAGGACGCTCCTCACCCCCCACCCCCACTCCACGCTGAGGGTCTTAGGACCTGCTTCAGGGGAAAGTCCTGAAGCAGTCCTGTCCGCACCTGCCTGCCATTTTTCAAATTTCTTTTGCTTGCAATAGTCAGTATGCCAAGGTGCTATATTCTGAGACAGTATCTCCTGAACCCCATCACATCCTTACAGTGGAAAGGTATGCAACCTAAAGAAGGATGCTTTTTAACATGTGGATATAAACGATCCCCAAAATTTATTTACAAATGCAAATAAAGGGGTGAGGGATGAAGCATGGGACGGAGTATATACATGTATCTGTATACACAAAAATCTCTGGAAGAAACTAGTAACAGTGGACACTTTTGGAGGTGGACATAAGTCACTGGGTAGGTGAGGTGGGAGGAAAACACTGTATGTCTTTTTATACTTTTTTGAATTTTGAATCACATGACTATTAGTCTAAGTAAAGGTCAAATAGAATTATATTAAAAATCTCAGAAAATATTTCACCTTCTAACACATTGGCGTTGTATTAATTCCCACCATTTGGGCTTAATGTACATCCATAAGTTATTTATTCTGAATTAAGAAGTCTATTATTTAAAACTATTAAAGTGATCCAAAATTACTAAAAAACGTTGGTCTTAAGTAGTGACTAAAAGAGGACCGCAGGATGACATTGACAAAGCTGGAGTCTCACTACCCTTCACTTGAACCTTGTCTCTTTTAGATGGTTCCTTCATCAGCTTCAGGTCAAGTTCGAGGTTACTATGTAGACTGGAAAATGTTGCGTGATGTGAAGAGACGGAAAATGGCCTGTGAATACGCAGATGAGAGGCTCCGGATCAATTCTCTCAGGAAGAATACCATTTTGCCAAAACAACTTCAGGTTAGCTAATTAAGTCCCTATCTACCCAAGGTTATTAACTCACATCAGATCGCTTTTGATACTGTTTGTTATGGCTTACTATCAATATAGTTTCTGGAGAATATGATCAAATACTCCCAGTCAACACAAATGAATACCCTTGAAACTGACTTCGTGAGTTTCAGTTTAACGAGAACTACTCATTCCTAACAAGCCTTTTACCCATTTGATCAGGTGACCCTTACAAAGTACTGGGGAAGGTACCAAGTACTGAGCATGGTAACCACACAGAAATGGCGCAGTCATTTTGAGCTCAGCTCTCCCCCACTTCATCTCAATCTTTCAGTGCTCAGGGCAGGGGAGGCTTTGCTGATGCACGGGGCCACATGTTCCTCACCCAGCGCCATCCCTAGCCTGCCTCACTGAACTCCTCTGTCCACCCACTTGTGTGTGCCGAGGAGGCTTTCAGTTTTGGCTGACTTTCTTAGCAGGCTCCTTAACTCGAATAAAAGGATGTCAACCCTGTTTTGCTTCCTGAAGCATAAGGGCCTGCAGGTAATACAGAATTTAGTAATCAGGTAATACGGTGATGCAGAATTCTGCATTCAAGAGGCTCATCAGGCAGTAACTCAAACTCGGGCCACTCAACAACTTATCAAAAGCTCAGAGTAAAACTAAAGTATCATTTGTAGAGGTTGGCAGAATAATACACAGGCCATTCGTTACTATGGATCCAGATTAAGCCAAACGAGAAAACAGAGTGCCGTGGACCACTCTCCTATGGCTTTGACCACAAGGGCATCAAGGTCCTTGCCTATATTTAGGGAATAAGAAGTGGCCATCTCAGCTCAAGAGGTTGTGGAGGACACTGCTTATGAAGCCCCCAGAAGAAACGTCTCTGATATGAGAACCAGCAGTAGTTGTGCAGAGACTTTGAATCCTGGGAACTGATCCTGGCTCTATGTTGCCTCCAAGTAGCTTACAAGTCAAATTGATGTCCCAGTTCTAACCAACTTACAGGCTTTCACAGCACATACTTTTGTCTCATTTTCCCTCTGTCCCAATTTCCTCCTTGTCAACTGCCTTAAATATTTTTGGGAACAAGGAGAGGTGTACACACACACACACACACACACTCATACACAGTATGCACATCCATAAACAAACAGTTTGCAGCTACTCTTTAGGTCTCCCTCCATGAAACCACTTTATTCTCCCAGCCTGGTCATTTTTCCTCTCCAGTTCCTCCTACATTACTTATTGCCTACTATTCATTGACTTAATAGTGTTGTTTGATATAACTCTCTAAGTATTTCATAATAGCAACACATGAATAAGGTTTTGGAGATCAGGAACTATTCTTAATGCTTAATAGTTTAGTGGCTTTTATATGCATTTTCTCATTTATGTATTTTTAATATATTAATTATTTTGCTTCCACCAGTTTAGCATAGGGTCAGTCACACTTGTCAGATTAAAGTGAATACACACACATACACACACACACACACACACACACACACACACACACACACAGCTTTTCAGCATATACATAACAATAAATCTCAACTGACAAAACCAAGGCACAAACTACTGCAGTAATCTCCTTTTCTCTCCCCTCAACCACTTTTGCCCCTACCAGATTCATTCTCTAAATCATAAATGGTCTTTTAAATATGTAAATCTCATCTGATCACTTATCTTTGATTCTCCATCACTCAGAATCTTTACCACAGATGTGGGATCTTACCCTGCCTCCTCCTTCAGCCTCATCTCAAACACATTTCCTCCTATTCATCTTCAGCCCAGAAGTTTCAGTTTCATGATTCAAAAATCATTTGGGAAATAACCTAACTTTACACCTCAAAGAAATAGAAAAAGAAGAGCAAACTAAGCCCAAAGTTAGCTGAAAAAAGGAAGTAACAAAGGTAAGAGCAGAAATAAATGAAACAGAGACCAAATACTTTGTCTTTAACCAAAGATCAATGCAACTGTGAACTGATTTTTTGAAAAGATAAACAAAATTGACAAAACTTTAGCTAGACTAACAAAGTAAAAAAAAAGACGACTCAAAAAAATAAAATCAGAAATGAAAGAGGAAATATTACAACTGATACCTCAGAAATTCAAAGAATCATTAAGAGAATTATGTGAATAATTGCATGTCAACAAATTGGATAACCTCGAAGAAATGAATAAAGTACTAGAAATATACAACTTACCAAACATTTGAAGAAGAATTAATACCAAACCTTCTCAAACTTTTCCAAAACATTGAAGAGGAAGGGACACTCCCAAATTCATTTTACGAGGCCAAAATTACCCTGATACCAAAGCCAGATAAAGACATTGCAAGAAAGCTACAGGCCAATATCCTTGATGAACATAGTGCAAATGTTCTCAACAAAATACTAGCAAACCAAATTCAACGGCACATTAAAAGGATCATACACCATGATCAAGTGGGATTCATCCCTGGGGTGCAAGGTTGGTTTAACATATGCAAGTCAATAATGTGATACACCATATTAATAGAATGAAAGATAAAAATTATATGGTTTTCTCAACAGATGCAGAAAAGGCATTTGACAACATTCATCATCCTTTCATGATTAAAAACTCTCAACCAACTGGGTAGAGAAGGAACACATCTCAACATAATAAACCCACAGCTAACATCATACTCAACAGTTAAAGGTTGAAAGCTTTTCCTCTAAGATCAGGAACAACACAAAGTTACCCGCTCTCGCCACTCCTATTCAACATAGTAGTGGAAGTTCTAGCCAGAGCAGTCAGGCAAGAAAATGAAGAAAAAGGTATACAAATCAAAAAGGAAGAGGTAAAACTCTGTTTTCAGATGATATGACCTTATATATAGAAAATCCTAAAGACTCCACCAAAAAACTGTTGAACTAATCAATGAATTCAGTCAAGTTGCAGGATACAAAATCAACATAAAGAATTCAGTTGCATTTGTATATACTAACAAACTGTCTGCAAAAGAAAGAAAACAATGCCATTTAAAATAGCATCAAAACCAATAAAATACCCAGGAATACATTTAACTAAGGAGGTGAAAGAAAACTGTAAGACATTGATAAAAGAAATTGAAAAAGACATAAATAAAAAGATATCCTAAGTTCATGGGTCAGAAAATTAAGTTAAAATGGCAGTACTACACAAAGCCATCTATAGATCCTGTATAATCTAACAAAATTCCAATGGCATTTTTCACAGAAATAGAATAATCCTAACATTCATAGGGAACTTCAAAAGACCCCAAATTAATCCTAAGAAAAAACAACAAAGCTGGAGGCATCACACTTCCTGATTTCAAACTATTACAAAGCTATAATAATCAAAATAGTATGGTACTGGCATAAAAAGAGAATCAAGAACCAAGAAATAAACTCACACATATATGGTCAACAAATATCTTTAACAAAGGAGCCAAAAATGCTCACTGGGGGAAAGGATAGTTTCTTCAATAAATGGTGTTGCAGAAACTGAATATTCACATGCAAAAGAATGAAGTTGGACCCATATCTTATACTAGTCACAAAAATTAATTTTAAATGGGTTAAAGACTTAAAAGTAAGACCTGAAAATATAAAACTTCTAGAAGAAAACATCAGGAAAAAGCTCCTTTTTCAATTTTTTAGATATGACACCAACAGCACAAGCAAAAAACCAAAAATAAACAAGTGGGACTACATCAAACCAAAAAGCTCCCCACAGCAAAAGAAACAACATGAAAAGGCAACCTACAGAATGGGAGAAAATATGTGCAAACCATATATCTAATAAGGTGTTAATATGCAAAACACATAAGGAACTCATGTAACTCAACAGGAAAACAATCAGATTTAAAAACGGACAGGGATACAGGTAATATAGTCAACACTGTCATAATAACCGTATGTGGTGACAGTTACTAGACTTACTGTGGCGTCATAAGGTACATACATGTCGAATCACTATGTTGTACCCCTGAAACTAATATTGTTAACTATACTTTTTTAAAAATTATTCCAAAAAAAAAAGTGTGCAGAGAAACTGAATAGACATTTTTCCAAAAAAGACATACAAATGGTCAATAGGTACATGCATTGTTGGTGGGAATGTAAATTGATACAACCACTATGGAAAACAGTATGGAGCTTCCTCAAAAAACTAAAAATAGAGCTACCATGTGTTATCCAGCACTTCTACTTCTGAGTATGTATCTAAAAGAAATGAAATCACTAGATAAAGATAGAAGAGATATCTGCACCCATGTTCATTGTAGCATTATTCACAAGAGCCAAGATATGGAAACAACTTAAGTGTCCATCAGGGGATGAATGTGATATTCAAAGAAAATATGATACTATACACACACACACACACACAGTGCAACACTAGCCATAAAACAAGGAAATCCTGCATTTTGCTATAACACGGATGTACCTTCAGGGCATTATGCTAAGTGAAATAAGTCAGATAGAGAAAGACAAATATTGTAATCTCACTTGTATGTGGACTCTAAATAAGCAGAACTCATTGAAACAGAATGGTGGCTATTAGAGGCGGGGTGGGGGAAGTGGGGATATGTTGGTCAAAGTATACAAACTTCCAGTTATAAGATGAATAAGTCCTGGGAATCTAACATACACCATCACGGTGACTATAGTTAACAATACTGTATTATTATATATACTTGAAACTTGCTAAGATAATAAATCTTAAATATTGTCACCACACAAAAAAGGGGGGGTGGAGGTGTTAACTAACCTAATTGTGGTAATTATTTTGCAATATGGCCACCTATCAAATCATCACAATGTACACCTTAAACTTAATAATGTTATGTCAATTATATCTCAATAGAACTGGGGAAAAATCATATGGGGAAACAGAAATGCATTCACATATTTTCCAGAAACTATGAACTACCCAGATGTCCATCAACTGTAGAATGGATAAATGAATTACGGTACAATGACAGTATACCACCAATGAGAATAAATTGTGACACATGCAACAGTATGGATGAATCTCACAAGCATGTTGAAGAAGCCCAACAGAAATGGATAAAAAGGAATGCATACTCTATGGTTACGTTTCTATAAAATTCAAAACAAGGAAAAGTAATCTGTGGTGTTAGCCAGGTCAGTGCCTGACAGAAGGCAAGGCAGGCCCTGGGGTGCTGATAGCGTTGTTTTTTAATCCAGTTGCTGGTTACGCTGGTATGTTGTTTGTGAAGTATCACTGAACTTCACAGTTATGGTTTGTGGATTCTCGTATGTCTATGTTACGTTTCAATTAAATTTTAGAAAATCATATTGGGGCATGTCAAACATTTGTCATTTTTCTGGTCTGTTTGTTTCTACTTAGAAGTTAAGGTTCACTACCGTGTCCAGGGTTCTTTGGCCAAACTGGTTACATTCATGAATCTAGCCCATTGTTCTCTTCCTCTAAGCACTGATGTTGTTATTTCCCTTAGGAAGTGGCTGATGACGAAATTGCTGCCCTTCCCCGGGACAGCTGTCCTGTTAGAATCAGAAATCGATGTGTTATGACATCCCGTCCACGTGGTGTGAAGCGGCGTTGGAGACTTAGTCGTATTGTCTTCCGTCACTTAGCCGACCATGGCCAAATGTCTGGAGTCCAGCGAGCAATATGGTAATCAGCTCCAGAACCTACAAGCTTGCAGGCAAACCGGTTCTGACAAGAGACTTTTCTAATAGACAAAAACATAGTTTTAATAGGGGTCCAGTATAGGAGTTTGGTCTACCAGATGTCTATAAATTACTTTTAAATTTAGATGTTTCATTTTGTTGAATTCTGGCTGTCAGTGAATTATCTTTTCTGTTGGACTTAGTGTTCCTGTGCACGGTGCAGAGTAATAAATATTTCCTGTGAAAATATACTCTGTATGCTTGCCTTTTTAAGTTTAATCTTTTAGCCACATGTAAGGGTTCTTGTATTTTTAAGGCCATTATTTCATCAAGCAGTATTACCTTAGTTAATCCAGCTGATGGGCGTGGAGCTCACCTATGGCAATGTGTAACGCTGGGCGGCTGCCCAGACCTGCAGTCAGTTTTACTATTAGTTCATTGTTAGAGAAACAATACACTGAAAGGTAGAGCTAGTGTCTGAATTATCTCACTAATGCTCAGCTTCTGTGTGACGGCTAAAAAGGCAGAACCACTGTTTTCTTGTTCCATCTTCAAGGGCCCTTAAAACAAAGCCCCTGAAAACATCTATCCCGAGGAAAAATTTTGTTGGAATAGTGTATATTCTCTCTATTCATGTTTGTCACCTGTACAGAAATGAGTCAAGGTAGCAAAAGGTTGTCTCGTGCGGTGACTTGTGTGATCAGCCCAATGATAAAAACGTCCACGGAGTAGTATGGAAGCACCTAGTGACATCGGGCAAGAACTGGAGCTGACACCTGCACTTAGATCCGGAGGCAAGGAATGAGGAGGCTGTTTGCAGAGAACAGTGGAAGCAAACTGAAACTGTAGGCACTTCAATGTATCAGAAGTATGAAGCCAAGACACGGGCCATATCATGGGAGATACCATCTATGTGAAGGAGTTGACTGAATTGAAATACCAGCTGTTGGAGAAGTTTTGAGGAATGACATCAGCTTGCTCTACCCTTGACTGACAGCTGTGTGCTAGATGGCCAGGAGAGGAAAAGGCAACAAGCAGGGTAACCGGGTAGGATGTCTTAATTGTTCAGGAAGACAAGGGCCTGCACTTGGTGATAGCACCGAAGGAGATGAAAGCATATTTTAAAAGTAGTATTTAGGAGAGAAAACTGGGCAAGACTTAGAGACTGCTTATATCTAAGAAGTAGAGGCCTCTCTGGGATCCTGGTAAGGTTGTCTAGGTAAGATGGTAGAAGGCAACTTCCAGAAAATATGGGGGCGGGGGGTGAGGGCTTAGGGGAAACAAGATATGGAAGTTCAAGTTTGTCATGTAATGTCTGAGATGCTGATGTCATCCCAACAGAGAAGTGTAGTGAGCAGCTGGGAAGCAGTCAGGAACTCCAGTGGAGGCAAAGTTATGAGAGGGAATTACGATGTACCTTGGATTCGTATTTCCTAAATTTAAATTACAACTTAAAAACTGGAGTGCTCCAGCTAATCCCAACTAGAAACTAATGGTCACCAAATTACACTATAACATCACATTTGCTGATTTCCGGCATATCACTGACAGTACTCTCCCCCCCACCCCCGCCTTTTCCTTTGTTTGAATCAGGGTCCAAGCATGATGCATGTATTTGGTTGCTATGCGTGTCAGTCCTTTTTCTTGTCATTCATTTGTTGAACTCAGGTCATTAGTTTTGTCCTATAGAATGTCCAACTTTTAGCTGTTTGTTTCTTCATGAGTCCTTTAACTTACTCCTCTGTCCCTATAAACTGGCTGCTACATCCAAAGGCTTGACTAGATTCAGGTCCCATCTTTGAGGAATGAATTTTCCCAAGTGTGCTGTGTACTCTGTGACATCACATCAGAAGGCGCAGAGCTGGTCTAACTTTTAGTGATGCTTGATCAGTGGGTTCAGCCTGATCCCTGCATTTCAAGTTCACCATTTAACCTGTCACCTATCATTAAGGATTGTGATGGTGATGTTCTAAATGCCACCATTTTTCTGCATTAGCTGGAATTTTTCTATAAGGAACTTTCCCTTATGAACAATTTATTTCTCTGAAATACATTTCTTACAAAAAGAGCAGATAAATCATGATTTTCTATCAATTTTCACAGTAAATGAGTTGGTGCTCTAGCAATTTCCAAGGTAACAAATGATTTTTTCACTGTCATGAACTTGTAGATTTTCTTCGTTTTGGGTTTACTCTTCCAGTTACTTTTTTGAAATGTGTGAGCAAATACACATTTGTGTGTCTAATTTGCACCCTAACATTAAGGTATTTCATGCCCCACAGCAGTGTTCCGGTGGTCACTGATACAGCACACAGAAACAACTTCTTTCTGTGACAATGAGTACTCCCTGTGGACATACAAGTTTACTCAGCTAGGCCCCTAGTAACTGACATTTGGGTGTTCTGATCTTTTGTATGTATCATTCCAAGTTTTGCCAGTGTTATCTTTGTGGAAAGCCTAGTAGAATAGTGAGTCAGAGGGCAAATACATATATAATTCTGGTACAGATTACCAACTACCTTTCTATGCAAGTTTCAATCTTAACTTTTCGTTCCCATATGTATATTTCCCCATATCCTAAACAACCGGTATGTTAAACTTCAGTTTTTCCAATAAAAGGTGAGTAACAGTATGTTTTTATTATTTCTCTTCTGAACAAGATGAGCATCTTTCCATGCTTAAGTTCACAATTTTGCAATCCTCTTGATATGTTTTTGGTTTTTGTGGGGTTTTTGACATGTAAACATTTATTATATAGTTAAAATTATCAATTTTTAGCCTTATTACTTCTAGGTTTTAAGTCACATAGTGTAGTTTTCCCACACTCGTAGGTTGTATTAGAGTTCTATCCATGTCTTCTAGAACTCATATGGCTTCATTTTTACATTTAAAATTTAGATCTTTCATCTATTTGGAATGTATCCATATGGTTTTTTAGTTATCTCACTATCACAATAAAAGCCCATCTCTCCCAGTCCTGAAATGCTATTATAGGCATACCTTGGAGATATTGCAGGTTTGGTTCCAGAACACCAAAAAGCGAGTATTGCAATAAAGCAAGTTGTAATCTTTTTGCTGGTGGAGGGTTTCGCCTTCAATTTGCAAAAAATGCAACACCTGTGAAACGCAATAAAGCGAAGCACAATAAAATGTCCATATGCCTTGGGTCTTTTCTATTCTGTTCCATTGGTCTGTTTATTCATGTGCCAAAATCACAGCTTTAATTACAGAGGTTTAATAATGTGTTCAGTATTTAGTAACAGTGCTCCTATTTTATAGGCTGTTTATATTAATTTTTAAATGCTACACCTACTAAATTTTACACTACCACTTTTACCAAATTCTTATAGTAGTTTTGGTTAATCCTCTGGGATTTTTCCTCTATGCATTTAATTGCTCTGTTATCTAAGTTGCATTGGCAAATGACTCCAATACAACACAGTAATGGAGGTCATAGGCACCTTGCTCTTATTCCTGATTTAGGGGGAGTAATTCCCTCTAAAATAAACAATTAAATACAAGTCTGACTTTTCCTGGACAGATAGTTAAGCTATTCCACTGAATAAAAACCTTACTTTACTGAACATGGATTTTCACATTTATTTGATTTAATTATCTGACCCATGGCAAAACTTACTAATAGGTACTATACAAAGATGTCTATTCTTGTCAAGATTAGGCTTAGTTTCAATTTTTTCATAAACAAATATATTTTAATCTATAGGAAAACATTTGTGATTGGATTATTGGGGCATAGTAATGAGTGGTATATGCATTACTTAAGCAGCTATTGGAAAAGAGATCAACTTCTACAGGCAACCTTGAAGTAGATACAAATTTGCATTTTATGCAAAAATTCAGGTTTTATTTTTTACTTATTACATTGGTGAGAACTGACATCAGGAACTTAAAAACAAGCAATAACTTTTGTTTTCTACCTCTCAGCTGAAAAAAAAACAAACACGCAAAGTGGCATTTTCATTAGGCAAGACTTGCTTCTTTACATTTCACAGGAGAATGCAGTATTACCCTTTCTTGAACAAAATCACCAGGTTACTAAGGAAACCATCTTTGGAGGAAGTGTTCAATAAGCATATTTTATTTAAGTAAATCCTCCAGTAAGAAATGGAGAATTCATTGCCTTTACTCAGAAGCAGCTTCTGTAAAGTTATCTGTTAAATTTATCTGTGCAGCTCACCAACATGTCCTTACTGGAAACATCAATATTTCCACATCACAGTTCCCAAAAGGACTTTAGTCTCAAAATTCTGTGTCTCCTTTGGCTTGCTTCTCTCTTGATTCTACCCAGGCTTTATTAATGGTTCGCTTCATATCATCATCTCCATCTTCATAAATTTTCTTTAGAACATTCATCAATCCCTCACTAGGATCTGTTTCAGTGTCATAGGAGGGCTTTCTGTTAAAAAGAAAACACAATAATTGAGAAAATACATATATATGGAGAAATATGAATACATATATGTGTGTGTATATATATGTGTGTGTATATATATATCCCATTTACTGACAGAAATCTTATATGCCTGATTACTAAGTACGGATAGACGCAAATCAGATGTCAATATTGGTAGGAAGTGGAGGGATAGAGATAAGGGGACAATGAAGGGTATCCAAAGATATTCACAATTAAAATCGCATGCACGAATTCATCTTAACGAAAACAACATATACCCATACTTAGTGCATGACGGAGTGATCATCAAAATGGTTAGGGATCTTGGGACAGTGGGATTATAGGTGCTTTTTAACAAAAAAGGTAAGTAAGCATTTTTTTCCCTGAACTTTCTTAATTTTCTAAAGCATGCTTCCTCTTATTATTTGAGAAAATACTTCGAGAGAAAAACATAAACATACATTATACAGGGACACACACTGAAGTTCACACATTTTTTGAATTAGAAAAGGCCTCCTCTAAAGCCTGAGATATACGGAGCTGGGCCTGGTGGTAAAAGCATAGTCCTTAATGTAAACAATACCTCTAATTCAATCAATGTCCGAACTGAGCCAATTAACTTTATATCTGATTCTTTACTCACCTAATTTATTAAGTGCCAGGTTATATACTGGGCACTCGGATACACAGTAAGAGTAAGACAGCGTCTGGCACTTAGGTAATTCATTCTAGATTTAAAATCAATTCCAACTCCAATTCCAATTCTAACTCTGCCAACCATATCCCAAATGCATGTTGGCTATCAGGAGTGGGAGAAAGGTGTGTCGCTAACTGACTTAATGTAGTACATTACCACGGCAAAAAATTTAAAGCAGAGGAACATGTGACACAGAATGAAAGTGTCTTTGAATAAAATTTTTTAGAATAGTCATTATTAAGTAGAATAAAAATATTCTATCTTTTCTACTCTACATCAGTGACACTGAAACTCTGTAACTAACTACGTTATCAGAAATTTCTGTGGAATTCAAAAACCACATATGGGTATCTAGGCCTCTCTGAATCTGCTGAAATGGAGTCTGGGAACATGTACAACATTTCAGAGAAGCACCACTGGCCCAGGGTTAAGAACCAGTACAAAAGAGCTGACCCAACCTACAGAGACCTACTTAAAAAGCAACTTGTTGGATATTTCAGTAGATTCTGACAGTTGGAAGCACATGTTAAGACAATCGGGTTAGTCAATGTACATTAAGAGGGAAATGGTCAAATCACAGACTATTACAACTCTGTTATCCATACAGACAAATTAAAAAGCTATAGTCCCAGCAAAGAATACATTAAAATTCTTAAAGAAATGAAAGTGAACTCACTCTTTCTCTTTGCATTCTTTTTCTACCTGAGTCAGGTACTCCCACTGTGTGTTTTCCGCTTTCTTTCTACATAAGATAATCACTGTATCTGTCTTGACCTGGAAGAAAAGCAGGAAAATAGGTAAAACTTAGAACACAAGCAGGTAAGGAGAAAGGCTCCAAGATAGGATGACTGGTGTGTTTGAAAAACAGGAAGGAAATATGGCTGGATTTTAAAGGACTGAGTAATATAGTAAAGAGGTGTTAGACAGGCAAAAAATCCAATCATATAAGGCAGTATGTATGGGTAATGAGTCTGGAAGGTGAGAAAGCAGAAAGAGCAAGAACATACAACTCTTTCAACAAGGATCCATAGAACTCCAAGGAGTCTTCTGAGTATTCCTTCAACTATGAGATTAGTAGATGAAAAGGGAGCAGTGGGCCACAAGCTAATCAGTAAGTTATATTCTAACATTACCTTTACAAGCTGTTATACAATTCTTGGTAAACATAGATGACAGAATGGCATGTCTATACACCAGGAGCATTAAACATTATTTATTTAAATTAGATAGAAAAGGGATTATCTGAATTATTGAAAAGTGTAAATAAGTTTATTAAAAGTTTATTTTTATAGTTTCTACTAACTCCAACTAGGCTAAGTGCTTAAGTCCTTTTATGTATCAAAAACAGAGCTTCTAATAGTAGCTACTATTAATTTAAACACTTTATATATTTCATTTCAGTATATCATTTCAACTTTGTGAAATAAATTATTATTCCCATTGTACAAAAGAGGAAACTAAGGCACAGAGTTAAGTGAGCTATCAAAAACCAGTAAGACTGGCATTAAAAGTCAAGTCTCACTCTTAATCATTTTAAAAACTTATTCCCCTCCTGATTTTAATGCGATATTCTTCTAATCATCTATTCTTCTACAGCAGGAATTGGCAAAACTTTTTCTGTAAAGGGTCAGTTAGTAAATATTTTAGGTTTCATAGGCCATACGGTCTGTTTTACCTACTTAATTCTGCCATTGTATCAACTAGCACAAAAGCAGCCAGACTACACATGTAAAAATGGGCCAGGCTATGTTCAAATAAAACATTGTTTACAAAACAAGGAACAGGCTATAGTTTGCTGATCCCTGTAATAGAAGATTAATTAATTCTAGTTCATCTTAATTCCAAATTGGCCAGATTAAATTTAATGAGGTTTCACATATGACAATAAAAGCAAACTTACTTTTTTTGAACTGCCTTCCACAGAGATGGGTTTCAAGAGATTGTTCACAATCATGGAGTAACTCTTCCCATTTAGGTTCTTTACCAAAAGATCAAATGACCTGCAACACAATAGCAAATACATTATCTTTCTGGTTCTATGAAAGGTGCTGTCTAGTTCTTGTAAAAAGAGCCACCAGTTTTATTTTAGGATGAGCATTTGGCCGTCCCAGATGATAAGACCCACCCCTTCAAAGCAGGTATAAAGGATAATTAGTTATAAATTTAAGCAGAATTTTAAGCAGAAACTGCAAAGAGCCCCTAACAAGGCAAGCTCTGCCTTAATGATCACTGTCTTCCCCATGAGAACTCACCTTTCTGTGAAATGCACCTGCACGTTTTCCGTCGGGACTTGATGAACTCCAGTTAACGTAATGTAGATTTTCACAAACTTATCTGACTGATCCCATCCTAGCAACAAAAACAAAAAATGGGACATGAGTAAAGTCTGATACCACCTCTAGAACAGCAAATGCGTATGGCTCATAATAAAACTCAGTAAAATGAAAATCCAGTAATAGAAACAATATGAAAATAAATATTCTAGATGGAGAAATTAAGTTTCAAAGCATTAAATAATCTACCCTAGTTAGGCATCTAACTGGTGGTAGAACTTGGATTCAAATCCAGGTTTACTGAACACAAATCCCATATTCTTTTTATTCCGTAGAACAAGGAATAACAATCCTTAAACATGCTTTAATAGCAGCTCACTTTTTTTTTATGGAAATAATTTTGTCATATACTTAAATATTGGTGATTCTCCACTAAGCTGGATGGTTGAAAATCAGTACTGTATAATTCCATAATCATTTCTACTTCTCTAAGCGGTTCAACAAACACAACCAATCCTGGCTTCCTCAATTCCCTTCTCTGACAAAGGAGAATATAAATTCAGAGTTTGATTCATCCAAATCTGCTCATCTGATGACTAACCTACCAATATCTACTGAATGCCATTTGAGTATACATTATCAAATTCTTTCCATTAGTCTCTAAACTAAATGAATTCAATCAACACAAAAAATAAACTTCACATAAAAAGCATTCATATAAAAATCTGTGTTTATTATATATATATATATCCCTGACACTTCCTCAGTCCTACAGAGAAATGTAGTATCAAAAAAAGAAAAAGGCCTACAGACTTCTATAGAATTTTTATCTTGTTTCTTTCCATTCATTCAATCCATCCTTCACATTGATGTTTCCCCCAAACACCAATCTATGTTCCTAGTTAATATGCCATAATCCTATCACCTTCAGACCAATTTCCTGTATCAACTAAGAACATGGCCTAACTCCTATAGTAATAATAGTAATAGTACATCTCTTAAGCACGACACACACATAGCTTTCCATTACGATAATACTCAGAATATATGATGCCTTTCATGTCTCTATTTGTGTCTTTTGCTCATGTGATCCCCTTTTTCACTTGTTGAACTCACCCTTCAAACTCAAACTTGAATGTCTCTTCAATTCTCCCTGTTCCTCACTTTCAGCAGAATTATTTCATCAGCTGTATTCCCATACTTTATAAATCTCTACTCAGTTAAACAAATATTTATTAAGTACTTACTATGTGGTAGATATTGTGAGCAAAAAGAAACATAACACTTCCCTGCCCTCATAAGAGCTCATCATTCAGACATAAGTTGCAATGCTTCCAAAGCAAAATAGTTCAAAGGTATTGAGAGAAAATGGTATTATTACATTGTTATGCTGTTAGTTGCATGCCTGTGTCCCAAGCACACTACGAGCAGGGATTGGGTCTTGGTCACTGCTGTGTACCCACAATTCCAAGCACAATAGTGGCACATATTAGGTGTTAAAAAAATGTTTCTTGAATTTAAATGGATTCCTTTCTCCAGTTAATACTGGTGGTAGTTTGGCAAAATGAAATGCAAAACAGGATGAAAAACAAAACAGAAAGCTGTGTCCCCTATATACTGAATATGTTTCAGAAGAGGTTCTCTTGTCGCCACTCGTTGTTGTACTAAATCATCTTGCTCTCGTTAATAGCTTCTAGAATGTATCCTTTCCTTTCTCATCTCTAAAAAAAGCATCTTACTAAGTAAGTGATGGGTCTTCTCTTTCACACCACTAAAAACAAACTCTCAAAACTATTTTAAAAATTAAGTTTGTTAATTGATCACTACTGAGGAATCGGTTGCTCAGAGGCAGAAAGACGTGGTGGTAGGGGAGCAAGTCATACCATAGTTACTGATTTTCACTGTATATCCTGTAGCAATGGGAGCAACCACAGCAGCTGGCTTTTCATTGTCAAGAAGTTCTGCTTTCTTCTGTGATTTCTGCTGCATCTTGTTCTTGATTTCTGTCTCAATCTTGGATTTTTCAACTGTAAGAGCATCCCGTACTCTCTTTCTAGTGGTCTTTTCTAGCAACGCCTTTACTTCGTCTAGATCTTTCTGTAGCTGCGTTAAAAATAAAAGGTAAGTTAGTTATGATAAATAAGATTAATAGGTTGATATTGTGCTTATTGGTCATTTCAGTTTACTGAAATAAAGCTAAGAATTAAGAGGTTCATTTATTTTCTAGGGTTGGGTTGCAACTTGGATTCTTTACTCCAGCCTCCTTAATTTTTGGAAATAATGCAAGCTTCCTTTTTTTTTTCTTAAGGAAAACAATCTTAAAGTAACAATAGGTAATCAAGCCTAAATTTTCCAGTTTGGTAGGCTGTTATCTACCTTTATTGTAGAACATTTTATTTACAAAATTCTTTTGTGATATATAAATTCGGATGAAGAAATCTTAAAAAAAAAGAACTCAAGGATTTCTTATACGAGCCAGTCATCAGATACTGGAAGTTTTTTAAGTATTAAAATAAAAAAATTGAGTACATACATGAGTGTGGTGAAATACGACAGCAGCTTTACTGAGGTAATCTACTTTTGTCGGTGATTGTGCCTCTGATCTTCCTACACCACATACCCAAATGTTACACATAAAAAAGTTTGAATTTGTAAGACAAAAGATGAAAAAAAGACTTATTTCTGCTTTCAAGAAAAAGTGTTGTTCTGAAGCTCTGGGTTTAATCTTACAGTCAAAAGTCTGGGAGTTGGTTGCACAGTAGAGAGAAAAAAACTGGGCAAACAATCCAACAAACTCTTGGAGCATTGAAAAAGCCACCTGTTCTTTTCTCGTGCCAGTATATTGCCTACTCAAGTCTATTTCTACTTTCTAGAGGTAGAGCCAACATTTTATATGGAATCCAAGAGTTAAAGGCACTCTTAAAAAATTAATGGGCTTAAAAAAAATACTAGCAATTTGACTGGAAGATGTTTCCATTTATAGCCTGAGATCACATAAAAGGCTCAATATAAAGATCTTTAAATGCTTAATAACTCAGTATAACATCCGAAGTACAGAGTTTGAAATTCTTTGTTTCTTGTCTTACAAAATGCAGTAAGAGAAAAACGGTTTCTTTTACTGGGGTCTTTTATTGTCCTACTTAACTCAGATGCCCTTGCTTCACCATCTGTAACTGATAATATGGTATAACAAGTCCAAATGTGCCCACTGTCCTGTCCATACTCCACACACCCCCAAACACATATTACTAAGATCAAAAAAAGAAAATTGCAAACTCATCTCTGGAGCATAGAACCAAGATGCTTCAGTGCAAAGCAATCTTTTTTATTATAATGATTTAAAAATTTCACATTGATTCTAATAACAACAATATTGAAATGTAAAATTAGTGCACTTGTTCCTAGACTAAGTGATTTAGCTAAAAAGTGTATCAAGTCTAAATAAGAAGTTTACTTCTTGACTAGAATAGAAATCCTTTTCCTATTAGACTCCAAAAAGAACTCTGAGAATTCAGGGATTCCCAGGCCCTATCTTCATAGCCAGTGTTGGCTCTCAAGTACTACAAACAGAAGGTACTTGTAGCCATTGTAAGTCTGAAGCAACTTACAGCAGGCCTGTTTTAGATACTCCTCAGTTCTTCTGTCAAGTGCAGACCTGAAACCAGTAAAACTGATCTCTCTGGTGTTTTTCCTGCACACACACTTTAAGATGTCTTTAGATTCAGCATTTTCTCATCTAATTTATCTTGGTACTCATTTGTTTTCCTATGCAAAATCACATATCCCCTGTAAAGCACCACCCTTAAACACATTCAAGCTTTATCTTCTAACCTAGTTCCAAATTCTTCATTAGGAGACATTAAAATCAAAGTGCTTCTAAATGGGCAAAGGACTTGAACACACATTTCTCCAGAAATATACAAACAGCCACCAAGCACATGACAAGACGCTCCGTTTCCTTAGCCAGTAAGGAAATGCACCTCAGAACCACAACGAGCTACCACTCACACCCACCAGGACGGCTAACGTCAACAATAATAAACCACCCAGAAAACACCAAGTGTTGATGAGGACCTGCAGACGTCAGAGCCTTCAGACACTGCTTGTGGGACTGTCAAATGCTGCAGCCACTTTGGAAAGTTGAGCGGTTTCTGTTAGTTCCCATAAGACCCTGCAATTCCACTCCTAGGTATATCTACTCCAGAAAATTGAAAACATATGTAAAATGTTGAAGTCGGTATTCATAGCAGCATTGTTCATGCTAGCCAAAAAGTGGAAATACTTCAAATGCCCATCATCGATGAACTGATAAACAAAATGTGGTACATCCATGCAAAAGAATGTTATTCAGCCATAAAAAGGAATACCGGCTACACCCACGGATGAACTTGAAACACGATGCTAAGTGAAAGAGCCGAAAAGCAAAAGGCCACATATTCACCTAGTATAAGATTTCATTTATGTGCAATGCGCAGAACAGGCAAATCCAGAGAGAGACAAAAGTAGGTAAGTGGTTCCAGGGAGGGAGGAGGAATGAATGGAGACTGTTTAATGGACACTTAATAGTTTTCTTTTGGGGCTGATGAAAATGTTGTGGAATTAGTGGTAATCGTTGTGCAAAATTGTGAATACACTAAAATGCACTGAATCGTACATTTTAAAATAGTTCAGTTTTATCTCAAACAAAACAGAAAACCCCTGAGTGTCCCCAAACGTTTGTTTTTAAGTACCTCAATGGAGAAAGTCCCTTGCTTCGAAGAGGATTAATACTGAGCCCTCCATATATGTGACAGTAATGTCACTTCAGAGATTCTTTCCTCAGGGCACATGGTAGGTACTCCAAGGACAATGTCTAATACATAAACACAAACTGGCAGCAAGTTATCCAGAATAATAAACACACAGACATTTTTTGTTGTTCATTTAAAGCCGATTCTTAGAATTAAAGAGTCAAATTTGAGATTCCCCCGTCTTGTTCATATTGAGGAAAAGATTTCCAGGAAACAACTCCAGTTACTAGATACCCAACACTTCACTGTGAGTAACAGTACGATGTACTGACATCTTAGGCCAGGAAACGAGCAACGCCAAGTATTATTATTCGCATTTTGTAACCGCCAAACTGTCTCCCCGACTCCAGCCTCCCCTGTTCAGTGTACAGACCTTAAAAGAGAAAAAGGCTATTTCCCACCACTGGTTACAACAAACTTTCCAATTTACTGATTTCTAAAGCCGCATAGCGCAGATTGCTGTTTGCCAAATACTCGGTCTTCATAGCCTATGAAACGGGGACGCGTGTGGCACAGAGAAGCACAACAACGGGCCCAAAGTAACACAGCGACTCCTCTGCGTCGAGAAAACACGCCTCAGGGAACTAAAGTGCTGGGACCAAAGCCTTCTCACCGGCCACGACCCTCTGCCACGGAACGACCCTCGGTTTTCGCCACCAGCTGGTATTGAACGAAGCTTCACGTCCCCGGGCAAGTGGAACGCGCGCGGAAAGGGCCTGAGACAAACGTGAAGGTGGTCAGCTCGCCGGGTCCACGGTCGGCAGTCCCGCAGCCACGAAGCACGACACACCCCACTCACCCACAGCTCGCGCGGGGCCGCACCGCCGGCCGGAGCGGCGGACGTCGGTCGGCAACGTTCCCGCGGGAGCGGAGGCCCAAGTGGCGGGGCGAGCACCAGGGGCCGCTGCAGGTGGGCGAGTGGAAGGCGGCGGAAGCGCGGGGACCCGCAGACGCAGGAAGCCGCCAAGGAGGCGGCCGCAGGACCCTCAGCACGGGAAGGGCGGTGGGGGACAGTGAGGGGCGACGGGGCCGAAAGCTCCGGCACAGCGGACTGAGGAAGACCGGGCGGGACCTCTTACCTCTTCCACAGCTGAAGCCATGGTCGGGCCGGGTCAGGCAAGAACCGAGAAGCAGCCCCGCAGCGGAATGAACCGGAAACGCCGCACCGCCACAACGCGCAGCGCCCGCAGCCTGTGCGCACACACGACCCTGCGCGAGACCGCGGCCCGCCTACTGCACGCGGCGCCTCTGGAACCTTCGCGAGTCTGGCGCCACCGCCCCCAGCCCCGCCCCACCCCGCCCCGCCTCGCTTAGCCCCGCCCCGCCGAGCCTGGCCCCGCCCCGCCCGCCATGCCGCCTAACAAGGCTCAACTCTCGCGAGCAAACCCGCAGTTCGAGAAGAGTAACGCCTCTTCCTCCCGCCGGGGCAAGTGTATGCTTATAGTACTTTGACCTCGTTTGCCCTGGCTGCTCAGGCGCAGTTCGGAACCGCCGCGTTCGCGTACCTTACCCCGACCCCGGAAATGACGTACATATCTTCAGGGTCCAAATCGGAAGCGAACTAGAGTCGGCTGCTTCCGTCCCTTCTAGGACGTCGGGCGCGCTGGGCGGCCATCTTGTTTAAGGGTAATCTGAGAGCCCCTACGAGGAAAGGACAAAAAAAGGAAAAGGGCAGCCTATTTATGTTAAAACGGGAAAAACACGAAGACGTTAAGTGTGGAGGATCCTGAAAGGAACAGATTTGATTTTTAGTGGTTTCTGGAGGTCTGGCGACGTCACCACCATGTAGTAGCTGCGACGTGGTGGCGTCATCACGGAGCGCGGTAGGACGGCGCCGGGGTTTACAGTTACAAACACAAGGCGCCACGTTCTGTGACAGCAACAGCGGTTTCTCCTTTCCGGCGCAGTGTATTGGAGCGCTTCCTGGTGCCTTCGCCTCCTTTACCGACCATTCCGAGAGTCTCCGCTTCTCACCCGAGTTTGGGTTCGATTTAAATCAGCTTATTGACCAGAGAAAATGTGGGCTGAGTTTTCCTGGGACGACATCTATTCTGCTCTGCTGGCTCCAGCAGCTCTGCTCAGTAGGGCCCCTGGGAAACCCGCTTTCTGGGTATTTTAGCCTCTGACAGCTTCCAAACGTCTGTAACACGGATGAGAACATAACAGTCACCCTTGAGGAGTCACAGAGCTGCACTCACGCAGCTTCATGTGTCGCCAAGGTAGCGATTAGAACCAGCACGTCAGAGATGGAGAAAAGCTATTAGAAAAATGCAGGTTGACCATTATCGTACAGAAGTGGAAGCATGACGTTAGGGGAAGAAGCCAAACAAACATCATGGGTTCATATAGTTTGGTTCCACTTAAACGACGTCTGAAAACAAAACTAATTAGCCTATGGTGTTAAAAATCAGGATAGTCTTTCCTCTGGCTGGAATGACAATGACAGGAAGGAGCCACGAGGGGGCTTTTGAAGTTCAGATGCTGTTCTCTCTCTTGATTTGGATGCTGCCTACAGGTGTGTACTTTGTAGAACTTTGAGCTTTAAACTTGTATTTGTGTAGTTTCGTTTGCATGTTATACTTAACTAAAAGTTATATTTAAGTAGGCCCAGGAAGGAATTTTACCAAATGGAAATGTTACAATGATACGTAACTCGTAAGATCTGTGCATTTTATTGTATGTTAATTATAACTCAGTTTTTTAAAAAGGTGCCCGATCAAATGCCTGTAATTATTTCAGTACTTAATTATGAACAAACATCCCATTACACCACCTGAAAATGTGACCTAATGCAGTGATTTTTCAAATTTGCTTGATTTTGCACCTGAGACAACTCCGCCCCCTAGATATCCTAAAGTCACAAGATTGTAAATACCTTCTATTATCCGGTGACGCTCATGTCTGTGTCTTCAGCTCCACCACTCTGAGCTCCAGACTCTGCCTCTGCTTGCATGTCTAATAAGCACATCAAATTCAACTGGTCTACAAAAACAAAACCCCTCCTCCCAGTTTCTCCTCCTCACACCCAAAATCATTTCCTCTAGTTATTCTCCAGCTCTGTGAATGGTCATCTCATTCCTTTAATTGCTCCGGCCAGGAAGCCATACTTGAGTCTTCAGTCTCAGGTCCGACAGCCCATCCTGCAGTAAGTCTTGATGGCTTGGCCTTCAAACTATGTTGAGAATCAAACCCCTTCTCACAGCCTCCACTCTACCACCCAAGACCAAGACGTCATTATTTTGTCTGGATTTTTAGCCTCCTGTTTTTTCTCTCCTTCCCCACTGTACCTTTACAATTGGTTTTCCACACAGTCGCCAGAGTAATCCTCAAGTCTTTATTTTCCTTTGCTTAAAAACCTCCAATATCCTATTAGACTTAGTTAGAATAGAGTCCAAACTCCTTACCATGACCTAGAATGTTCTACGTGATATTATCTCACCTTTATGAGCCTCACAGAACTCATCTCTCATCACTCTCCCTGGTTTAAACACTGGTATTTGGTTATTCCTTGAATTCACTGAGCTTGCTCTCACCTCTGTACTCTGTGCTTTCTCTGCCTCTGGAGCATCATATAATTTCTTCAAGTAACCCTAGGGAGGCTCATCCTGACTGTGTTAGTTAGGGTTCTGTCAGAGAACCAGAATCGATAGATAAACAGTTATTACAAGGAATTAGCTTACACAGTTGTGGGAACTGGCTAAGCAAATCCAAAGTCGCTCGGCCAGGCAGGCAGGAGTACAAGATCACAGGCAGCTTGGGCCCTATGAGAAGAGGTTGAAGCTTCCATCCACAGGAAGTCAGGGAGGAAAGAACACAAGCCTGAACTTCCTTGCAAGTAAACTTTTCAAAGATGTTGCTCTGAGTGTCCCTTTGACAGTAATCAAGTTTTGTTAAAGTATAATCTCAAAAAGGTGAAATCAAGATTCTCATGCAAATATAAAATGAACATGTGACAAATATTTTATTCATTAGTTAATGAGGGAACCAATAATATGTTAAAATATAAAGTATGTTTGCATAGCTGAGTATAACAATGGAATGGCAATTTAACAATGGAATGTTAGTGTAAGGTTGCAAAGTTAGGCACAAACTGGTTAATAAAAATCCTACAGGGTAACTATAACTGTTGGAGTTACCTGTTGCACTGGAAAGTAGGAATGTGTATCCCTACCGCACAAAAATCTTCAAGTTAATGTGTAACCACTAAGGGTAGGACCTTTAATAGTGAACAAGGAGTTCCACTTATGACCTAACTGCCAAATTAAGTAGATGTTTTCTGAATAATTTGACTATTTTACTTTTTATGTGAAATTTCTCAATTTAAATACCACATAGACCAAACAAAAGATGTCTGTGGTCTGGGTTTGGGCCACAAACTATCACTTGACAATCTCTGATTAATAGATGTTTAGTACATGCTGAATTGTACGAGGAGGACCTGACTAATCTCTTGGCTTTCACTTAGGCTCCATGGACTCTCAGAACAAAATGCAAATTAGAACAAAAAGCAGTTCAGGATTCTCTGCAGTCTGCCTCGACCTCCAGGAGAGCCTCTGGAGTTCCGTTTGCATTGTGTATCACCCACTGTGCTGCACCTTGAGAGACCAGCCATAGCCACCTAATCCAGGATTAGCCAATCATATTTTGCAAGACTTTGGAATCGGGATACTAAGATGCCAGTCCGTCTCTGCTGTCACCTGAGAAGAGGACATGTAGACTTGGAAATTGTGCGCTTAGACGCAAGGAAAGCTTGTTTGCAGAGAGAAGCAGCAACAGATACGCATCATCTGGCAAGACAAGCAGAAGAGCGGTTATGAGAACAGTTGCTTAAGTTCCAGATGGCATCCCAGTTCCTTGTCCCAGTGCCTCTCAGGCCCAACTGTTTGGCTGTTGATATCTATGATAAAAAAAAATCCCTATTCCTTTTCAATTAATTGCCTTATTATTACTTCACTAGCTTGAGAGAGTTTCTGTTACTTGCAACCAAGCACTCTCTATAGAGAGGAAAAGAGGGCATTTGGCAGGGCTGCTATACAGGATATCATTTTGCATGGTACAGCCTGGAGGAAGCTCCTGTATATTTTTTCTTTATAAATGGACTGGAGTCTAGTGTTAAATAAGAGGTGTTACATTATAAACACTGAGTTCACATGATTCAGAATAAAATCAACTAGAAAATAAATCAGACTTATATAGACTGCAGAACAAATTTTTATTACTGTTTAATGGGACCAAAGGGGCAACACAAAGCATTGAAAACATCACTGGCTCACAAAAACGGTCACCTTGTTACCTTCTTGTTTGCATTTGTTTATTTCACAAGGCTTCATTCACACCTGAAAACGATACTAATCCAATTCAAGTTCATAACAATTATAAAAGTAAACATTTGTTGGGAACAATGTACAATAAATTGCACTTTTCTTAACAAGCATTACATTTACATTTATAGCGTGTACTATACATAATACATGGAATTATGGAAACATCTAGTTGGTCAGTGTTTATAGAGGAGAGAGGCTGCTCACTAATGTTTCTTTTGTAGTCAATTAGCACTGTTTGGGCTAATCAACTCCTTTATCCCAGAACCTGTTTTCATTAGAGGAACTATAGACAAAAGTCATACAATTCATAAAAATAGATGGTAGAGAATTTCTACTACCTCCTCAGCAAAGGGAAGGTAGGAGTTGAAAGAAAGGAAATGGGGCTGACTGAGAAACTTTTTTCCCTCATTTGAACTAAGAATCTATACATTATGCAAAATACTAAAAACAGAAACTGATGTAAAAGGCTATTGAGACATCTTGGATTCTGGGACCATCTTCAGCTTTATTTTTGTGCTTTCATGACACCAGAGTCTTGATGCATTTACATCCTTATAATTCAGTTTCCTATATTTTATTCCATATATAATATATAGTTATTAAGTTACATTTTAATGGAAAAGATTTTACTGCCAATAAAAAAGGAAAGTAAAATGTTCATTTTCTATTCAGTGACTTCTTTTTTCTTACATTTTTCAGAATACCACAAATGATAAACCAGGATGGAGGTGGGGAGAATGGGACGTGCTGACAAAGATGTTTTTAGAGCCGGTAGCAAATTCATTTGGAGATAAGCCTGACATGTATGTAGTCTTTTCGATAGAAGCCGAGAAAGGAACGCCTGCTGACTAGTCACTAAACTATCAGTAAACATCCACTTTTCTCATTACAACTCAAGGTCATCTCCTACTGAGGTGCAGCCCACACTGAAGTGTTCATTCAAAGATAAGGAAATTCCCAAGGTAAAGGGCTCTGGCTTGATTGTAGAAGCCACCAGGACAGAGGAAGGATGTTTTGGAGCTCTAGTTCCAACGTGACTATCACCATGGCAACTAGAGGGCAAGAGAGTTTTACATCTGGTAGTGCCCTAGTAGGAAACAGGCCACTGAGACCTTGTCTACCCTTCTGTATTTGATGGCCGTGTGTGTTCAGGTGCATGGTACCTGGGTGTACGAGAGGCGGGGATGCTCTATAAAATTCTACCAGACACACACACACACCGAACAAGCAAGTTTGTCCACTCTCACATTTGTCATCGAAGTAAAGAGAATCCGAGCTTTTTAGAGTGTTGTTTTTAAGACTAAGTTATACAATAGGATTATCTTGGTAAGTGAAGTGTTCTTTCCCAAAGAGGTAAAATGGTGTTTTTTAAAAGCTCCTTTTTCCATTAAAAGGGTCCTGAAATCAACCACCTTAGCAGAATAGTTAGTAGACTGATTTCAGCTAAAGAAAAAGAAAACTCAATCCCTTAACAATAGTTACATACGTGATCCTCAGTAACCAGTCAACCCTGCTTAGGATCTCTATTTCGTGTGCCCTAAACTGTGTATTCTCTTGTTTTTCTCACTTTAGCTAGAAAATGAAGCCACTAGTTATTAACCGGACAATATTTAAAGAAAATAGAATAGGGGCTTGAGAAAAATAAATAATACATAGTGAAAAGAATGAAAATTTGGAAGAAATGAAGAAAGATAAATATGATTAAATATTCCAACATCTGTACAAAGATGGCTTTTCTACTTTACTATGGAGATTTAAGAAAGCCAATAAAGAAGAAATTGTTAACAGCTGGGACGGGAGGACAGATACCGGTTGTATGGAAGGAGAGGCCATAGGCCTATATGACATCCCTGTTAGTGTTTCTGATAGGCACTCATATACAGAACATTAGGTAACTGAGAGTTTGGTGTTTGCATTAAATTATGCGTAACTGAATATTAGCCAAATTGTGCCATGGCTAAGGATATGGGAAGCTAGCGAACATATGTGTTGCAAAATTCAGCTTGGTTTCTTTCAGCTTTAAAGAATGCGTTAAACAAGATTTTCAAGATGTAAAAGCTAATGAACTCAATAATCAAGTTGCATTTCATTTCTTTAATTTATTCTACAGAACGTAATGAAAACAGAAATAATCATTTTTCAGAATGTTGCAAACGTTGGATTTGGGGAGAAATATTTTATACCGTGTATCCTTGGAAAAGATGAAAAACACTCGACTACCTGAAAATTTCCTGGATGTTTGGGCTGATTAATCTCTTTTAACAAGAAGGTAAGAAAAGAGTAGCAATTCTCAAATATATATCAAAATATGTGAAATTAAAACTAGCAGTTACTTAATGCTAGGATGCACAGTGAAGGATGTGGTTTGCGACAATGCTATTACAACATATTGTATGAATAATCATATCATATACTGTATTTTGAATTTTCTTTCTATCTTTACTATTGCAACTGACCCAAAGGTATTGCAGTGAGGAACAGTTTAGATTTATGGTACCAAACACATACTCAAGTACGATATGGAACTGGAAAAGAAAAAAAAAATATCAATAGATTGCCATTATAATCTTTTTAAAGAGTTAAAAGGAAATTCAAAAGATAGACTTATTAAACGTTTGGAATGTATATACCTGGTGATTTTGTTTAAAGAAAAAATGTAAAGAGCTATGAAATTGAACCAGGTCTACAGGTAAGGACCAGGCCTAGAGCCATTCTATTTCTACCATTTAAGGAAAAGTATGCAATTTAGGCATTCTGTGGAATGTGCTAATTTTTTGGATGTGACTAAGAGATCTGTACCATAGAACTATGAGATTCACAAAAACAAAAGAACCTTTTAAATTTAGCTGGCCATTTGATAAGGCAACTTGTACAAGGTTTCTTGGAATCAAAGCATAAAATACCAGTAAAGCTAACAAATTATACTAAATGGTTTACAGAAACAAGTACCAAGATGCAATTCTCTGGCCATAATCATACAAAAAAAATTAGTTTTTCAAAACCATCATGTAGGGAATGTTAAAGTCAACATAGACACTCGGAATGCGGGGTTATTTTCCTTTTTGATGAAATGAATAGTATGATGAAAAATGTCAGAACCAAAAAAAAAAACTGTTGTAAGAAAAGTATTATTCAATGAGTGTAACCAAGGATAACAGCCCTATCAGATTATGGGTGGCAGAGGATACAAACACTTACCGGTGAAGAGGACTTCACTTTTTAGAGTTTGCTGACCATTTTAGAGGGAAGGATCCACCAGGAGCACTTTTAGTGCACGCTCCTGAAGCTTAAATGGCTCTTTATTTTCACTTCCAAGCGAGTGTTGCAACATATGTATGGCACAGATGAGAATCACTGGTGATACAGAGTTTAAGATCCTTTGCAAAGAATATGTTCAACAATAAAGCCAAGGATGAGTATTAGCAAATGTTATTGTACATACCTGACAGTAGTTTGGCTGGTGTAAAAGGACCAAAAGCCTCCAAAATAGCTTAGAAAATGAGAAAATTAGTTTTGCCCTTACCAAAGGATTTCCTGCAAGGATTATTTATATAGACATGTGAAATATAATTGAAAGAAATATTTCCACCAACATTTAAACAATAGCTTTCTTTACTTTTCCTAGAGAGAAGTATTTCTATAAAGGTTTCATATTCAATCAAAAATGTTACAAACACATTTGCATCTCTTCCTCTAGGGGTCCCAATGGCACACTTTTAGGAGCTACAGAAATCAGGAAAAGTTGCCTAACATTAAAACTGAGATGAAGTGAAGCTGGCCTGTTTCCCATTTCACAACCTTAGCAGGGTTTACAGTATGTTAGTGTTTCCTTAGCAGTAAATGTCCCAGGTTCTGTATTCCAGTCTGAACACAACGGCTGAACCTGGGACCTCCTACGCTTCTCTGGTGAAGGCTCCCTAGGACTACAGTGCACAGTATCCACTTCTGACCTTCTGATTTCCAGAACTCACACTGTATTACACTTAGCAACTTGCAATTCCCGAGTGGAGTTCTCTAAAGGACCTGTTAGAATACCAGGGCCGAAGTGATTCATTTCGTCCTGTGTTTAGCACAGTCTCAGTGCCTTTTACCTCATGTGTATTCTCAATAGCCTATCTTAGCCCATGGTTCTTGGCACTTCGTTTCCAGATGTACCCAACAGAAATGAAATAAACTAATTCTCTTTGGGGACTGTTCAATCCCAGGTCTGTTCTTTGCTGCAGACAGGATTACTGCTATCCAGGGAATCCCTTTCAGGAGGAAACCTGACAGTGGCCGTGACCAGTCCCACAGTGTGCTTTATCTGAAGAAATCCTGAAAACTTACGAGGTTTAGGTCTCAAATTTTTTTTTTTCTGTGACAAATACCTTCCTATCACTTGAACCTTGGAATAAAAGACATCTCCATTTTTATGTAAAATAAAAATAATTATGAACAGTTAGTTCTAAATAAAAAGCATTTAGTTCTGAATTACTTATTTCCAACTAAGCATCAGGCATATAAAATAATGCATTATGCTCTGATGGATCTGAACATGAACTTCCACGAAGAAGCTTGAAAACAGGTATTCAACATAAATCAGGTCAGTTTCAATAACATCCCTTTGAAAGTGTCATACAAGAAAGAGAGCTACTGAAAGATCTGGCTTGCTTTCTGGCCTCCTTTGCTTTCCTTCAAAGGGACACCAGGGAGGGTCCTTCTGGATTTCCGTCGCTTTGATCGTTGTGCTCTTGTGCTGGGGTGAGGCTGGAACTATGTGCTCTCCTTGGGTGGCTGGGTGGCCTGTGGCGGCTGCAGGGGCTGGGTGCCTGTGGCCGTTTTGATAGAGTTCAGGGTTTTACTAAACCAAGAGTTTTTTGCAGCTTGGATTTCATTCATAAGGGCCCCTCTCTGATGTTCCAGTTCCTAATTAAAGAAAGAGCATCATTTTACTTTTACAGATGTTTTCTCTCTGCCAAAAAAATCCAATAGCTTTTTGGAATCCCCAGGTCTATATAGCCATAGTTTTCCTCCCACAAAGCACAGGAGAGATTTAATTGGCTTCTTAATGCAAGAAAAAAGTTTTAGAGCTAAAAGAGTTACCACTAAAAACTGGAATCTGTGCTTTCTCTGAATACTGAAATGACACCTTATTTTCTCTTTTTCTCCCCCTGCAATTTAGGTGTAGGTTACTACCTGAGATAACATGGTTAAAACCACAAATAAACATAAATGTGGGGAGGAATTGAATTTTACTGATAGTATAAGCATGAATGGGTTCTAGTTCCAAACACACGGCCTCTGCCCCTGAGAATGTACAAGGCCCAGCGCAGGGGAAGTTAAAGACCACTAGTGCGGAGCTGCTGGCGCCATGGCAGGACATGGTGATGGGTGAGGTTCACTGGTAAGAAGGAAATGGGGGACGTCCATCAGAGGCCAGGGCTATTTTTCTAATTATGTTGTCCTCCGACATGGAAAGAGATGATGGGGAAACAGATCTGGCAAAATCAGGTACAGATGCAAAGAAAAGAATGGGTGTCAGTCAATGTTCAACCATGAGGGGAAGGATAATAGGATTTGGCCTTGCATCTCTCAGGATCAGCTACCAAAGTCACCAAGTTCAATGAGAGAAGACCTTGGCAAAAAAATCTCAGGGTAAACTAAAAAAGCGTATGCTTGGGGCGGCTGGATGGCTCAGCTGGGTAGAGAGCGAGTTCTCAACAAGGTTGCCAGTTCAATCCCCGCATGGGATGGTGGGCTGTGCCCCCTGCAACTAAAGATTAAAAACGGCAACTGGACCTCGAGCTGAGCTGCGCCCTCCACAACTAACTAGATTGAAGGACAACAACGTGGAGCTTTTGGGCTCTGGAGAAACATACTGTTCCTCAATATTCCGCAATAAAAAAAAACAAAAAAAATATGCTTAAGTTCTCACAAGATACAATTTTAATTATTAAAGTTTCATTTAAATCTATGCCTTTATATTAGTGTTTAAAAATAATGATGTCACTGTGACTATGCAGAACATGTTAGTGGCCAGAAAATGTACTGATCAAATATAGTAACATCTATGATTCTGAGCTAGGCAGGTATTTTCTAAAGTCCTAGAATATGCTAGCCCATTAACATTACTAATCTTCTGTTGCTATTGTATCGTTACCAACCTGGATTTTACACTTGGCCTCCACCAGCTGCAGTTTGGTTTGTGCCAATTCCAGCTCCATCTCCCTCAGCTGCTTCCGAAGTGAGTCCTTCTCATCGTCCGATTCGATTCCCTGGTCCTCTCTGTTTATGGCTGCTGGTTTCAAAGCGCCCTCCTTGCTGAAAATGTCACTACAGTGTTTACATGCCATCATTTTACCCTGAAAAATCCAAAAGAGAAAACCAACATCAAACTGTATTCCACAGCATAAGTCACTTCCCAAAACAACATAGGATTTGATTTTTATTTAGGTGCTGCTTGCTGCCATCAAACGCAGGCCCATTTCTGAAGGCCATTATTTTTCTGTGCTACAACCAAAATGGTTCCAGTCCGCACAAAACCCAATTATCTACGACAGGTGCTGCTTTTCCTCCCGATATCTCTAGAGAGACTCTCTCTGGGAATAGACAGTATTATTATGGCATCTCTTTGAAATCTGTTCTAGAAAGTTTGGATTACCATTACTTTTGCTAGTTGCCATGCCCCATTCATGATGCTCTGCGTGCAGCACCTCATTTCCTGCTAGAGCTGCCGTGTGAGGTGGTCCTATCACCACCCTGCCTTCTACACTCAGAGGTTAAGCAACTTGCCTACAGTAGACTGAGGCCGCTCTCACTGACCTAAATCGACCTTGCAACAAACAGTCGGTGTCCTTTTGTCCGGCTTTACGCAAAGATGATCCTTACTCAGGTAACAAAAGTACCTCGGGCCCGGATTGCCAATCAGAGCACAACCAGCACCAAACCACAGAAACACTTTTCAAGCCAGCAATGCTACTGTTTTCTTAAAATGTCTCCAAAACTAGTTTAGAGAGAAAAGATAGTACAGAATCTTTGTATTTGATGTCTTATTGTTACAACAAGCTCAGTATGTCCATAACCGCAACTCTTCCCCTCTCTACGCGCGTGCACGCATGCACACACACACACACACACACACACACACACACACACACAGCAACTCTCCCCACATTTCTGTTGTCACTGTTCATGTCACCACCATTTAGGCCTGAAGACTTTGGTGCCATCTTTTCATTAGCTTCTCCTTCATTCCATGTTCAGCTGATCACTCTGTTCTTCCTCTGACAATGTGCAAGCTCTCTCTCCCTGTCCCCGGCCTGAATCCCTAAAAGTCACCTTTGCCCCCACTGATTTCCTTCTTACCACTTTTCAGAGTTCTGCCTGATTCATGTTCATCAGACACTTAACACATGTAACTCTCTCAAGAACCTATGAGACGAAGGAGTCCAGTCCTGGCACAAATCAGCACACAGCAAGTATTTGTTATACATTTACTGTGGACTAAACAAAATGTTAATGTGGTGGCTTTTGATCCGGGTCTGCAATGACTAGAAGTTTACCAAGCTGGGTAAGCAGTTCTATTAGGCTGAAACCTATGAAGGAATAGATTAAACTCACAAGAGGGAGGAGGCCATTCTGGCAGAGAAACACCGTATGCGGAGACACTGGGACTTCAGAGAACTCCGGGGAGTTTGAGACAGCTCAAACACGGAGTAAGCGATGCAACAGTGAGCGGTACAGAGTGAGAAGAGCTCCCCATGGCCACGTGGAAAGGTCCTTAACCAGAATCCTGACTTTCTCCTGTAGAAAAGTCATTCTTTCACTTCCCCCAATCCTGTGCTGCTTGTTGGAGATGGAGCAAAGAGCCTCATGAAGCCGCAGTCTGGCAGACATGTGGAAATATTGACACTAAAATGGGGGAGAGGCTGCAGATTCCCGCCCAACATGCAGCTTCCTTAGTAACAGAACCCTGATGTTACTCGGGCTGGAAATATACCCAGTTAAAAGGTGCTATTTCCCAGAATCCCTTGAAGCTAGGTGTGGCCATGAAATTAAGTTCTGATACCATTTCCCCGAAAATAAGACCGGGTCTTATATTAATTTTTGCTCCAGAAGACGCATGAGGGCTTATGTTCAGGGCATGTCCTCCTAAAAAAATCATGCTAGGGCTTATTTCCCAGTTAGGTCTTATTTTTGGGGAAACACGGTATATCAGCCTGAGTGTGGTAATGGAACTTCTAAGAAGGCTACTGACAGGCGCTCACCCAGTTGGAGGTGGGCCTTTATATCCTTGCTTCTCCCTCTGGCTTAAAACTCTACCATGGAATGTGGGTGTGACGGTGGAAACCCCAGTTTGACTTTTAGGTGACCTTGGGGATGGAAGCCCACGCTGACGATATGGACCACTAACAACGGAGGAGCTTGGGTCACTGACAAAAAACCAAGGATCTTTCTAGCCCTAGATTTCTTTTATGAGATAATCAACATCATTTGTGTTTAAGCCAGTGTTATTTTGGGTTTTCTATATATGGCCAATCTAATTCTAAATGGATACAGACATTTATATATGGGGTTACTCATTACAGTGAAAAGGATTAACTAGAAGGGGGAAAGGGACAGAGGAAGGTTACAGGAGGGTGGGAAAATCGGAAGCTATCACATCATGCCAAATAAGAGACGAAGAAGTAGCACCAGAGAAAGATAAGGTAGTATTATGTAAGGACCGAGGGTATGGATTGTAGAGTTTAAGTCCCTGGGTTCAAATCCTGGCACTACTGCTTCTCAGCTATGTGACCTAAGGAAATGAATTACCTGTTTTGGTAATCACCAGTAAAACAAAGACACAACAAATCAGTAAAAAGAAGATATTATAGTGTCTACCTTCTCAGGTAGTTGTGAGGATTATATGGGATAATACATGTAAAGCCTTGTAACAGTACATACAGTAATTGTTTAATAAGTGTTAGTTGTTCTTTATTCTGGTGAAAACAAGTTCAAATTCCTCTTCCTGAATGTCATGGCCTTTCATTAGGTAACCCCACCTATTGTCCAACAATTTCCTCTGTTCCTTAATACATACGCTAATCACATCAGTCTCCTTAAGGAGACACTGAAATGCTCATTCCTATTTCTGAGGCTTCACTCACAGTTTCTAGCAGAATGGCATGTTTAAACCCCTCTAACTGAATTCTACCCGTCCTGTGTTAGTCCAACCAGATCCACAGTCATCTTCGGTCTACAATTCTTACGGTTTTGTTTTCTCTAACAACTCTGACTGTCACTGTCATTCAGCTCATCACTTGCATACTTTTGAACTGTTTCCTGAATGTCTCAAGTGCATGTGTGTATAACCAGTTCCTGTAAGAAAATTCTAAGCTCTTTGTCATGCATAATTTCTGTAAAAAACAGAAGTCTAAAAGCTGTGCATATAGTACATGCTCAATAAAACCTTTATGGAGCGATCAGTGTAAATCCTTGTTTCATTGTTATTTCTACTAAGATTTCAGTTCAAGACAGTTCACCTTATTAGGCCATGACACTTCACCAGCTGAGTTGTGGTCAGTGTACCCACAATATGCAAAGAATGATAAAGGCTTAGTAGGAAAAGGGGCAAAGAAAGGGGAGAAAGGAAACCAACATTTTAGCACGTTTGGGGAGGGAGCCTGCCAACTCTATACTCAGTAATAACCTCAGACTGATGTTTCGTAACAGGAAGTAAGCAACAAATCAGAATAAGATTCATATTTTCAGTTCTCATGTCTGAGATTTTCAGGTTGTAACTTATGAAAACATGCATTTATTGTGTGCCAAGGTCTAAGCTAAGCATTTTATATATATTATCTTATTTAATCTTCAAAATGACCTTCTGAGGCAGGTACTGTTATTTCTATCTTACAGAATACAAAATAAAACTTAGACAGGTTAAATAATGTGTCCAAGTTGTTAAATTATATGCTAAAGTGCCTAGGATGCATTTATTTACTAGTACTAAACCTGAATATATTCAAACAGAATTATGTCAGGTTTCCAGAACACTGGTCCCAAGAATTGGTTGTGCTAACATTGCTTCTTAAGAAGCCAGTCCATTTGGTTTACTGCTGTTTCCATAGAATAAGCAATTGCTCAAGTAATTCTCAAGTAATGAGTTTTGCCACTAGGGGGCAGCGTATAAATAAATGCTACAAGTTGTTTTTTTGTGTGTTTTTTTAAATAAACCTCTGAAAAATTGGAGGAAAAGTCAGTTACCCAACATGGGTTTTCCAGACAAGTTCCAGATTACCCATCGTGTTTACTGTTCAAGAGAGTGATGGGCTGATCCCACTGGGTCGCGCACGGAAGTGTCAATTCAGGCACAGTTGGGATGCAGGCTGCTGAAGGCTCCAGGTTTCTACCACCCAGAAGTTCCAGGCCTCTTGTGACAACGCTGAAATCCTGCTACCTGCCTCGGACAGTCCGTAAGATTCATGGGAACATAACCTTTCAGCTGGCAGGGAAGAGGATCACACCCCAGTCACGAGAGACACTATTCTCCTTAATTCCTTTAGAACAAAGGGGTGGGGAGGGGGGGTGATGTCTCCACCCATGTGCCTGTGGGGCATCCTCATATATTGGGGTCTTCCTATCAGGTGCTCACTTAAGACAGTGACTCTGGAAGAAATTCTATGACAGAACTATTGCACTCTCCTCACCTTCACCACTTCCAGTTCCTCCTTGCTGGCTGCTTGCTGCTTCTCCAGTCTGGTGCTTAACTGGGAACAGATCTAAGGGAAATAAAAGAGTTTCTTTACTGGAAAATAGAATGACTCTTGCAGCACGTGTACATAACTACGTATCAGCTCATATTACTCACATCTCTGATGCCAGAAGAAAGTTTGCAAATGACTTAGCACTGTAAACGCCCGTCTTTTCTGCAGTGAGCAGAAAGCCTGGGCGTGCCCCAGGTGTGAAGAACACCTGTATCTTAATTCTTAGAAAAACACACGGGGTAGATTTGATTTCTTTCTGTCACCAGCCTTCATGACTGGTTCCAGAGAATTCCTGTCCTCACTTTTGGAATCAACTATAGAGTCTTTGCTGAGTATCTACTTTGTGCAAAGTTCTATGCTGGGAATCTGATGAAAAGAATTGTGAACCAGAAATGTCTCCTGTCGACAGCCACAGAAAGAGTCTCTGTTTTCAACTATAAAAGTTTCCTTATGAAGTGGCAGAGTAAATACGACAAAGGTAAAATGACCAGAAAATAATAAAGACTAAAACTCTTATCAAGCGATTTCAACATAACAAAAAAGGAAAAGCCAGGAAATCCAGCTTTACTACTTTCTAAGGACATAATTGTCCTTCAGCAAATTCACTAATCTTTCTAAGCCTCAGTTTCCTCACCAAAAAGTGTTGTGCTGTGATAATCAATGGGAAAAAAAAATGTATGCAAAGGGTTTACCTTCTGCCACACGAAACGATGTCTGTACATCGATGATGTACAGCACCTGGCTGATAAGCGCTCATTAAATAAAACCTCATTATTATTGTTGCTGAAATAAGGTGCTAACCAGTACCAGAACAGGTAGAAATTAAGTGCTTTCAAAGCTAAAAACATTTTTTAAAAACACTGGAAGTTCAACTCTTGTTGAATTTGAGTGAAATACGAATCTTTTATTTTTAAGAAATGAAGTAAAAGAGTTAGGGGATGTCAAATTTTAAAGTGCAATTTGCACTAAAAACATAAAAAATCTACCTCTATTATCAAAACAGACATTTACAAAAAATCCCAGTTTACTCAAAAATAGTTCTAGAGACCAGCGCCTGCTTGTTGAGTTCAGTCTCCAGTTTCTCCAGATCCAAGCCTGGAAACAATAAACAGGCCTGTATTAGGCGATGTTAAAAAGGAGCAACCTCCCTAAATAATTCTGACAAACCATGTCCCCTTTTACATAAACCAAACATACTGAAATATAGCCAGTAATAGCCAATTCCAACTAGAGAATGCATTTAGATCATGTTTTATGTCCTAATTATCTTCAAACAGATGGGTCTGTTGCCTTTTACATTGCTGGAGGTACTTGCCAGAAAATATTCCAGAATAGTCCCAAGCACTGCTATTTGAAGAGTGCTGCATATGGTGGCCACCCATGGCCTAACATGGCTACAAAAAAAAAAAAAGCATTTGCAGCGATGGCAAGTTCCACAGTACACGAACTTTAATGTTCTTTGTATTGGTTAAGGTCTAACCATCCCCTCTCCTACTTACCCAAATTCGAAATCTCAGGAGCACTTTCAATGTTTTCCTTTGTTCTAGCAAAAAATGACGATTTTTGTGTCTCCCTCTTTTCCGTTTTCATGGCTACTTATTTTAGTTCAGGACCGTATTTTTTCTCACCTGGACTCTGTCTGTGTCTCTGCCTGTGGATCTCCACACATGATTACATTTCTCACGGGGACAGAGTAGTGCCGAGAATCTGTCCCTGGTTATGCGACTGTCCTGCTCAAACATTCCTACTACAACCACAATGAAATCCAAAGCCCTCAGCCTATCCGGGAAGACCTTCCTTGCACTGGGCTCCCGCTCACCGATGCTTCTCTTTTATACTTAAAACCTTCTGCCACATGAAACGATGTCTGTTCACTAACCTACCTCTACGCCATCACACGTGCTGTGCCCCCTTTCCACCATCTGCATCCTCTCCTTCTGTTTATAGCCCCACATTTCACGCAGTCTTTGACGAGCTCAAATCAATCCTTCTCCAGGAAGGGTTTCCTCATTTCCTATAGGCGATACGCTCCCTTTCCTCTTCTTTACGGCCAGGTAGTATGTATCACCCTCTTACAAGGCCACATAGCCATGTGGGAAAACGAGTTCCCACATTCTATACTGTGGCAGCAGAGGACACAGTGATCCCCTATTGCCACTTAATACAATCACTAAACTTTAGGCCAATATTACTAGTGTGATCTACAGGAAATGAGCTTCCGAGCAGGGCAGACAGGATCCCCTGGTAAAAATAAGCTTTCTCCTTCCTCTAAGTGTCCCAAATGTTGTAAACAAACTAGACTGTTTTGCTCAAATAAACCTCCCATGTTATCAGCAAGCATGTCCAGCCACGTCAGTTCTAGAGGAGAAAATTTGCTACCAATTTTAATGAATGCAGTGTCGCCATTGTTCTGGAAACTGTAAAACCAAAATGTTTTTTCCCAAAGAAAAACAACAATAATTACTTTTATAGCGAAAAACACCACAGCGGCACATTACCTGTTTATACTCAGCAATGATAGCTGTCGTCTTCTTTATTTCATATTCTGCCTTCTCTAGCTGTTTCCTGAAGACTTCTTTTAGCTAGAAAGAGTGAGAAACAGCAAGACTCAGTCAACATCTTAATAATAAATTTCCACAAGCATCTCGATTCTAGTATGTCCGAATCACAGCCAACGACAAAGTAAACACTATAACTCTATAAATTCTCCTCCCTGAAGTGACATCTTGGGTCATTTGAAAAACCTAATCATCTCTGGAGATACAGAAATCTTATTATCTTTCCTGTAACGTATACGAGATGAGCAATCCTGTTACAAAAGTGCTTACGCTTACTGCTTACTTTATAAATCTATTGTTAACAATCCATTCAGAAGCTACCTTTATCCTTCTGAGAGTCTGAAACAAACAACACAGCAACGTTGCAGGTACCCTTATTAGAAATGTTACAAATTACGGAAAAAACATTTAGGCCTTCCGTTCAGTCCCCCACCATCACTGCCCTTACTTCTCTGAAGGTAGGAACGAGGCTCTGGGACTGGAGTCAGAAAAAGACGGGGAAAGATAGAGCTTCTGAGGTCTGGAGACTTCAAGAAACAGTGACTTTAGAAGGAGCTCAGGTGACACACAACGCAGGTACTTGTTATAGTCACAGAAATAGTAAATTATGAATGCTAAACTTAAAATCAGTTATCTTTATAGCCTGGTAGCTCTAGAATTCTAGGTATAGGGGGAGGCAGAGATGATGAAAAATGTCGGGTGCCACAACATAGAGAGGAAAGAATTCAATTCCTCCAAGTTGTTGGCAAAACAAACAAACAAAGAAAGAAAAAACTAAAAAAAAAAAAAGTCTGGTTAATCTAGTACATAATCAGAATAGACAGAGGACTCTGCATTGCAGCATCCCCAGTTAGGAATGGGCTATAATCTGTACTTGCTAATTCACAAATTAGTACAATTTATAATCGGACTCATATGATTAGAAGATTTCTGAATTTCTTCACATTTGCGACATTCTAAAGTTCTAGAAACAATTTGTAGGTTATACTGATTCAAACTTAGTCCCTATTCTCTCTCTTACATAATTTAAGGACATAAGCCATAGCCTTCTCACCTCCTGTGATAGGGTCCCACAGACTTCAGGACAGACTTACATGGCTGCCAGGCTTTGGGCAAGTGTCACTTAACTCTCTAAGCCATAGCTTCGTCATCTAACAAAGCTCACGAGGGTATCATACGATGACAACAGGACACACACACACACACACACACACACACGGAAGAAGCATGAATGAAATTCATTTGCCAATAGCTTCATTCTTTATCTGAGGTCCTGAAGTGAGCCCCCCAAAAGCAGGAGGTAAAAGAAAAAACAAAACCCATTAAAAGGCCTAGATCAAACTGGATAATCAGCCCCTCAAACACTTCAAGTGTGTTAAAAAAAAAAAAAAATGTATATCTATCTATCTATCTATCTATCTATCTATCTATCTATCTATCTATCTCAGTCCACTGTAAATGCCAAAAATCGTTTTATCATGTTCAAAAAAACTCATAGAACCCTTTTTGTAAACCCTGGAAGGTGCTAAATGATACATTCCCTCATGAGTAACTTTACTGGAACCTTTTCTGCTTGGATGTAGGTCTTTAAAAGGCTTTGTGTTCTGTTTTATATTTAGCATCATAGGTATGTGAGGATGAAACTCATTAAAATAAATGAGTTGATCATGGCTGACCATGACTGGCAGAGATGGAGACCACTGGGGAAGCCACCGGCTCTGCCCCTGGAAAGCCGGAAGCGTTGACATTTGGGGCGGGAAGGCCCCTCTTGTCACCTATTCAGGGCTCTTGCAATGGTGGTGTCTTCCAGCTGACTAGCCTCATAGCTCCCAGAAGACGGTAGGGTGGCCTTGTATGAGCCAGGAGGCTAATGAGTCAAGGCTGCTTCCCCCAGGGAATAAGGTTTGAGAGCCCTACCAGAATGTTGGCGCCTCTTCTTCTAAGGCATGAACCAGGAAAATCAAGCATCACCGACTGAGGCAACTCCCAGCCGAGATTTCTGTGGGCTTTCAGCTTAACAGTCCTCATACACCATTTCAGAGAAGTCAGTTATCTTGGAGACACGACACGAAATGCACAGATTTCTCAAAGCTCTTGGATCGTCATCCAAAGTTACTAAACTTGGAGAAAACTTGACACTGCTGCTAGACATCTCAGGAAAGGCAAATTCCTAAAAGCTGTTCAAGGGTGGAAACGCTGCCTCCTCTTCTAACTCCTTCAAAAGAAACGTCAGGACTCAGTGCTCCTCACGTGTCCTGCGTCCACGCCACCCTTGATGACGCATAAGCACATCTCTTGTTCACAGCACTGACCAGCGCCCTGCGCCTGCGCCACACACCCGTGTAAGGAAAGCCCGCCCACGCCTCTCACCTGGGCGGTCTCCTCCTCCTGCTGCCTCTTCTCTGCTTCCGTCTCCACCAGCCTCTGCTTGGTCAGCAGAAGCTCCTTATTCAGCACGTCGGCTTTGTCTTCTGCCTGTCATCAGAGCACGTGGGTCACAGAGAAGGTAAGAACATGTGTGTAGCCTTCCTCCAATCTCCGATGGTTTTGTTCCAGCATCACCAGAGCCACTCTTTCCCGTCCCAGCTCACCCCGGGGGTGGCTGCTTTCACGGAACTCCAACTACATAGCAGGCCCTCGGCACACCTTCTCTCTATGAGCCTCAAAACAATACTTGTTTTACAGATGATGACAGTGAGGTTTGCAGAGATCAAACCAGAGACACACACCTGCTATGAGAGCCATGAGCCGAATTCAGATGTGAACGGCCATCAGAGCTCACGCTCTTTCTAAAGGTTTCTTACCCATTTTCAGATGTCACAGTGGCACTCGCTCTGAGACTGTGCAGATGGGTTGGATGAAGGGGTGGAGCTCCCTATGGAAGCTTCTAACTGGTAGTGAGTGGGGCTCAATTCAGAAAGGGTCAGCAGACAGGTGGAAACAGATGAGAAAATTCAAAGACCAAGGCGCACAGGGGTACTCACACAGGACAAGGAGCAGAGTAGGGAGAAATGAAGACCGAAACCCTGTGGTAGAGCTAGCCACGAGGAAAACTGCAATAGGGACCAGCAATCCAAACAGAAATGACCGTATTTCTAGAATGGCCAAGGAAGGATCAGACGAGTACTCTAATCTTACTTTGCATACAGAGCCAAAATTAACTATGAAAGCATTCAGTGCATGTCTCACTTAGTTAACACGCGTCTAGTTTACACTCTACAGCCCTTACCTCACCCTTTAGGTGGCAGCTTCAAGTTCATGTCTGCAGGGAGCACGGCCTGAGCCCTGCCCCACACACCCCCATCTAAATTCGTTCCTCTGTTTAAATCTCTCATATTTCCCTTGATAGCATTTAGCACAGTCTATAATGATGAATGACGTGTGACTTGTCTTGCCCACTAGACTTTAAGCTCTGGTGGCAGGAACCACATCTCTTTGGGGCATCACTCTAGCCCCAGAAGCAAGCCCAGCACCAAGGACAGAGTGGGCACACCATCAGTATTTGGTGAATGAATGGACGTGGCTCTGAGTCACTGCAGAAGCAGACTCTTGAAGTGAAGGTGGCTGAGGGCCACAGAAGAGCTCAGCAGAGAAAACCACAGGCGCAGAGGAGAAGCAGCTATCCCTGGCTGGCAGCAGCAAAAAGTTATCCAAGTAATCGTGAAAACTGGCCAGGTGGCCTCCTGTCTGTTTTGCCGTATCTCCCACATGTCCAGATGGCCAGGCCAGCAGTCTGTTGGGTACTGGAAAAGAAACTGCATTCACTGTTCTCACTGTCTTACTCGTCCCCACGTCCCATTTCCCAGGGCTTATAGCTGTTTTCAGATCATTTGGAACTGCCAGGTAGTTAAGGTGAAAAAGTCCCTATGAAAGACTCTAAAATTTGCTCAGATACGTTAGATTTTTAGGGGGGATGCGGGGAAGTGGAATTATGCAGCCAAAGAAGATCTTAAAATTACAGATGGACCTCAAAAAATGCAACAGATATGTTGCAAGTTAAGTTTTCATAAATTGTAAGATATTTGATATAGATTACGGAAACTCAAAACTGTGACTTCCAGAGCTGCAAGCCAGACGGCAGAAGCTACCCACAAAGCAGGGGGACCCTCCTCAAGGTCTCAGGCAGAGGGTCCTTGAACGGCGAATCAATGAGCTGATCCTTTTAGTGTTCATAAAAATCTAACCAAATCTCCCTATAACTCCAACCACTGGTTCAAGTTCAACCCTAGGAAATCTGAGCAACAGTCCTGCTACTAAAGAAGATTAAAATTTAACCTCCTCTTATAGCAATTTCCATCTTGTGAAATTTATAATGTATACTGTGGCACTCTGGAATAACTTATTTCCAAGTTTGGTTTCTTGAAGGGAGATTCACAGCCAAATTTTAGCCTTTTGTAAACTTCTGAAGAGTCAATGCTATTATCCTGACATTCAGCAACCAGCTTCTTAAATCCTGCAGTGTATCTAGACATTTTACAGTTTTTGGAAATGTCTGTAAGTAAAGGAAAATAAAACCACTTCCCTGAGGAAATCTTTAATGGACACCTAAATATTTCTGATGAAAGGACCTACTCTTTTAATTTCATGTTTTCTGCTGCAAATTCTTCACTAGGGCAAGCTAAGCAAGCTGACTCTTTCTGTTGTTATCAGATCTGACATCTGCAGACACTGCTGTGGGACCCGTATAAAGGAGTCCCAGAGTTTTCCAGGAAGCTTCATCTGAAGTTTCTCCTTCATGTTAAACAGTGAAGAAGGAGTGATTGTTCTGCTCTTCAAAATAGGGCCAGATCTGAAATAACCTGGTTTTCCCTCTAAAAACAATCTTCCAGGTCTTTGTACAGCCAATCTCTATACCTCATTTAAGTAGAACTCATCTTTCATGTTAAGTGAATCGCTAGGAATATAATACTAAACAGATAGATGCTTAGATTCTATCTTTGAACCCAAATTCTAAAACCTTCACCATCATTTCATAAAACTGAGTGGACCATTGTTATTATTAAGTCTTCACGTCACTTACCCATATCTTAAAACGCCTTATTGATACTGAAATTTCCAATTGCTCCCTAAAGCTTTTACAACATGTACGTGCGAGAAACGACACTGCAATGTGTGATTTAGTCATGAATCAACCGGTAACCTGATCAAAAGGCTCAGCTGTAACATCAGGATAAGGATCTATCAGAAATGGTTTCTCAAAGAACGAGCCAAGTCCATTAAATGGAACTAGCTGTTCCATTTAAAACAAACGAATTTGCCACTTATTGCCGGTAGCTTCTGTTCTGACACAGGACGTGCCGTGCTGAGAAGGGACGTGGCACAGTCTTGGGTAGCACAGGACTGGTTCTTTCTGTCTCTTCTTTCTGTTCTTGGGGAACTGGAAAGGACAGGACAGGCTGAGAGCAGGTAGCAGCAGAAACTGATGTGGAGATGCTGTATCTTTCTACATTTCTGATCACCGAGAAGCCCTTAATTAAAAGGAGTCTGAGGGAGGGTGACTGTCATAACAGAAGGCTCTGTTTGGGAGAAAAACTAGGAGCCTTTGATGCCCAGGAAGCCTGCAGCCAGTGCTGAAATGACAAGGGTAAGGAGTAATTTATTTCCAAAAAGTACCCAATTACCTAATTAGTGTTTGTTTGCTTTTTATGTCATTTCAAATACAATCTGCTTTCATGTTCGTTTAATGTTTGCCAAAGTTTTGCTATTTTAATTAAGAGATTTGATTTTGATAAACTGGGAATGGAAAAATACCAGCCGAACTGCGTGAAGGCAGGCAAAGCAAGTCCATTCTGTTTGCTCTCAGGCGAGTGCCCTTCCTGGAAGCTGGAGGGCCAGGTCGCCTAAACCACAGGGACAGAGTGTTGATAGGTGAATTAGCCCCACTCAGGCAGAAACTGCAAAATCAGGTATTAGGAGATATGCATGAAAGGGCAGTTTTCATTCTTTCATCTAGATAACAAGATTCAAAAGGCAGGGGCCAGACCTTATTTACTTCTTTAAAAAGGGACAGAAAGAGAGGCATGATGGGAGGAAATAAGAGTGAGAAGAAATAAACGAAGGACTCTTCTTCAGGGACTGACCTAGTATTCACATGAGGTAGCTAAGTTTGCAATAATCAATTATTTCAGTAGTACCCACATAGCAGTCTTTCCAGACTAATCCATAAAATGATTTTCTTGGAAAAACTTTACATATTTTTAAATAATATATTTTTATAATTATTTTTATTTTTAAATAATATATCTATTTAAATATGCATATTTTTAAAATAATTTTAATTTTTAAATAATGCATTTTATTATTTTAAAAAATTGTAAACTTTTGAAATAATGTGTTTTCTGATTATTGAAAAGTTATAATGCATATTATTATTTAAGCAAGGGTGGTTAAGTAATTTAAGGTCTTCTGATAAAAGATTCGTAATTGAAAAAGTAGAAATATAAAGATGAGTATAAAAACTTAGATTTACTTTTATCACTCAGAGATATCTAGTAGCAAAATTTTGATGTATTTCTTTGTAGGTTTTTTCCTGCTGAGGTACATTCCAGCCTCCTTTCTTACAGGACAGCCCTATGCCAGCCGTATGTCTTGTAATTTAGGTGCAAACATTACATACAGATTAATTTACTGTTTTTTAAAAATACTATTACAATCTTCCCTTGTTTTTAAAAACTATTCCAAAAAAAATTGTAGAGATACTTTCATTCTCCCCTTCTATTGGACATATGTATTATTTCTATTTTTTATTCTTACAGGTAACACTGCAGTAAATAACCTGTATATATATTTTTAACCAAATCTCTATTTTTGTTAGGATAGCTTTCCAAGTTTCCAAGTCAGAGTATACATATACATATACATATACATATATGTACATACATATATATATATATATATATATATATATATATATACACATACATACATAGAGGGTGCCAAGAAAATGTACACACCTTTTAAGAAGGGAAAAACTATTAAAATTGTAAGACTTAATATATACAGATAACAAAAGATGAATACAAGTCACGTTTGACTTCTGCAACTACAACAGGTGCTCAAAGTGGTTACCATCAGCGTAATTTTAATACAGTTTTTTCCTTTCTTAGAATGTGGATACATTTTTTTGGCACGCTGTGGATGTGTGTGTGTGCACGCGCTTTATCTTATTTAATCTTCCTAATTACTCCATTAAGCATGTATTATTTGAATATGTTATTTTATAAATGATGAAACGGGCATATGTATATACGTGTGTGTGTGTGTGTGTGTGTGTGTGTGTGTGTGTAAATTGCTAAATATGGTGCTTGGTGCATAGTAGGTACTCGGTAAGTATTTAATTTCATTCTTTTTTTTAACCTTTTAAAGGCTCGATATACACCACCAAATACATTACCTACACAACTTCCAATTTACAACTCCAGCCTATTTCACTGTATCCCCACTGAGTCCAACTGGTTAAAACTTTTTTCATTTAGTTGTCTTAAGAAAACTATTAATGGATAAAAGATTAAAATGACAGAATCAGCTGTGAGAGAAGGCCTTTGGAAAGTTAATAGGGAATTTCATTATAGTACTAACTCCCTGCTATAGTCTTATTAGTACAAAAATATAATAGCCGAGGTCAGGCTGGGTGTAACCCTGACTGACTGAGGCGGCTCTTCCTTCTTCGCTTCTTCGGTTAGGACTCTTTTGGTCTCACAGTTTTCCTGTGACCTCTAACGACTTCCAAATAGGGTGGTTGCATGGGGTTTGTGGTTAAAAGGGCCATCCCCTTCAGCTCCCCCACTGGGCTGCTTTGTACCTTCCGTATCCGGTGCCCTGAGCAGCAGTTTTTGTTTTATTTTCAAACTCCATTTAGCGCTGACTCCTGCAGCTCCAACCTCTCCCTGCTTTTAGCCCTCTTTTCCTTATGAGTGATCTTATCTGTCATCTTACTGTGCTTACAGCTGTAGAGCTGCAACATTAGCTGTTTAGGTGGGAAAAAGGAGTTGTGGTAGGGGCCATTTTTAAACATTTTTAAAATTCCTTCAATTTTAAACAGTCAGTTAGATTTATATTATTAATGGATTTGTATTTTAAATATTGCCAATCCTTAAAGCACAGATAATGCCTCTTTTTTACAGATTCAATAGTTTAAGTCTCAATTTTTCTGCACCGTTTGTTGGGAATATTCACTTTTTAAAAGTCAGAACATAGAATGATAATTTTATTATTTTACTTTTTTAAGAAGGGCGCAGCTCACAGTGGCCCATGAGGGGATCGAACCGGCAACCTTGGTGCTATCAGCACCATGCTCTAACCAACTGAGCTAACCGGCCACCCTAGAGTGGTAATTATAAATCTACACAAGACTCCTTCCATGTTGCCAACTATCTTTGAAAATGCTAGCAATAGAAAACAGGAAGTCCTAAAGCTGTTGGTACTGTTGCAAAGAACAAGGAAAATAAAACAATTTAAGGTCTTCGTAGCAACAGCTAACATTTATCCAACACATACTATTGGAAGTGCTTTACCGTATTTAATTCTCCCATCTTCCCTAGGAGGTAGACTTTTTTATACCTACGGGCAAGTGAAGAACTGCCCGGGGAACATGGTTAGGAAATGGTAATGCCAGGATTCACACCCAGGCAGTTTTGCTCTCAGCTGCTGGGTTGCCTGTCAACCCAACAATACATGTATCTGAATGTGCATACATCATGTAAAATCTTCACATTCACTGCAGGTGAGAATTCGTTCTAGAACAAAAAGTGAAGCCCTACCAATGTTAGAATGGCATTAGTATACTAACTGGTGTGCTCAGGTGATTATGCTGGCAACCCTTGGTTTAGGAAAAGTACAGACGAAGAGAGGAGACGCCAGAGAAGTTCACAGGTATAAAAAAAAGTATGTGGCACATGCTGTTTGGAAGTGACCCAAACATTTCTCAAAGGCTTGCGTTTTCCACCTGCTGCGAAGAGCACAGTCAGTCCCCTCCCACTTCCCACCCACCCATTGGTCCATCAGAGCAGCTACCTCAGTGTCAAGGACAGAGGGACCCCAGCGGGCCTATGGTGAGGCAACTTGGTCCTGGCCCTGGAGGAGGCTGTCACAGTCTTATTTCTACCCAGTGAATGACGAATTTACCTGATCCAAGTCATTCCGCAGGGCAATTTTGCTGGTTACTAGTTCATGGGCAAGGTCATCATTCTCTTGTTCCAACCTCATGCTGGCCTCCTGTAATCTCCGGTTCTCCCTCTGCAGAAAAAGAGCAAAGCCAGAGGCAGGCATTAGCGCCTGGGCATATTAGCAGCAACAAATGGGACTGGTGAGGAAAAACAAGCAGCAACAACAGAGTGGACTTCTGAAGGTGTAAAAAGAGAAGGCGCAAGTGGCACAGGGAGGCAGGGCTGTCGGGGAAACAACAGTGAGTGAAGCTGGCGGTGCAGAGGCGACACTCTCCCCACTCTCCCCAGTGACACAATTGTCCCTGAAGCCCTCCAGGCAGGACTTCATTATAAAAAGAGTGCCACAGAAAGCAACATTCCCACACATGACCCAAGTCCTGTGAGGTTTCCATATAGACCTAGAACGTAGACACAGGCAATTCTTTGTTTCAAGCATGCACAGCAACCCCACCCTGACCTCGGGAAACCACAAGACACAGTAGGGTTGAAATGGGGGAAAACCACTAGACATTTATTTCTTCAAATTGTTTTTCCAACAGCAGGGTTCGAAGTATCTGAACATATATAAGAATTATCTGTACCAAGAACCAGGCTACATGGGTTCATGGCTGCAATCAACTGACATTTTCATTCTTTGGGTAAAAATATATTTACTTTTCTGAACACCAGTTTCTGTGTTAGTAAGAGCAGTAATCCTTATGATAATGTCTCTAAATGTTTGCTTTTGGTATTTTTAAGTTTCAGATTAAAAGATTCTGGGTAAATACATTACCAAGCTGTTTTTTTCCCCTTGAACTGCCAATCACATTGCTAGGAAGTAAGGTCTCCCTTTAACCAGCCATATGATCTGTGTACATTCACATCAGAAGAGCAATTTAACATCTCCCACTCCCAAGCATCAGAAGTGTTCTCTCTGCTTCGTTAGCAGTTACAGGAGGTTCAAGAGAGAGCTGGCGGAAAAGGTTCTGCGTGATGAGACCTTCCTGTTATTCAGATTCACACTCCTAACAGTGTTTTCTGCAAGAGTAGCAAAACTCAGACAAAGCAGGGTTGCACAACCAGAAGACAAATCTATGTCCTGTAAGAGAGTGTCTTATTGCAGTGTGTGTGTGTGTGTGTGTGTGTGTGTGTGTGTATTTGGTGAATTTTATCTTCTATAGAACAATCTGGGGTTTGTTATATGGAAAGAAGAAACCCTAATTTTTTTTTTCATTTGTTTTTCAAAGAAGGACTAGGAAACAGATGATAAGGGCAAAGCCTGGGCTTTCATGGAGGCAGAGGATCTAAAACAGGGCCAGTAGAGAAGCTAAAGGACAAACCTATACTTTGACTATAACCGGACAACAGGGTTCACTTCCATCTTTTCCTTTGGGATAACTGGGGAATGTTAACACATTAAAAAAAAAATACTTACTGGAAAACGTTTAAAACTAAAAACGTTCCCAAATCACTGAGATACGTGTAAATAAACTCATGACACAGTTCCATGCATTGTTAAAATATAAGTGAAAAATATCGAATGACAGAAGAAATGCTTATGATATCCTGTAGAAAAAGAGATAACTGGAAAACCCCATTTTCATAACAACATAAATAACAGGTACTAACTGTGTGTAGTGGATTATTTTTATTGTTTTCTTTGAGATATTAAAAGTGTCCAAGTTTTCCACAATGAATATATAATACATGTATTTAAAAAGTTGTTTTAAAAAAATGAAAAGTAATTTAGAATTTCAATTGCACTAGAAACAATAAAATGTCAAAAAGAGAATTTTTTTTTTAAGTCTACTGTTAGACGCTCATATTCTACAAGAAACCATACCGGACCTTCCTTTGTGACCAAGATACAATGTAATCCCTCAAAAATGCTGCCTCCAGGAACCCTCTCCTAAGATATTCCCGGAAAAACAGTGTACATATTTATAGGAGCAAATTGTATTCATCAAATTCTGTCTGTCCCTCTATCTACAGAAGTTCTCTCCTCCCACAGAAGTAGAATAAACATGGAGACTAAAATATTTAAAAAGGCAGGGCATCTAAAGCTGAACCTTTCTTTCTTGCTTGCTTGCTTTCTTTCTTTCTTTTTTAATTAAAGTTTATTGGGGTGACAGTTGTTAGTAAAGTTACATAGATTTCAGGTGTACAATTCTGGAATACATCATCTATGTATCACCTGTGTGTTCACCACCCAGAGTCAGTTCTCTTTCGATCTCTGTTGAAGTGATCCAAATTCTAGCCGGAGCTGGACAGTTAGTCTTTCATCCTGATATATCTAACTATTCCCCCTTTTGTGGAAACAACGGACATACTTGTCGAAAAGTCAGATTTAAAAAAAAGCTTCAGAAACTTTTCTAATAAATGTCCTCTTTGCCAGGAACAGGCAGTAATACCAGCCGAATTTCATCACCACATATTTCACAATGCAGAGAAGAGATTTTTCTCATTTCTTGATAAATCCCTTCCAAGGAGACCATGGTAAGACTACCGTAATACCTATTCCTGAGTTAAGTGTCCTATTTCTGCTGAAATTGTACTTGCAGGACTCCAAGGAACAAAAAGCTCCCCTATTACTTATATCACATTCATTTGGCACAAGTGAAAGTGTTGTAGCTACCAGTTTTTCAGGTTACAGTGACATATGCTTAGAATCGAGTTAAAATAACCTCCAGGTAAAGTCACACGATGCTCATGGAAAAGCGCTTTGTTCAAAGTATTTTTAAAACGTGCCAGGTAGCTACTTCCCTAATGATTAGAGATCAACATCTGATAGGTTATATATATATATATGAAAAAGATGTGAGCTCAGCTGAAATCTGGACTGGTAACTTCCCATTACAATAACTGTTCCAACTCGAACCCTTCCTATAGACAGACACACAGCTAAGGGGGTAGGGGGTGGATGGGGGAGATCTGGGAGAAATTCTGAGTGTCTGAGGGTCCCTAAAAATCAAAATAGCCAGTGGGGCGGGGGGCAGCGCACCTAGTGGCTTTTGCTTTAGCAGGAAGCTTAAGTTCAGTGTCTGCAAAGCAAGCAGCAGAGTGGGAAGTAGGCGACTCCTGCTCTGTACTCACACACACGGGGGAAAGCAAGCTATGGGGCCAAAAATGCAGTATCGTCCTCCAAAATATGAACCTGAGGCTGGGAGGTAGCCTCAGGAGTCCTCCAGCGCCACTGAGTGCCATGGGAGCCACTACGACTGAGATGGAGATTTTCTAGGACGGACTCGATCACACTCACCAAGGGTTAAAGAGAAACTGCATTACGGGGCTATCTTTTCCAGCCTTTCCCAAGGAGCCAAAACGGTTTCAGAACGGACTGATTCAAGAAAGAAGTTTGCCTTTCTACTTGAACGGAGAAGAACGTTTCGTTTTGATGGGCTTGGGAAAGGTAGTAACCTTGCTTGGTTCACTTGGAAATGTTAGCAAGGGCTGCCCACCCAAGAGAGAGACCTGAGCTAAGCTCCGTTCGCCTCAGTGAGCCCAGACAGAGTCACATACCGGACATCTGCACGAGCAGATGTGCTCAACACTCAGAGCCTATAAACAAAACAGGCAACTCACTTCCTCTGCCTTTCAGCAAAGACTGCAGGAGACACTGCATCCCTAACCTTTAAAACTCACATTGCACTGTCTGAAACATGCTCCAGCTCACACAATGGACAGCCACTGAACAAAAAGCAGACACCAGCTTTCCTCATTCATTTCCTCCCCTCCTGCACAGGAAATGTACAGCTGGGAAAGTGCGGTAAGTAACTTTTCGGAGGAGGATACTGCATTTTTCAGAGACAGACACTGATATTACAGACACACATAGATAAAAAAAACTTACCTCCTCAAAAGTCATAGACCAACTACCGTTTTCAATCATAGGTACAAAGACAATTGAAAAAAAAAAAAAAAAAAAAGATCCAATGAAATTGCACACCTACTAATACATTTAGGAAATGGTAACAACAAGAACAGGCACTCGTTAATGCTATTTTGCTTTTCCTTAGAGTGTCATATACTCTAAGTTCTCTGTGTGAGTGCAAACATTCAATGGAAGAAAGTATACTTGAGGCAGCCAGTGGGCCCATCTCAACTCAGGAAGACTTATACACGAAAACTCCTCCCTCTCCATGAGCAATTTGCAGCTTGCATGACTGCTAAAAATGCTGTGTGTGGAACTATTAGTAACTTCGGTGTGAGCTGGCTATTCTGTGTTATTAGAGCTGGGTGGAAGGAACTTCCATATATGACAAGGTTGGAACCTTGCGAAATAGTTCATCTTCAGGCAACAAAATGACATGTCTAGGCAGGGGGATGCAAAAGAAAAACGGATCCCAGGTCTCCTGTGTGTCTGAAGTTTGGATGAAACAGTCCTAGGGATGATGAATGTCATTTTTTCCAAGATGAAAAAAGAGAAAAATGTGAGCTGGCAATCAAAAGAAAGTAACTAAGCCTTAAAGGAAAAAATGATGGGTTAGGAGGCAGCTTTATAAACTCTAGCTCAGCATTTTGGGTGTGTTGTCTGCTGCTATAATGAATTCTTGGCATTTGTTTTTGAAGACATTTAAGAGTCAGGAGAAAATGTTTTTTTCTAAAAGATCCAGTGCAATTTTATTAGCAACAACACACTCAGCTCTCACTTACTTTGTTTTGGATACCTCTTTCAAAAGAGTTGATAATCATCATATTCAAATCTCATCCGGTATTTTGACATTCAAAGACAAATGCTTACACATGAAATGTTTAAATGACTACATTGTCTGTAAATGAAAATTTGAGAAAGAAAACCTGGATGTTTAAAATCATTTTATGCTCTTCCTTTACCCAACATATCCAATCTTATTTTCCTGGTAGAAATTAAAAATAATTTTTACGTCAAACTAAAAACAAAAACTTTGTCAGTAATAACTAACTGGCAGTCGGCAAACCAGACTGCATTTCTTTTGGCACTTAAAAAAATAATAATCTTAAATTATACTTTAGCACAGGGGTCAGTAAACTTTTAATGTACTTGGACAGATAATAAATATTTTTGGCTTTACAGAACATATGGTCTTTGTTGAGACTACTTAACTCTGTCACTGAAGTGCAAAAGCAAACAATAACTAAACAAATGGGTGTGGCTGTGTTCCAATAAAACTTTATTTACAAAAACAGGCAATGGACCACATTTGGCCCACATCCCATAGCTTACAAATCCGTGCTCTACTCTAGCATACAAATCAAATTTTAAAAAAACAAATGGGTTACAGATGATGTAGAAATATATGAGTGTGACATAACTTTCTCAGTAACACTACTATAACAGGAAACAAAACTTATTAAAAATTGAAGAAATTTTTTGGTGAATCATTCTTAAGATCAATAAACATACTTAGAAATTCTTAATACGCGTAATGTTTATACCCAAGTGTTAAGTACAACTCAATCGGCAGACAAGCATCAGGGAAAACCACCTGCACCTTCTCAGCTAAGTTGCTCAAGCCTCCGGAGGCCTCAGGCTTGCATTCTCCACCATCCTACAACAAACAGCAAGTTCACTGGGTTATCCAAGCTCAAAAAGCAAGAGAGGTGGCCTTCCAAAGTTTATCATTACGTTACCACAGTTGCCATAGAAAACAGCCTCCATTGTTACTATTCATTAAAAGCACATTACTGCATAACATAAATGTTTCCAAAAGCAAGCCATAGTCTCTGCAATGTTGAAAAATAATAAAGTGTAATTTTATTTTCATTCATAAAGAAACATTTTCCAAAGATGGATTTCACTCATCTTGACTTCTCTGAATAAGGAAGGGCCCAACACAGTAAGAAAAAAAGAAACCTTTTTTACTACCCCCAGGTAAGAAGTTTAGCAAAATTTAATTTCTTCACTACTCAAGTTAAAAACAAAATGTGGTACTTGCTCTAAATTATTTCATTAGATACGTGAGGAGGGCAAATAATACAAATTTAATTAAGCTTTACTTCCAATATATTTTTTTTCTTTGCCATGTACAATTAAATAGCTTAATTTCAAATTACATGCCAGGACAATGGCTCTAGAAAAATTAGTATGTGCAAGAAAAACTTTTTATAAACTTAGAGGAATCACTTTTCTTCTGTTTGAATTACATTTTAATTTTAAAAAATTAAATTAAATTTTAACATTAAATTTAAAAAAAAGTCAAATATTCTAAGTTTAATTATACTGAACATGGATAAGATACTTCAATTAGATTATTACGTATTTACAATACTATCTGTGTCCCAAACCCTAGAGAGTATAAGCATTCCTGATTCTTTCTAGGATTTTCCTATCTAGACTAGGTAATAACATAACTTTCACTATGCTTTGGGAGATTCACTGAATTTAATTAATTAGCTGTGCTTTTTAAGGCTTAACCCACATTTGTGCAAGTAGGTCTTTAATTAAACAAGAAAAGCATAGCATCTTCTGGAGGTAGATGAAGGCTGCAGTTCTCTAAAAAGTGCCTTAATTTATTACATTGGAAAATCAACTTTCCCCAAATGGGAACAATTCATCTCCTTAAAATAGAAAATAATGTTTTAATCTCTGAAATTAGTAATTGCTTATTAGGGGCTTGGATACTAATTTTTAAAATGTATTTAATGTAATTTAAAAAAGTGTTTTCTTGGGATTTGTCTGAAAATGAAAAATTATATACATGATGTATTTCTACAGACAAATCTTAATCCTGCATTTCACTTCTTCTGAAATCAATAAATACATTTACAAACCAAAATATCAGAGGAGATAAATACTACCACATACTTCTGGCCAGCTTAAACTTAAGAAGGACAAGAAGTGTGACTTAGAATAAATATTCTATATTCTTCTTCCAATAAAGTTTCCTTTCTGTCTTGAGATCAGCCATGAAGATAAACACAAAAAAATATACCAAAGGCTGTAAGCAGTCATTTTAGAGCTCACTGAGTTTCAAATACAAGCTGATGCCAAGATCAGGTAGCAAAGGCCGTGTGCATATATATGTGTTCTCTGTGTTTATGTCTTTGAGCATATATATATATGATATATATGAAAATGAATGTGCCAACCCCTTATGTTGTCCTTTCCCCTATAAATATGGGTACACATAGGATCTATAGTCATTAATTAGCTCCAATTCTGACAGGAAGGTCTCGCCCCTACAAATATGACTTCTGCGCTGGTACCTCTGGTGTGACGTGGGGTTTATGAAAGGAAGACAGTTGGGCCGGATGCCAATCCTCCTGGACATTTTGCTTGCATTTTTTTTATAGATATAATTCACATAAAATTTATGAAAACCATCTTTTAAAATGCATTATTCAGTGCTTCCAGTATATTCACAAAGGTGTGCCATTATCACCATTAGCTAATTCCAGAACCCTTTTATTGTGTGTAGGATTCTTTTTTTTTTTTTTGTAGGTTTCTAAAATTTAAATTTATTCCAGTGCCATTTTATCTCTCTCTCTGTGGTTGAGATTTAAGTGTTAGATACAGGTGAGCATAGTGATATAACCTGAGCATGCAGATATTTGCATATGTCATAAAAATACACCCAAAGTACATGTGTAGCTAGATACAGAAAGAACGTGACTGCTGAGAGCTACCTCTGTGTTGGTCTTTAATCCCACCTCCGGCTCCCCTGCAACAGCCTCTTCTGTACACGACCATGTTCAAGAGAAATAGCACCAAACTGAAGAATCCCTGAGAATATCTTAGTGCGTGCCATCTCTGGACCTTTGTTTTCTTTCTAATTGACACAACCTTCCTAACTCTCTTGCCACATGGCAAGCTAGAGGTAAACAGGCATTGGAAGCCATATGGACCCTAATGGTTGAGAAAGGGTTGTGAGTGAACTGGTGAAGTTCTGACTCAAAGCCCCTTCCCAAGTTATTCTTAAGAATTTACATAACTAGGTTCCCAGTCCAAGATCTATGAATTATAAAATGCTTGTTCCCAGGACCTAGATCTTATTCTTGACTACGATTAAATTTAGAAGGTGCTAAAAGGTATTTTCTAAGACACTGTCCTTATATAATTAAGATCATTATAATTAGCTTCTTAAATTAGAAATTAAATACCTGAAAGAACAAATCTGTTGATGGTTGGAAACTACTCTGTCAATTTTCACCTTGAAATGTAATTATAATTTGAGGACTACGATTTTACCAAGTATATCCATCACCAGTACAAATGTCTAGACATTATGAAAACGGTATAGAGATATTAGTTAGATGGTATATTGACAAGCTATTACAAGAATACAAAAGAAATAGTTATAAAAGGTACCTGATATGTGCATACAGAAGAGGCCAAAATACTCAAACTAAAAAGTAAATCTGTTTTCAACACAAAAACAAAAAGTTTAATTCTACTTTCACCCCTCAATAAAAATTGTACACATTGATAGTCTTAGGTGTGGTAAGCATTTAAAAAAACAATATGCATTGTACTATTTATTTATACATATCTGCTTTGATACAAAAAAGGACTTAAGGAACAATTACAAGTTCAGTCCCAGACAGATTTTAAATATACAATTTTAGTCTTTCATTTTCCTCTCTTCTATTTTAAAGCACTGTTCCCAGATTTCATTTATAACAATGGTGGCAATAAGAAAATTAGAATGACACAAGCAGCAGGAGGGCTTCATTTTGGATCCTCAAAAATATTTTCTAATGAATACTTCAAACCTTTCTAAAGCAGCATGCTATATGAGCTATGTTAAGATTAGTTTTATTGAGGGGTGGTGGTTAGCTGCAAACCTTATTCTGTGAGCACCTTATGTGGTAATAATTATCTACCAGAACAGTACGTAGGGTTTTATTATCAGTTCTATAACCCGTTCCATAAACAAGGGAAAAAACACACCAATGTTAGATTATTGGATAGCAGTAGTTGTTAGAGACACGAGGAAGATCTGCCCCTGGTGGGGCAGACCCATGAAAGGTGCTGTTAGCCTACGTGATACGTGGGTAATCTGAGGCAGGAGGCCCAAGAAGGCTAAAACCACCATTTATTGCACAGCAACCATGTGCTGGATACTTAACACACACCATCCCCACCCTGACAACAATCCCTCATGGCAATGTGTATGCGGCATGTGTTGCCGATGAGGAAGAGGTTCAATAGCCAGCCCAAGAGCGGAACAATGGCACAGGGATGAAAAGCCCCCGACTCGAATATCCAAATCCTGTGCTTTTTTCGGAAAGCCAGGATTCGAACTCGAGTCTGACTACAAGACCCATATACTCCTTCTACCATGCAGCTCTCTGAAGCCCCCCACCCATGCTGTTCAATTTAGCAACAGAGACAAGATGCATTTGCATTATGTGAGCCTCGCAGCCATGTCCAGCTCTCTGACCACACAAAGGCAACTCTAGTTACAAAAGTCGTCTCACTGTGGGTGACTTAATTCATAATGCCAACCCAGTATTTGTTTTTGGAAGGACATTTTGGCACTGCTAGCATTCACTGTGAGAATACAATATTCTCTTACCCTAATATAGGGATGTAGAGAGGGAGGGAACCATGCATGTGCAGGAATCTGAAGAATTAAACATGTTGAAGACAGATAATATTTCAGTTGGAAAAAAGTCTGAAATCAGGATTTCCCCCACATTGCACACTGCATCACGGGAACTGTGGTGCTAATTACCATGGAAGAGATCCAGCTTTGTGAATAGCCCAGTTTTTTTAAAATAGTATAATGACTTCACTAAGATATTAAACTGACATCATTTCGATTCTGAAACTAAACACCGTAGGGACAAATTTGTGGAAATAAATGTCACGACCAACACCATTACTGTGCTTGATATACCTTTGTGATTTTTATTTTTCCTTCCAAATCAGTTTGCATTTTTAACATTTGCTACAGACACCAGTAAGTCTGAAACGTTCTTGTGCCAGCCTCAGGACAGGTCACCTTCTAGCAGCCCCTGTGGATGGGACCGTGCACAGCTAAAACAGTACTTAGCCATTTTCCTTTTTTGCTCATTTTTGAAAGTAGTTGATAGCCACTTTCTTTCTTTTTCCCTCTCTTTCTCTCAGCTTCTTATGAAGATTCCCAGTATAAATGCAACAGGTGGCGTTACCTACAAATATACAAACTGAAAGAAAAGAAATATTATGGTGGGCTACTCGGGAGTCTCCTGAAATGAAAATATACCTGGACAACGAGCATGGTCAAAGAGTGTCTACATCAACTGGGCAGAAACAAAGGGACCTGAACTTGCCAGAGCTGCTGCTTTAGGGTCAAAAAGCCCTTTGCTCTGCCAGGTGACCCGCGTGTCCCCTACCTTGTATCTGTCCATGGGGTCTTCCTGCTGCAGCTGGCTCTCGCGCACCGTGTGATATTCCTTCTCATATTTCTTCAGCTTCTTGGTCGGTACCTGCAGGGGTTAGAGGAAGAGCCTGTTAGACAGGAGATCATTTGGCGACACATTTTATGAGGTATTTCCCAATTGAGTCTCTGGCATTCAAACGGAACATGCCCAACTCAAAGTTAGGGGGTGGAATCTAGATTCTGGGACAGGGGCCTGCAAACTTTTTCTCTAAAAGTCAGAAAGTGTATATTTTAGGCTTTGTGGGTCACAGTCTAGGTCGCAAGTACCCCACTCTGTTGTCACACAAAAACTGCCCCAGGTGATACAGAAATAAATGAGCATGGCTGAGTTCTAACAAAACTTCCGTTTACAAAAACGGGATATAGTGGGTCCATCTCAGTTCTACAATATTGCTGATATGTCACCCTTTTCTTGCTAATGTATTTAACAGTGCTATTACTTCTGGTAACTACCTTTCCTTAAGTAAAATTCACTCACAACTACATACCGTGTTGAAAATGAAAATTATTTTATAAAACTAAAAAGTTGAGTGACAAAAAATATTTTTGAAATGGAGTTACCAGGCCGGCCTGGTGGCTCAGGTGGTTGGAGCGCCAAGCTCCTAATGCTGAGATCGCCGGTTCGATTCCCACTTGGGCCAGTGAGCTGTGCCCTCTACAGTTAAGATTGTAACAACAGCTCTCCCTGGAGCTGAGCAGCTGGAGGTTGGCGTGAACTGCCATGGGCTGCTATGCTGCCGTGGGCTACCAGCAGCCAGTGTGAGTGGCCGGCAGCCATGGTGAGAGGCCGGCAGCCGGGAGGGCTGCTGTGAGCAGCCGAGGGATGACCGACTGCCTCAGCTGGGGGGAGCGCAAGGCTCATAACATCAGCATGGGCCAGTCCTACACAACTAGACTGAGAGCTGTGTCCTACACAACTAGACTGAGAAACAATGGCTTGAACTGGAGTGTGGGGGCGGGGAGAGACAGAAGAAGGGGAAAAAAAGAGAGAAATGGAGTTACCATACCAGAGAGAAAGAAGATTCTAAAGTTTGTCACTGAACACTCAAAGGAATAAGGAATCATTGTGCTGTATGAAATAATAGAAAATCATCTAAACAACTGATCTATTTCTAGCTAAAATTATGTCATGTTTAAAAGATAGTAGTCTCCTCTTTTCTGAGAAAAGAATAGGATCTTATAGAATCTTAGGATTCTAAAAATAAGCAAATAAGCACAGCATCATATAAAGGTCATGGATTTGGCACTGGATAAAACTAAATTCTTATTAACCCCTTGGCAAACAGGTATTTAACCTCTCTTAGCCTGAGTTTCTGTAACTGTAAAATGGCAGGCAAACAAATTTTTATTTCATAATTGTTGTCAGGAAAATTGAACGATATAACATTAAGAATCTAAAATAATGCCTGGTTTATGGAAATTTTAAAATTATTTTCAATATGTATCCATTCAAAATTAATGTACTATCATCTATTTTGTTCCATGTAACAGATAAAGTCTACTTTTAGGCTTTCCTTGGACAATTAAAGTTACATAATTGATTTAGACATCAAAATCTTAATGTTTAGGTCCTAAAGTAAGTGACATGAAATGAAGAAAAAAAGTTTATTTAATTTTTAAAAATATTATAAATGTATTATTTTGCTGAATTTTGGGGGACTGGGTGAAGGCAGGGGTGATGTGTTGATGCCTCGTTGTCTGTCATGGTACGTACCAAAGTAACTGGGCCTTGCGAGGCTCTCAACTTCAAAATATGGTACTTACAAAACATGTGTATGTGTGCGAGAGAGAGCCAGAGAGAATGGCATGCACCCAGAATGAATATAAAATTTCCTATAGTTTTCTGGGATGAGGATAGTTTAACATTCTGGAAACCAGCCAGAGAGTTTGTTAAATAAAAAAGCAAAGACACTGGGTGTCATTCCCCATCTTATTCTAATTACTGTGTTCTTCCCATCCAGGACCACTCTCAAGTGTGGGCTTATCTGCTTCTCACCACAGTTGGGAAGTTTTCCAAACTCAGTCCAAACCTGAAAGGCAGTGTAAATCACTCAGCAATGATATGACGACAATCTTCACCTGACTGATGGGGGAATGTCTCCCCAGTCAAACAAGGAGGACATTCCCCAGGGTGTAACCCAATTGCAAAACCTCTGTTGGCTGCTGTTGTGAGAAGTGCTAATCTTTTATGACTCCCTCTCAGAGACCTTCACAGTCCACTGTGACCAACCAGAGCACAACGAACAGGAAAGCACCACCTGCCAACCGAGGGGCCTCAAGACCTTCAGATAAACAATAAGGAAAATCCACGATTATGTGCTAACAAAACAACATTACTTCTCCTGACTGGGGCCTCAATTTCTTCTAGTTTTCTTCTCTCTCTGTGTGTATTAATCATGCACTCAGAAAACCCAAAAAAAGACTCTCACGCTGAGACAGCAAATCACTACCATGGAAGTAGCCTGGTGCTGAGGGAAAAGGGAAGAAGTCTGCCGGTTTTAAGCAGTGACAGGTGGTTCACTTGCATTCTCAGGACCTGGGGTCAAGGGGACAAGTGAGAGGTATTGTGAGGAGGGCGCCCACTCCAGCAGCCATTTACCCACAGATCAGAAGTATTTCAGTATTTTGCAACGAATACTGGTACCCATGGGTGCCCAGTGGAACATCAGTCCCATGTGGAGGTATTTTCTACATGGTTCTGAAATGGAATCATTCACCAATGGATGAATTACATAAGGCAAGCTTGTTTCTGGACAATTTCTTCTAAAACCACATTTAAAAAAAAATTCAAACTGTAACCAAGGTTTTTTTTGTTTGCTACTTATGTTAGGAAGTTCATCTCAAAGTGAAATTTTCAAAAATGCATTAAATACCCTCACTGAGCTGATCCTTTCCCATCTGGCTGAGGTTCTGGGATATTTGGCCTCAGCTTGTTCAGGGAGACAGAACAGGTTCTCAGAACAATATGTTGCTAGGAAACCTTCCAAGCTTATTTATCTTGTGCTGTGGGGTGATATTGAGTGTCCACCTGTGATTGGCAGGAAAAGAAAGGGGAGGGAGGGCGGAGGAGGAAGAGACGGGAGAGCTGATGGGAAACTCCTGTTATTTATGAAAGAAAATGGACTATGGTTTTTAAGACTATATTTCAGGACAAAATTGATTTTGTTTTAGGAACTGTAAAACTGAGCTTGACATTTTTCTTATTAGAGAAAGGAATAAAGAAGCGTCTTTAGTACATAGTTTAAAAGAACACAAAGTCATCAAAAATTATTAGAATTGAAACAACCTATTATCTCAAGAGCAGCACAGGTACATTTCCCCTTAAGATAAATAAATGTAATGCAAGTGTGCACTTGAAGAGCATCTTAAGTTAGAAACACCAATTCTCTTAAATGTCTACCGAATTTGGGCGTCCTATTCCACCAACCATCCATCCTCTGCCTGTACAACACCTCCTATTTGGCTAAATTCTAAAAATATCCTCTAAGAATCCACAATTATTTGCCAGTGTAACTGAGAATGATCACTCACCCTTCACAGTGCTATTTATTAAAAACAAACCATCACATGGATAGAAAACAGGATTGCTGACCCTGGCAGACAACCCCTTATGCATCCGGTAGTAATTGTTTGAGTTACTGGCCAAGGCTTGACATTTTGGACTAGACAACTACATTTAGGGAAGGCTGCATTTAAGACAGAATCAGTATTTTCCTCTTTTGACTATTTTACGCTATTTAGAGATATTTCACAATGTGCTTGGCTGTGACATTTAAATTTATAACATAACCATCTATCCAGAATTAGTACATTGGAGCTGGAGGGGCCTTTGGAGACTGTCTGGTGCGATCCTTTCTCCCCGATGAGGAAACTAAGCCTGGATGGAGCCCTGGACGGAGCCTGCTGGTCCCTGCAGAGCAATCTGCGTAGGGGTGGGTCTGCTGCCTCCTGGCCAGTGTTCCTTTCTGGTACTGGGCTGCCAGGGAAGTGTTTCCCAAACTTAAGTCATTTGAATACAATTTGCACTACTTTTGCCATGTCCCAACACATTTCACTTTAAATCAACTAATTTTTTTTACATAAATTTATTTCACAAGGAAACAAATTGGAAGCAACATTCAATATAGACAACTGTGGTAGGCAGAAAAATGGCCTCCCAAAGATGTCTGCATCCTAATTCCAGGATCCTGTGAAGTGAGGAAAATTTTCATTATGACCAGTTTATGGAGGAAGTTTCCTTGCCCAGATAAAAAATACAACATTTCCTCATGTTAAATTTTAACAATGGGCCAGTCACTTGTAAGAGCTGTTATTTAGCACTTGATGAATCTGCTTCTGTACTTCAGAATTAAAAGATGCAGAAACATTTATTGATGGATACACACGCTGGCAAAGTAAATCACTGTTTAAAAAAGGGCAGGTAGGATCTGGTTAATATTTTCCCGATGATCAGAAGCCTGAGTGCCTACAAATTAACAGGACAAAGGTAGTAGCCACTATGTACGGCTCTTGATCCCTTCACACCATTTCTTAGTTTGAATATAAATGATCCTATTCATTTAATACACTAATCATTGCACAGAGGAAAAACAGTAAGTGTAATGCCATGTTTCTTGGTGATTCGGGGCAAGGGTGTGGGTGGTGAGGGCTGAGAGTTTCCAATTCAAAGTCACTTCTGCAAGGACTTGTTAAGATCTGGACAGGACGTTGGATGGGTGGCAACCAAAATTCTGGTAGTCAGTGTGCAGTAGCCTAAAGGACTTGGGAAGAAATCGGTGGGAAAGAATCAAGAGGAGAAGTCATCCAAGAAGAGGGACCATGTCCTACAGGCTTCACTTATGCTCTTCATAGTGTTCAGCTTAAAGAAGCTTCTTTGATTCTTTCTAAGCTTTTAGCATGTGGAGGAGGGGGAAACGTGGCCAGTGGTATTTTGCCCCATGGGACTAGGGGGAAAAAACCTTCCGAGCACATAAGAGCCTATAAATGATTATTAATTGTATTCTTTTTTATTGAGACATAATTGACATATAACATTATATTAGCTTCAGATGTACAAACTAATGGTTCAATATTTGTATACGTTGTGAAATGATTACCATAATAAACCTAGTTAACAACTGTCTCCGTACATAGTTACAATTTTTTTTTCTTGTGATGAGAACTTTTAAGATCTACTCTCTTAGCAACTCTCAAATATGGAATAGTTTTATTAACTACAGTCACCATGCTGCATATTATACCATGACTTACCCATTTTATAACTGGAAATTAGTACCTTTTGACCCCCTTCACCCATCTCCACCCCCGTTTTTGGTGATATTAGCTGTGTTCTAATACTGAAGGAACATATTGGTTTAAGGGGACGGGGACAAAGAAAGTACACATCTCTTGTAACTCTAACATAACTCCCAAGGCTTACAGACATCACGTGACTGGGCTTTCTTTTCCTGAATTCACACATAACGGTCCAGTGCTGCACTGGCTTCCATTCATTGGGCAGGTTCGGCTTTCCCAAGCACTCAAGCCTCGCGGTGCTCACACCTGGGACAGCATCCATGAATCACTGTATGAGGTGAGTCACTTTCCAACATGCATGGCTCATTCCTGGATGTAGTGTGTGTGACAAAGTATCTATGAAAGCTTCCGAAATACAGATTTCTACTTTCTTCATCACATTCTAATATAGGCTGTCTGGTTGTAATGCTGTAGCAACTTTAAGAGACTCTTGCATTTATTTTATAAAAACTGCTTATCTGTTCATTTCTAATTCCTCATTTCCAGTCCTATAAATCTAATCTCTTATACTATTTTTATGGAACTCCTTGGCACTTCTGCTCTAGAGTTTTCCTATCAATAAATAATATCTGGAAATGGAGTAATTTCTTTACTACCTGTGCGTTGGCAATTCCTAAATTTATAGTTTCCAACCCAGGAGTTCTACAGAGCTCACCTACATATCCAACTGTTAACTTCGTATCTTTGGGATGTTTCACATTTAAGACACGTTAAACTGGGACTCGTGACCCGACCCCAACCCTCAATGTTCTCCTATTGCTCATCTTCCCTCCAGATGCTCAAGCCAGAGACCCAGAAGTCACCTTTGACCTCTCCCCCACCAATGACCGTGAAATCAGTCACTAGATTCTACGCCTCCAAATACCTTTCTAGTTTGCCTTCTTCTCTTGAACTTCATTGGTGCTGCCCCAGTTCAAGCCCAAATCACCTCGCCACTGCAGTAACCTCCAAACCGGTCTCCCTGTGTCCATGTTTGCTGTGCTCCAAATCTTTTCTCCATATGGCAGCCACATTTTTTCAGGATGCAAATCTGATGTCATTCCTCCTCCTATAGTTTTCAATTGCTTCCTGTTGCACTTATGATAAAGACAGAAATAGCTGGCATAGCTCTGCTGGTCTTACAGGATCTGGTTTCTGTTTACTTCTCTCCTTCACTCTCTGTGGCCGTATTTTGCAAAAGTGGGGTTCACCCATCCCAGGAAGTATATTAAAGGATCCGAATAGATGCAAAAGGCAATCATTAGAATTTCTAGTTCTATTTTTTACCTCATCTCTTTAAAATGTCTATTTGTGCCTATTTTATTAAAGTACACATCCATAATTTATTTAAACATGAACATCATGTATTGGGGGTCCAACGAGACAACCAGTCTCTCCTCCAGCCACACGGTTTTCTTTAAGGTCCTCCAACCCATCACACCCTGTCCTGTCTCAGGATTCTGAGCTGTTGCTTTTGCTGACGTGAATCCAGCACCTTCATTTCAAGATTCTAATTCAAAAGATCTGAGGTGTGATCCTCTGTTTCTATAAAGCTCCTCTCAGGCAATTCTGACATATCGTCCATTTGAAAACCATTGGGTTAAAACATCAAGTGACAGAAAGGATGGACTAGAAAGGGCTAGCGAGGCTTTTATGGACGAGCTTGAGAACATAACCACTGGTTCCTAAGGGAGCACCCATTCTGAGTTCCAAACAACCAACTTATAAATAAACTTTAGGAAAGAATAAATTTGTAAGGTCAGGATGGACTTTTTTAATGTTCTAAAATATTTCAAGAACCTATTGTATAAAAAGTTTAAGGACAAAATCAAGTTTTATATAAGGAAAAAAAAATTCACGCTTCAAGAACAATTATTTAAGCAATAGAGTTTCTCTTCAATATTATATGTAGGGTGGTTTAGGGGTTAAACAGGCTTGCATTTGAAACTTTGCTCCATCAAAACTAGCTATGTAATTTTATAAGCAAATTACTTAAACCTCTAATTCAGAGCTTTAATTACTTATTATTCTTTTTAATGGGGTAACACAAACAACTACAATGACCATCTTTTACTGAGCACACAATGCTTGCCACAGCACTGGGCTAACATTTAACATACTTTCTATTACTGTAGCCTCACAAAGCTGAGCTGGCTTTACCATAACCATTCTCTAAAATGGGTACACTGTGAAAGACCAAGTAACATGCCCAGGGACCATAATAATGACCGACCCAATAGGTCTTTCTGACACCAAAGGTAAAGCCTTAATTGCAATACATCACGTGCCTGTCACCTACACTGCCTGTCACCTAGCCAGCACACACACAGCGCTCAAACCCAGGACGCTTGCTAAGCCTCGTCAGTAGACTGCTGCAAACACCTGAGCTAATCAAGTACAGAATGATGGGGATAGTGTGATTTTAACACCTAACTGGGAGAAAATGAACCTAAGATATCTGCCGCATTACCTAGCATAAAGTGGGAGCTCAGAAATATATAAACACCTTCACCCTGAACTTTCTGGGCACGCTAGAAAAAAGAGAAGGTCAGATAGACCCTAGGGTAGCTGAACCATGAACTTAATTCTGGGAGAAGCCTGCTTAAAATTCCATGAAGTGTTAAGAGTGGGTGGATTGAAATGATATATTTGCCTCCTCTTCCAATCTCTGAAGAAAAGTGTCGAGGCATGAATCACCCAGGAGACTTACAGCTTAAGGCATATTACCTTAAGGTACGGAATCAGTCTGTGCTTAGATGGAACATTTTCTGAGGCCTAAAGCTTCACTGAGAATGTCCTTTCTTCTCTATTATTTCCTTTCCTCCCTTAGTATTTCTGTCTGTTCCCACTGCTTTACATACTGACATGAACAAATAATGCTGAGTTCTTTTGTTCACCCACGCACAGCCGTTATAGGTGAGTCATGACCATTCCTTCTATTGGTTTTTAAATCTGTTTTTCTCAGACTCTTTGCACTCTTTGAAGAAAAGAAAAAAGACACTTTGTCTGTTTTTCTTTTAAACAATAAAAATTCTTATCTCACTATATTGGCCGTCCATAATTTGAGGGTGAATTATGGAAATTCTGTTACCTTTCTCTTTGCAAAAATTAAGAAGCAATAGTATCTGAAGTTGGGTATACCGTATTGGATGCTTTCTTTTATATTGGGGGAAGGTGCTCACAATCCACTGTAATATCTCAAGTAAAATGCCACTTCTGAGTGAGTCCTTGGTTAGAAACATACCACTTTAAGTTTTTGTTATAGTGTTTGAAAAACAGAATGTGTACTAAGGGCTAAAAATGAAGATTGTAAATGGTATGTAATACACTAAATCTGGTTCCATGTTGAATAGTATTGGTTCGATTCCAAGGAGTAGATTAACCAGATGCAGTCTCAAAACTGGGCCACAGAAAGCTGATACAGCTATGCATTTAGAGCGAGCTAATTAAGCTTATTTAAAACTAGACAATGAGACAGGAGAGAAAGAATGACAGGAGAGCCAAGTAGGACACTGTTCTTTATTTCATCAAATGCTTTGTTCATTATAATGGTGCCGGCCTCCCCACCACAGGATGCTAAGAAAGCTGAAGCAATATGTTATGCCAGTTGTGGTTGGCAATTAGATAAAAAGTAAATATATATTTCTTGCTAAATATGCTCACAGTAGGCAGAAGGCTATAGACATTCATGCTATAAGAAGTTTAATTCAAGACTAATATGCCCAACAGGAGCTGTATAAAAGAACCTGCATAATTCTGTCTTTGGAGAGATTCAACTTGACGATACCAGATATCTGAAAAGGATCAACAGTAGGAGAAAGAGAGAAACAGGCACCATTGCTGTATTCATCTACCTTTAAAGAAAAACTGGTGAGAAGTCAGCAGCAGTATTAAGCTGCACGATGACTGCACTGCCACTTTTATACATCAACTTCTTAACATGGGACAAAAAACTGATCCCGACTTCGCATTTTTCAAAATTGTCCATTCTCTCATTCATTCAACAAATGTGTATTATTATTAACTATGTAGCAGGTACGGCCATACAGGGACAAATGCACAGTCTGCCTCCTCAAGGAGCTTACACTCTGGTGGGGAGAAAGTCTTTAAAGAAATAATCGCTTAATTTAAATAAATACTCATTTACAAAGCAAGGTAAGTGCTCTGAGAGAAAGGTAAAGGTGAAAGGCAGGATGACAACACACACGGCTCTAATTTTGATTGCTTCTCTGAGGAACGACGTGGAAGCTGAGACTTGAATAAGTTAGCCAGTGACAGGTAGGGAGCGTCCCAGCAGGGAACAATGGGCACAGATGGGAAAGAGCAAGGCTAGCAGCATCATTTGCCAGGATCAGTACAAAATGAAAGGCGAGGCCCCTCATTCAAAAAGTGAGAATTTCAAGATGGTGACAGTAGAGCATCAAACTATGTGTGGGGACCTGCGTGACTGCACAGATCACACGTCCAGGAAGTGGCTCTGGGAAGGAGGGATGCAATTTGAGGAACTGGAGATCAGCTGGAGCACAGAGAGGAGAGAAGCAGCCAGCCGAGGCTGAAGAGGTAAGAGAGGTACACGGGCACCAGGCCAAGAGAGGTACAGGGCCTCCAGGAACCAACGTCACAGACCCACCCACTGTGTCCCCATCATGCTTCCCCACATTGTTACCAAAGAGCTATTGTGTCAGCCAGACTCTTACGTAAGTACTCCATGCTAAGAGGAAGACAAAGAAGATAGTCTTCGCTTTTAAGGAGCTTACAAATAATTCTTTAATCTAGGGTAGAATGCGATCCATTCCCCAGGCGAGTGTAAGCACCAATCTGTGGGAGAGTGAAGGCATGAAGATTACTCAGGTGAGGTAGAATATGTAAACACACAGACAGAAGGACTTCCAACTGACTAAAATCTATTCTGGCCTCACATCTATGAGATAGGTGCTATTATTCTCCTCATTTTAGAGAAGAAAACAGAGACCAGAGAGGTTAAGTAAGTTGCCCAAGGTCACTAGCAAAGTGGGGATACATTCTAATCCAGGCAGTCCAGGTCCAAGGCCCTTGCTCTGAACTACTCTGCTATACTGCCATTATACTAACATTGTTTTAGTTTGCTTTCTTTTTCAAATCCATGTGCTATACTTATGCTCATTTTATTCTTTCTCCCCGGTGTTCTGTTGTCACTTTAACCTTTTTATCTACTCGGTTAGGTATATATACTGCCTCAAATTGGCTAAGAGATATAGAAAAATATAATTTTCCTAAAGATTTTTCCATCTTTATCATCTAGAGCCAGAGTTGGCAGGAAGAACAACATGAAATACACTTAAGTATGAATTGCTGAAAGAAGATGACATATACAATGCTACTTTCATCGGCAATTGATGGCAGTCCTGATGCATCTTTGTACTGATGGCCAATTAGAGCTGACGTAGTTATGGACAATTACTACTTACTCCCTGAGAACTGTGAGCACTGAATTCATGGGACTGTGGGAACCCGCACATTGGCTCTCGGTGTCTCCATGGCCCAGTGCTGGAGCAACTCCTTACAGGCCTGAGAAGTGCCTGTATGATGTACTCATTCATTCAACAAATATCAGCGGTGGGCAAGGCATTAGCGTGATGCTATGCGGGGAACAGACACCTACAACACAACCCTTTCATTACGAAATTTGCAATAAACTTTAACGTTTGATCAATGACAGCATAGAGATAGCAGCCTATGCTATAATGGTTGAGAGGAAAATTTTTCACAAATACACCAGGAAATTCGGACAGACTTGAAGGAGGAAGTAGCATGTATGCATTATTGTGTCTTGGGGGGAGCTTTTGCTGTTGACCATTCACAAGTGTCAGGATGATGATGATGATGATGATGATGATGATGATGATGATGACAATGACGGTGGTGGTGGTGGCGGTGATTATTATTAGGTATATATCAGTAGCTTCCAAGGACTGGAGACAGGCAAGACCACGCATCTCCTCCCAATACCATTCTACCAGGTAGGAAGCATCATTCATTTGTTAGGTGGCAGTCAACAGGCTCAGTATGCTTTGCTTCAGCTGCCATTCTCCAGGGGCTAGACTGCCTGGCTTGCCAGAATCTTACTTGTAATCTATGCCAGGCTAGAGGGGCCTAGCTAGTATTTCTAGAAAACCCTACTTGAAATTATGACATCCCTTATAGTAATTAGAGAACCTCTAGTATAGATCTACATATAACAAGGTTAAATTTATATTCATTATCTCCCGATTAGGGTCTTTCCAAGGCCAACCGACTGCCCCTGGACTGTATATTCCCGTATTAGGGTGCTTCAAATATTCATCACGTCCCCGGTGTAGACTAAAACAAACACATGCTGTTTCACACTGTGTAGGCTGGAGTGTTTTAACGTAAATTACAGACTGTATACTCATAACAGGTGGGTACGACCGTAAGAGGTACGGAGAGGGCCAAGACGAGGATGGACCTCATTATTGCTTATTGCTTTTGTCATTCCATAAAGGAAGCAGACAGAAACTTCTGCAGATGAGGCATGGAGCTGAGAACTAGGGGCCTAGGAAGTGCGCTCTGCGGTTATGTTTGGGGGGTGAGGAGCTAGGAGCCCCGGGGGAGGCATCTGCAGGGCAGGCTGGGAAGAACACACTGGAGCCCGATCACAGATCTCGGCCGCTGCCAACCGCTGGAGGTCTGACCCTATTTGGGTAGTTGCTAGGTCCATAGTTTCTGAAATAACAATCAGACACGTGGTCTGAATAGATGTTTACATTCATTCTGGATACGAGAAGCAATCTGGACTAGGAAAGCACCAAAAATACTAAAATGTCTTTACTGTTTTGGTGGCTTTTAGGGCTTAGGAGGCAGAATATTTGACATTAGAACTACCCTTTTAAAAAGGCTTGTCTCAGTAATGATAAGAAGTCACAGAGGTTTTAAAATAGGGCAATAAAAGGATCAAAACTGTGCTGGTAAGAATGTTCCTCTGGAAATGGTGTCTACGCTAAAGTAAACGAGAGGACAAAGCAAAGGAGAGAGGTGGCAGTTGAAAAAATATTTGGAAAGTTATGAAAATAGTTCAGGAGAAAAGGCCTTTGTGAAGAAGGTGACAATAGAAATGGAAAGAAAGAACCACTGAAACCAATAAAAGAAAGGTCTTTTAAAACAAGTCTTTCCTGGTGATTTTGGTTAGGTCAAGTGATCCCTGCCCTCCTAAACTTCTTTAGAATTAGTTTGTGCCACTCATTTAATAATCATGTAAGGCTGTTAAGAGCTTTTCCTGGGCTATAAATTTTCCTAGACCGATGACCATGACTTAAGGCACAAAACCCCGGCCTTACTTAAACCTGGTATCGCTTGCTCCAACCTAACACAAAGCTGAATACTTTGTAGATGCCTCAAGCAGATTTGTTCAGTTAAGTATATTCTTAATATCTTGTGGTTCAAGCGGATTTTGTTAATTAGTTAAAATACTGGAATAACAAGACAAAGACTATACCTATACACTTTCCTGGAGTCTGGGTATTACAGGAGATATGTGATGACAGAGCTGACAAGTGGAAAGACATAGAAATCCACTTAACATAGGATATTTTTGTTACCTAAATGAGAACATTGTGATAACCAATTAAAAATGGCAGTTTTCCTTGATATGTTTGACAGACCCAATAATTACCTCTGCTCTGTGGGGCAATTTCTAAAATAGTGCGTGAGAATGAGACTATTTCAGGAGGCTGCTTATGCTATGCAATTGGATGCTGATCCCTAAATTGAAATTCATTTCTTTAATCTTGAGGGGAAAGACGTAAGAAGTAAAAACATCCTGCATACTAAATGCTTAACATACAAAGAGTAGATATATATGTGACAATAAGAGTAAGTCTAAGAGAATTCTTATTTTGGAAAAAAGGTTAACGCCAAGCTGACTCTGTAAAAATGGACTGAATCACCTTTTATGTGCAGAGTAGATCAAATGAGAGTATATGTGAAATTAGGGTTGGCCACACACACGACAGAAAGGCCGAAAGGTTAGCTTTTCTGTGCCTGTTGAGGTGCAGCTACCGTTGCTTACACAGGAATGATCGCTCTCCAATGCTTAGGGTGGAGTGGTGTTCATGTTCCCATTTCCACGGGGACAAAAAAAAAAAAAGTATGGGGAAATGTATATTGCAATCCTCACTTCCCTTCTTCCCATCCAGCCCTCCTCATTTCCATGGGAACAGAGATGGAAAGATCTCCAGCCGCTGAAAGAGAAAGCTCACTCACAGATTGCAGCTGTTTGAGTGTCAGCTGAGGGCTGTAAATGACAGTTTATAGCAGCTGTTAACATTTTTAAATGATGTTTTCCCTAATAAATTCCCCACTGTCATAATTTACAAGGGGGAAACTGAATATACAACTGGAAGGAGGGAAAACACTCAAAGGGGTCTTTTGAGGCTTCGTCTGTTGCTGTCTTTCATAATGCCAGTATCACATATCATTTTAAAACAAATGACTGTGATGGGAAATGCAGTGAAATGAAGAGTGTGCTCGACAAGGCACTCTGATGTCACATTCCTCCGAATGGCGGCTGTAGAAAAACTATGGCAGAATTAATTAAACTGACAGAGGAGAGGGAAAAGAACAGAGAGGGGGAGGAGGGATCTAATCTGAAAACTATTTAATTAAATGTTATTATAAGAAACTATGTGAAGATTGTCAGCTACACCTAGAGTTGGAAAACTGAGCCCAATGACCTTGGTGAGATCTAGACTTCAGCATTTGTAAAGAATTCTTTGTTTTAACTTATTAACTCCAGGAAGCATTACGATTTATTAGGAAATTAGCAGCTTTTTAAAATATTAAATGTATTGGTGTGACAATGGTTGGTAAAATTTCATAGATTTCAAGTGTGCATTTCTATAATATATCATCTATATATCACATTCTATAAACATACAGCGTTACTATCCAAATCTCTTTGGTTCCCGAGTTCAAATAGAGGTAGACCCAGAATCTTTAGCAAATGTAATTGAAAAGGACAGAACTTGCTAAAGATTACTCTTTCCCTTCATCATCCAAGGGCTTTAGAATACATAGGTAACATGATTTATAGATGGAAAATGTGTTACAAAAGCTTTTAGCTCAAGGAGAAATAGCCTCATCAATAACCTGAGATGAATGCCATCCTTTTAAACATACAAAGGTTGAAAAAGAAAAAAAAGAAGAATTCTTGTTTTACATGTCTGTAACTCAATTTTATCTCTGAGGCACCTTTTCACTCTTTTTGGAGAAGCTGTTATTCCAAATCATTCACTATAACTTGGCTTCTACTCACACATGCCTCAGGCAGATACAAACCCTGAACATTATCTCAGACAATTCAAAGGAATGGTGTCAGGAACAATAGCCGATAAGATGAGGAGGGATATTAGAATAGACCTTTGGGGCCTAATTGGGCTTCTTATTCTTACCACATCTCCAAGGTGATATTTCCAAGACAAGAATATACGAATCAACTACAGAGGAGCTCCAGATTCGGATATTGGTTTTCACTGTTGATTCGAGTCTAATTCTGTTTCTGTCAAGAAGTACATACTGAGGACCTTACCACTTGGCACCAGGTACTGGTAATTCCAACATTTATGAGTAGGATGGAGTTTCTAGCTGCCAGATACCTATTTTTTTAATGAAGAATTACTATTTTAAAATTAATCCTATAAAAAAAGAAAACATGGTAGCTGTCCCTCCCCACCCCTTGCTACTACAGACCTTGAGGTACATGGGCTTTGCCCTGAGACTTTTTAAATGTCACTTATATGACTTAAGCTGTAAAATGCAGATTAATAGTTGAAAAAATAAGTGTCTTCTCAGGACCCAAGGCGAGTCTATAAATACGGGACCAAAGTCATTGATGCACTCTGGTACTTTCCAATTCTCCATTAATATTTTTCATTCTCTTTTCATAAGCAGATTTTACTGGCTAATGATTTCCTGGGATACATTTTCAAGGGATTATTTACAAATGTAAATATGTAAGGATCAGACAAAATTAAGCCAAAGTCCATAGTAAGTTATTTACTTCATCTCCTAGACTTTGTAAATTTGAGTTGGTACGTATTTATGCATCTGTTGCTTCTAGTCCAGAAAAAGTCAAGGTTATTACACCCAGGTATTCTCAAAAATATTATTCACATGAACTCAGAACAGAAAACCTAGAAACATACAACAATTTTGTGGAAAACAATAATAAAGGCCTTCTTTGAGAACAAAGAAAATGAAAAATCAGAACTAGGAATCACCTTTTAAGAAGGGAATCAGCTTTAACTCAAGGGAACCTTTAATTTGAATTTCAAATATTTTTAATTCAGGTACTGGGTCATAATTATCCCTTTTTGCTGACAGAAAAGCTAAAGGACATAGAACATATCTGGCTTAAGAATCGAAACAAAGAACAGATTGCTGGTTAATCCAGTCAAGATGAAGGTTGCAATACTGAACAGACTATGCTTTGTTCTCTAGTATAAATGCAGATTTTTTTTGGCTTATATTTTCATGTCCTTCAAGAAAAAAAGAGATATAACTTTCTTGTTGTCAAATAGTTTTACTACAGAGCCTGCCTTATTCACCTGAAATGTAAACAAACCTCAATGTCTCTACAGAAGTCAAATTTGTGAAGCATATTTTTTTTCATTCTGGAACACGTTAAGGATTTCATTTTTCACCAGCTTTGAGATATAATTGACATATAACACTATGTAAGTTTGAGGTGTAAAACGTGAGGATTTGATAAACATATATACTGTAATGCTTACCACCATAGCGTTAGCTAACGTCTCCAACACGTCACATAATTCTCATTTCTTTTTTGTGGTGAGAACATTTAAAACCTACATTCCTACCAACTTCCGTGCATATCATACAGTATTGTTACCTACAGTCACTATGCTGTACATTAGATCCCAGAACTTACTCATCTCATCACTAGAAGTTTGAACCCTGTGACCGACATCTCCCCATTTCTCCCAGCCCTGGTAACCACCATTCTACTCTGTTTCTGAGTTTAGCTTTTTCAGATTCCACATATAAGTGGTTTAATACAGTATTTGTCTTTTTCTAACATATTTCACTTAGTATAATGCCCTCAAGGTCATCTGTGTTGTCATAAAGGGCAGGGTTTCCTTCTTTCCGTGGCTGAATAATATTCCTTTGTGTTTATATACATCACAGCTTTGTTATCTAGTCATCCTTTGACGGACACTTAGGTTATTTCCATTTCTTGGTTATTGCGATTAATGCGGAAATGAACATGGGAGTGCAGATACTTTTTTGAGATTCTATTTTCATTCCCTTTGAATATATACCCAGAAGTGGGATTGCTGAATCATATGGTAGTTCTAGTTTTAATTTTTTGAGAAACCTCCATATTGTTTTCCATAGTGGCTGCACCAATTTACATTTGCACCAAAAAACCCACAAGAGTTCTGTAGCATATTTTTGATGACTGCAGAAAACACAGCTAGTTTCAAACCAAGGCTGGCTAAAGAGAGAGGTGAACACAGTACCTCGCTCAGAATTCATCTTACACAAAAAAGTGGTTTTGATATGATCCCACACAGAGAGATAGGTACCAGATAATTTCTGTAATTCACCTGTTGTACCCTGTTTACTATTAGGTTGGTGCAAAAGTAATTGCAGTTTTTGCAATTATTTTTAACCTTTTAAACCACAATTACTTTTGCACCAACCTAATACCTGCTTACCTACCATTCACGGTGCAATAAATGGTTGACTTAGAGCATGTAGAACTCAGAACGTCACTGGACAGGCAAAGAACCACATACCAAATCAAAGCAAAACATGTAATCAGTCTACAGAAAGTGATTTTACAATTTAAATCTTATTTTAAAGATTTAAAATAAGAAGGCAAGTCTCAAAAATTTACATCTAGACACAAAATGGGCGGGAGACAGTGTCTTGAACAAAAGAGGCCAGCATGTGCAGTCTTTCACACGGGCCTTTCCGCCACTCATTTGTAGGCTCAGCCAGGAAGTGATAAGAAACAATACATTTAAGTGTTTTTTTAAGTTAAATATTAATGAAGCCTTCTGGCATAAAATAAGAGTCGTCCTTTCACTTCCTACAGTTCCCAGGAGACTGTTGGCAAGTAGTGAATGTACCTCTAAAGAATTATCAGGTTTATTTTACAACAACTTCAGATGGCTACAGCTTACCAATTAATCAGTTTTTACACCCTTAGGCAAAGAACAGAACAGAGCTATATATGTTATATAAATACAAAAACCCCATCTTCCTCCTCCCCTCATAAATCGCCAGTTGGTTGAAACAACTAATTCTGGTTCAGTATAGCTGAGTAAAACACGTGACAATAGCTGTCTTCTCTAATCTCTTAAAATTAAAAAAATTTAAAATTATACACACACACACACACATATATATATGTGTGTATATATCTTCCCAGGACTGAGGTAAGCTCAGATTTGGCTCAAAGCAGTGGCTTCTACTAAACTTGAAAAGCCTCACAGAGAAAATTCCTGAAAGAGGATCACTGAAAAAAGCATTATCTGCTAGAAGCCATAAGAAAAGACTTCCCTTATTCAAAGAATACAAAGCAAGACTTACAACTAGAGTATTAGGATAGCAATCTCACCATTAGCACTAGAATTTTATTCTTAAAATATCATGCAAACGACATCCCATCAGCTTTCTCTTTTATAAGAAACCGGAAATGTTCCTCACATAAGGAAACACTGAGTCTCCCACACACATGTATTCACTCCCACCACCCAGAACCCGGCCGGGAGGAAGTAGAAGTATATTGTGAAGCACCCAGAGAATAAACAAAATTATGCATCCATTTTGCTCACTTTGTCACTCTGTTTTGAAAGAGGGGACAATAATGGGATGATTTTTAAATATTGTCTTGATTTTAATAAAGACAAAACAATTTAAAAAACCCACTAAACTTGGGAGTTAAAAAAAACAACCAGGAAAAAAACCACAAAAAACAAAAACAACCAGACTCTTCCCCACTTGGTAAGTCGGAACTTGATAAATTCCTTTATTTGGACTTTGTTTCATATTTATATGAATTTCAAAACTGCATCCACTATTAGATTATTGTTAATTGTAGTAAGTGTGATATCAATGTTATGGTTATAATCTTAAAGTCCTTATCTGTTAAGATATATGCTTACGTATTTATGAGTGAAATATGTCTGAAAATTTTATTTACTACTCCAGCAAAAAAAAAAAATTGGAGGAGAAATGGAACAAGAAAAGCAGGAAACTGATGGTTATTGAAGCTTGGTGATAGGTACATGGATATTCATGGTTCTCTTGTCTCGACTTTTGAGTGTGTTTGATAATTTCTATAATTAAAAGGGGTTTTTAATGCAGGCATACCTTGAGGGTATTATGCTAAGTGAAATAAGCCAGACAGAAAAGGACAAAAACCATATGATTTCACTTGTAATGTGGAATATAAAACAAACAAACAAAAAATGAGCAAACAAAAAAATAAACTCAACAGATACAGGCAACAGATTGGTGGTTAGTAGAAGGGAAAGGGGATGGGGGAGAGGGGAGTGGGTAAAGGGGGTCAACTATATGGTGACGATCGGAAACTAGACTTTTGGTGGTGAGCACACAATAGAGTGTACAAATATTGAATTATACAACGTGAACTTGACAATTATATAATGTTAACATCACCTCATTTTTTTAAAAAAGGACCCTGTCTCCAAATACAGCCACATTCTGAGGTACAAGGAGTTGGATAAGACTTCAACACATGTGGGGGGTGGGGGGAAGGAGGGGGTGGATGCAATTCAGCCCATAACAATGGTTGAGCTACAAGCTTTGGAGTTAAACAATTTTGAGCCACAGTTCAGCCACTTAAGGGCATTATGATCCAGTCAAGTTGCTTTACCTCGCTAAGACTTGGTTTCTGCATAAGATTTGTTGTGATGAATAAGAGCTAACCTACAAACGTGCTTATGGAACATGCCTAGCATATAGTATACACTCAATAAACGACAGCTTTAGTGTCATGGTAAGCCCCAATCTTTTAGAACTTTACTTAGTTGATACATAATACTTTTCATGTATTTGGTTTTTTAAATAATTCTTAAAATTTTTATTCCACTAGAATCTTTCAATCAACTCAGAAGATAAAGCTTTGCTTTTGGAAAACACTGGAGCCCTGAGCTGCCCTGTAAGACATTCAGGGCGCCATGCTGTGAGGAGCCCCAATGTTTCATTCAGCAATCCCAGATGGGCTGGTCCTAATCCAGGCACCTGACACAAGAGTGAGAATCCCCCAGATGATTCTGGTCCCTAGTCTTTCAAGGGCTCACCTCCTCTGTTTGTTTGTGTATTTGCATATAAAGCCCCAGCTGTTATAGAGCAGAGATAAAGCCACGCCCACTACGCCCCAGAATTCTTGACACACTGAACCTGTGAACATAATTGTCATTGTTTTAAGATACTCTGTTTTGGGCGTGGTTAACAATAGCTATACCGCAGCTATAGATTATAGATAATCAGAACTATAGGATCACAGACATACAGACTATAGATAACAAACACAATATACTGCATATGTAATATATACATTATAGTTATCAAGAGCTATAGACTAATACAAACAAAGAGGACTGTCCAAAGTATAGAATCGACGCCCTCATTTTAAAGATCAGGAAACTGAGGCCAGTCCACAATTGCCTGATGAGCAACAGATCTGGGACACACACTCAAGTCTCTTTACTTACAATCCTAGGCTCTTTCAAAAACACAATTATCTCAGAATATACAGTTCTAGGTTATAAAAGCCCTTGACTATCTCTTGCTATTATTCAACCTGCAACATTCAGGATATTCTTCTTGTTCTCTGTCCAAGGCCAAACAGAATTATATTTCTGGGTACAGACAGTTTACCCTGCAATCCCTGGCATGTGACAGGTACTCAATAAATGTTTTGTAAAGTGAAGGATTACTAAAATAAGACAGCTGAAAAATGGTGCGGCTTGGACTTTCAGTACCTGTGTTTGAAAAAGAGAAGCAGCATTTTCAGTTTGAAATTAATTTTTTAAGTCACAAAACTATGAGAAATGAATTCTTAAGTCATAAAACTATGACAGCATCTCCAACCACCAATTCTTAAATTCTGGAACTCTCACTGACGGCCATCTTTACAATCCCTGAACAGTACCTCAAATGTAACTGCTTAATGTTCATCTTCTGACATATTTATAAATACAACTATGTATAATGTAAATAAAATTGGACGTATCACCAGCTAACTGTCTCTAGTATATGTGCTGCCGAAGCGAGCACAGCTAACTGTCTCTAAATCTGCGTTCTCCTATCATTTCTTAGTAACATATTTTTATACGGCCTTCAGCTAAGGATTGTTCCCAAACCTCCACTGCATTTAGGTATGGCTGGTGACACGTTCCGGCCAATGAAATGAGTAGATTTGTTATGTGAAACTTCCTTCCAAGATAGAGGCAGGCTCTTCCTTTCCCGTTGTCACACTTCCCTCCAACTGGAATGTGGACCTAGAAAATGTGGTGAGTACATGTGACCATGAAGGTAAGGACAACGTCCATGAAGATGGCAGAGCAACGGGACAGGAAGAGCCTGGGTTCCTGACCTCAAGGGAGCCACCAGGGTTACGGGTGGGATGGGGGCTGCCTGCAGATGAGGATGAGGGAACTTTCTGAGGTGACAGAAGTGTCCTAAGACTGGAAGACTGGATGGGGTCATGGATGCACAACTCTAATTATCCTGAGTTTCACCTGGGCTCCTGGTGACTCCTCTAAAGGTTCTCTTTCCCAGCCTTCCCTAGAGCTTGGTGCTGCCATCTGATTAAGTCTGAAAGTAGGCCACGTTGTACCAGTGTTCTTAAACGGGAAGGGCTGTGTCCTCCCCTTCCTTCCTTGTCCTGGCGGTGATTGGGCAAGAGCTGTAACAACTCCTCGAACCCACAGATGTAAGCAGTTTGCGAGGATGGCAGGGCTGACCTTGTTAGCCTTGGAACTCTCACTGCTGAACTGTGTGTGAGAAAACCACTGGATTTTAGGACAATACAATTATGTTACAGAAAATGAAGAACGGAGTCCACCACTCAACATTTGTCAACTGAAAAGTGTCTTAGGCAGCAGCTCTCTTTCTGAACCACTTGCAGCTAGCAATAAGTATGTTCTTATCTAATTACAGAAAAATTTATGCAACGACTTCTGTTCGTTTTCAATATTTAAGATCTGTTGTAGATAAATATACTGGGAAATCTATCCTGGACCTTGAAGTGTATGTATTGAAAGAATGTTCCAGAAATGTTATTGAAGCTTTGTAACTTGCTTCTATCTTTTAGGTGTCAAGATTTATTTTTCTGAAACAATGAAATACCATTTGGGGGTTCTTTTCATTCCATACAACCACTGGCATTAAAATAGCACTAAGTTAAAAATGTGTCCTTTTTCTTTTTCTTATAGTTACTCCAATTAAACTTTAAGATAGGTAAATAGTACAAAAACCTTCTGTGGACAACTCGTTTATATAAGGAAGCTAAGTATGTACTTACCTGTCACCCGACTTAAAATAGAATTGTGACAGGTAATCAACCAGGAGAGAGCTAAAAGCCAGAAGACAGGGCCCTTTTCTCTACTATAGAAGTTACAGGGTTAAGCCTTGTAAAATTTTCACAAAGTAAGAGTTTGGTAAACATCTCTCTTGTCAGGAAGATTTTATCTCAAAAGAAAGGTATGTTGTTCTTCAGGCAAGAGAAACTGCCTGTCCTGACTGACAGTCCACAGGAACAAAGTTTTATCTCTAGAATGCAAGGCGGAGGGCTCTCCCTTCCATGCAATGATGTGTATGCAAGTCAAAACTCCTGGTGGAAACTCTCAACATCCTTGCGGTTATACGGTTTTTCCTCATGGCTCTTGCAAATATGCATGTAGACAGTAGGCTATGAATGGACCTCTCTACTTAGAGCCAACAGCACAATCTGTGTCACATATAATAGACACAAGCTTTCACACAGTGCTGGGAAATAATGGAACATCGAATAATTGTGCTGCTTAATGGGTATACCAGATGACCATGGAAACGTCAACACTAACATGGCTGCCATTAAAATGGCACGTATTTTGATTATTTTCACTATTTTTTAGTTAAAACAAATAGACTATAAACAGCTGAAATAAATTTGATTGTTATATGAATCCTTTTCTGAAAATCTAGAAGAGACGAGAATTCAGTTAATTTCAACTACATGGCATGCCTCATCTCTCATTTACATTTTCTACATGAAATACACATCCGATTAGACCCAGCTGGCACTGTGCCAAACAGACTCAGTTTGTACCTCATTCATCTGTACTTGTTTATACCTTGCTTTTAAGTTGTAAGACATTTCTAGACGTGGCGGTGTTCTTCCCTGAGAATAGTGAAACTTCTTGAGTTCAAAGCACACACATTTCAGCTGTTTATAGTCTATTTGTTTCGCAATGAGGCGTGGTGCGTCTTGGCCACTTACATGCCCAGCTCCAGCCTATGCAAGGACGGAACCAGTATCCAATCCTTTGAGCTCGTTTTCCAGGACAATGATTGTGAGCTGATCTACCCATGTTCTCTTGCCTGGTCCCTTCTGTGAGATAAATCTGAGAGGCTATTGGCAGAGAAAAGTAGTAAAATCTACAGAACAGAACAGTCATCTATCTGTTTCACATGGACACAGAGCCTCTGGCTAGTATCTCATTAATGCCAGCCAGGCGTGGACAAGGCTACTCACCAATCTTTTATGTTTCTTATTTTATCTAAACAATGAGTCTGCACAAATATAAATGCTTACTCAACTCCATTTATACTTTAAGTTTTCAAACGTAAAAGCCAATCTCATCTATTTAGTCACTTAACCCATAGAGTAAAAGCAGGGTTGTCAAGGGTAGGAGCTACTACTATGAGTAGTAATGCCAGAAACAGCAATGAGAGGAAGTTTCCAAACCGAGCAGGGCGTTTGGTATCACTCTACGTCTCGTCACAGCACCGAAGCTCCAGGGGAAAAAGCTGGGCTATCTGGAATAAAACAAGTCCTGGTTCTGTAAGTAGTTTAAAAACCACTGTCTCCAGAGTCATCTACATGTGTACCCTACGTGAAGGCAAGCACAGCCTATATTGGGAAGCAGAAAGGATCCACTACTGTTCAGACTGTGTCTCTATTGTCAGCAGTTTAGAAGAATCAGAGGAGAGACGAGGGAGCTTTGATTTTTATAGCAATAAATGATGATACGATTACATAACAGCAGTGTTTGAAAGGACTGTATTCAACATCTTGAAATCTAGTAAAACAGGCAATGTCTTGACCAGGCAGGCAGTATGTTCAGAAAATTCACTGCCAGTCTTATAAGCATATTCTCAGGTTCTATAAGCATTAGTGGAAAATCTCAAAATACCCTTCATAGGTAAATGGGACCCTTTTTCACAGAAAGCTAAGCTAAAGCTACTCATCTCATACAAATTTGCACTCAATTTAGCTATTACATTATTCTGCATGTATTCGACTGAACAGTTTGTTAAATAACAAAAAGGTTTGCCTTCTTAGATACTTTATGAATTTTATGTCAAGTAAAAATATCTTTGACACAAGCAAGTTAAATTTCATCAAAATTAAAAACTTTCGTGCAAATGACATTATCAAGAAAGTTAAAAGGAAATCTACAGACTGGGAGAAAATATTTGCAAATCATATTATCTGATAAGGGTCTGATACCCGGAAGATATAAAGAAGTCCTACAACTCAAGAACACGACAAACAACCCAGTTTCAAAAATGGGCAAAGGATTTGAGTAGACATTTCTCCAAAGAAGATATACAAATGGCCAACAGGCACATAAAAAGATGCCCAACCGCATTAGTCATTAAGGAAAAGCAAATCAGAACCACCACGAAATACTACTTCACAGCCACCAAGATGGCTAGAATCAAAAAATAGCAACATCATTCAACAATGGGGTAAAATACACATTAATGTGTCTCAACTTGATATGGAACTTTAAATCCAGATGTTTTCCCCCAATTCAAGTAACTCTTCAGTCAACCTACTAGTTCCATCACACGCTTCACTGCCCGCCACATCCTGTCTTAGAGCTTTCTAATCAGTATGCCACATACTCAACCCAAATTGCTTAGCTTCTGAGCATCTGAAATCTTTCATAATGACACACGCTAAATTACTCTTATTAGCAACAATGTTTTTTGGTTGCCTCCATGACAGCTTCCCTGAAGTGACAGTGTATATCCAGATGCCACCGTTCTCAAGGCTGCAGGCAAGCACTTTTCAATATCACTTTAGAAATCATTACTGTCTAAGTCTCAAATTGGGGAAATGCTTGTGTCCATTTCTTTTCCACCTACATCCAGTGCTACATGGCTTTGTATGGTAATAGCACCAATTTGTCCAGAATTCCTTCCCCAACCCCTACATGGATAGTTTCATCTCCCAAATGAACTGTCATACGTCTCAAAGTCCATCTCTGAATCCTCAAACAGAACAGCAGCATTTGCGGAAGCGCTGTGTCACAGAAAAATGCATATCTGGTATTATTAATAAAAGTTTCTCAGTATATACTCAGACACACATTCTATTCACGATCTCAGTGTAAAGGTGCCTGCATTTCACCAGATGCACATTTCATTGAACCTTGGCAAGTGCCTGTTAACAAATGACCTCTTTTCTCCCCCTGGGTCCACTCTCAACAACCCTCTTGCTCCAAACGCAGTCACTAAGCTCTACTTCCATTGAGGGTTATAAAGTGTGCTCACTTCCTAAGGGAATAGGTTCTTCTTAGGAGAAAAATGAACTTGTGAGTCCAGCCAACTCATTCATGCTGCTCGTACTTAGATAAAATATATTCCGATCTATTCCAGCCTTCTCTCTTATCCTCATCGAGAAGGCTGGAAGGCTGGTCACTGAAGACCTTTAATTCTTGCGTAACAGTCTTGAGTGCTAAGTTACACCTTGTTTTTCAAATCTTCTTTGAAGAGTTCAAGTCGATGACAAATTAGACTACACATTTACAGAATGCATTAATACTTTCAATGGAAGATATATTTCCTGTCTCTTTAATAAGAAGGAAGCTGAGCAGCCTATACCCAAGAGAGAAAGCAATTTGCACCTTTCAGGCAGGAGCAATAAAAATGATTGTTTTATATGAAGGAATCAAATTAATGTAAGTGCAACAGTTAGGTTGGAAGGCATTGTGGAGCTTTTGGGCTTCTAACCAAAGGTCACATTTTAATTATTAAGAGAAAGTTTGCTGAGTCCAGTATTTATCACATATTGCATGGTTTTAACACTACCTTGAATATATTAAATCCCAAGGTATCAAAATTATTGTCACAATCTATCAGCTTGGAGTATTTTAATAGATAACTTAGTAAATGCACATGGGACCTTCTTGCCCTCCCCCTTATAATTCTTCGTATGTAATTGAGGAGGGAACAATTTTAAGGTACCTGTAATGCATTTATGAAACAGTAGGGCACAGGCATTTAAGTGGCGCATTAGTGACTTTGAGATGGTATTTTTCAAATCCTATACCTAAACAACAGCCTGCAAAGGATCTGCCACAAACTGTTCAAAAAAAGAAAAGAAAACAAATAACCTGTAAGTGGAAAACTTGGCTATTAATAATGCCAGGATTATTCCACAGACTTCTGAGTCTGAATAGCGGAGTCCAGCCTTTAGAAATTTAGCGTCCTGAAGACATTTTGTACGGCTGCTAATTGTTGAGATTCCAATTCGAAAAGGACCTGCCAGTGAAATGTCACAGAGGGAGAGCAGCACATGAGACTCACACATCTTTGACATGATGACATGCAAAGACTGTTCGCTGCACCGCTGTTTGTGGCAGCAAAATATTGGAAACCCTACATATGCAAATATCGGGAGTTGATTGTACATATTATAGAAATCCATGGTGAAATACTACGCAGCAGTCAATGAACAAGGGATATCTGATGCACTGACATAGGAAAACTACAACACATATTGTTAAGTGAGAAAAGCACAGTGCAGAACATGAACGGGACATTAAAATTGGCTTGCATTTGCATAAAATATTTCTGGAAGGATATCTCCAAAAAACTACTAATGTCCCTGGAACGACAAGAATGAGTGGGAAACTTCATTGGATACCATTTTATATTTGCTGAAATTCTGAAACCATGTGAATACACTACTTATTCAAAAGGTATATCTATACAAGTTTAAAAATCAAAATGCTAAAAAAAAGTGTCCACATCTTTATAAAAAAAAAAAATCTCTATTTCCCACACTAGTCCATCACTCCCTTCTTCATTCATTAAAATGAATGGGCAAAATAAATGAAGGAGGTCAAAAGGTAGAAACTTCCAGTTATAAAATAAATAAGTCCTGGGGAGGAAATGTACAGCATGGTGACTATAGTTAAAAATACTCTATTGTATATTTGAAAATTGCAAAGAGAAATCTTAAAAGAGAGATCTCATCACAAAGAAAAAAATTTGTAACAACTATGTGTGGTGAAGGGTGTTAACTAGACTTATGACCATTTCACGATATATATATCAAGTTATGTTATACACCTGAAACATGTCAGTTGTACCTCAATTTTAAAAATCATTACTTTTCTCTATTTTGATAATTATATTTCAATATAACTGGTTTCCTAGTAATCTTACATATTTTATTTTATGCATTTAAAAATAGTTTTCTGCGGACTTAACCAAACTGCCAAAGGTTTCATGACCCCCAAATTGTTAAAAACTCTTGACTTATAAATATAAAGACGGAGCAGGCTGGCATAGCAATGCTGGCATACCATAGCATTTCACAGGAGAAAAGGGATTTCTGGTTTTAATTACCTTTGGGAAGGATGGGAAAGAAGAGTGCCAACTCACTTCAAAGTTTCAAAGAAATGAAAAAGGGTAATAGAGTGCTTGGTAGTTTGAATTTCCAATCAGGCTTTATTGTACTGTCAGTGAGTACTGTAGTTCCCCAGCCCTTTGTCCACAATTTCTCTTTCTGTGGTTTCCGTTACCCATGGTCATCTGCAGTATGGAAATGGAAAATCCCAGAAATAAACAATTCATAAGTTTTAAATGGATGCCATTCAGCTAAGAGTGATGAAATCGCACATTGTCCAGTTTCATCCCGCCCAGGACGTGAATCACCCCTTTGTTCAGATTATCCAGGCTGTATATACAGTGCAACAAGATACTTTGAGAGAGAAAAAGACCACATTCACATAACTTTTATTACAGTATATTGTTATAATTGTACTACTTTATTATTAGCTATTGTTGTTAATCTCTTACCTAATTTATAAATTAAAAATTAAACTTTATCATAGGTATGTATATATAGGGCTTGGTACTATCTGCAAATCTGTGGATACACAGTTTTGTGAACATAAACTATATGTGCTGTTGAGAAATACAGAGCTTATATATTTTAGACAGCTAACCTAACCATGACAATCACAGAAAGGGCCAACTGTTATCTATGTGGCAGATGACTATTCAGCAAATATTCATTTCCCCCTCCTCCCACCTCTCAGGGAGTAACTTTCCTGCCCTACTATGTTGGAAGTGGCCCTTTGATTTGCTTTGGCCAACGGAACATGGAGAGAAAATGAAGTGTGCTAGCTCTAAGCCTGGAAATTGAAGTGCTAGCTCTTACAGAAGAGGCATCAAAAGTTCCCACTGACACTTCTGAGAACTTTCAAACTGTCATGAGAAGAACAGGTTCCAGATGGCCTGCTGATTGCAGAAGAATGAGAGGTGCAGAACAGATCCAACCAAATCTGGTCCTGGGGCTAAGTAAGTGTGGCTATGCCCAGCTATGCCCAGCCAAGATCAGCCAAACCCTAGCCACCAAAGACTCATAAGACAGACGATAAATACTTATTCTGATGTGCTGATTAGATTTATGGTTGTTAGCTGTGTAGCAATACCTGACTGAGAAGGCACTAAAAAAACACCTTGCCTGACAAACTAACGCTCTCCATTCCCTCTATAAAGAAATCTGATACTCTTGGCTATTAGGTTGTTCCCACAACTGAGTTTATGCTTTAAAAAGAGTTAACTGCATTGGTTCATGAACATGTTTATGTTCACAATAAAATGAATGTGAAAAGAAACTGAATTTTGTATGCTTCCATAAAAACTAAGTTGAACGATTTGGAAAGTTTTGACAAAGATGAATGGTTAAACACAAAAGTCACGGTCACATTAAATGTTGGCAATGCTACCATCAAAGATATACAAACAGTTATAAAAACCTCCATAAAGTTTGCACTAGATTGCTTCATCAGTTTATTCATTTATTGTCTCTCTTAAGGAGACTGAAACTAGAAAGCATTATGTATTTCAGAATACCTATTCGAAGAAAAGGGTATTAAGGGGCCTATAAAAAATTAATAATGAATACATATTTATGTTTTAAGTTAAAATAAATGTTTAAGTTAGTTAGCCTGTACTATTTTTTATGATTTATCTCCTGAACCAACTTTTTCTACGGTCCTGACTGTATCAAATAAAAGGGCTTCTTCAGTAGTTCAACTTGCTGGAAATCCTATTGTGAGTTTTTGTTTTGTTTTCCTGTGAATCCTGTTTATAAGCCAGCTTATAGTCCTTGCATTGAGTTTGAATGCTACAATTTGATTTCATATCGAGCTTAAGCACTGTGTTGACTTTTTGATGTAATATTGACTTCTCTAGTGATTTATTTATCATTTTACATATTGGTTAACCAAGCCTAAAATCTGATTCATTAGGTCTTTAAAATACAAGGACGTCATGTAAGGAATAAAAGCTGAACTTCTCCTCACGACTTAGAGGGCCCTGTATCACAGCCTGGCCCCCAACTTCTTCTCCGGCCTCAGTCCTTCCGACTGTGGGCCCCCCACTCATGTCATGGTGCTCCAACCACAATGACCCAATGACTGTTTTGTAATATATCAAGCTCTTGACCACTTCGGGGCCTTTCCTCTCAGAGGTTTCCTCTGCTGAGCTACTGTTTTCCCTGATTTTCCCTTGGATGTCATTCGGATCTGAAATGACACCAGTGAGGCCCTCCTTGATTACGTAACATAAAATCTCCAATTAATCATCTAGCACATGAGGCATAAAATCAATGATTCCATTTTAAGTCTCTGCATAACACTGACCACTAGTTAGTAACTTATATCATTAGCTAATAGTTGTATCTTATCTCTACTCAAAATCGTATCAGATTCACAATTGATACATGTTTCTCTTGTTCACACCTAGATTCCCAGAGCCAAAATTATGGCAGAGCACATAATAGTAGATCAATGAGTATTTTTGATTGATTATTAAATCGAATACAAATGTGGGCGCTAAAACAAACAGAAAACCTTGGATAAGATTTTTCTACCATGGTACGCAAACCAGGATTTTATAAAACAGAAAAATAAAAATTTTATGTTATATGTTTCGTGTCAACTGTTCCTATAATGTCTCCCGTAAAGATGTTTTGAATTAACCTACAAATCAACCCCACCTCCAGAATCAAGTATAGAAAGATTATTTCTCAACATCTGAAATGAGACTAAATGCAGAAAAGTTCTAATTATCGTCACAGAAGTTATGTCATAATTTCATATTTATTGGCAAAACAACCTAAATAATTTTTGGATAGTGAATTTATTTATAAAGTTTTGCTAAAAAATATGTTAATCTCTTTTTAAGATTCTGTAAAGGAAGAATCAGTCTGGAATCATTGATTTTATGCCTCATGTGCTAAGTTTTCTTAAGGGCTTCCTATGTATTACCTGACTTAATTCTCACAATCCTGTAAGGTGCTTCTGATTCCAACTGTACAGACGAGAACAATGGCACCCAGAGAGGACCAGTAACCTGCCCGAAGTCGGTGAGCTAGCTGGAGGTGAGGATCTGAGCCACAGAGAGGTGTGCTCCCAGGCTCCACTCTACACCACATCACATCACCTAGCACTGTGAACAGTCAGGTTGTCTCTGAGGAATCTGAATTGGGGTTCAGGGGTAGCAACTTAACTCTGTGCGTAACTCTGAGTGCTATACAGCAGCCATATTCTGCCATGACAGTGAAGAAGCAGAGAACTTGGGGGAGGAAAGATAAAGCAGTCACAAAGAGAGGAGTTAATTAGATGGCAAGAGACCTGGCGGTTGCTTGCCAGCACCAGCCCAGTGCCAGCTCTGCTGCCTGGCTGAACTCCTGCCCTTCATTTACGGGGACACACCCTGGTGTCCACATGATAAATTTCCTTTCTTCTTTGAGATAGCTCGAGATTTTCCTACTTGCAGCCATAATAAATTTAACTCCTATCAGAAGTGATAACCCAAATGAGGGGAGATTCGGCTCCTTGTACTAAACTGAAATTGATGCAACTCTGCCAAAAAAGGCACATGCTAAACAACGAGACGAAAAATTGTTGAAATAACATTTTTTAAAAATATGGATGAATCTTAATTGGTTTTATAATGTTTTATTCTAATCTATATTGGAAATGTATATCCAGTGAAGAAATAACTGTACTGATTTCATTGTTTTCCCCAGCTCCGGCAAATGGAATTGCTCTGAATTGTTTTTTTTGGTTTTTTTTTGGCATGCTAGATGAAACCTATGTGCCAATCCAGGATGGAGGAAGTAATTCAGAATGCTTCCCCTCATCTCCTGCTTATAGAGCAGAAGGACTGTAGCCCCTGAAAGAGCTGCTATTCTGGCATCTGTCAGCTATGAACGCACATACAGGGCCAGTGTAGTCTAGACGTGTTATTCTGGGTAAACAGCTTGTTAACGGACAGCGTTCTGACCACTGAATCTCAAGTCTCTCACAGTGACACTGTGACCTAGAATGTCCACATGTGGGACGCAGTAAAGCCAGAATGGGCCATCTCTGCTCTATTACATTCTTGATCTCCAACTTTCCCGTTGAAGTTGATGCAACAATCTTTCCTATTTTATCTGGGGGGAAGCTTATCGTCATTTTCAACTGATCTCAATCATTGAGTCTTCTCATGTTAATCAGCTGTTGCTTTTTCCTAAGTAATATCACCAGCTATCTACTGCAAGGCCTCACCAATGTGTGACAAATTTCTTTGTTCATCCTGCCATTGTCAAGTGCCGAAGTCAAGACATTTGTCAACTCTCTTTCCTGCATTGCTGCAATGCCCTTTAAATTTTTTTCCACGGCTCATGTGGCCCCTGTCAGTCCATTACTGCCAGATTATTGCTGCGGTAATTGATACATCTACTCAGCAGATGGTTTAGCCCATGTAAATCCCTCCCAGTGATTTTACACGGCCTCCCTCCATGCTGACACTCAAAGCTAAGCGCCACTGAGCCATATTCAGGGCAGGGGGCTTCAGTTTCCTGGAGGACTGATTTCCTGATAGTGATTCCCTAATCAAACCAAGTAATCCGCCATGGTGACCCCACCAATGCCTCTTCGCCTTTTGCCCACCCCCTCCTTCCTCCGCGCTCCTTTGGTGCCTTATCTACTCATCCCATGCCTTCCTTTAGGTCTTCTTTGAATAGTCCTTCCCTTGTCAGAGGGGGAGACAACCAGTAAGTGCTTTCTGGGCTAAATACTTTACAAATGTCTCAGTGAATTCTTACAGCCATCCAGAGAGGTGGTGCTATGTCCCTCATTTTTCAGATGAGGAAACTAAAGCTTAGGGAAACTAAGTAACTTACCAGTAAGTCGCAGATGTCAAACTTGAACGGAGGACTGTGTAAGTTTAAAGCCCTCCAGATAGCTAACCTCTCAGCCTTTGCATAGGCTGTTCTCCCTGCTCAGAAAGGTCTTACGCTCTTCTACTGGCTGCCCAGAGCCTGGTCCGTCTTCAGAGCCTAACTTTGTGCTCCCACCTCCTTGTGAAGGCTTCTTCCACATTGTTCTACCCTACGATAGCAAACACCACCCCTATAAAATATCCATTTTGCTTCTCTCTATTACTTGACTGTGAAGTTTTTGGAGGAAGGGATTCTATTTATACCCAGCACATTGTAATAAGCCAAAAATGTTTGTAATATGACATACTGGCCTCTACTAACATACATTGGAAAGCAATGTTCCTCTCATAACCATTTTATAGATTAAAAAGTTGAAATAATTCAGCAGAATGTAAATTAACATTTAACCTGAAACATTCAAGCTTGAAGGAGAATGCATTAGTTATTAAGCTTGTTCACTGTTCAAACATTAAATCATACATTTTGAATTTAAATACATATTCAAAGCTTCCTTTGGAATGCATAATAAAGGTAAGAGGTGTGATCCGTTCCCTTTATTTATACTTAGTCAGGTATAAAAATAACTGGAAATGGTGGAAGTGACAGAGAGGAATGGGGGCCATTCCACTCAGAGACAGAAAAGATAGAAGGAAACTTCAGGGATTCCCTTCCTCAGTTGTTACTGCTCCTGTGTGAGGCTCAGGATGTATTTAAAGATCCCTGTGGTGCTGGGGGGATGGGGAAGGATTGGGGGAGGATGGAGGGAGGATCGGGGGAGGGTACAACATTGTCTCAAAATGCAAGCCAACTAGTTTCAGCCAGTGAACAGCCAAAGAAATATGTGTTGGATTTAAGGGGAGGCAGGAATAGTGTGCCCAGTGAGGCCCTTTCTAGATGTTTCTGGAGTCATTTTGGCTATACTGGATTTTCCCCTGACAGATCCACTTATTTGTACTGGAAATAAAAAGTTCTCAAGTGGTGACTGTAGTTTATCTTAGTAACTACAATACTGGTCTGGGCCGTGTGTGTGAGTGTGTGTGTGTGTGTGTGTGAGTGTGTGTGTGTGTGTGACCTGGAGACAAGTTCTGCTCGGCTTCCTTATCCTTTTTCTTATCTGTGACTTGTCTAAAGGGGCCTGTTAAAGACATCTGCGAGTTTCTGGCATTATCATTCATTTTTAAAGGATCAATAGGACACGGCCGTGTTTTTCAAAGTGTAATCAAGACATTTCTGAAATCAATTAGTGGCTCCTAACTGGCCTTTAACCGATTAAATAACAAAGAACAGGGGAAAAAACACCAAACCAAAAGACTGAATACATCACATACAGCAACAGTAAGTACTATTTAGTAAAAATTTTTTTTTTCAGTCTTTTGTGTAGAATGACTCGAAATGTAGTTTTTACTGTGTCTCCATCAAAAATGTCAGAAAGCCACAGGGCTACTTAAGAACAAGAAAAGATTCCATGTCCACACCAAAACCACTTTTACATGGAGTTTTACCATTTATGGACTCAAGAGACCTCATATTATGAAACAAAGTCCAATTACAGAAAGATATTTCATTAATCCTATACTAAATACCCCCTGTAAGAGTCAGCCTAAGGCCAGAGGAGTTTATGTTAACAAGAATGTGATTTGCTTCACAGTGCAGTAATCGGACTGACTGAGAAGCAATTTACTTTATACTGTAGAAAATCTGAGTATTTATCTCTTTCATACAACTTAGAGGGTTCATCTCAGACAAAGGAAAAAATTCAATATGGAATCAAAGGCAAATGATAAATATCTTAACACAATTTTAGTAAAATTTTTCCAGATGAACCCAAATCAAGTAGCATCTCCAAAAAAACTGTACCAGTAAACTCTTTTAAATTTCAAATCTTATGAAGAAAACTAAATACCTCCAGAAAGTTGTGTAATTAAACTCAAACCCCAACATCTAGATTATTTAAAAGTCTGGTATATAGAGCAATATTTTGTGTCTGAGGCTTTCTGTATTAGTGGCCAAAGTGCATATCAAATAAGCTCCAGGCTGGGAGTCCCCTTTCGGGGAGCGGAAGTGGCATCAAGGCATAATAGATACCAACGTACAGAACAGTTGTATCACCTACAAATGGGAGAGTGTTTCCGGGTAAGCACATTAATGCTCATTCATTCATTCACTCTCTCCCTCTTCCTGTTTCCTGCGCACACGTGTGTCATCACCCCCCACACACCACACAAGGTCCTACACGTACTGGGCACAAGATGCTGCCTCGGACTCCGATACTGTCTCCCACCCTGTCTCCCCTGTCCCCTCAGCTGTGCCACTTTACATGTCTCTCATCTGGTTTCTCCCTCCCGTTTGGCCTAGAAAATTCTTACAAGTTTTTGAAGACCGCTCAGAACTCCAGGTCTTGCTTGACAAGACCATCAGAACAAAATAAAAATTAAAAATTCTGAACTCTTTGGATAAGCGTTCAGGGTAGGATACTATGAAAACATGGCTAAAATGAAGTTTAAAGATTATCCACAGCCATGGACTAGCCTATCCTGACTGAGTGTATCTACTGCGGTTAGCTGCGGGTTGGCAACGATCTCCATCTAATACAGATAATTATAAAATAGAAATTTTGTATATTCAATAGGAAAACAATGCAATAGGCTAGATGTTTCTGTATTAATGAACACTTACAGAAGTACATCCTGGTTTTGTATTTGTTTTGTTTTTGCTATTTTTTTGTCCAGCTGATTCTCTTAAATTGCATCTTAAACCGCATCTATAAAACATCTACGGACATGGAGAGAGTGTAGTGAATCCCTATGTATGCATGTCCCAGTTTCAACAATTATCAACACAGAGTCATCCAGTTCCATCCATATCACCAACCTCTCTACTACTGAATCATTTTCAATCTTTGCAGACGTTTCATCTGTAACTGCGATAGTATGTATTGACATAATATGATAGTATGTATTGAGATAATATTGAGATAGTATGTATCCCTAAGTCATTTTTAACGTAATCATAACACTGTTACCGCACCAAAAAAATGAATAGTTCTCTTAATTATCATTAAATACCTAATTAGTGGTCAAATTTCCTCCAATTACCTTATAGATGTTTTTTATAGTTTGTACAAAAGGGCATCTAAAAAAGGCCAGCCCACTGCATCTGCTTGATATATCCCTTAAGTCTTTTTAAGTCAATCTATGAGGTTCCCCTTTACTTTTTTCATTGCAATTTTTTGCTTGAAGGAATTGCCATATTATGTTTTGCAGGTTCCTATGCCTTACAATAGAAAATCAGGGTTTCATACTAGTGAGGTAACTGTTATGATAAACTGGACTCTTTTATTCTGTTGCCTGTGATGAGTACAATTAAATATAATGAGTAAGAGATGACCACAAGCATAGTTAGCGAAGTTTGTTTCTAAGAATGGATCACTGATACCTTAAACCCAACAGCCATTCTAAGAGGAGAAACAACAAACATGTGCAAGAACTTCATTTTTCTATTCTGCCAGGATGTGCACACTAAGATCCTTGGAGAATGGTAAAAAGAAAACAAACAAACATTAAATCCCAACTAAAATTATACTGGAACTTAACTTCATAACAGTTCTTAGTAATAATGTAAAGACTTTGAAGGTTATTTGCTTTTTAGATAGTTCAATGTTCAATGTCCATGTTATGGCCCACTGGTGAAAATGTTCCACTTCAAAATGACTGACTTATTTGTGTGCACATCTAGGTAGCCCCCACCTAATAACTGGATACATACAGAGAAGGCAAATCTGGGGGCACAGTGATGTTTGGCGCCACAAAGCTACTCTCGACCTATGAAAGCATTAACCTAAGTTTCACTCCTAAGACACTTGAAACGTCCTGCTAAAGTATAACACTGTTTAGTTATGTAAATAAATCATTGGAAACCCGTAGAACTTGTTTGCAGCCTGTACACAAAGCCAAGAGCAATACTTCTATTTTAATTCCCAGAAAGCGAATCCTCAACGGCTGTAGGAGTGTAAGTACCGCAGGAGAAGAGAAAAACCAGCCCCAGAGCCGTGTGCAAGGCCCCACCTACCATGGATCTGGGCTTGCTGATGGCCACCAGACCAGTGAGGAAGTCTTCATCGTGCAGCTGGCTGAAAACGTGGGCATCATAGGCTACCATAATGGAGATTTCTTCCATCATCTTGCCAGCTGGCCTTTCCACAGCAGCAGCTGCTGCCCCAGCTCCAGACCAGACTATCCAAGGAGAAATCCTACTGCAGCTCAGTGCCAATGCACACACCCACCTGAGTTTCAGGGGGTGGAGTGTCAAAAATCCAGAAGGAAAAAAAAAAAGCAGCTGCTATCACAGGCTTGTCTAGTAATTCACTCCCACTAGAAAACGAAGGGAGGTCTCTTATCTATGGAGGAAGGATACCCTGTAAACACCTGCATTCTTAACAGGCAGCTGGAAAATTCATTTTTTGGAAATCTTTAAACTTCAGAAAGAGAAATAAAGAAAAGTTCCCTAACTGGAAATATAGCAAAAATGAAAAAACAACAATAAGTAAAAAACAAAAAATGGATTTATATTATACTCTTGGTAATCAGAAATTTTTAAAGTTTATCTTCTTCAGTATTATTTAAATCAAAATTCTTCTTCTTGGAGAAGTGGATTTTCTTACTGCTTATTTTTTCACATTCATAGAAAACAAATATATGGCAACCTTTAGTTTTTCAGAATTTATAGAATTCTTGGTGCAGTTAAAAATTATCTCCTGAAGTATGAAAAAAATAAAAGATTCGTTTTCCCCTCTGAGTATTCTGTTAAAAAAAAAAGAAGTACCAAAATATAAAAATGAAACAGGGACTGCAACATCAATAATCATTTCCCCTTCTCCCACAAAAAAACACAAAAAACACGTATTTTAAACAAATTCTGGCTTTTGAGAACTTAGTTTTCTGTTGTTACTCAGAAAGCAACACAAGGGGTCTCATTTCTAAACTGACTGTTCTCCTCTCATAGAAAAAAGTTGTCTTTATCTTTTATTGTAGAGCTTTGAGTTTTCTTTTAATGACCCAAATCAGCAGATAGCCATGATTTGTTGCTGCCTTAGCTACCAGAAGTGCTTTTTTTAAGTACAGCTGGAGACTGCAGGTGAACCTCAATGTGCCCAGATGAAAAATTTGAAAGCTGCCTATAATTATCATTACAAGAAAGTATACATTACCAAGAAATATAAGGTCTGCTAATTCCGTGGAAAAAGCATTAAGCAAATAAGAGGGAAAACAGATACAGCTCCTCCAAAAGTTGTTTTTCCAATATTTATAATTAAGCTATTATCTTCTCTGCTTTTTATAGATTATAACACGGCAGCACTCTGAGAAATATTATTTGCTAGAATTAGAAATCAATCGTGGCAGTGTTTATCTACAATCAAATGCAGATACTGGTTGCAATTTTTCTCCTACGATAATAACCAGTAGCAGTATTATGTTGTGTAAATTTGCTTTTCAGAAAACAAAACTTAGAATGAGATTTATTGTATCTATTTTCCTTTGTGTTCCTAAAGTATCTTCACCTAGATTATCATGATTAAACAGTACCTTGTTCTATTTAAATGTAATTAGAAGAGTTTTGCAGCTGCTATAGCATTGTAGATTAAACAGGAGCGTGTATACAAACACGCACACACATTCAAACGAAAGGGAGAACAAAACACCGTATTGCTAGGGAACAGAAGCAAGTCTAATAGGCTTAAACAGAAAATGCAACATTTCAAATAAATCCTTAAGATTAAAACAGCTTCAAACTGCGTTTGACCCTTGTTGGAGCCGGTAACGCATTTTTACTTCATCCCCCCCGCCCCCCACAGCCTTGCAGCTTTGGCTTTTAAGCATTATTTTCATTAAGTTTTCCTGCACATTTATCTTAATGCTGACTAACCAGGTAAAAATGAAATGGTCATCAGGAGACAAGGTATTACAAAGCGTCCAGGCAGTTCATACCTTTCGAATTCCTTTTTATCTTTTCAGAAGTACTTTAAAAGATTCTGTGAACCTCTCCATGCATTCACTAGCCCCAGAAGATTTCAGATTTATCTTGCAGCACCATTTTCTAGATGGGAAAGCAATCCCTCTTGCTTTCATAGTTTTCTTTGCTACAGCGACTCGGTGCTTCTACACTGACATCTGAATAAGGTGCACTGACAAAGACACCTGTTGTGGAAGGTAAACGACTTCCCATAATGCCCTAGTCGCTGCTGGCAACCGCCCAGGGGCAAACAGAATTATAACCGCACCTGAGCAGTTAGTTGTTGGTGCAGCCGGGAGAGTGCATTCAGTGTAACAGTGGGTGAGCTTGCTTGAGAGCAATACTCATAACCCAAGGAAAAAAAGGACCGGGGAAAACAATACCAACAGTCTAGGTGCTGTGTATTAAACTCGTAAAACATTTGAGGCATCAGAACTATAAGAGTGCAAAAACATTTTAAAAAACATAATCAAAAGCTGCACAGATAATCTTAAAATTACATAAACAAAACAGGAGCTAATGACAAATGATTCAGTCCTTTTAGAATTCCACACAGGTTCTCAGGTAAACAATTAGGTATTTTTTAAAAGCTTCTGATGTATTCCCTTTAAAAGACCGTTCTAATTAGGCCCAGTGACGAGAATCACTAAGAACATTTCACTCCCCAATCCCAGGGGTCCTGTCGCAGCCACATACATACAGCTGCTAGAGCAAGGACATGAAGATAGATGTTTGATTTGCACCCCTCATTTTTTGTCACCATTAAAATGTTCCTCCATACTTCACTTTCAGAGTCTGCAAAGGAAAAATTCAAATGTTTCTTTTCTCATACCATTAAATGGACACTGTAGTGCCACAAAACACCGTATCTTTTGAAAACTGATGATTTAAAAAAAAAACACACGAAACTGTCTTTGTACTGTTTTTTTCTCTTTTCCAGTCTCAGCAATAACAGCTCCAACAATACCCTCCCAGCGTCAGTGGCCGTCGTACAGCCATGTTTACATACAGTCGCCTAATCCCTGGCAAGACATCTTTCTTACTCTTTTGCCTTTTCCCGGATGACTTGAGACCCACGGTTCTCCCAGGGCTGTTTCTGCAGTCCTCTACTTCACACCAAGCGACTCACTGAAAAAAGGCGTGGGGGTGAGGGAATTACCTGAGACCCAGGGTGTAGTGCCAACAACACCATTTGCTGTGAAATTTTACCAGGAGAGGATTGTGTATCAAAGGGGCAGCAAAAAACACGGCACCAGCGGTAACCAATAGATGGTTCCCAGTTCAAGCAGGAACTAGCTAGCTGTCTGTCCCAGGGCAAGTCATTGAACCCTCGCTCGGTTTCAGTTTCCTCCTGGTCATGTAAATGGAGAGGGATGGAATAGATCAGAGGTTTTCATGTGTGCCCTGAACAGCAATGCGTCCTAATTCTCTCCACTAAATAGGCTTCTGGGGGGTGGGGGTGGGGGTTGAAGGCGGAACTATCTTTTTAATCTATCAGAATAAAAACAAAGAGTAACATTAATCCCAGATGTTAGGAAAGTACCTCCAGAGTTGCTATAATGTGTCCCAACAAATGCAGTCTACCATGTACCCTCATTTGGATTTTCTAATATCAACTCTTCTGCCTATAAAAGAGAATTCAGTGGCAATTGTTATACTTTTTTATTAATTATTCTTTACAGTCTCTCTATTCAGAAGCCAAACCAGCTACAAAATAATTTTCAAAAGCCTCTCCGGATCTCATTAAGAAAATTTTAATAAGTAAAATCTCTAGTAATTTTAAGTGCTGTTTTAAGATTTTACATAACATAGAAAGATTAGCTGATTTTGTTCCAACAGTCATTTTTCTAGGATTACTTTTAACAAAACCATACCTGGGTCATACCGGATGAGTATGAGTCTCATAAACCATCCCTGGCCTTCAGAGAACGTCTATTCTTAAGTGTCAAATTTAGAAAGAGCCAAAACAAAAATCAAGAAAAGCCTGAATAAGATGTGAACTTTTTTTCTATTTGTGTTCTCCTCCAACGCAGCAAAGTTTCATTATGGGGACAATATTTTGTTATCCACCAGTCAAAGCAGCAAGTACATTAAAAAGCAATCGCGCGTCATTGAACAATGATCTCACCCTCACATGAGTGGTTGCAAAGAGCCTTTTCCCATGCCTGGGTTCTACTTGTTGAACATTCTCATCACAACAGCCATAAAATCAGATAAGATGGAAAGGAGGACAAAACTACCAAGATGGAAATACGGTCTAGAGGGCAGACAGGTCTTCTGTGTCCCCCCCACACACACACGGACAGGCGGGGGAACCCTGTAGACACTCTGCATTTCCCTCCCCAGTGGCCTTTGTCTAATTTCTCACGAACATCTTTACAGATCTTCCTAAGTAATTCAACATAAACATTCATGACATATCCATGATTCAAAGTTAAGGAATCTTCATAAAATGTTCATGATATTGACAGAGATAAAGAACTATAAGGAAGATGAAATTCTACAAGTACTTTCTTAATCACAGAAAACCAGTATTCCAAGTAGGTTTCTATTTACACTTAGGAGTTTATATTACAAAACCCAAAGATAAAATAAAATGAGAATGAGAAACCATAGAAGTATTACTAGAACAAAGCTGTTCAGAATATTTTGGATTTCAGAATAGCCCAGTAACACACAATGAGTTTTTACAAAAGGAAAAGAACAAAAAGATAAGCAAAATCTTAGTTCTCTTGAAAATGATGCAAAGGTAAATAAAGAAAACCATTATTCTTGTGTCAAATTCCAGCCATTCAGCTCATTATCTTTCCCATCTTTCCTAGCAATTGCTAGGCAAATTCAAAAGCTCAGAAAACAGAGCTTCTTTAACACACACACACACACACACACACACACACACACACAACACCCTGGTGTTAAAGTAAGAAGACTCAGTGGGACATAAATACTTGCTTAACAGTTATACTGAGTATCTTCCTTCCTCATTTGCATCTCACTGCAAAGAATGAGGGTGAGGTCAATTCCAGACTAGGAAAGAGTAGCTGCAACTCTTTCACAATTCAGCTTTCACCTCATTTGTAAATCTAAATCCACAGCCAACTGTTAAAAAGAAGACAACAGGCCCCAAATGTAATCACCTATGCTAAGACCCAAGTCACCCAACAGAGACTTCACTGAAATCTGGGCTCTCCCAGAAAGGGACTCTTAGCCCAGTCCGTCAGGAATTGCCTGCTCAGCACTCGTTAGGTCATCTGCCTAACAGGCCCCAGCCACCCGCTAAAGGAAAACGACTTGCAGTAACCAATCCACTTTTTTGCCTCATATAACTTCCTTGTCCCCGCTCCCTTCTGCCTGTAAAAGCCCATCATTTTGCATAACGTCGGTCGCAGAGCTCCTTTCTATCTGCTGGGTTGGACGCCGCCCGATTCATGAATCCTTGACTAAAACCAATGATATCTTTACAATTTACTCAGTTGAATTTTGGTTTTAAACACATTTGCTTAAACTTTACCTATCCAAAAATACGTTTTTCAAGGGCTCCTGAGTACTCACCAATATTTGCTATCACCCAAAATGAGGATGGTTTCTGACACATCTGAAAACACAAGTAATGCTTCACCTTGTCTCATTTTGAGCAGAATACACAACTGAATTGTAATTATAAATAACTTTACCTAATTTCTAAAGCATTCAAATACTTTTTTTTGGTTTAAGTTTTAGTAACAACCAAACCTAACCATTCCACATAGATGGTGTTTTAGATTCATTTTTCCACAAGATCTGATGGTGGGCTTAGGGAAGAGCAAACAAGTGTGAACTAGTTCTCATTCAAGTGCTCATTTGTCTCAAGTTCTCCTGCAGGCCTGGTGAGCCCAGCTTGAATACTTCCACTTCCCGGGGCCCGCGGACCCCTGCAGTAGGTCACATACAGACAGCTTGCAGTGGCGGACTTGGCGAAAACTTGACAAATTTGATGGTATGTGAATTATATCTCAATTTTAAAAAACAACAATAGCATTTACTAAATGCCTGTTATGTCCATGGGGGGGGGGTGCTTTCAAAATTTGTAATATAGTAACATGTAATCTAGTTATAATGATGACTGGTATATACCAAAAATTCTTTTATAATAACACTAAGAATAGCAGCTAATCCTTTAGTAAGTACTCACTATGTCCTAGACATAGAATCTCATTTACTCTTCACCACAAATCAGTGAGCTGGGTATTCTAATCATCCCTGTTTTATAGACGAGGTGAATAGAGTGTGGAGAATTTTAGTGATTTGACTCAACTCTCAGCTAGAAATGGAGCTGACCGAATTCACAAACAGGTACGTCTGGCTCCAAAGTGCATGCCCTTCATCACTAAAGGACGATCAGGGAAGTAAGTGAATATATACAGAGAATCAGCTGTGAGCCGACACTACCGCTTCTGAAATACTGATATCTCCTGCACACACGCAGGTTACAGAACACAATACACTCCGTCTGCAAGGAATTGTCACAGAATGAAGACTCTCTGCAGACAGGAAAGTCTTCATGGAAAAGATGGATTGGATTTGGACAGGCAAAGTGAAATCATTTTTTACAGGGAAAACTAAATTAGCCTGGCCAGAATGGTGAATTGATGTTGGGTATAGTAGCAGATAAGGTTTCAAAGGCCGATTTGAATCGGCCTGTGGTAGGTTTCAAATATCAGGTCAACAAATTGGGAATAGACTGTGTGTAGGCCAAGGGCAGTCGTGGAAGACTACAGGGTTTCTGCCTTTCTAGCCTCCATTTATGTCGTTGGAGGAAGGACATATGGTACAACAGTCAACACATGGGCTCCAGAGTTCAGAATAATCCGTCTGATACTCGACTCTGCCACATACTAGCTGTGTGACTATAAGAAAACTACATAAGCTGCTTCACCTTTGGTTTTCTCATCCATAAAATGAGAAAATAAAAACAGTGCTGATATTATAAGGAATAATAAGATAATGCACGTGAAAAGCCCTTAGTAAGCTGCCTGGTTCTAGAAAGCATTTGATTAATGTTAGTTGCTATTATTATCAATATTAATGAAAATGGTGTCTGGAGGGGCAAGAGCATCTGCCAAACACTTCAGAGAAGAAAGAATGGAAACCTTCAGTGTACAAGAACACAATCAATGCCTCCATTTTCTATTGCCTTGTCCAATAAATAAAAATCCAGGAGGGCAAAATAAAAGGCGGTCCACAACTCCAACCCTCTACCAGTTTTCCGTAAGCAGCTAAATCTTGCGAGGTCTGGCTTCATTTGGGAGCAATTTGGTAATCGACATGAGTCTTTCTCTGAGAAATAACTGAGACAGGTTAGAGGAGGTGAAAGGTTGATAACGTGTGTGAGGGGGATTCCTCTAGTGGAGCTGCCTCTCCAGTTTCCTGACTACAATGCAAACAGTTTAATCAATTACTTCTTATCAAATTGAGCAATTGTGACAAGAACAGGGAACAAAGAGAGCATTTGTCGTATAACCGATAATCGTCTGTTGTAACCTGATCAACAAAGCACAGTTACTATGGGCTATTATGTGCAAATACGTAATCCTTCTTTATAATTGTATTATAATAAGATTTTCCACTGTTCATTTTTATCTTAGAGTCAAGAGAAATATCCTATGCAATGGTTACCAGTAGCAGCTTATCTGGAAGCTTAGAACTGACTGATGAAACTGTAATTCATTTCATTTCAAAGATACAGACTGAGTTTGATTGGGGGAAGGACCGAAGTAACACATATTTAACATGTATGGTGCTGGCGTGGAGCTTGAACCACATTATCTCTTTTCGTTTTTACAACAATACTATGAAGCTGGTTTTATTACCCCCATTTCACAGACAACCACTATCTTAGAATTTAAGGTCACACCACTAGTAAATCATGATTAAAACTCAAATATGCGATTACAAAGCTTCTGGGTATTTCCCTACATACTCGGGCAGGTTCATCATAAAACGAATGCAAGAGAGAAGAAAGTAAATTCAACTTGAACTAGAAGCTTTTAAATTTCTAAAGCTGGAGTCTGTATTTCTCTTATGATATTGCTTTTACTATTATATCCTTGTATATGGAAAATATGAGGATGAACTAAAACACCATACTGCATCTAATAGTATTATTTACAAGGCATTTGCAAATACAGTGAAAAACAGAAGACTGAAGGCTAACTCCTGACAAGTGCAGTGCACAGATTAACAGTCTGCTACAATAGAAAATGTCGTGTGGATTGAGGAGGCAGCTTCCATGATGCTAAAAATTGGCATTCTGCTCAATTTAAGAGCAATAGTAAAATAATAAAAAGGTCTTAATGCTTGTTAATAGTGGTCAGAGTAGCAGCAGGTAATGCCCAGAGCATTCTCATTTCATTGATTTCAATGGGAGTTTATTTCTTTATGTTCAATCTAAAATGTTTTCCCAAAAAGCGGTCATTTCAGGTTGAAGAATTGTCAAAAAGTATCATCATTTAGAATCTCTCTCCAATATCATGAAGATCATAAAAATAGCTAAGATCCTGATGCTTTAACTACCCTTCAAATTAAGCATGAATTTAAGAAATAACATTAGTGCCTATATGACTACCCCAGGGTTTACTCCAGTCACACATTCTAACCCGATGACCACCTTTAGACCTAAGCGCATGTCTTCTGTGGTACATCCTTCTTATTTAAAATGTCCATTTGGGATCAAACCCAACCTTCAAATTTTCAGGTGAAGAGGGTTTTCAACTTAACCAAAGCTACATTAAGAATGAGAGGCAAAACAAGCCGTTCTCTGTAAGTTTATAAAATTGCCAGCTCCTCACTCCTTACTATGTTATCCTAATTATCCTGTCATTATAGTTCTTGAATATACATTTTCAACGTTCAAAATTGCTATAAAGCTATTGTTTTACATTCAACTTAGCATGCATTTGTGGAGAATTTTAACCATGCAATGTAATATGAGATTATGATTTATAATAGTAAAAGGACCAACACTTACGATTATTGAAATGATGGTATAGGGGAGAAATTTATTCTCTACCCTTCTTTTGGCCGGTCTAATAATTAAATTGACATATGATTAAGAGGAGAAAAACAAATTTAATTACATGTGTATGTTCCCCCACAACCCCATGAGATTCAAGGGCAAGGTTGGCAGCTGAGGCTTATATGCCATCTTGAGCTAAGGAATGGGATAAACAACTGGGGCTTCAAAAGCGAGAAGGGTAATTCACAGGATAATACAAAACATAGATGATTCAGATAAAAAGTTATCTCAGGTAATAACAGCTCTCTTTCTGGGCCAGGCCCCTTATCTAAATTCCTTCAGGGAGTTAAGGGAGAGGTAAAAGTTGAATCTGCTGGGTCTTGACTCCTTTCAGCTCAAATAGTCCACATGCCAAAATGGTATATTTTGGGGAGGTTTGTTTGAACCCTTTCAACGGTAAAACAAAAAGTTACAATAGGAACATGTTTACATATTAGCAAATCTGTATAAATGATTAGGTAGTAAAACATTAATAATTTGTGGAGAATTTTAATTTTTGTAAATAATAATTCCTTTTGCTTCTCCTAATGGCCAAATAGTTCTTTGACACTTCACTACTTACTGGTATCTTCATTCCAAAGAGTACAAAAAAAGGGAATGAAGGAAAAACTCTAATTAGCGACCAACTGGAACTAATTAGAATGTCATTTCTAATCATCTCTGTCACATGACTAGCTATGAGGATAAGTTAAAATTAAGAGCTAAGATAAACAAAAGTTTCAGTAATCAAATGTTTTGTCTATACTTCCAATTTTCTGTTCCCGTGTATACAGGACAGGTGCATAAATCCATGTTACAGGAAAACTGGCTCATAAGGTTGGCTAAATAAACTTAAATGTCAATGTCAAATAAAAAGTTCTAGTACAAACTTCATGAAGAATAAAATGAATCTGTTCATCTGAACTTGGAAATACGGAATCGAAGCATTAGTAACTGACTACTTTTACAATTTTGTTCACTATTAACAGTCTTGTACGTTTCTTTTTGCCCTGGAAAAAAACTGAATAGCACGCTGGTCTTAATGCCAGCACGATAATATTTCAAGAGTTTAAACTTCAACCATAACATTCTTTTCCTTCCCCTTTTCTCCATTCTCCCCCCATCATCTCTATTTGTCTCTCTCTCATACACATCTCTTAAATGATTATTGTTGTCCTAAACTATTTGACATATTACATTTATATCAGATAATTGACCAAGTATATATCTTTACATACATCTTTAACCTTGACTCCAGTTCTTAGCTACATCGTTCCCTTTATACAAGGGCTGATGATATAAATGAGATATGAACGCAATATACATAGTTTTACAAAGTTTATAAATGAATCCTATGTTAGCCAATTGTAGATAATTGTTCTATTATAGTTATTGTACCTACAAGTAATTCAATATTGCTTTAAAAAAAAAATACTTTATTTTATGTTAGGGTAATATCTTACTGAAGATATTCCATTAAAAAAAATAACACCTCTGATATATATAGAGAGGGTAATTAACCATTATACAAGATGATATCCCAGGAGTTCTTTACTGTGAAAGAAAATAAGCTGTAAATTTGCCCAGAGCCTCTGTAAGACACATTCTAAAGCAGCCATTTTATAAAGGAGCTTCATTCATTCAAAGACAAAAAGTTCCTTTGAAAGCATGCAGTTTCTCTTTAACGCAGACTGCCTTTGCACTATTAATATGTTACCTGTGCTCCTTTCATTATTAATAGATTTGTAGAAGTGGTCTTTAATTTTACAACACCACAGAATACAAAGGGATCAGTAAGCCAATTTACTGGTATTTTGTCTTTACCCCAAGGCAATTGAACAGAAGCAGGGTGAAGAAAATAGTCCCGAGAATGGATAATAATAAAGCTTTGCATGGCAGGAAGACTGAAACCTCTGACAAATGAATACACTAAAGCCAAATGACAAGAGTCTGACAGGACATTGCAATGTTGACAGCACCACTTCCCACCTCAAAGCCCTTAGCTCAGATGACTCTTCTGAGATACTTCTGGGTCAATCAACCAAAAAATAAAACCATTTTAGGTAAATATCAACCATTTCAATTTAATCTCTTCAGTATTTCCCTCTCCTAAAACTTTAATCTATTTCTTCTAAAGAAAAGTTTCTTGGCATTTGTTGGAAAACAGTAACTAAAGCAAATGATGAATCCAGAACAACATTACTACCTAAGAGGTTGATGGGAGAAATGAGACATTCATGCTAAACATACTGTGTTTTTGGTTTGTTTTTGTTACAAACAGCCTATATATGAATTAACAACAAAAAGAAAAACATGCAAAAAGTCAGAATAAATTCAAAGTGAAATAACTTCCTCTTGATTTTAATGGTCAATAAAGAAATAGATAAATTTAAAATAAATAAGTCCTTCAAGCGTTTAGTAGATATAGGCTCATTAGTTATTTTGGCAGTTGCTATGCAACGGCCTCTTCTGTAGGGCTAAAGCACATGAAATTAGCAGGTTTTTAGAAAAAGATAAATTGAATGTAAAATTAGGGAACAGCATTTGAAAGGGAAAAAGCATTAACTTATCTGTAAAAGGTTTAGTGACTTCTGCAACAGTGGTTAAACATTTTGTTTTCTACTAGCACCAAATGAGACGGTACTTTAGTACATTAATATTTTAAATTTATTTAAATGGTGATCATTATAATCACCTCTACACTCAACAGCCTAATTACTTTGAATATCTCAAATCAGCTAATTACTACTACTAACAGTGAAATCTATAGAACTCTTTTTTCTAACAAATCCGTAGTTTCAAACTATGTCACAACCCTGGTTTATACTTTAAAAAAAAATCTTAATGTAACATGAAATTAGTAAAGCTTCATGACGCTGCTTAAACTACTAGATCCCTCAAATATTTGTTCTTTAATATCAACATTTTGGAATAAAGAATTTTTTTAATAGATCGTACTGTATCAACACTATGCATAAAGAGGACTGTTATTTAATGTTAGGTATGATAATGGAAACTTTTTAAAAAGGAAGAAGGCAAATAACTGAAGGGAAAGTTACTATAGACTTTCAACTGCTGTGGGGAAGAAAAGCTAGGAAGTGGAGTACAATTCTACCATTCTGAGGACGCAGTGAACATTCCCAACCCAGCCCAACCCTGCACTTGTCCCCTTCCTCATTTTTTAAATCATCTTGCAAGTTGTGTAAAGATGTGTGGTTGCCAACTGGCTATCCCCTTATTCCCCAAATCAATTCCTCCCTGCGTTTTCTTAAAGCACATTCAGCAAAGCTTCAGAGGCTAGTGAGGATTGGCTTTAATAAATGAGCTAATGAAAAGAACCGACAAATGCAATGAATATCTTCATGGAGAAGGAAGGGCCTTGCTTGTGTCTGGGTTCTGCCACAGAATACCGTGTTAGCACTTAGACAGGCAGCTTCTCATCTATTGTAAAACAACAGCATTGGACTAAATGATTGGTCGAGTCAATACTGGCTTAACCGTCCTTGACTCCACTTTGAAGCACGCTATCATGTAAGAGTTGTCTATGAAAGAATCACTCACTCTTTAAATCTGCCCGGAAGGGACACTCAATGCCAGCTAGTAGGATCTTTTCAGTGTTTCTCTTTGTGTTTTCCTATAGTAACAACATGGCTGCAGACCAAAATCAAGAATCCATTGTAAAAATCTAATTGTCCAGGTAAGAGTAAAAGGCCAAAAATCAGCAAGCAGTTTGTAATGGTATGCATGGCTGAAATATGAGTTTTCATGACCTTCGTTTTATTTTCAAGACCCACCAGAATTAAACATGAGTAGACACTCCAAATTGCGGAACTTGTATATTGAATCAGAGTCACATATAGAAAATGTCTCAACCTTGGTACTGTTAACATTTTGGAACGGATAATTTCTTGTAGTAGGGAGCTGTCCTATGCATTTTAAGATGTTTCGTGTCATCACTGGCCTCTGTGCACTAGATACAGTAGTACCCATCCCCCAAGGTTGGGACAACCCAATATTGTCCAGACATTGACAAATGTCCTCTGGGAACAAAACTGTCCTGAATTGAGAACCATAGATATATAGTAAATGAAAATTATAGTGTCTTTTTTTTTTTTTTAAATCCCAAATGGACCTTTAATCGATAGACTTTTAAAAATAATTTTTATATTTTCGGGCCCTACTGATGTTGCCTTAGACCCTCCAGAAAGTTATCAATAAGTGAGTCATTGATTACTATCTGTGAACAACTTAGTTTTTACTTTGACCAGGTCTTTCCCCATAGATCACAACCAGAACATTTAAATGTTCTTTTCGTTTTATAGCTTTATTGAGGTAAAATTGAGAAAAATTGTATATGTTTAAGGTATACAACTTGATGCTTTGGTATCAAATACCCTTAAAATTAGAAAATCACAAATCAGTGACTGACAAATCACCTGTGGTGTCTCATTGTTATAGGTATTGTTGATGTATCCGTATTAATTATTTGATGTAGGAATATATATTATTCAACTTCATCAGTCAGTTTTATAAAGTAGTATCCATGAATTTCAGAGATAGCAGGGTTTTAAGGAGTTTACTCAGATTTTTATGTTTCTGAAGGGGATCAGAACATGCCACTCCAAAATATGCCACTTTGACATAGGAGTATTTTGAGCTGAAGGCAACTGAGAAACAGATATAGGAGGAGATCTCTGCCTTCTCCCTACCTGCCTAAGAGAGGGGCATAAACTTCCCTTTTGTAAAGGAAATTTCTATTTGTAAAGGTGCCTGCTCTACAGCCCTTATCTACCATTAGTTTCCCCCTTAGTTTCCTAGTCACATTCCCACACTTTACCCCCCTATCAGCCCCAAAGCACTTTTCCTTTTAGTCACCTCTCCACAATTTATCGCCCTTTGTTAAAATGGTCTAACAACCTCTTTGGGTTTTCACTTCCATTCTGTTAAGTCTCCATTCATGTAAAAATATTAACATTAATGAAAAAAATATGTCTTTTCTCCTGTTAATCTGCCTTTTGTCAGTTGAATTCATAGCCCCCCAGACACCCAACCTGAGAGGGTACAGGGAAAGTCATCCCCTCTACATTTCTAACCTATGATTTATTGATGGACTTATCATAAAAAAGATGACAATTATGTTTATTCATAAATATAATACCACGGGTTCATAGAGTATTGGCATGACTCGTTGAGATTATTATCTAGTTCTTGATTTACAGATGAAAAACACAAAGCCTAGTGTTTAGGCAACTGAAAAGCAAAAATAAATTACATTTTTTTAAAATGAAGGGAAGATGAAAGGGAGAAAGTGGCATAGGAAGGAAGAAGAAATGAAGCCAAGAAGGAGAAAAGTGAGCCCTGTAGTGGGGAGTGGCGGGATGTGACAAAGCACAGCCTCAGAAAGCACACACCCCAGTCGTGGGGATGCACATAGAACAAGAACGAGAGAAGCAATGGGTGTAGTTTTCAGCTCTGAACAAAGTCAGTGCTTCTGATTAAGGGAAATGGAGCTGGTGGAGACCTGTGAGAGCAGGTGACAGTGGACAGACAGAACCTCCCAGGGCAGTGATGGACGGAACCCCAGTTTCCAGGTTGATGTTTTATCCCACACGATTAACTTGATTTGCAGTTATTTGCTGAGGTGTGGGGTGGGAAGAAGGGTGTGTTAAGTACATTTTAAACTTATATTTGGAAAGTTTTTCTTCTGTGTTTATCCTGAGGCTTTTTAATCTAAAGGTATAACTTTAAAAATATAATAAATAAAACAGAGAAATAAAAGGGAGATCCAGTAAAACATAGTGGTTGACCTTTGGCTGCTTCGGTATACATTTTATGTTGTATTTTAAATCCGTCCAGGTATTCCAATGTGTAATTATTCAGTTTGATGTGAAAGCATTTGAACAGAAATAGGACTAGGTAATATTTTAAAATTAAGAGCACAAATTATTTTCCCATTTAAACTGGCCACGTAATGAACACTATGTTTTGTTAGTACAAATAAAAATGGGTCATTGCATGAAAATCAATCCATTAGTAAAAACAGGTTTAAAAACAATTCAAATACTGAAAGTGAGTTGATTTAACTTCACTTTTTCAAGTGACATTCCAGAGAACATAGTTACTGAGTGTTTCCTATGTAGAGAGAAGGCTAAACACCGGAGGTACCAGAATGGGAAACTCAAAAAAATCCAGATTTTTTACCAAAAGACCAAAGAAAGAAAATGAAAGAAATTTCTACACATAATGAAAGTAAATGTGTTCAACCCTCATTCCCCATAAAAGCACAGGTACACTGTAATCCTAGTCTGCTTTAAAATGTCTTTCATTTGAGCTTTTCTTTTCACTGCTTTTAACAGTCCCTCTTTCCCGAAGGCCTGTACCTCTGTGTAACAGATGCAGAAAACACGGCCCATAGAAGGGGAGTGGAATGCTTACTTCAGGATTCTATGAAATCACAGGTGGAATTTAGACTCATATGACGTTAAAGCTGTACAGGCCCTCAGGGGTCCTCTAACTCAGCTGCTTATGTCAAAGGCCCCAAACAGAGCTGTTCAGCGGGGAAGTTAAGATGGGAATCAGCCCTCTTGCCTCTTAAGCCAGGGCCCTACTGGAAGCAAAGGCCTGTCTTGCCTTTGGACTGTGTACAAGACACAGTCATTCTCGGTCTTCTACTGAGCACAGCAAAACTCTTAGGGCTAAATAAGGTGGAAATCAGCTTCTTCCATCACCTTTCAGACTGGAGAAGTTCTAGGCCCGAATGGGGTCATCAGAGTGGTCTATGGTGGCTGCATTGATTCAGACTTGCTATAGAATCTCAAACCAAGACCAGAAATGGATTCAGCCCTACTACCAAAACATGTGACTTAGATCAATGGTAATCTGACACCCCACACTTAATATAAAATCAGGCTTTCCTCAAAATATGATTTGGGGTAATTTATTCTTTTTATTGAGAGTATCAGACCTTAAAAAGTGTTGGGATAGGAGAGGAAGAGGCAACATTTTTTAAAAAAGCATTTACATTGAGTATTGCAGTCAGAATTTTTAATAGGCAAGAAGTTTTATTTCAAACTCACTGGTGGAATCTATAAATATATCGCTCATTTCCTGGTTGCTTAGGCCATTAAGGATCTAATCTATTTCCTGAGCTGAAACTAGCTAATGGAAAAAATATTTAGAATAGTAATCATCTAGTGAGATGGGCATTTGGCATCTATTCACCCAAAACATATTCTTCGTCGTAATTCCCTTCTGTAATTTACATGGTTTTTAAAGGAATAATCTCACTTTTTACAATGAAAGGTCTTTGCCAGTGAAACATGGTAAGGCTCCCCCTTCTCTGGCCTAATGTTTTGTGAAAAACTGAATTTACCTCCTACCTCCCCTCAAGAGGAGTCATGAAGGGCCTGCATGACAAACAGACTGACAAATAAATAATAAGGAAACAATGGAAAAGTATGTCTGACTGGCTAATCCATTGGCCAAAGACTGAGACGAGGATGTTCTGATTTCGACGTGTCCTGCAAGAACTACGCACACCTTCTGACACATTGTGATCTCCCCCAATAGTCTTACCATGACAGAGCCCAGGACACATGTTATAGGTTGTCTAAAGGATGGAAATATATTTCTTAGTTTTGATTTTATGATTATTTTATATCCCAGTGTGTCAATTGCATTATATGTGACTATTAAACGAGGCAAGGAAAGCAGAGGTGATTAAGGTCTTCATCATCTCTGTTTTGCAGTGAGGTGGGAAGAAATGGCTGCAGGAGTAGAAATCTTTGAAATGCATTAGTGGGTCAGAGGGAGAGTGAGGGCGGTCTTACATGGAGAACAGGAAGCACTTAGCTCCTTCACCTCCTCTCTCATACCTCAAGAATATCAAACCCCCTAACTCTCTGTACAAATCTCCCAACACCCTAATCTACTCAGATTGCCTGGTTACATATGACAACAAACATGTATAGAAGACAAATGAGACAAGAAATGAACTGGAATGAAATTAGGTCCTTGGCATCACTTTGGAAAAACGTGAACATGTTTTAACGGGATGCTAGCTGCTGAAATAGTTAAGTCACAGAACCCTGGTGATTTAAAATAATAGAAGTTTATTTTTGGTTTATGGAAAGTTCAACTGGCAGCAGGGTGGGGTTGGGGGTTTCTGAACTATGTTGCCATTTAGGAACTCTGATGAAGATTCTAGCATCTTCGACGTGATTTCCAACGTCACTTTGGGTGTCAACATCCAGCTGGCTCAGGAGATGGAGTGCATGGAAGCTATGTGGGAGATTTTTTTATTTTAAAACAGCCAAACCATAGTCCTTTGCCAGACTCAGTCATATGACTACACCGAACTGCAAAGGAGCCTGGGTAACGTAGTCCAGCTGCGTGAGCAGGAAGAAAGGTAAATAAGTTTGGTGAACCACTAGGCCTACCTCTGCCACAGTGTCTTTCCCCAAATATTATACTTTATCTGCAAATACCCCCAACTCTTACATCCCAGGAATGTGAATTTAAATGGTGTATTTATTCCAATGAAATTCTACCACTTAAAGCTGCCTTGCAATAAAATTTACTGTACCATAAATTGCCTGTAAAAGGTAAACTTTCGTTATCATTACATACTGGCTTATTTAAAGATGAGTTCAACTACACAAACGTATATTGAAGTCTCTTTAGTTTTATTATCTCTACTTTGACCTTCAGAGTGGCTCTCTAGTTTTACATTTTCTCCATCTATTATTACTCACTGAAGGCAGATAATCGTGTGAAAGCCGTTCAAAAGGTGTGCACTGTACTTAGGATGCAATCCAAAATCCTAAGCAAGGTCTGTGTTTCTGTAAGAATCTGCTCCCCGGCTTCATCTCCAACCTCATTTGCCAGCACAAATTTTGCTCACTCTGAACCAGCCTTTCAATTCCTTGAAAAGGTCAAACGCCTGTCTGTCCAAGGGCCTACCTACATAGTATTTCCTCTGTCCAGAAGGTTTCTGTATTTTTCTTTTTACTATGCAATATATTTTCATATAAAAGAATGTAACTGGTGTATATGACTCTCAATCACTCAAGCGCCAAGGCCCAGGGAAGCAACTAACCATCAAGGAGGGAAGGGGCTTTTCCCCAGCCCACCTACTGACAGAGAAGCCTTTCACAGGTCCTGGCATCGTCTCCTGTACGAGGCCTGTTAAAGCCCAAGATCGAGGCCACCAGGGCTTGGCAAATACCCGAAGAACAAATACAGTTTTAGAATTCATTTACATCTCAGGATTCAAGTTTTCACAGAATTTTTAGCTTCTATAAATTTTCCTTATTTTCCCACTAACTCAGCCATACATTTAAACATGTTTTTAAGTTCTTTTATCCAGAACTTTTACATGTTGTGTGCCAGAGGGAGTATACTGACATCTAGTTCACTATTTTGCCAGAAAAAAAATCCTCTCTAGTGTCCTTTGCTAGTCGTCGCCAGCGGGCTAGCTGCTATTAATCAATATGGCACCACCTCAGAAAGCTGTCCGGGATCCTCACTTCCCAATCTCAGCCAGCTTCTTACGATTTTCTCTCTTGTAACAAACTTCTCTTTCCCTTTTGAACCTCGATCCCACTTTTGATTATACATTGTTTTTGTGTTATCTGTCCCTTCCATTAACCTGTAAGCTCCAGGAGGGCAGGAGGCTTGTTTGTTGTGCTTATTACTGAATAGACTGTCTTGCTAGCTCAACATGAGGACACAGTAGGTGCACAAGAAATCTTAAGTACTTACTGAGCAAAAGAACAAGTGCGTGACATTTAATATAATCACATGGAGTCGGAGTAGTTTTAAATCCTGTAAGTGACCAATAAACACTGTCAATATTAAACAACTTATAAATATGGACTGCCTTCAAACACTATGCAGTGTAGTATGAGATGAATACAAAACTAAACAAAACAAAAAACAAAACCATGGTGAGTATAAGAGAGGCAGAAAAGCACAGACTGGAACCAGACTGCCTGGGTTCAAATTTTGGTCCTGTCACTTATTAGCCAAGGGACCTTTATGGAAACCTAACCATTGTGTGTCTGTTTTCTATCTATAAAATTGGGTCAATAAGAGATGTGAAGGGGGTGATTAAATGATAAACATGCCAGGCACCCAAGGAAGCAGGATATCATTGTGGTTGTGGCTGTTATTGCAAAGTGAATGTTAACCAGTGGGCCTTCAAACAGAAAAGGCAAGTTGCATAGACTCAAAGCGGAAAATACGCAGGAGCAGCAAGCTGTCAAAGGGACCTGAGTTGCAGAAGTGCCAGCAAGAGGCAGGAACGCACATCTGAGAGAGGCAGGAAGGAGCTGGCTGCGTGGGCCCCCTGCCAGCCTGCAGACACCACTGACACGGTGGCCAGGGGAGAAGAGGCTGTGGAGAGAGCCTGAGATGGGCCTGCCATCTCTTCTGCACATGCTCAGAGCACGCAGTTCACGCGATCCGTCACCAGCTCTCTGGGGGAAGGATGTCTCTGGATCTGATTTCAGGTTCAGTTCACCGGAAATAGTTGGGAACACCAGCCAAGCAGACAAGATGAGGTCATGTGCCTTTTGACAGCAGCGAGTGTTTCTGGGCACCAAAGTCAAGTTCTGCCTAGTTCCACAGTTTTCCTAATAAATGAAGGACTCTGCTCATGGATCCTATTTTTCAAGACAAAATACTAGATCTTTCCCATTTTCTGTGTTTCTTTTTTTTCAACTGCATTTTTCTTCAAATACTGAGAATATATTATACACTCTCCTGTCATGTGCTCATTCCCCACCACCAGATCCTGGATCCATCTATGACAAAGTCATTAGAGTTTGGATCTTGTGTTGTTGCACTGACTACAGGTCTGATTATTTTATAACAGATAATGTTTTACCCTTTTTTCTAGATGTAAAACCAGTTCTTTTTTTAGGCACCCTGAGACCATCTACCAATGGCCCTCATGAAAAATTTATATTTAGATGAGTTTAGCTACAGCACCTCTATTAAGACTCTAAAGTTACATTTGTTGGGATAAAATGACTCAAGCTGAACCCCGAGATGAATGAAAATAAAAGCAGATGAACTAGATCCAACGAAAGAGTCTGCCTACAGCAAAGAACTGAACAGCTGGGCTAGAATCACGGCGTGAGCTTTCATTTGGTTCCACCATATTTTTAATTGCTCAATGACAGAAAGAATATCAGATTGTCCTTTCTTTAAACAGGGTGGATTCATGCTTATCTTCAGAAAAAATGTAGGATATTTATCTTGAAAAACCAATCACCACAGTCAATCTTAGCTTCCTATTGAAATAAGAATATGTCAATCTAAAGGTTAGCAACTGTTCTACTTTGGCCAAGAAAGTAGGTATTTTAGAAGATTCAGATGAGTCTTTAAGTCTTTGATTGATTGCAATATGTGCTATTGTTCTAAGAATGTGTTCACTTTCATCTTGGCAAATGTATTCTTTTCTTCTCCCAGTGATTTATAACATCGAAACTGTTCTTTTTAAAGTCAACATTGTTTGAAAAATAACACACATCACAACTGAAAGATACCAAAATATTGTAAAAATAAAAATAGAATTAAATAAACATTTAATTGGGTTTCCCCCTCAAATCGCCTATAAATTCTTAATAACTATGAGGTAGAAAACTTAAAATATTTTAAGCTTCCTCTGAACTCTGGAAACCCAACTTTCTGATGTATGATAAAAGTCAATATCATAGGCTAGATTTTATTTGTAATTAGAGTAATTCTACTCAAGTTTTATTAACAATTATAAGCAACTATTGCTTCTGATATCAAGGTACCTAAACTGATGTGATGCTGGTTTCCTCACTTCACTTGTTTTGTGAATGTGGTGTGTGTTTTTTTTTGTTTCTTTGTTTTTTTAAATTGAAAAAGCAACATCAGCTCATGGTAAAATAAACTGTATAGAAGGATATTATTAAAAATATTAATAAATGAAAGTAATTATTATTAAGTGGCAAGACAGTCTCCTTGCCACTCAAAACTCTCAGCCCTCTCCTCATAGACCAAGTTACGCTTTCTGGGTACTGAAACATAAATTTGCCAGTCTAGCTTCCCAAAGGGGTGATGCCTGATCTGGGTTGGGTCTTAAGGGTGAGTAGGGGTTTGCTTGGTCCCGTAACTGCGACAGGAATTGATAAAAACATGTAGCCAGTGCTTCCCACGTATGCTTAGCTTTGTTCATTCTTACGACTTCCTTGTGCGGTGCGTATTAGCTTCATTTCATGACAAGCAACCTCATACTGGAGGAGATCAAGCAGCTTTTTCAGGATCACTCAGTCAGTAAGAACTGGAGGCCCAATTCACAGCTAGACTTGTAGACCTGCAAAGGCTCTGCCTTTTCCAGGCCGTCCACAGGGTCAAGTGTTCCAGGCAGAAGGGACAAGCTGTGACCAAGCCAGGAAGGGGTGTGACATATTGGTGTGAAAGGAGCAGATGTGTGCCAAACTGAGGGGTGTGGGGTTTATCCTGCAGGTAACCGGGGGCCAGCAGTCTCTCTGAGGAGAGGAGTGATACAATGAGGCTGGTTTGCCTAGCAGACAACTGCGGTGAGAGTGTGCGGAAGAAACCAGAGAAGACAAAAACTAAAGCCAGAGAGACCAGCTGGTCTGAGGCAGCTCTAACAGTCCAGACAAGCAATGTCAGGCGCCTGAAACGATGAATTCTGCAGGCTCTAAGATTCTACTATATGGATAATTTTCTTCAAATACTTTCCCTCATGGGGTTAATGTCTGCCATCTGACTTCTTAAACAATGGTCATCCTAAAATTTGGAAAGTAAACTATGTCCTTATGTCCCATATAGTATTGAAATTATGTTATTGCTTAAAATACTTATTCCATTATAATAGAATACAGACTTTTTTTCTGTCAATGGACATCCTGCTAAGACATAACTTATTGACTTGCAGAACTCACTGCTTCTCTTGTAGGAAGCAGGGGAGTCAGGGAGATTGTGGCTTAGATACGATATGATACAATATAAAGGTAGGACTATAATCAAGTAAATGCAAGGTGACCAGACCAGGACAGGGTAGAAGGTAAATTAGAACTGTTAACAAGCTACCATACATGCCAGAGGAAATCCCGTGCCACCCAAGTGGGCTGATGGAAATGGAAGGTGAAACTGTAAGGAAAAATAGGAGCTTTTCACATAATATTAGCGTTTAGGAGAAAAATGGAGACGTTGGGTGTGCAAACAAACAGGGGACTGCCATGTGTTATCAGATGTTGAAGATACAGCTCTTGGCTGCCAAGTAAGAGTCTTGTCTGAAGAGAACCTTTTCAGAGAAATTGGCATTCTGTTGACCATGATGAAAAAGACATTACTATGGGCTGGACTGTATGCCCCCAAATTCATATGTTGAAGCCCTGACTCCAAGCATAACATAATTGCGTTTGGGGACAGGGCCTTTAAAGAGGTAAATAAGTTAAAATGGGGCCATTAGGGTGGGTCCGAATCCAATATGGCGGAGGTTAGGAGCTAGACTACACCGTGGGAAGGCCCTGTGAGGACACAGTGAGAGGGCGGCCATCCGCAAGACACGGAGAGGGCCCTCGGGGGAAACCAAACCTGCAGACACTTTGAGCTTGGACTTTGTGTATACAGAACTGGCATTTGCACTCCAGGATTCCTCCCCAACACCACCATCATCATCGTCTTCATCATCATCACCCCACCCTCCCCACCACCACCAAGCATCATAAAAGAACAAGTATTTGAAAGAAACCCTGTGAACTACATATTATAGTGCTTTGGGTCGGAAGTGGTACAGGCAGCGAAAAGGGGAAATTCTTGACATTCTGGATGAGAGAAATAGCTCCCTCCCTCAGGTGGGAGCAACAGGAAGTCCCCAAGCCAGAGAAATTGACAGGAAGAAGGAATTGCCCATTCAATCACAACTCTCAACTACAGCAAGAAATGTAATTTTCCACTCAGCAGTTTGTTTGCCGTTAAATGGAGCTTCAGAAAACTTGACAAACAGCAGCTGTTAAAGTTTTTCACTATCTTTTTTGGGTTGCTATTCTCATTTACATGTGGTTTTCACCATTTCAAAAGAAAAGATTTTTTTTGCAGGGTGGGAGGGGGGAGGCGGCAAAAGGGCATAACAGTAAAATAAGTTAAGTTCTCCAGACTGTTGATTACACTTGGTTATTTGGCAGCTAAATGCATTGGAGAGACAGGAATATGAATAACTAAGTAAATATAATATAATTATACTTTATACTCCCCAGAGGAGAGGGCATATGAAACAGCTGTGCTTGAAGTGTTTGGAATACAAAGCCCCCCGGATCCAGTGGCCCAGCCTTCCTAAGCTCACCTATTCTAAACACCTAGGACACTTACATTTATTTTTATCACTACCTAGAAAAACAAAATTAAATTATTTCCATTGAGCAGCAACAAGGGCAGAGAGAAACATCGTATCTATTTTCTTGTCTACATCAGATCTCCAAACAGAATCGTGAAGCACATTTTAAATATAATCTTTAATATGAATTCAAATACTAAAAAAAAATTCAAAGAACTGTATATCTCACAAATAGCTGAGGGAAATATATTTACTACCATGGCTTTCAAACAGTAAAGGACAAGTTCTAACTTTAGTCTCCAATACAGATACACACAAATCATAACAACTGGATAAAAGGTAATTGGCAAAACACTGCAGAAAGGTATATGAAATATGAAAACTCCCATTTAAGAGCACAACTGTTAGTCTTACTAAGACCTTAGAAAACTGCTGAGAATGAATGAGCTGCAGGGGAAATACTTAAAGTTTAAAGGGAGAGAAACTATCAGTTAAAACAGCATTTCCGAAGTGTTCTTTTGTTGCTAATTCTACGTGAAAACTCTGATGATGACACTGCACCAAGTGTGGAATGCATGGAAGGGCATAAAGCTTTATTCCAATGATCTAGTCTCTTTTTTCCTAAAAAAAAAAAGAGAAGCCCATGTACAAATCAATTTTTGTATCCATTTATCTTATTTTGGGGGGAGGTGGCATTGGAGAATTTAATGATTTATATGGATTAGTTCATGAGACGATACCCAGTAAGTTAATTTTAAAATGTCTACATGGCTATCTGTTTAATTGAAGGAACATTACTGGTAGAAGTAGGTGGAATGGTAGAATAAAATGGCAGAAGTAAATAAAGGAGACACGTTTGTTTCTACATGAAGGAACAGCCAGCAAAGTTGAGCCTTCTGTGTGACGGCTGCCTGGAGCCCGGGCATCTGAAACTCTGTTAGCAATGGTCTCCGAGCAGGTCCAGCGTCCACAGGCTCCCTGCTCCTCCCAACTCCTGACCCATGAGAGGCGAGATCCAATGGCAGGATCCCTGTGTGCAGATTCTCAATTCCCTCCTCACCAAATGGCACCCGCCCTTTCCCCATCTATTCTTTGCTCAGTCCCTCCCGCTGTAATGGAAGAGAGGCCCATTCTTCCTGCTTATCCTGTACCTCCCTGGAGGCCTGTCTCTGAGGATATCTTCCCCTTTCTGTATCAAATCCTCAACTTTTCTCTTTTTATGGGCCTTTGCTTCTTACATGAAGATGGCGTGCTCTGGTCCCTAGATCTCAACCCTCCTCATTCTGAGCTGTTGGCACATTCGGCTTCGCCTAGGTTCTTAAATGTATCTCCCTCCCTCCCATCTCACAGTGATTGCACAGGAGCTTCCCTCTGTCTGGAATGTTTTATAATCAATCTCAGTTCAACAACGCGTTCCCTAAACCACTGTGTCAAAGTCAGGTTCCTTTGCTCTTTGCCCTCATATATCCCTATATCCCTTCTGAGCATTTATCACACTTTATAATTGTACATTTATTAAGGTAATGAACATTTCCCACACATCAGTATACATTCCATGAGCTCGGAGAGCATATCTGCTTTTATTCAATGTCTATTCCCTGGGTTTAGCACAGTGCCTGGCATATATTATGTGCTCAGTGAAGACATTGATTCATTGAGCTTTTTTAGCATTTAGACGCTTCCTTCCCATCCTCCCAAAATCCACTTCATCCTCGTGTCTATTTACCTCCTCCTCTCCTGTACTTATTCTCTGTCTTGCTGGCTGCCTCCTCCCCCCCCCACTTTCTCCCCATAATAACCCTCTTACAGGAGTTGCTTCATTTTCCTTTCACCATTTAATCACCTTCCCACTTATTCCTTGAATCACTGGCTTTTATACTTCATTCCCCACGGAAGGAAGCTGTTCTCACCAAGGCCATTAAGCAAGGATCTCTTTATCTTTAACTATTGCACAGTGACCACTTCCCACCCTTCAGTACCTTACGTAACCTTTAAGCATCATTGACACTTTTTAATTTTTTCCTTCTTTAAACCAGATACCTTTCCCCTTAATGTTCACGGGTCACAGGCTTTGGGTTTCCTTCCTGCCTTCTCAGTCTCCCTGGTTCTATTCCTCAGCCCATCTTTCATGTGAATGCATCTGTCCTCAACCCTTCCCTCTGCTCCTTTATGAGAATTCACACACTGTCATGGGTTCAATACTGATGACATCCAAACGTCTACTTTGAGCTCAGATCTCACTTCAATATCCACTTGCCTACATGACATTTCTAGGCACTTGGATGTGAATTTGTGGATATACACAACAAACTTAACATGTTCAACAAATAACTCATTATCTTCCATCCCTGTAATTTGTTCTCCTTTGTTTGTTTGTTCCCTTTCGCAGTGCGATTACCACCAAGTTGCCTAACTAAGAATCCTGAATGTCATCACCGGCTCTCTTTCCATTCCCTAGTGCTCACATTTAATCACTAATATCTGTTGATTCTCTCTCTTGAATATCTCTGGAATCTGTCCACATCTCTTCAGCCCAGAGCAAATAATCTGGTCATCTCTAACCTGGATTACTGCAATCATCCCTGAATTGGTCTGTTTCTAATACGTAATCTTACCCCTTTCAATCCAGTCTCCGCACAGCAGCCAGAACGATCTTTCTAAAACATACACTGATCATTTCTGTCTCCTATTTAAAACCCCTCAATGCCCCCAGAATAACTCACCATGGCTTCCGTGGCTCTGCCCCAGCCGTCTGGCTCCTGCTTTCTCCTTTAGCCTTCTATTCACTCCCCTCATTGCCTGGTCTTGGATGGTTCCATATTTCTTTTTACCTCTAGGACTCTGCATAGTCTTTGCATAAAACACCCTTCCCTCTGCCTCCACACACTCCTGAACGTCTCCTTGAGGTCTCACCTGAACTCTTACTTCCTCTGAGAAGTTCTCTTGCATAGATCCTGGCATACTCAATAAATGACCTTTCCTTCCTGATTCCCTTGTTTTAGTTTAATGTCAGATTTTGCAGTTTTAATTTTGCTCAAGCTATTTTACTAATAGAATAGGCTGATTTATATTTTAAATATTCTTTCATGAAGATCTACCAATGGAATATTTTAAGTAATGTGACGAATTTTGCTACCAAAGAGGTCCATTATAAATGTGGTATTTGCAACATTATTCCAAATGAAAATCAACTTAAAAAACGGAAAAAAAAGACTTGCTTCACAGTCTTTGGAGAATAAGTTTACATGTCCATAGAGCTAGGGTATGTAGGGTACTCTAACTTAGACTACAGATGTTTTACTCTTCTGTAATAAAAAGTTCTGTAAATAAAAAGTTCCTCTTTTTATTTTTATCAGAGTAATGCCAGCTAAATGAATCCCAATATGATAAAAAGTTTTGAATTTTAAATATTTCATCATCTACATATACAGCACCTATCTGAACCATACGGAGGCATAAAATACTGAATTAAATCACATACAATGTCTAATATCTGATGGCTTTTGACCAACAAGAATGATAATTTCATCAATTCAACCTAACACAATATATATGGTATTGAATAAAAATATATAGGAAAAAAAGGCAATCACTCAGATCGTAATAATCATAGAGGTTACGTATATATGCACTTGAATATATATATCCTATTTATGAATTCTTATGTGCTATAGAAATATCAATTTGCTTATTAATAAGCTTAAGATTGTCCGACAACACAGAGGCTTTTTTTTTTTTTTGAGTCACTGGGTACCCTTTAAAAAGCCAATGGAGGCTACAATTGTCTCACCAGGAAAAACTAAGTGCTCATATGCTTATATAAAGAAATTCAAATTTCTACTGATTCAGAGTCCATGAAGCCAAGATTCAAGTTTAAGAAACTATACAACAGCAGAATTTTTAACTATAACAATTGAATAATGATATTCAACAAAAGCTGACTCCCTGGGAAAGTGCAGGATAATTCTATATTAAGTAACCAAATGACTTTTTGGAGTAAAATCTGATGGGTCAACATATTTTCTGATTTTAGCCTGGCTGAAACCATGGGAACAGGAGGAGATAGAATAATTTAAAATAATGTTAGTTAAACTAGACAAAAATAAACACCAAAAGATGTTCTTGATATCTATCCAATCCAACATGGTTGGATTAATACATCCTGTTGGTACACACACAGAAATAAACCATATAGAGAGCTAACAAGTTAAATTTTACCTGCAACTGTTGCATGTATTTTAAAACCAGTCAGTTCACTGAAATAACTGATCATCTGGTTCCTTAAAGTTAGAGGAAATGATTCATATTGTTGGGTAATTAAATGAGAACATGTCCATTCAGAGAAGACCATACAAAACCATACAAAAAATTCTAACCATACAAAAAATTCTATACAAAAAATTCTAACTTTGAAAATAATTAAAATACAAAAAAGAATTATTACTTTTGAGAGAAATTTTAACTTTAATCTTAAACAGACATTGTGAGTTCAACATTTCATGCCTGTAGTCAGTCACCTGTGTCCGTGAGTGCTCTGTCTAACGTATAGCCTTGGTCAGTAAATCCATCATTACCTACAATTGCCAGTTGTCAGTGCATACTGCTATAATGATGGCAAGATGACTCACATCCTCACCACACCCCCACTTCCATTATTCAGTGTAACACCTCATCCTCTACAACCTCTCAGCTGCAAGATATCAGAGTGGAGGCGGGGGAGGTGTTGTGAACAGTGGGATATGCCTGAGTGTTTTTTCAAAACTGCAAGTCATTGGGAAACTGATGTAGTAGGTTGGGACTAGCATTTCAGTTTGGGGATTTTTCTTAGGAGGAGGGGAGAAGTTTAAAATGAAATAGGATATAATACAGTAGAAGAGGAAACATTAGAGTGCTTCATATATTGTGAAGGTATCTCTTCAGATGTGTGTGTGTGTGTGTGTAAGTATGTATGCATATATGGTCAAGTTCTTGACATAAAAGGTATTTTAAAATGTAGGTCTCAGTTTAAAAATATTTTTAAACCTTTAGGTTGGAGACCTACAATCTAGTCCTAGCACAAACCCTGAATACTGTACTACTTACCTCTTCCTTCTCTCAGTTTCACCTCTCATGTGCCTCACAGTCATGCTATACATTAAAATAATGTCCTATGATACAAAACCAATATATAAAAATCTGTTGCATTTCTATACACTAATAACAAACTATGAGAAAGAGAATTTTTTAAAAATCCCATTTACAATTGCATCAAAAAGAATAAAATATCTTGGAATAAATTTAATCAAGCAAATGAAAGATCTGTACACTGAAAACTATGAGACATTAATGAAACAAATTGAAGAAGACACAAATAAATGGAAAGATATTTCATGCTCATGGATTGAAAGAATTCATGTTGTTAAAATGTCTATACTACCCAAAGCAATCTATAGATTCAATGCAATTCCTATCAAAATTCCAATGGCATTTTTAAAAGAAATAGAACAAACAATTCTAAAATCTGTATGGAACCACAAATAGGCAAAGCAATCATAAGAAAGAACAAAGCTAGAGGCATCACGCTCCCTCATTTGAAACTATATTACAAAGCCATAGTAATCAACACAGTATGGCATTGGCATAAAAACAGACACACAAATCAATGAAACAGAACAGAGCCCAGAAATGAACCCATGCATATACAGTCCATTAATTTATGACAAAAAACGTGGAAAGGATAGTATCTTCAATAAGCGGTGTTGGGGAAACAGGGCAGCCAAATGCAAAACAATGAAACTGGACCCCCATCTTACACCAGACACAAAAATTAACTCAAAATGGATTAAAGTCTTGAATGTAATACCTCAAACCATAAAACTCCCAGAAGAAAACATAGGCAGTAAGTTCCTTGATGTTGGTCTTGGCAATAATTTTTTGGATTTGACACCAAAAGCAAAGGTAACAAAAGCAACATAAACAAGTGGGACTAGATCAAGCTAAAACGCTTCTGCACAGCAAAGGAAACCATCAACAAAATGAAAAGGCAGCCTACTGAATGGGAGAAAATATTTCCGAATCATGTATCTGATAAGGGTTAATATCCAAAATATATGAAGAACTCATACAACTCAGTAGGAAAAAAAATCCAATTAAAAAAGGAGTAGAGGACCTGAATAGGCATTTTTCCAAACAGGACATACAGATGGCCAACAGGTACATGACACGAGAAGACGCTCAACATCACTAATCATCAGGAAATGCAAATCACAACCACCATGAGATATCACCTCACACCTGTTACAATGGGTGTTATCAAAAAGACAAGAAATAAATGTTGGCACAGATGTGGAGAAATGGAAACCCTTGTGCACTATTGGTGAGAATGTAAATTGGTGCAGCCACTGTGGAAAACAATATGGAAGTTCCTCAAAAAATATGATCCAGCAATTCCACTACTGAGTATCTATCCAAAGAAAACAAAAACACTAACTCAAAAAGATATACACGTATATTTAGCATATATATGAATATATATATATATATATATATATGATTCTAACTGAATGATTCTAACTGAATCATATATATATTCATATACATGCTAACATATTATTCAGTCAGAAAAGAAGAATGAAATCTTGCCATTTGCAACAACATGGATGGACCTTGCGGGTATTATGCTAAGTGAAATAAGTCAGACAGAAAAAATAAATACCATATGATCTAACTCATATGTGGAATCTAAAAATAACAACAAACAAGAGTTTGTGGATACGTAGAGAACAGATTGGTGGTTACCCAAGGTGGTGTGTGGGGCAGGGGCAAAATGAATAAAGGGGGTCAAAAGGTACAAATTCCCACTTATAAAATGGATAAGTCATGAGAATGTAATGTACAGCATGGTGACTATAGTTAACTATACTGTATTGTGTATTTGAAAGTAGCTAGGAGAGTGGATCTTGAAAGTTCTCCCCCCCAAAAATTTGTAATTATGTATGTGACAGATAGAAACTGGATTTATTGTCATGATCATTTTGCATTATATACAAATATTGAATCATTATGTTGTATACCTGAAACTAACATAAAAAGCTTCTGCACAGCTATTATACCTTAATAAAAAAATGGTGTCCTGTGGCACTGTTTTAAATATCTAAGAAACAGATACTCTATTTAGATAATGAAAACAAAACAAAACCCTAAAAACTAACAAAACAAAATAACAACCCTATTATCACTTTTAAAATATTTATATCTATCCATTCACGGCCAAATAAATCACTCTGGTTGCACATAGCGCTTTCATTCCAGGAACAGTTCATTCAGATCATATTTTGGACTAATGTTCTATGTTTCTACATCTCCCAGATCCCATGTCTCTGGCTTGACAATTGTTAGTTACCTCCATCCTCTGAGAAATTTCATAAAATACACTGGGAAAATCTTCGCCTGTAAATTTCATATTTTGGGTTGCTTTCCCTGGATTTTTCATTCTCAATAATTTTACAGTGCTATGAGATTTCCCTGGGAAACACCTAACTTTCCACCTTACTTGTACCTCTTAACTTTCTACTCTTTTAGTCTTAGAAATGAATGTTTTATTTTAACAGATTCCTACAGCATTGCCCCAGTTTACAGTACTTTTCTCTGACAGCTCTGGAACAATCAGCCGGCTGAAGGCTATCTATCAAATGTGCCACCTACAAAAATCAATCAAAGCCATCATGACCACTGGAATGTATTTTCAAAGGCTACAGATAAATGTGCCCACACTTAGTCATTCGGCTCAGTCAAATAAAATAATCAGGTCTGAAGGCTTTAAAAGTTTGCTTTTCAGGATGAAGAATTCAAAGGTCTATCTTTCCTAATAGCTTTGGAAAATGACTTCTTTGTGTATATAGAGTTCATTTCAAAGACAATAAATTTTTTTTCTTCTCAGTTATTTACTTTCAGTATTGAATTGTACTTTTTAACATTTAGAATTTACTTTAAGGTAATTTAAAATTTAATACACAAGCGTCACACCAAAAAAGTGTTACAGTGGGTGTGGTGCTTAAATGCAGTCTATGGCAGAGCACATTTTAAGTAATGAGCTTCATAAGTCGATGGCAACTCTATTTTCTAATTGCTCAGTCCACCATCTGTGGAATCAGCTTGACTCGTCTTTTCTTCTCACCCCCATTTTGAATATATCACGATTTCCTGTTGGTTGTCTTTCAAAATACAATCTGGGTTCCAGCCACCTTCACCACTGCTCCATCTCCATCCTCACTGTTATCCCCCTAGTTCAGTCTATCACCGTTCCTCAATGGGTTACTGCAAGACCCTGTCTGATCTCATTACTTCTACTCCTACCTACCTATAGCCTGTTCTCAACACAGTAGGCAGTGCGATCCTTTTAAACATCTGACAATCAGATCACACTTGCCCTCAAAACACTGCAAGGGCTACTCATGACATTCTAAGTAAAGCCTAACTCCTTACAACGGCCTATTATCTCCCGGCTCCTTAAGCTCTCTAACTTCCTCTCCTGTCGCTCTCAGGTTCATTCACCTCGCTGCAGCTACCTAGGTCTGTCTGCTGCTCCTCAAATCCACTGGGCATGCACCAGCCTCAGGGCCTTTGAACTAGATGTTGCTTCTGCTGGAACGCCGTGCCCCACGCCCCCACCCCGTGACACTAGGTATGTCCATGACTGACACATCTCCACCTTCTCGGTGAGATCAACTCTGACTATCTAATAACAACAGGAACTTTCCCTCTCCCCACCAATCCCATCTTGCTTATTTATCCCTACTTTTTCTTTTTCCATTGCTATTTATCACCTTCTAACACATTAAATATATTCTTTATTATTTAATTGTTTATTGTCTGTTTCCTTAAGTCAGACTGGAAGGTCCATAAGACAAATTTATTTGTTTAGAAAAGAAATGTATATCCATGTCATGATTGGGTGAGAAGAGTCCCTAGTATATTCCTGAGGTACAAGAATTAACATCAGTAAATTGGTTCCAATTTTTTTAAAAATGCGATCTCTCACCTTGACACCAAACTTCCTGGATAGAGATTTCTATTTCAAATTATTTTATAAAATGTGTTTGCTTTTATCAGACATATGATAAGGAGCAATGGATCCATAGACATTTGGCAGGTGTGGGGTGGGAATGGGGAGATAGAGGCTCAAAGCTTTCCAATCCCCTTAGAGAAAGGAAAGCACTGCGTAAGCAGGGTTTTCTTGCTTTGTCCTAGCGCATCTCAAAACAGATGGCAGAAGCTAAACGCTAAGTCTGCTGCCATGGAAACCATTATCACAGCAGTCCATTCTAGAGCCCCACCTATACAATAAATGTTTGTCTTCCTATTATTACAATCAAAAACTGCCAAGTTTCATTCTAAATCCTACTACTAAGTACAGCTACTATACACCTACCAGCCTGACAAAAGTCTCAGAGAGACCAGTGTTTAAGGCATACACAATGTCACCTTAAACATAGTCAAAATCCAGCAACGTATAGGGAGAGGGTTTTACATAAATTGCCACGTTATGATGAATTCAAGTTCCACTTTTATTATATATAAGTTCATGTATCTTACCTTAATATTGCAAGCCTGCTCCATCAATCTTCTTGCATTTTCCTCTGCCCTGTATCTCTTTGGAAGCTGAACTCTGAAGAACTTTAAAGCACCTTCAAAATCAGCCTGCAGAAGGTCTTCCTTTGAGGTCTGAAAAATAATCACCAAGAATCTTCATTACGTTTTGACCTGCCTTCAGGACAAATACACTGAAAAAAGTTGTTCTATTTCCTGAATGCGCTTTTACAGCTAATATCTAGGTTAGTTCTAAAAATGTTTAGAAAGAGATTTCTAACTTCTTTACTATAAATTGAAATAATTCATCATATATCCTAGAAGTAATATAAGACTTAATTAACAGGCTAATATATTTCATTTATAATACCTGAAGATTTGAATGGTAGATCCTGGCAGAGCTAACGACGTTAGAGCTCTGAGAGAAGAAAAATGCCAGAAAAGTAAAAAAAAAAAAAAAGGGAATTCTGGCACTAATCTGTGACTTTGGCATTTGAAGGGTACTATTCCAAAGCTGGTTAAAGACTAGACAGTGCAATCAAAGCACATCAGAGTTACATGATAAACACCCAATTGGAGGATGGCTTTCCAGCAACTCTTGTGATGAAAATAAGAAATTGATCCCACACGTTAAAGAATGCTGTGAAAAAGTAAATGAAGCAAACCCCTTAACTACTGAACTTCTTATGAAAACTACTGTTTGCAACATTTACTTCTTTAAGAAATAACAACCACTTAGAAATGTGTATATGCATGCACAGAAAAAGACTGAAAATAAATGAAATAAAATGTTTCTCTGGCTAGTGGTATCATGGTTTGGTATTTTTTTCTTTATATTTTGTTTTATTTTCTGCAGTGAAGATTTTAGTAAACAACTCTAAGCAATTTTTGGCAAACGCCACGATACAAATGATAGATTCAGGCAGACTCAGTACACATAAGTAAACCAAAAAGAAATGAGATGTTCTGCTACTTATCAAACACTGTAGTAATAAAAATTAAAAAAAACCCAAAACCAAAAAAAAACCACGGTAGCTAGAAGTCATGGAACTACGCACTAGTTCAAAACACTACTTTATTTCAATTCAGAGATAAACTTGATTAGCATTCAAGACTGCATTGAAAGAGTATAAGGAAGTCAGAGAAATGTCTGCTCTTTGTAGGGCCTGAGTTGTCATCCCCACTCTGGTCCAAGCCATTGTGTGTCTCAGGTGAGCTGCTGTGGTAGCCTCCCAACTGGTCTCCCTGTTTCCTCTCTGGCTCCCTCAATCCACTCTCCTCATAGCACGGATGACACTCTTCCAGATCATGTCACACTTCTGTGTAAAGCCCTCCCGTCGTTCCTACTGTGCTCAGAATAAAATCCAAACTTTTTACCGTTGCTACAGGACCCTTCCTGATCTCCGCTCCTGCCTCACCTTCCCCTCCATCCTCATCTCGACCCATGTCCCCCTTTGTTCTCAAGCTCCAGGCACACTGGCATCTTTCTGTGTTGTGCTCACACCAGGTTCACCGCTAACTGAAGGCTACTGCCTTGCTGTTCTCTCTGCCTGGAATAGTCTTCTCCCAGGTCTTCATAAGGATAGCAACGTTCTGTGATCTAGATTTTAGTGCAAATGTAAGATCTGAGTGAGGCCTTTTCTGAGCACTTAAACTTTTCCCCTCAGCCCATTAAGTAATTTCCTACCAAGTCATTCCCTACTTCTACATCTGTTTTCCTCCTAAGGAAAGGGACCTTGTCTGCCTTCTTCATTGCTGTATCCACAGTCACACAGTGACAAGAGGAATACAGGAGGGCCTCAATTAAAATGTACTGAATGAATGAATTCTCCTTCCATTTCTCTCTCAATGTGTGTGTGCTGCACGTGTGTGTATATGTGTGTGTATGCATGTGTACACAGACACACACACAGCACACACACCCAGAGAGGAGAAAAATTCTGAGATGTTCTAAATTAAATTACAGCGGCTGGAGAGTGAGAGAGACGGGAATAATTAACCTGTTACTAGCTGGGGGCCAGCTATCAAGACTGCTTACATTCCTGAGTGTATGGTGCAACTCTGAATTAATTTCCAGGAGGTTATTTCAAAGATTATCTAGCGAGAATAGGCAGGTACCTCTGCTTCCTGCTTACGTGTAAACTTTGCTGACTGTTGCCCACCACCACTCCTAAAAAGCAAACTCTTCTTCCGTATGGACTCTGCGTCTATCCCACAACCAGCCCCACTTCACATTCTCCCACCCCCTTTTTCTGTAGCCAATGTAAATTCTTTGAAAAAAAGCTTATATCTTTCTCCACACTACTTGACTCATTAAAAAAGGCAGTCAACCCAGGACGGCGGCCATGTTGCTTTTCCCAGCTGGCGCTGCTGCTGGTGGTTTAGACTTCGTGTCTGAGGACCGGGCCTTTTCATTCTTGTCAGGAACGGCCCAATAAACCCGTTCTTTTAAAATGATTTTCACCCGTAGAAGTTAAAATTTTTGTTTACACACACACACACACACACACACGTAATATTTTTTCTCTCTTCTAAATGGAAACATGTAAAATAGAATAATATATTAATTCATACCCCAAGCATTTTCACAAGGGCGCTAGGTTGGTTCAACTTTAGATCCACAAACTAGTAATCAGGAAATAGAGGTAGGCTAACAGTGGCAGTGAAAAAAGAAACAAGCCTAAGTACATTTCAGATTTATTTCCTCCCTCCTCAATATATAGACATGATAGCAAGAAAAGTGGTGGAGAGAATGTTCAGCATGATATAGTGCTATCAACTCACCTCAACTTACTTGGAAGAGGTAGTTACTAGAAACCACTTCAGCCCAAAAGGGGGCCTCTCCAACTAAAACACCAACTGCTGATTCCCTGGGAAAGCATCCAGCTACCAGTCATACCAGATACACAGCATTGCTAGCCTTCCTTTTTCACCCGTAATACCGGTTCTGGTGATTAGTTCTCCCATGATTGTTGGGAAAATGCAAGACAGGCTGTTTATGGAATTTGTAGGAAACAGGATTAGCAGCTTTCCTCACTACTCAAAAGCCTCCGAGGGCACCTCTTCTATTTTCCATGTAACTAACCTCTAGTTACTGGTATCAGATGCCCACAATGGTGGGGAGCAGACTCCTGCTTGCAGGCAGCAGCATAGTTACCTAAATAATTTCTAATGCTGCCCAAGGCCTAATTTCAAATTCAGCCTCTGAGTTCATACAAAAGCAGAACGATTAGGATTAAACATGAGGAATCATATATCCTGTGACATTTGACCTCTGGTCGGGGTGGCAATGGAGATAGAGATGATGTTTGAAGGAGGCTGTAGTCTCAGGGGAGGGGCAGTAAGGGGCGCCCCATCCGGGCGGGGCTGAAGCCTAACTCAGGACGAGTGTCTGGAAACCGGAACGCAGGGTGTCCTACGACTGTCCTTTCCCAGACACTATTGGTGTTAATGATCTTCCATTGCTCAACTCAGGGAAACCCAGAAAGAAAGCAGCTCTGTCCCATCACGGCGCAGGGAGGCTCATGGAGAGGAAAGTGTGGGAAAATGGGAGATTTCGAACACGAGGAGAGTAGAAGTTGTTCCTCTTTCTCCAAATTTCACACACAAGAGTGTGAACTCTGACTGTGTCAGTGCTGATAGCATTTTGAGTGTGTTTTTCCCACTGAAAAATTCAGTGCAAGAGTATCACGTTTTAAAGTGATTTTTTTTTTTTAAAGGAGGCAGGGTGGGTGGAAAGGAACAGTTCTGACATTTGAGGGTTAGCTCTAGATGCTTCTATGTCAAACTTCTAACTCTTCTTGAATGATAAATCTTTCTTTAAGAGCCTCTGATAAGCAGCAAATTCTAAGTTAGGTTATGTTAGGGGATTATTTGGGGGGGAAAAATCTAGGCATGGTTTTCTTTCTCATCTGCAGTGTTTTTTCCACAAATGCCTTTTTCCTCATTTAGTTATATATAGTGTCTACCAGGATTTCTCTTCAGTTGAGAAATATTTTTGGAGGTCTGAGAATTAATTGGAAGCACAGGCTTTTGAAGAAGGAAACATTACTTAGCTGGTATCTAGGATACCTGTATCTCTTCTTTTGGTATTTTAATTTCACCAAAGAAGCATGTATTTAGTGAGTCTGCACATAGAATTTATGCCTTGTGGTAATATGTAAAATGAAGTACTTGTACCTGATTCATTCAATGGAAATTGTTCTTTATCTTTGAAGGATAATAAGCAAAAGTTCCAAATGTACTTGGTGTTCTAGCAGGTTGAGGGTCCCTCTGTGAATTAGGGAGCAACAAATAGGGCTCAGAGTCCAAATCTACAACGCTGTCTGGGTTAACCTTTTATTTGATCAGTTCATTAAGAAAGTTAATTTGTCTTATATGAAAAGACTACTGGCATCTTTCAAGTAAAATTAGGTATTTGTATGTGTTAACCCACACAATTCATGTTTAAAACAAGACTAAAACCTAAACTTCAGCGCTGGCCCTCTTGACTGGTAATGGAAAGGTCTCAAGATTGCATGTGGCAGGATTCCTCTTAGGACCACCCCGTACAGACTGGCCATCGATCCCATGCCATTAGCCAGTCCGATAAGACATGGCTGAACAACTGTACTTCCCCCGGTACACATGCTAAACTTTGAGCAGTAACTCATTGGATATCTGACCCCAACTCACAGCCATGTCTTTCTTAATTGTTAATTACAGGGCATGTGATTCCCCAAAATGTTGAGTACCCCAGTTCTCTCAATACTCTTATAAGTGCAACTCTGTATAACAAAGTTAGAAATTTCCAGATGGCTCCATGGACAACTCAGCATATACTTTTCACAAGTAATGCAGGTGGCATTATGACCTAGACTCTGAACATTAGAGCGCAAGACCACCCGAGAGGTGTACTTCCTCAGATACCTAACTGGGAAACCAGGCCAACTTTGCACAGTTGCAACATACAGATATTCGTGACCTCCCTAAGACCTGAATCTTGGGAACCCAGCTCCCTGTGGATTTTACTGTTGATAATTTGTTTTAAACTAGAGACAATTTAAATTCATCCCCTAATGCAGATTTGAATATGAGAGACATTCTTCTTTATCAATTTATGTTGTCCTTCAAAACACTGAAAATGTAAATGCTAAAGAGAGGCAGCACCAGGTTACTGGAAAGTTACCAGGGAAGCCCTCGCGACACAAAGTTAGGTAGTCTTTAAGAAAATGGAAATGTATTAGGCCAAAACTGATTCCTCCGAGAGATGCAGAGAATTTGTTGCAATATATTTTAGTACTTCTTAATGTCAAAGCTCCTGAAATAACATAGTTTTTACTTCACTTAAAGAATTTTACTTTACTTAAAATGTTTTCACTTAAAAATAAATTAAAAACCCTTTCTAACAGAACCACGAACCTTCAGTTTTTTCCTTTATGAGGAAAAAATATGATTCAGGGAAACAAAATCCAACTGAGCATTGATGACCTTATCTGGGCATTAAAACATATGTATTGAGCTCTTTTTATTTCTTTCTTAAATAACAAAAGAACTAAATTTCTCAAAAATACGGCCCTCCTCCTTATAATCATATGCTGGTCATTGCACCTGACTTCATCTTGCAACAATAAACAGACTTTCTTCAGGGTGAGAAATCCCTTATGTACATGGTGACCTAACATGTCTGTTATGATTGAGCAGGAGAGATTATATTTGCATGCAAATACATATGTGAAGATTGAATTAGTAATGGTAAAGATAAGCATAAACAAAAATGAGCGATACTGGAGGGAGACATGTGAGAGGAAAGAGTTAAATTCAGTCAAGTCAATATTGCACTTTTGAAGAGAGTCAAATATGAGAGAACCATAAGGAGGGAACAGTCTGAAATGCTAATAAACTCCATTGTATAAAATAGACAAAGCTAAATTAGTCTTGTTCAATTCTCAAAGAATGGTATCGGGCTACTGTAGACCAATTACATTATAGAACAGTTGCTAGGTACAGTTCTCAAACCACTAAAAAGAAGCCCTGTACCAGTGATTGTGGGTATTTAATTTTAACCCTTGGCAGGAAGTGAGGAAGGCTGATTTTTCTCTTGTTCAGGAAATCAAAAAACAAGCAAGCCAGACTTCCCAGATTCACAGCACAACAGCTTTAAGCTGCTTCATAGATACACAGTTTGAACATTCCAGTAGAGAAATCTACAATTTCCCACCCAAGCATTTTTAGGGGGTAAAATTCCCTATCCAAGGGGAAAAAAAAAAGTCAAATTGGCAATCAAATGGGGAGTTTAGAAATCCAACCACGGGGATCTACATAAGTAGCAATATGGTCTGTTGTAAAATTTAACCCTTTGGAGACATAAAGTACAGAATGGCTACATCAAGCACTTGAGCATTTTGCTTCATTGCTGAGCCTAGCCAGCCCGAAAACCATTCTTTTGACTGGAAGATAGTGCTACTAATGTGGCCCTGGGCTGTGGGAGAAGAGCCACCATCTCTCCTCTAGCACATTAAGGAGTGGCAAGGACCAGGCTGGGGTAGAGCCCCAGGGTCGAGGCCACCCGGCATTTCCTTCTCAGTTGAGGGGGAGAGAAGGGGAAGAAAACAGGAGACGGCAAGCTCTTCCAGGATACAAGGAATTCTCACAGAGGGGGGCAGATTCCTGACAAATGCAGTTCAATGAAAAGCAGTCTCACCGCCAGAAGCCGAGGCACAAACAGACGGTGCCCCATCCCCAGAAGTTCCAGCACCCGACACGCATACTCATTCACCAGCTTGCTCCTCTCGTCGCGCATGTCCTGGGACTTCCTGACAGGAGGTGTGAGCTTGGCAGCTGGGGCTGGGCAGGGCACCCCTTCTTCCATGAGCAGTAGGTAGGTGTCCAGAATGAGGAAGCTGGATCTCTCATCCACAATTTTAAGAAGTGCGGTGGGAGGGGAGCCAGGCTTAGGTCTCCCCAGGAGCACACACACGCCAGTCTGTGCTGGGAATTGTCAGCTAACGTCTCCACAAGAAAAACATTTTGGCCAAATTATCCCAAGTGCACGAGCCCCAAAGTAAGACTGGAAAATGAAATCAAACACTGATCTAAATGAAAAACAGCAAAAGCAACCGAATGCAAGAAAATGGCCAAGAGTGATGTAGGAGAGTTCAGATACATGCGTGAAAATGTACAAGCTGCTCAGAAGGGTCGAGTGTGTGTGTGTGTACAATGTCTGCGTGTGTGTGCGCGTGTGCGTGTGTGTGCGTGAGCAGACAGCAGCAGCAGTAGCCAGGAAGCCAGGGCAGTTGGGAAGCTGCAAGGAGAAAAGGATGAGCTCATTGCAATCCTTGATTCGTGACAAGCAGCGCTGCTGCCACCGCTGCCTCTCGCTGTGCATCAGTAATGAAGGGGTCGGGAAGGACGGGGAGGGGAGCGGAGAGGTAGGTGAATGAGCATGCAGTGTCTCGGGGGAGAATGCCGTAATGAGAAGCCAATGGCGAGCCGCTGGACAGATGCGCTTCCCCTCCCAGGCCACCTTCAATCAGCTAGTCTGACAGCGTATGCTGGTGAATCCTAAACCCACAGACAGATGAACTAGCATCTCCTGACACGGGAAGCTCACAGAAAAATCAGACAGCCTGCTAGCTACAAGGCTGACCTTTATTCACTCGTGCTTTCTAATAATGATAATAGATAATGATAAGTCTGATTTTATACTGTGTATTTAAAGCGGAAGGCTCCAATTCTTGTTAGATTACTGAAATCTCTACTGAAGAGAGGTTTAGGGCAAAATGATCGAGTATGGGCACAGGAGAGCAAGGACCACGCATCCAAGAAATGACACACCCTCAAGTTGAAGTGTTTATGCAATAGTGACGACGTTTTGCAACGCGAGGCTAGACGGAAGTGTTTCAGCATTCTGGGAAGGCTAGCCACAATTAAAAGGGAGATTTTTATCAGTTGCACAATATGATAAAAGCTACAACACAATAATAATATTAAGAGTGTACATTTAAGGAACTACTGAAGTTGAGATTTTCAAAGCCAAAATGACTTTCTTAAGCCATAGACCTTGATAAACAGTTAATTGCTCAAAACATTGTTTTGACATTCTCTGGTCAAATCAATCCTTCCTGAGTAATAATATAACTGAGAACTGTCCACAGTTTACAAATTTTACAACTTAGTATTAAAATGTTACATTAATTTACTTCATGTGAATAACCAGTTGTAGGCTAATGAAGGCAAAAGGACACGATCAACTTTGGGGCAGTTTCTTAACTTCGGCCCAACAATTAACCAATATGTGCTTAGCATCTCGGGGAGGCAGTTCTGCAGCTGGCCTGTGAAACCAGACCCATTCCTCCATGGGAGACGCAGCCTGGTGTAAAGAGAGACAGGCCTGAGAGAGCCAGAGGAAGTTCCTTCTGAGTCTTAGTTTCCTGCTCTGACAGATAAAAGTTACGGATCTCTGCAGGTAATAAAATAGAAACATATTTATCAGCATATCTCTGTGATCTTGGTTAAAAAAGTATGACTGATTATGGAATTGGGTTAAAGGGAAATATTGCCTTCCTTAACAGAATCTTGTTTGGTTTCTTATTTGAAAACCTCAGAAAAACAAGACTTTTTCTTTGGTTAAATATTTAAAGTATTAACAAAATATCGTAAATAAGATGTCTATACATTGTTATCAAGCCTTTATTTCTTCCCAAAACAATTTCTTTAAAAACTCTACAAAGTACAGATTTTAATGCCTAGCACAGAGTGGGCTCTACATAACGAGTAAGTTCCTCATTCTTTCTAGGAAGTCATGGAGAAGAGGAGAAAGGGTGTACAACGCACTGTGTTCATCGGGGTTCGGGTTCAGAAAGACAAGAAGGACTTGGGATGTGTTAACATCAGAAAGAGAGTTAGCCAGACACTGAGATGGATATTCCTGTGAGACCAAGTGCCTCTTCAGTCCATGCTTAAGATTTAGACACTTTAATAATACATAGAAAACGATGACACGCTTTCCCAACTAGGAGAGGTAAAGATGCAAAACCTTAATTCTCTAGCTATCTCTTCCTTTGTCTGATAGACAAAAGACGAACCCTAATAATTCGCTACGTTCCTACGATCCCACAAACAAGTCAAATAAAGGTGACACATGAGTAGTGTCGGTAGCTTGGGACCGTACAGTCCCACACAACTCACTCTGCCATTCACGTCTTGATTCTGCTCAACACTGTGCTACGTCCTTCTGGGGACAGAAACATACATCAGATGCTGCTTCTAACTTTATGGATTATTCAAGCTACTTGAAGAAAAGGCTAAACTGAACTGTACTGAGACTGAGCATACGAGTCACGTCGCAGGGAAATGAGTCTCATTAGTTTATAGTTGGAACTCACACTGAAGAATTAGAGTAAAACTAAAAGAAAACACGTAATTAACTGACACCGTGGTGGGTAGTTCAGGTAACGACAAGTCTATAGGAATTCAAAGAAAGAAAGGAAAAAGTTTCCTGTAAAAGATTATATATAGACTTACCGAGTTTTTTAGGTGTGTTCTGACCTCTTGGGAGACTTAAGGCATAACAACCTTAAATGAGAATTTTGTTTTGTTTCGTTTTTAAAAGAAGAGAGAAGTTTCCTCCACCAGAAGCAATGTAAGAACATTCTGAATAGTCATGGCAGCATCACCGTTACCTTAACACCTGACCCTGTGATCGGATTCTAGTGCAACGCCTTTGTCAAGGCAAGAACTTCCACAGTCTCTTTGAGAATTGGTCATTTTGCCTGGGCTTCCATTTCTTTATTGACAAGTAGCTCAAAAGGCTGCCTATTTTATTACTGGACAGTTATATTTGTTTAAAAAGGACTCTGTACAGTAAGCCAGAAATCTGAAACTCCCCGTCACTGGATTGGCTTTTAGAGTTTATAGCACAGAGTAAGTCTACTGTTTCTCATGTGATGCTAAGGAAAATATTTGAAGACAGTCTTAATTTCCTTTTTTTCCCAAGATAATCAACCCTGCTGCTAACTGGGCCTCCTATGAGCTGGTTTCTGGACCATTCTACACTGTTCACAATCCTACCTCCTGCCCCAAGGACATGTTTTTTTTTTTGGCCAGCGTCCCTCAATGAAGTACCACCCACACTGAAAAGGATACTCTAGATACGATAACAGAATCATAAATAATGTGATGTTGTTAGATGCTAGCAAACATCAGTCTAATATGTGTATCCTATTGATGAAAAGGCTGAGGCAGCAGATAAGTAAGCTGCTCACGATCATAAAACTTGTCTGAGGAAGAGCCAGGAAGCCAGGCTCGCAGACCACAGGTGCCCAGCCAGAAACTCACCAACTTCTGCACCATCACGTGGGCAGGAGTAGTAGCCCATTGAAACGCTATCTTACCAGGAAGACTGCCCCACCACGTCATTCCATGTGGACTTGGTCTGGAGCCTATGCTCACCATCCGGCATGGAAGAAGCTAAGAGTCTTCGATTTGAGTTGAGAGGGGGCTTCCAGACGCCTGCCTTGACAATAGTCACTCTAAACACAGATGTGCTTATAATAATAACTGAGCAGCACCTCTTCCTCAATCAGTTAGAGAGGCTACATCCTTGGCACAATGTCTACACATGGGCAGCCTTCCCGAAGCCATGTTGGCGGTGCAAGTTTGACAATGAAATGATGTCTGACTTAATCCATCCGCTGGGCAGAGTGTGCAGGGCTCGCCTGCATTTCCAAGCGGAAGCAGAAGGCACATGAGAGAGGGAGTTGGGGCCTCCCCTTTAATTTTAAATCGATCAGATTAAAACGATGACTTGTAGAATCTCAACGACTCCTTGGTCCTCTCCAGCTACATCAGCATTTTACTTTTTATTTGCGTGTGTGTGTTGTCATTGTTGCTACAAATAATGAGGTGCTGTACTCATCGTGGTAAGTTGTAAATTGCCTCTGCCTCCTTCTTCTCATCCATCTCCAGTTCTCTATTAAATTTGCTATCTCTGGCATCTTATGTTACACAGAATGCTAGGTGTGGTTTAACAGCTGTCTCTGTGAAAAATAATATGTTCAGTGGAGGAGTTATATGGCTCAGCCCATGTTTAGCAAGTGAATTTGTTTCCCCAAAATGAATATGTCAAGAGGGGGACAGTCATTCATTCATTTATTTATTTAGAATAGACAAGTCCGTTTTCTGAAATAAATATGGTGATAGATTGTACAGCCATGCCATTTCCCCCCCCAACCTTGCCTGCCCCCCACTCCCTCACTCATCCATCGTTTCAAATGGATTCAGTAGAATTTCCGAAGTAGCAAAATAATGAGAGTGGAGGTGATTTTCCCTCTGCTTTCACTGGAGGTGATCAGCTCCCTCTCCACCTCCCTTACAAGTTCAGCACTTGAATCCCTAGTATTGCCACAGGCTGTCTTACAGGATGATAGTAACAAGTGAACAAGTGGATACGGGTCTTTCCTGCCTGGGGGGCTCCTTTACCTATCTCACACTCATGCTTGTTCCAAGCAGGGCTTAACAAAGCAACTTACACATTGCAAACTCTTGATAAATATTTAAGGGACTAAAGGAATCAGTAATAACAGCTACCATTTCGTCAGTGTTTATAAAGGTCAGGAACTATGCTAAGGCCTTAGAGTACGCATAACTGCCTTTAATCTGAACAAGCAATTAAGCCCACTTTACATAGGAGGCACCCGAGCCTAGAAAAGCTAAGTGATTTGCCCAAGATCGTGTAGCTTGGAAGTGGTAAGCGCAATGACAATTTTTTGGATAACTACTCATCTGATATCTAAGTATCTAATCAGGATTATTTGAACCAACGAAGGAGGTAGAGTTAAACAAGCTATACCTAGAGGCTAATCAATAGTCCAGTGGAAACAGCGGATTTACACGGTTATGTCACTATGAACATAGAGGGACTAAAGTGTCTTGGGTTCCAAAAGAAAAGACAAAAACAAATGTGGAGCAAAACCTTATGCTCAAAGAGCAGTATCTGCACCCTGGTGATCTTATCCACACCCTCCTTGATTATTGCTATTGAACAACCCAGCCATGAGGCCAGCCTCTCCCTCTCTCCAGAGCTCTTTACTGGACATAAGCAGCATCATACACAGCTGAATCTCAGCACGTGCAACGTCACCACTTCTTCCCCACTCAGTTCCTCCTCTGATGCTGTCTACCCTGGCTGACAGTATCCTCATCTACCCAGTTATCCCAACACACACCTGGGTGTCATCCTAGAGGCCTCCTTTTACCTTCCTCTTCCCCCCACCCATCACTCAAGTCTGGTTGAGTCAACTTCCTCACTGTCTCTCAAACTATCTCCTCTTTGTTCCCATCTCTTGATTGGAGATCAGCCCTCAGTATATATGCTGGGACTTCCACCATCCACAATACTCAAATCACTGGAAGTTCCCTGCACATAGCAGCCGGTAACTAACTGCATGCTTCCAGGTCTTTGTTCCTGCTTTCTCCTTTTTTAAAACTGGATTCTCCTCTAATTCACTTACCTTTTCCTAATTTGTCAAAATTCAACTCTGATATCACCTCCTGCAGGAATGACTCCCTCAGTCCCAGCATTGGGGTACACAGCCCCGTTTGCTCTCTTTCCACCCATGCTGTCTCTCTCAGAGCACCTGCAGGCTTATACTTAAATGAGTTGCACTAAAATCTATTCTTAGAGCCCCTCTCGTCTGCTAAGACGCTTAGAGATAGGTATCATGAATTCTTCTTTATGTCCTAAAAACCGGGCAGAGGCAGTTACTTGACAGCTAGTGGTTACCCCATAACTGCTTGTCGAAATGGTTCAGCATTCAAAATGGAGAATATGATTATTACCCATGGAAGCAATAAACATTTCTCTGATTAGAGATACTGGTGCTTTAAAATTTCTGAGCCTTTTCATTTTTCTTCCCTCTTTCTGGAATGTTTTCCTTCAAAAATTTTAAAAACCTTCAACATTTTGTCATGGAAAGAACAAAAGCTGAGATATCAGAGAGACCTGGGTTTAAAACCCAGATTGGATGTCCAGTAGCTGTGTGACTTCGGGAAATTGAACCTCTTGAGTCTCCGTTTTCATGAAGAAAATGAGGTTTAGAATAGTAATCTTATGAAGTTGCTAATGCTAGAAACATCTGTGACATTGGTAGCTTGGCAAACTGGGATGATAGTCGGATATTAACTAATAGGGAAAGCACTGGGTCTAGGAGAAGACGAAGGACGGATGGAGTTAACAAGGCATATATGGCGATCTGTCGGAGGTGCTCCGTGGGCCATGGGAAATATAAGTCTGGAGCCAAGGGGTGACTTTAGAAAGCATGGGTAGTCATGGCCAGATGAATTCTGGAAACGAATGGGGAAAACTAGGGAAAATATAAGAGCCACGAAGAGACATTCTCAAAGTACGTCTTGATAGTCTTCAATTATCCCAGTGGTGATTTAATAACAGTTGCATAATTCCATGTTAGGGAACAACCCCACCCCCACCCCCACCAGACAGCATGTTCCTTAAGGGGAGGCAATGTGTTCGCTTCCCTTACCAGTATGTTCCCAGCATCCATACAGTGACTACAGAAGGAGCTCCTATAATGCTCACCAATGGGCTATCTAATCATTTGCTTGAAATTTGGTGGCCTACATAGTGATGTGAGAATACAAATTCCTAATGCAAAAGTGCTGAGATGGGGGAAAGAAGAAAACCTCACACATTCCTGTAGTGGTCCAGACGTTGTGCCATCCACTTCCATTCACAATATCATTTCAGTCCTGCGATATGTTAGCGTAAAATCATTGCTAAAATAAATGATTTGATCACGGTTTTCAAAATCAGTTTGCTCTGTCTCTACATCCTTGACTTCTCACTTTCCCTCAGCCTTCCAAATTCAGTGTCTCTATAAGTCCTGTCAGCCCTATCTATAAAATTCTCTTGAATTTGTCTTCTTTTTCCATCTTTGCTGTCACTACCTTGGTCCAACCTACCATCATTTCCTGTTTGTCCTACTGAAATAACGTCCTAACTAGTCCATGTTTCTACTCTCTCTTTAAAATCCACGTCCACATACTAGAATTCCTCAATCAGTGTATTAAAACTACAAATCAGATCTAATGTCTTCCTGCTTAGAACTTAGACTGGTTTCCCATTATACTAAATGCTTTGCTGCGGCTTCTGTCTCTATAGATCTGAGCCTACAGAGCTCTCTGACCATACCTCCTTCCTCTCCACACAACCTGCTCACTAGACTCCAGTCACACTGGCCTCCTTTCTCTTTCAAATATGAAAAGCTTCTTCACCTCAGGCCCTTTGCACTTGCTGTTCCCTCTGATCTTCATTTGGCTGGCTCCCCTGCATCCCGCAACTCCAAAGTTATTTTGCTCACAGAGCTTTCTCTTTCCGTCTTATGTAACGGCGGGCAGTAACATATTAGATTCTCATGTCTCATTTCTTTCATGACATCTATCTACTTGAAATTGTTTACTTCTTTCTTATGTATTCTCTCATTCTCCAATTAGAAAATATCAGGAAAAGGCTCACAGAGGAGAAGAGAGAACTATGAAAATCTTTATCAGCAAGTAATTAGTGAAAACAAACATAAAATTAGATTCTTGTCTCAGCTTCTTCCATTCACGCCTTCATTCGTTCATTTTTACTTTAAAAGATTACTAGGGCTTTTTAAACAAAACTTTTTTTCTTACTAGGCCTTTTTAATATCTCTTTTCTTTTGCAACCAGAAGTCAACTAAAGTGACCATTGACATTTACAAATGTAATATGTATTGCTTCATCTCTCTGAGAGATCCCACAAGGTCACAGCACAGCAACTTGTGGGTCTGCCGAGGGATGGATTTAGTTACTCTCATGAAGCAGATGGAGAGTACGCTTAGCTTATAGTCTTTTTCTTCTCAGTTATTACATGTTCGGATGGCAAATCAGTTATTTTATCTCAACTTTATAAATAAAGAAACTGAATTAAAAAGTCATACTGGTATTTAAAAATTAGAAAATTTAAGAGCATATTAAAATACATCCTTCGTGAATGCCAGGTTGTTTTTTTCCCTCTGAACCTATGTTTATACACATTAAAGAAACAAACCATACTCCAGCTAAATAGGTCTACCTGCAGTAATGCCATGATGAATACCAAATGTTATGCTTCAAAGAAGGCTACTATTAATCTATAACCATCGTAAAGACTGGCCACAGGAAAATGCAGAGCCCATTTTAAACATGCAAGTTGCTGAGTCATTGTGGTTTTTGGTAAAGAAGAGAGAGGCTTCTCTATTGAAAAGCAAAGATATGATAATATTGTTTTTTTAAAGTATCCTGCAAGCTTTAGATAATATATGCTATATAACTGTCAACTATTTTAGAAAGGAGAAGGAAATGAACAACACAAAACAACCAGAAACAGCCCTCCCACCCAGTGGGGATAGAGAGGAATAAATAAATTGGGGTAGAGGGCGAAAGAGGAAATAGTCAATTCTCTGTGCACATGCCATGAGCCCAGAGCTGTGCCTAGCACTAGGTGGATTACAAAACTAGCACATAATGGGGTCTCTATCCTCAGTGGCATTATAGACTTTATGGCGGAGACAAGACACAACATGGGGACAATTAGGGGACCCACATAACAGTGTAGAATAATGTGCCTAGTAGGTACATTGGATGCCAGATTATGGTGAAAATGGAATGCCAGACGATGGGCTTCACTGGACAAAAGACAGGTAAGTAATAAACGAAGACAATTCTTTAGAAAGACTAATCTGGTAGCAGAGGCAGGGGAGTTAAGAGAGGAAGAGACTGAAGGGAGACGAGTCATAGAGCTCTTGCAGCAAGCCAGATGGGAGAGAATGAGAGCCTGGCCCTGTGTGGTTGCCATGGAAACAGAAGGCTTGCTTCTGAGACGCATCGTGAAGGAAAAACAGCTCTTTGTTATCTTTGTATAACTTTCCAAGTACATGTGGCTTATTATGTCTCCCTTTATATAATTCATTGATGCAAAACTGCCAGAGATAATATTCTTCACCAAGTCAGGGGAGGAAATGGAACGTCCCCTGATACGTGGACATGGTAGCTCTCAGAGTTGCTGCCTTTGAGGCACAAAGTTTGGTTAACAGATCAGCTGGTTTGTCACTTTCTCTGAAAGCCTAATTATTAATGGAGCTCAAACCATAATACATTAAGCGGAACCAAGCAGAGGTTGATCTGGTAGCACTCTTCAATTGCCTAGGGACACCCTGGTTTTCACTAATAAGTGAGAAATAAGTGAGAAATATGTAAGATCTAACAAGCTGCCTTCTCTACAAAACACACTTTATATGCAGTACCTTTCCTTAAACTTGAAGAGAGAACATGACACGGAAGTTTTTAAGAGGATGAGAAAGAGAGATTAAAAAAATAAAAGTGGAGAATAGCAGTGACTCTTTTTTTAAAAAATATTTTTTCTTTCAATTTTATTAGTTTCAGGTGTAAATAGGTAGACATTTACACCCCTCACAAAGTGATAGCCCCTCTCCCCCAAGCTACTACCCCTGACATCTTATATCACTGTTACAATACCATTGACTATCACTCCACCTTCCGTGACCACATATATATTTAATTATAGTTGACATTCAATATTATTCTACTTCAGCTTCAGGTGCAGTAGTGACTCTTAGTATTCATCATCTGACACATCCAAATGTCCCCAAGTCCCCCAAAAGCATCTGGGAAATGCTGCTCAGTTTGCCCGTCCCTTCCCATCTCTATTGGTACAGTCTGGTTCAAGAAGCCTTTGCTAGATGAGGGTAAACAGGGTCAAATACAGGGTGATGGAAGGAAAACTGACTCTGGGTGGTGAACACACAATGTAATATATAGATGATGTACTCCGGACTTGTACACTTGAAACCTATGTGATTTTACTAATCATTGTCACCCAATAAATTTTAATTAAAAAAAAGAAGTCTTCGGGATTTCTCCCATCCACTATTCTAATAGTCTCCTAACTACTCACCATACTTATTACCAGTCTCTTCACATTCAGTCTCTCTCTCTCTCACTCTCTCCAGAACTATCTTCCCAAAACACCATACCTGATGACCACATAACTGTTGGGAGGTACCTGCTGGCCCACAGGTTCAAAGGTTAGCACACAACCCTAACCAGAAGACACCCTTCCGACAATCTAGACCTATCCTACCTTTCCAATTACATCTGTCCCCTTCACACCTCATGTGTGATCTTTTCACAGAGCTTCCCAAACATACCGTATTTTATGATGACTGTTCCTCACATACGTTGTTCTCATTGCCTAAAACATCATTCCTTGTGTCCTCCTGCTAATTTTTCAAGACTCAAATGTCCTTTTCTCTTTCAATTACCCCTGCCATTACCTCCGTCCTCTGCCTTTGCATCCACCCTGCTTGTTCATGACCATACAATAACTCTTCTTTGGCAATTATTTGTATACCTGTCCCCCTCACCTCTCTGTGAGCCACTAGAGATGGACTACAGCACACTCATCTTTGCATCTTCACTACCAAGACTTCTAGTCACTGTCGTCACAGATCGTTTAAATAAATATTGAGTAAATGAGGAAATGACTGACGTTTAAATGAAGAGATGAGTTATAAATAGAATTAAAACATGGGCTTAATTTTTTAAAAGTCATATATTAAAGTCATGTATGGTAAGTGTGTTTCTCTTTTAATGTCTAAATTACTAAGAAGAAAGGTCAAAATGAAAGCAAGTACGACGTTTATAGATTTCTAAAAGTAGAGAGGGAAAATACTGGCACATAATGTCAAAGTCACAGGAAAATAAATGAAACTCAATGTTATTTTCCAGGATGTTAACTAAACTTGAGCTGGGGAGCACAGGGGCTCTCGTCATCAGGCAGGTTAGTGCTCTGGCAGTGGATTCCTGGACCCAGATACTTTGCGGGATGGACACAAATGAAGCCCGGAAGTCATTGTTTTAGTTTGGATTTTGATATGTAAAATATATTGGGGGAGGGGAGTATTAAATAAAACAATATTTTCCATTTCAAGTGGAATCAAAGTATAAGTGTTAATTAAAGTAGTAACTTATTTGGCCATAAGTAATAAGTATTGCAAAATAAAATCATTTAAGTTCTCAAAGATTTCTAAACAATGCCCACACGCACCTGAACTAATATTAACGTAAAATATACCTTTAAAAAAACCATCTGATTGACAGGTTTATTTGCCCAAGAGCACAGATGCTCAGCATTTACTAATAACAGGATTAAAGTCAAACTCAAGAAAATGACACGGAAATCACTGTGGTAAATGGAAGACACTTCCATATGTCTCCCCTACCAGCTATTACATTTAGAGAAGATACAAACTACAAGTAAATGGGTAAGATGTTTGAAATGGAATTAGCTGGGCTAGATAAACACATTAACCAAAGAATTAAGTTCCAGTTTCCATTTGTTTTATATTTACATATACAGCTGACCCTGAACAAGACGGGTTTGAACTGCACAGGTCTACTTATACGGGGATTTTTTCCAATAAATACATACAGGAGGTAAATGTATTTTCTCTTCTTTATTATTTTCTTAACACGTGCTTTTCTCTAGCTTACTTTATTGTAAGAACATGGTATATAATATGTATAGCATACAAAAATATGTGTTAATTGACTGTTTATGTTATCAGTAAGACTTTGAGTCAACAGTCAGCTATTAGTAGTTCAGTTTCGGGGGAGTCAAAACTTATACGTGGATTTTAGACAGTTTTTTAAGCTGGACTTGAAAAACATGTAGATTTAGAAGGGCTGAAAGGCTATTCCCATAAGAAAGCAGACAAGCCCAAGTTGCATGCGGCTAATCTAGTTCACTTCCAATTTAGATGGAGCAGAGATACATGATGAGGTTAGAACCATCCACGTAAATAGGGTTTTGGAGGGTTGTCAGGCCGAAACTAAGGTATATGACGTCAATTTTCAATCTTTAGGAGTCAGTGAATTTCTAGTAAATACAGGACAAAAGAGATGGAACTGTCTGAGGCTGTACTTAACACTGATCATTTTAATTGAGGGAAATTTTAATCAGGGCATGTCATGCAAGTAAAAAAATTAATTTCAGAAACATGGACTTTTGAATTCAAAGGAAAAGAGTTTTATGCCTACATAATCTATGTGAAAAGATCTGTATTTACTGTATAAACAATTAACAAATATTCATCAAGAGAAGCAAGGGTTAATGTGGTTTCTTTTTCTCCAATATTAAACTTTAAAACAAAGCATGGATCTTTAGGGAAAAATCGAAACTACCTCAAATATTGCTTTAGATGGGATGTAATCTACTGAAATGCAACAGCTGGAAAAAGGATGGGGTTAATCCTCCGGCCCTTTGCTATTTTGTACATCAATCTGGGAGAGAGGGATGCTTGCTGAACAGGCAGGAATACACTTACTCTCTGGGGGGATACAAAGGAAGCTTCAGACTGTCTTTAAGCAATAAACAGTTTAATTGGAGAATATAGGACATACACATAGGAAACATTGAAATAAAACAAAAAGCAGGATGCTCGCTTCAAAGTGAATAATATATTTTGTAATTGCAGCAGACGCTCGTTTCTGGCAGAGTCAGGAACCATCCGTTAAAGGAGGCAAGGTTGAAGCCAGAACATAGGGGATAGGAAGGCTCTGTATAAACACAAAAGGGGATGTGCTATGCGACACAAAGACACTTCCAGATACAATGCTAGAGTTTAGCTCCAGGAAGGGAGGATGAAAAGATGCAGGTAGCATCATCAAGGACACGTTGTGCAGACGTGCAGCTCACTGTCTGTGTAAATGGTGCCCCTGGAGGTGTGCTGTGCGTAAGAATATTCTTACCCACAGAAGAATAATGATAATGGAAAAGAAGTATCAAAGGCCTCTGAAGATTTTATAGAGGGCGGCTGAAGATACAAAATTGGAACGTGAGCTAGGACAAAATTTAGGAATTATTCTCTTTGGAAAGTGAATTTATGCAATGCAAAAAAGCAGAAGGCCCAAGGACTTATCTATTGCTGAAACTGAGAAGAGGAACCCACCAGAGGGATGGGCAGAGAGGCAAGGGACTGGAAGTGTACAGAACTGTGGAAGAATGGAGGTACCATTACCCGCAAAATGCTTTTTCATCGCTGCTCTGTCTAACTAGAGAGTTAAGACTAGGAGGGAGGCAAATCATGAAGACTTCTGTTCTGATAGTCAATCGTGTGCTGTTTTTCTCAGCAGCTTCTATGTCTTAAGTCACAAGATTGACACACCAGTTGTTCAGTTGTTGGAATATAGTATCCATATGATTATGCTTTCATTGTCTCCAGTTAGTAAAAATTTCAAGTTGCACAATTAAATGTATTATGCTAAGAGTGTTCTTTAATGGATATAGGGCTATGCAGGCGATCTCTTTCGTCTTGAGTGAGCTTTGATGGTTTGTGTTTTTCAAGGGATTTGGCCATTTCATCTAAGTGGTCAAATTTATTGCCATAAGTTGTTCATAATATTCTCTTGCTCTTTTTAATGTTTAGAATCTGCCGTCATGTCATCTTGCTCATTCGTGTTACTGGTAATGAGTGTCTTCTCTACTTCTCTCTTGGTCTGTCTGCACTGAAGTCTTATTAGGTGCATAAGTGCTCATCATCTTGGTATGTGTTTTCTACTTAATCTGCTCTTCTTTCCCTTTTCCTTTTTTTCTGCTTCTTTCATATTGACTACTTTTTAAGGTTCTCTTTTATTTCTTTTGCTGGCTTGTTAGCTATAACTCTTTGTTTTGTTGTTTTAGTGGTGGCTTTAACCTATCTCAGCCTACCTTCAAGCGACATTATACACATCCTATATAGTACAAGTGCCTTACAATGGTATACTACCATTTCTTCCCTGCTGGCGCTTATTCTGTCCGTGTCACACATTTCTCTTACACATATGTTATAAACCCCCCAACACACTGTTATTATTTTTGTTTAAACAGTGATTTATATTTTAGTGATATTTAAATAACAAGAAAAGTCATATGTTTAGTCAGAGGATTCAGTCAGAGGATTCCCTTTAACATTCTTAGTAATTCATATCTACTAGTGATTAATTATTTCAGGTTTTGTATGTCTGTCAAAGTATTTTCCTTTAGCTTTAAAAAAAATTTTTTTTTGGTTTAGTACTTTAATGATGTTGTTCCACTGTCTTATTGATTGCGTTGTTTCTACAGAGAAATCTGCTGTAACACTTGCCATTGTTCTTTTGCAGATATTGTGTCTATTTTCTTTGGTGGCCTTTAAGGTTTTTCTTTTTACCACTGTTTCTGAAGAATATGATTATGACATGCTTTGGTGTAGTTTTCTTCATTTTTCTTTTGCTTGGAATTCATTGAAATTCTTGGGTTTGTGGGCTTACAGTTTTCATCAAATTTGGAAAAACTTTAGCCATTATTTCTTATTTCTTCCAATGTTTTTTCTGCCCTTTTCTCCTTGCCTCTTCTTCAGAAACCCCAATTACATATTCAGGAGGTCTTGTGAATTGTCTCACAATGCATTATTCCTTTCTTTCATTGTTTAAACTATTTTTTTCTTTGTATTTAATTTTGAATCATTTCATTTGCTAGGTCAAGTTCACTAACCTTTTCTTTTACAATATCTCACCCGCCATTCATCCCATTCAATATATTTCTTAGTTCTATTGAACATTGTAATTTTTATCTCTTAAAATTCAATTTGGGTCTCTTTCATATCTCACATTTCTTTACTTAACTTTTGAGCATACAGAATAAAGTTATAATTACTATATTAATGTCATTGTTAATTATAACATCAGGCCTATTTTGATTGGCTTTCCTCTTCATTGTGGATCAAAATCTGCTTTGACCACATAGATGAAGATGATTCTAAGATACTATAAAGCAATGTTTTGCAACCAGAGTGATTTTGCCCTCCATGAGACATCTGGTAATGTCTGGAGATATTTTTCTTTGTCTTAACTACTGTGAAGTGTTACCAGTATCTGGCAGGGAGAAGTCAGAAATACTGCTAAACATCCTATATTGCAAAGGACAGCCACCTACAACGAACAATTAGCTGGCCCAAAATGTCAATAGTACTGCGTTTGACAATCCCTACTGTAAAACAATAGGATGAAAGAAACTTGGGACCCTGAATCATGGAGCTGAGCTGCATACAGGCCTGGACCACAGGGCTATCTCTATAGCCTGTCACATAAAGAAGAAAGAACTTCTTTTTTATTTAAGCCACTGTATTTTGGGTTGAAATGGCAGTTAAGCCTATACTCTGACATAGAAATTGGTACCCAAAAATGAGGTGCTGCCAGAAATTAAAACTTAAAATAAGCTTCTTGGCTTCATGACTCAATGAAAGACAAGGCAAAAAAACAAATATTGCAGGCTGGAAAACTGGTGATCCTTTTTAAGCCATGTCACTGTACTGTTGTCTGTGCTAACGTCAGAGGTAGACCAGGTATGTGTCTGTGATACCTGTCGCTCTGAAGAAAAGTGGTCTATAACCTAAAGTGATGAAGTACAGTGATTTGAGCCCTCAGAATTGGAAAATCTAACTTGCCCCCTAAAGAGAAGGATAACTAGGTTCTCTGTTTTTTCACAAGTATCTCTCATTAAGCCATCTCAGCCAAAACATAGAGTTAGCCAAGAGGCAAAGATCAAATTAAGGGTAGTGCCTCAGGGTAACCAATATCAAGATGGAGGAAGAAGAGAATGGGCCACTGAAAACAGACAGACAAACAAATACAATTAGACTTAAGAACTATGTCTAGAAGAAACCTTTGGATCTCTTTACTCAAAACAAACTGACTAGAAAAAAAAAACAACCCAAAACCCTACAAAAATATTCAGGGAATTAGTTCCCAAAAGAAATCAAAAGGCCTAAAAAAAAGCCTATATTTAATCACTAAAACAACTCTCAGTCCCCAAATCTCCGCAAAGGGAAAGCAAGCTTTGAAAACTGTACATCTTCCCAGGAAGGGATACGCTCTAGCACTAACTGTAGATGTCACCACAGAGACAATGGATAACAGTGTGTAGTTCCCAGAGATGAGAACCAAGGGGCAGTCAGATGGGCGATCCAGAAACCTTCTCTACTACGAGAGCAGGGCTCTGGTGGATTCCTGTGGAGCGCTCAGTACGCTGTGCTTCCCTTTCCTCCCTTTGCTGAATGAGAGCTTTTATTACAGTTACACTTTTCCTATACTTTCCACTTCGGTACTTGGATGTGAGCTGAGCAAGTCAGCGGACTGTGAGACACAGGACTGCGCATCATCCAGAGGTCCCTGGCTTTGAGCAGATAAGGTAACTGAATGAGGCCTCTGAATGCGTCCCTGGAGAGGGAGGGAGTGTGTCCATGTCGGAGTAAAGGTGACCACATATACTGAATGGCCAGAGGGGCAAGCTGTGACAGATTCTAATTGTTTTCTAATAAACTGCCCCCTTGGTCCATAGACATAACCATTTTAACAGGGCACATGGCTGCTGATGTACACACTGTATTTCCTAGTGCTCTTGTAGCTAAGTGACCATGGACAACATTTGTGTCAATGGAATATGAGCAAAAGTAATGTGTTCAACTCCCTCACTATTTACTTAAAAGGGAAATTGTTTGCCTTGTACTTTAGCTTAAAATTTCTCTCTTCCTCTGAATTGGAACTTGGATGTGGCATTGATCTAGTTTTAACCATGTACATGAGGATAAAGTCCTAGGAGATGGTGGAACAAAAACATACCCTGTTTCCCCCCAAAATAAGACCTACTCTATTAATATAAGACTGGGTCTTATATTAAATTTTGCTCCAAAAGACGCATTAGAGCTGATTGTCCGACTAGGTCTTATTTTGGGGGGAAACAGGTTATATGGAACCTAAAGCCCTGAGTGACCTCATGGAGCTGAGCTGCCTGCCTTCTGGGACCAGTCCTCCTCTTTGTGGACTGGTATGTGTGAGAGAAGTAAACTCTTATTTAAAGCACTTTATTTTTTATGGTTTCTATTTCATGTGCTCTTTCTCTTTTTAAATAGCAGCTTAGACTATACCCTAATTAATCAAGGTTATATATGCCCCAAATAAGATTCTGTTCTAAACTCATTTAGTGTTGCCCAAACCAAATTTCCTTAGTCAAAGGAAAACAACAAAGGAGAAAAAAAAAAGAGCTAGCCTATGGGGTTTTTGGCTATTGTATTTCCAGGAAAAGAAGCATATTTCAACCTGCATAAACCAAGAATTAAATAGATTTTTATATGTTTCAGTTGAATTTCCTCTAACTGGTTATACTATTGTGATAATATCGATTGATTCCCAGAGTGAGTCATCAACCCTGTCAGCACTTTAATGAACAAAATCAGTCTATTTCATGCTGAGAAGCAATACCAGCAACTCTTGCAGATAAAAAGGGTCATAAAAACTTATTGGGCAGTGACATCCTCTGACAAAAGCCTCCTGATAATATCGCCCTGTGATCAGCTCACACACAGAGATTGGTCAGCGTGAAATGGAGTTTGAGTGGGGTATTAAATAGGATTCAGGAATAACTTCACACATCCTAAAGGCTGTGAAAGAAGAAATGGCCAGACAAAATGCAGGAATCAAATATTATTCTAGTGAGTCAAGTGCAGAGAATATTTCAATTTCAAGATCATTCTCGACAGTGAGTGTGTTTTCACAAATTCAGTTGTTTGTTGACATAACAAGGCTCCTAGCTGCTGTTGCTCTGTTTCTGTCCTGTTCAAACACTGGCATTTAAAAACTGGACGACTATCTTTGAGCATGCAGTTGACCAGGTTCAGAACACACTACCCCAAAATATGGCACCTGGGCCTATTTGATATTTTAAGCTGAAGGAAAAAAGGGTAGAAAATGGTAAAAGATTTCTCTGACCTTCCCCTGCCCTTGTCCCTGAAGCAGGTCATGAGACCCTCAAGTGAGAGGTGACCTCCCTATACCTGGAGGAAAGAAACATCCTGATCTCCCAACCAGGTGGATACTGAGAATACAAACACACAGGCCTTGCGATGTTTTCCCCAGTTTTATTACATTTAGCTCACACCCCATTGGTCTTATCACATTTCTACATGACTGTCCCCTCTTCATCGAATCCAGCATGAAGACACTCAAGTTTCACCAGTTTTTTGGGTCTTCATTTCCTTTTAAAGGCTCCCATGTCATGTAAAATATATTAAATACGTTTGCACGCTTTCCTCCTGTTAATCTGTCTTTGCCAGTTTAATTTTCAGATCTAGGCAAGGACCCTAACAGGGTTAAGGAAAACGTTTTCCTCCCCTACACAGTCTTCTAAAAACTTGGATAAAAAACTTTCTTTCATTCACAGTACAATGTCAATGTGGATTTGTGAAATGGAAGCTGATTTCACTACAATTTAAGGGTCTCCTGCTATACAATGTAAAGAAGCATGGAATTTTAAGTGAAAGCTAGTGGGACTGAGTATCAAGTGGGAATAATATCTCTTCCTCACAGGGTAAACATAAGGTTTAACAGACACACACACACACCCCATAATTTAGTGGTTAAGGGCATTGGTTCTATAGTAAGACCGCCCAGTTCTGAGTCTGGTGTGTCATTTAACTGAATGACTTTAGCCAAGTTACTTAACTTCTTAAAGCCTTTGTTTCCTCATCTGTAAAATGGGGATATTGATGCATATCTACTTTTAAAGGATTGTTGTTAAAATTAAAGGTCATATATTAAGCTAAGTGAAGTAAGCCAGTTATAAAAAGACAAATACTGTATGATTCATCTTTTATGAGGTAACTAAATGAGTCAAATTAATAGAAACAGAAGGTAGAATAATGGCTGGTAGGGGCTGGGGGAGGGGGGAAATGGGGAGGAACTGTTTAATGGGCTCAGAGTTAGAATTTGGGAAGATGAAAAAGCTCCAGAAATGGGTGGTGGTGATGACTGCACAGCAATGCAGCAATGTGAATGGTCACTGAACTATGCTTAGAAATGGTTAACATGGTCAATTTTGTGTTACATATATTTTACGATAATAAAAACAAAAGAAAAAAAATGAAAGGTCATGAAGATTAGTTTAAAAATGCTTAGCACAGCAGCAGGCACATTGTAAGTGCTCCACAAGTGACAGGCATATTACTATTAAGTTGATTTATTAACTATTTTTGAAGTGCATTTGAAGACTCATCAGAAACAGTAAATGCTATACAATTAAATAATTATTGATGATAGTTGTCAGAATTTTAAAATACAGATCCAACATGTTACATGGTATCTGGAAATACCTGCTAAGACTAACAGTAGCACTACACACACACCTACCCACACACCCGCCCTCACACACCCCTATACACACAATAACATTTCACTAATTCAGAACAAATGGGTTGTTCATATTCAAGAATGGTGCTAAAAGGCCTTTTGAATGTGATGAAAATAATTTGCTGGTATTATTTTTAACTATAATAGATTGAATATTCTTTTGCTCCTAATTTTATTATCTTGCTCCACAAACTCTTTTTTGTAAGAGAGACAAAGATAAACTTCAGCCAAGCATTTAAACAAGAAATATGCTAATTACAAGATGATTCGTACCTATTCAAGGAAGGAGGGAGCTGGCTGTATGCACATACAGTGTGTATCTATGTACATATGTATGCATACACACATACACATATATACACACATGCATTGGGAAATAGATGGACAGTTGGCAAGACAGAAATTAAGAGCTCTAGGAACCATAAGTCTCTGTCCCCTTATTTTATTAATAAGGAGATTAAGCGTGAGAAAGCTTAGATGATTTGGTTAAAACCCCACAGTGAACTGGTGGCGGAAACGTAATCCCTGCCCCTCAGAGCCCCGCCCCATGCCTCACCCTCAAGCACCATGGCACAGGATGGCCTTGCCACTCTTCCTCGTGCCACTTTTTGGTTGCTGTTCACTCTGCACAAAACGTCCTCCTCTAAGTTTAGTTGCCACCTTTGGAAAGTCTTTCCTGCTTCCCCCAGAATAAATTTGGCACCCTGTCTTTGGGGTCCCCAGGCTCCCTTTTAAGACCCCAGAGTAATCACATGGAATTATAACTGTCCACTAGTCTGCCTCCTACACTAGACTCAGGACAACTGCAGGACAGACTGTCGTCTCTGCACGCTCCCACACCTGACCCAGAGCCTGTCAGCAGTACGCGCTCCCTGAATGTCTGTTGGATACGTGAACTAAGCAACCATCACAGGCTTCTCCAAAGGGAGGCAGGAAAGTTGGGATCAAGGACGCAGATGGGAAGTTAGCCTTGGGATGAAGGCAGAGCTTACCTTCATTAAAGACAGGAGCAGAGCAGAGGAAGACAAAGGTGGAGCAAGATTTTTAAGAAAAAAGGAAGGGATGCTTGAATGACTTTGTGGTAAGAGTACTTTGCTTTCTCACAAAAATGTCACTGAGGACATTGGATTTTGTGGTTCTTATCTCTGTCAAGTGACCTCATAGAGCACATTAAGTTTAAATTCATTACTGACAACTTGGAACATGGCATGTTTAGCCAACCATCCTCCTTCCCTGGCATTCTGGATGGTCTCATGAGAAATAAATAATGAGAAATCACTTCAACAAATATAAGGTGTTATATAATACTTGCATGGTACTACGATGAAATACACTTTTTCCTGACATTGATCTCTAATCCATGAAATGCATTATTTCTGGAACTTTAAAATTCCTTGAGTATCTTGTACTAGTTAGAAGTCCACGTTCCTACTTGTTGGTTGTTTTAGCATTTACTAGATAGCACCCCAAAACTAACCTATCATTGTACTGAAGATACACTAGAGAAAAGTTAGAAACAAACTAAACATTCGAACAACCAATTTTGTTGGAAGGGAAACCAACATAAAGGAATAGCAATGTCACAGCATTGAAGTGCTCCACTATGAGCGTCTATTTCCAAAGGAATAGTGTTTTGCTGCCACCAACAGGACAATAGGAGTTCATGGAAATTACAAAACTGAATGTGCAAAAATCATTCAAACCCAAAAGGATATATTCGTATAGAGAACCCTTACAACTCAACAACAAAAAGACAGATAACCCAATTAAAAAGTGGGCAAAAGATCTGAATAGACGTTTACCAAAAAGAGATATTTGAATGACCAATGACCATCTCACCTATTGGGTGTGACCGCCCCTGACTCCCTACTTAATACTGTAAAACCTACCCACAATTCCCCTTACCCTGCCGTACTTTTCCTTTTCCCTCGAGCACTATTACGGGTCACATACTATGTTTACATATTTGTTATGTGTATTGGTTATTAACTGTCTACTGCAAGAACACAGGCTTCATGGAGGCAAGCATTTCTGTTATTTCAGTTCACTGATTTAGTCAAGCACATAGAATCATTCTGTCTCTGAAAAGGTGTTCAGTGAATATTTGTTGAATAGTGAGTAATAAAATCTGTTTAAAAAGATGATTCTGGTGACAATATGGGGATAAATTGGCCAACTGTCACAAGTAGATGGGGGAGAACAGTCATCCACTTGTCTTAGCTCCACTGCTAATACCCAGTCAAGCCACCAACTTCTCTTCGCTGTCACACTCCAGCACAGGCCTTATTTCTCTTTCTGAAGCATAGAAACACCCTCTGTAAGGACTTTGCACGTGCTTCTTCTGCCTAGGAGGCTCATTCTCCAGATTTTGGCATCACAGGTTACTTATTTTCATTCAATTTTCAGCTCAAATATCATCCTTAGAGCATTTTTATTGACAAGCAAATCTAAAGAAGGGATCTCCCTTCTCCACTCTGCACCATCACTCTCCTTCGCAAACCTCAGCACGTGCTAAAATCACTGTATTTGTTCAATTGCTACCTTTCCTTCTTCAGAATGTAAGCTCCATGAATGCAGCGTCTTTCCTCACCAATACTTAATCTCTGATGCCTGGAAGAGTACCTAGCACTTCGTGGATGTTCAGTACTTGTTACTGAAAGAGATCACTTAACAGTCCCGATCAGAGAGCTTGGGGCCTAAACTACCAAAGTGGGAAGATTCTAAAAGTTCTCAACTGGATCAATTAAGGACACTTCAACTCAGCGGTACATACTGTTTCTATGCGAGGTCAGCACTGGGACTCATACAAGAAACGGGTAGAAACACAGGCCAATAGCAGTGAGGAGGCGCTCCTTTCACCTGCTCTAATTCGCCGAATTCCCCAAGATGATGTTAGATGAGTGTCTATTTATAACAGAGAAGATACAAAAGCCTTTCTGCCCAGTGGCTAAAGAATGTCCTCTGCACAGGCCATAGCTGAGTGAACCTGGCCAAAACCAAATGCGAATAATGCAATCAAGCCAAAAAACCCTGTCAATCAGAAAGGTAATTTCCCAGACGGGCAGAGTACTAGACTGACACAGTCCAGGGCTGATACACGAAAGGAGGTCGTGGCACTGAGCATGTACTGAGTACCGGTAAAGAAAGGTCATCAAACGATGAGCAAAGGCATTTGGGGAAAGATGTAAATATCTGAGACGCAACAAAAATTAGACGTGATAGGAAAAACCAGGACTGTGTTGGACTTCCTTACACTTACTTTATGGTTTAATATTGTTTTAGTCTGGATTACATACTACTTTCACAACTGGGCATTCTACAAGTCTTATTCCAGGCCTATACAGAAAGCACTGTAGAAACTATTTGGTTTGGATTTAACGACAAAAAAAATAAATAAATTAGAGGTAGAGATCCATCACTTCATTAAAAGATACATGCAGATATGTTGGTGTTATTTTATGGAAAATAGTTTATTTTCCTAATTTCTAAAAGAACTGACTTTGGCAGAAGAATTGTTCGTATCTAAACTCAATGATTTAATGAACAATTTAAAGTACGTTTCGTGAACTTCACACACACACAAAACAGCAACAATCGTTTAACAGAATAAGAGATGAGGGGCAGCGACCCTCTTCCTGAGTTGGGTAGGACCCGTATGACATCATGCTTTTGCTCGGAACCATTTAATGGTCAAGTCCGGAAGCTCTCCTAGAACATCAAGAGGCTCTCGGACGCTGTCAAGTCATTATCTTTTGGGAAATGTGGAAGAATGATGGGGAGTCCAGAAACTAATTCTGGGTTTTCATGTGACTACAATAGTAATCACAATAATGACAGTTAACATTTATTAGGCAACGACATTTTCTAGACACTGTTAGAAACTTTTTTAATTCTTAAAACAATCCCATAGATTAGTTTCCATTATTATCTCAAAACTCAGGGTCTGAGCACTTAGATTAATTTGTCCAAGGTCATACATTGGAGGTGAAATTAGAACCAAATTTGTCTGAATCCCGTGTTGCAATTTTAACCACTATGTTTTACTGGGGGAAAGGTGAGCCTGTATCTTTTTATAAACAAGGCAATTATCGCCTTCAATAACAGAATTGTCTCTTTGAAGGACAAAAAACGACTGGGTTATTTTCACCAACTCTACAGCAAATGTCTTGCCACACTGTTAAACCTGCATTGATATGTTGATAAATCTAACATGGTAATTATAATTGAATTCTCAAGTGTCTTATAAATTTCTAGCTATCAGAGAAAGAACTGCAAATTGAAATGTAGCAGTTTCTTTTTCAGTCAGTATGTTACAGAAGCTTTCTAATAATTCAATTATATGTTTAGATACCTCCAGGGATGTTACTATGGTAAGAAGTAGTTTTTTTAAAAGATGGCATCATTTTGACAGAAAGCAAGGTTTAATTTTTTCTCTCATATCATCCAACTTGTATGAATGAAAACATGAAAACTTTTTTTAAAAAGTAACTGGAAGGAATGCTATGGTAGCAAGATTAAATGGATTATAAGAAAAACAAACAAACAAACAAAACTCTAAATAAACAACAACAAAGAATGGGAGGAGGAGAGAGAATCAGAGTTACTCAGAGAAGTCTTTTTTTGTGTTCAAGAATATAGACTGGGTCAAAGGCTGTAAATTGAATTATGCCCAGTTCCAAGGGCAGAGAGGTAAGAGAGTTTGGTAACTTAAAAATATAAACAGACTTACTTTCAGAAGAGCCAAGGCTACATGAAAGATGATGTTCAAACCCTGAAATAGAAAAGAGAGTCAACATCAGTACAGCATACAATATGCATTCAATAATAATTAAACCATGAGATTTTTTAAAAAAGTAACTTCCTGTTCTGAGAGGCCTATTGCAAAATTTAAGTGCTATTTAATTAATGTTCACATAAAATTATTGTTTTTACAATAAATGATTGTCCTTCAATCTATTTCTGGATTACTTGCATGATCTTAGGCTTATAAAACTCAAGTTTCTAGATGAAAATGGCAGTGATGCAGAAGTCAAAAATTATTCATTGAAATTCGTGAGGCCTTGTCTGTACCTCTGGCTGATGTGGCTACACAGCCAGTGGCAGACAAAACAAAACAAAACAAGACAAAACACAAACAGTGGTTGCTGATAATGGAGACAGAGCGTATGAGGGGAGTTGTAAGCATCACACTGGATTTCCACTACAGTTCTTATCGTTGTAATGTTTGTTTTCGTGCTTGCTTTCAACTAGAGACTGCGATTAGGAGCTATCTGCTAGACCTGCTTTTCCTTTTTGCCCCCTGACAACCAGAGCGGTATTTCTTTAGGAGTAAGCACATTAAATAGCCATACTGGCGCTGAATTGTGAACTCTGGATTAAGCCCAATGACTCTGAAGAGATGCTGAGATATTAAATTCAAGGGATGGAATCATACACTCAAGATGACAGCGTCAGAAGTTATCATACATGAGGAGAACGATCTTTCAAGTAGGAGCTGACATCTCCCATAAGTCCGGAGTCTATCTGATGTGCACTCTTCATCTTAGTCACAAATACCTGTCTGCCTTTTGGACATGGAGCTCTATCAGACATATTATGCAAAGAACTGCTAAGAAACCACCCTTTGTCTCCAAAATCAGAAGTGAGGATTAGGGCAAGGTACTCAGAGTGCATTCCTGTCATAATTTGCTAATGTAATCTTTCACATTAGCCACCAAAAACATAATGTAACGATGGAAGGGACGAATGATAAACAGAAAATACTTGGCTGGAGGTTCCGGTTTACTCAATTCATTCTTTAAGAAACCAAAAGCAGTAGGAACTAAGAATAATCGGGCCAGGAGACAAAAACAAATTGACCCAGTTCATCACGACACCAAGTAACGATCTAGGCTGGCTCTGATCACTCATTTATCAATTAGAAAAAAGAAAGAAGGCTACTGCAGACCAAAGCACTTGGGTTACAATTAAGCAACATTTGCTTTCCTAACCTAAATTTGCAACCTCACCCACTAGCTGCTGCCCACTGTGGCTGGAACTTGCAGACCAAGAGATAAAAGACCTCCTGCCTCCTCCTCACTCCCTCCTCCACCCCCAGCTCACAGCTGGGAGGCAGTCCTGAGTTCTCACAGCCCAGCCTCACTGACATGCCATCCGGACTGAACCCACCAAGTCCCTGTCTGGTTTCCCTGGTCACTGCTCAAAACCTAAGTCCCCTTGTCTCTAGCTCTCTAATCCCCATGAGGCTCTGGTCCCTTTCCTAAGCTTTCTCCCACCCTCCTCTCCTTCCCAAGCCCCTCAGTGCACTCTGTGGAAATACCACTCTGTTCAGCCAACTCTTCTATATTCTCAGCCTCCCTCCCAAGCGCCGCCCCCTTGAGGGCACAGGAAGAGCGAAATCTCATGGATTCTCATAATAACATGCATTAGAATGCCTATTTTTCAGACTATTAACTCGACTAGCCTAAGGTTATACATATATTTAGGAGAAGGCTGGGGACATTCCCCAATCCTCCTCAGATCTAGTTTAACAGTATTCTCACCACACAGGGCTGGCGTAACGTACACAGTAAGTGCTTATCTGATGACTGAACGATTCAACTATATCAGCTCTCCCAAGTTTTCTGGGATTTATTCTTTTCCCGTGGACCCAACTAAACCAGTTAAAGAATCATCATCAAATTATGGTAAGAAACCTTTTCTTCAATTATCACAAAGTGAAAGCATGGGACAACCGAGCTATAAAAAAAGCAAACACAAACTCAGAAATTAAAAAAAAAAAAATTAGAGATCTCTAAATGGCCAAAATAGCTCTCACTAACATCAAGAGAAAAATTTACGCAAATTTTTAATTCATATACATTTCAAATTAGTTTGGTGATATATGACTTTATAGTTTACAGATATCAGAAGCAGCAAACTAAAACTGCAGTGTGTACTAGATGAGATTAGGATCAGAGCCTGAAGAGACAGTTGTCAGAATTCAAACATTAGGTCTGACAGAAAGAGAAGATATACTTTAGAAACCTGTGAAACGGACAGCTGTCTTGACCCTTCAGTAGTTAACGTGAGCTCATTGTGATAATCCAGCAGCGTTACCTTATGTTCAACAAATTGTGCGTAAGAAGGGAGCATAGTATGTGTTTTAAATAAAAAGCAGATCATTTTTTAAGTGTGGGAAACTAAAAGAATAACTTTCAGTTACCAGGAAAAAATGTATCTATGTAAACTCTTCAAACAAGTTCAGAAGAGTCAAGTGTTATTGCAGCTGCTTAAATGAAGTTCTAGACATTATCCAGAAAAATCATGAAAAGCAAAGAGTTCACGAGCCGTAAACGAAAGTAGAATAGCATGGCCAGACCAGGCAAACAAGGATACTTCCTGACCTCTGAGTTGCTGAAAATGAGGAAAAACTTGCTAATCTACCAAGATCTTTATTTCACTGCAAGATGTATCCTGATTTGCTAAGAGGAGAGTAATAAAGGCAACCTTAGTCGGATAGTTTAAAATATCTATTTTTTTCTTTTAAATAAGGCGCATTTTCATTTAGATGTATAATTAGAGGTATCATTAAATTACAGGAACCATCCACATTGGGTCTGTTGGAAAGGGGGGCAGAACAAGCAGGTTGGATTTAAGATGATAATGTCCTCAGCTTCCCCGTCAACAACGGGAACTAAAACCACCATGAACTGAACCCCCATTATTACTTTATTGCCCACCTCGTCTTACACGATCCAACCTTTGCCTACTTCGGCTGAAATGTATTTTTTGAAATACATTTTCCAAAAAAAAAGATGTTCTACGTTTTCAAGATGCCCCCCCTTTTCAGAAATACGTAATCTGCTGCAGTTTGCTTGCTACTCAGGGATAAATTAGGCTTCCTAACGGGACTCAATGGGTAAAACATTCGGAGAGTCATTAAGAGCAAAAATAACAAGTAGATAGGTTATTATGGCTACTTGTTATTTATAGTGAAAGGTCCAACTCCAAGTGTAAGACAATAAATAAGAGCCAGTAGCCACCGAACATTTTCTATGTTCTAAGATCTGGATTAATGACATTTGAAAACGTGTCCTTATTTAACCCCACAACAATCCTAAATTCCATTTTACACGGGAAATGAAGACAGAGCAGTCAAAGTAAATTTCTCAAGGTCACACAGCTAGTAACTGGATTTTAACCTAATCGGTGCAACTCTACGAGTCGTACTCTTAACCACTAAGTTAGCAAAGTTGGCTCCATGAGTCAGGGAATGAACGCATGAATTCCTTAGCTGGGTATTATTTACATGTCCTCTAATTCCGATCACAGTGCTTCCTCCCATGTAAAGGCAAGTAAATTTGGAGAGCAGAGATTGGAAAGGTAACAAATAGGTGACTTCTACCCAAACCACATTTCACCATTTGTCTCCATATTGAAAACACTCACAAAAGTAGCGGGCCGCTTACAGGATGTGAGGCAATAACCTCAGCTCGCTGTGGAAAGAAAGGGTCACCACCTTCGTCCAGTGACAACAGGGTGAGATCAGCCTTGTGTGCATGAAGATGTGGTTCCTGAACTGGGAAGCTGCTGTTCCAAAATTCAGTCACGGCCTGGAAAAATCTTCGCTTCCAGAACACCTACCTACGAGTAATTGCCCCAAATTAAATAATTGCTCCAAAGTACAGATGCTCGTGTTCCTGGGTAGGCCAACAACGCAGCGCCCACGATCCCGCATGAAGGAAGGCTGACAGCAGAGCACTCGCTGAACAAAGACTGAGCACATGTCGGCTGTGATGAGGAGGCAGCCGTGGGCTCAGAGGGAGCTGACAGACTGTGTGAGGGGCTGTCAAACGCAACGCTGACAGCACTGAGAACGGCTGCTGAAAAGGTAGTGTCAGAAAGTGCCAAATGTGCCTCGGCACCTGGGCCTCAGGGATCAAAATAAAAGGGAAATAAAGAGTATGTGGGCATTGAAGTCCTAACGCTAAGGCGTTGAGACATGATCAAGCCCGAAGGGGCCACGGTTAATGATGCCGGCCCACAGATAAATGCAGCTAAAGCCAGGGGAAACGCACGCTGCCCTTTCTGGCTCATCCGATATGGGCATTCCACCCCAGGAAGGAGAATGACTAACTGAGACAGCACGGAAAGAGCAGATGAATGAACTGAACCCTTGCTGACTGTTTGATAAATGCTCGCAATTATTATTAGGGTCACGTATTTGCTGCCACCACATCCGGTATTTTATTTATTTGTTTCACTTAATTCTCTCAACAACTTTATGGCCTATGGGTTACTGCTACCGTTATAGAGATTGAGGAAACTGAGGCTCAGAGACACCACTGTTAGTAAATGGTACAGCCAGGTCTGTCAGATAAAAAACAAATCCACGCTTTTTTCACAGAAGCTATGCCCATACTCTGGCCTTACGTGTCTGACAGCTTCCATGCCTCTTCTCTTGGAGTATTTGCTCTCAGAAGTCAGCCACCATGTAAGAAGTGCGATTACACTTAGACCCACATGCTCTGAGAAGTCAAACAAAAAGGAAAGGGCCTGGAGGACGAGGTGCCATACATAAGAAAAAGAGGCCAAGGGTCACCCATGTGCCAGGTATATGAATGAAGATGTCATTTTGAAAGTGACTCCTCCATCTTTGGCTGCCTCACCTAAAGCCATGTGGATCAGAGATGAACCACACAGCAGAATCCTTTCCAAATTCCTGACTTATGAAATTGTGAATAAAAGAAATGGCTGCTTTTAATTTTTCAAAACCTTTCATTTTGAAATGATTTCAGATTTAGAAAAAAATTGGCAAAAATAGTACCAAGAATTTCTGCACATTCTTCACCTGGTGTCATCCCAAGTTAACACCTTACATAACCACAGAATAAGTATCAAAACCAAGAAAGTAGTATTTAAATTTTTGCAGATGTTCCACTAATGTCCTTTTTCCGGTCCAGGACCCAATCTGGGATCCTACATTGAACTTGGTTGTTATGTCTCCTTGGTACATCTGGGACAATTTTCAGTCTGTCTTTCATGAACCTGACACTTTTGAAGTGTACTGGCCAGTTATTTTGTAAAATGTCCCTCAGTTTGACTTGTCTGATGTTTCCTTATGATTAAATTTAGATTGTGTATTCTTGGCACAAATACGACAGAAGCAACGTTGTTCAGCGCATCGTAGCAGGAGGCTGTGGAATGTCAGTATATCCCACTCCAAAATCATTGCTTCAGAGCCACTCAGGCGTGGCGTAGTGTGTTATGAGGTAACCAGAACAGAACCCCTTTGGCTTCTCTGTGATAAACTTCTTATTTCTGTGATCTATAAAGTAATGCATTTTTCCGCAGAAAGAAGAAAGTAACAGAATGATCATGCAAATATGGCTGCTCTTCAAATATAGGTCCTGTGGCAAGAACATTGTAACATGTTAGCCAAATTTGATTTTACCTTATTCTGCTTCTGTTATTGTAAACTCTTTAAAAGGTCAATCTTTTAGGATGATTAAATAATGGAGTTTGATGGAGTAACCAAAAGAATGAGGCTTCAGTTTTGGTTTTTGTTTCTAGATGCCCTCTAGAGGGCAGTATTGCAGCACTGAAAACCAAGCAGCAGCTTCAAAAGAGACCAGGCACCCTCAAAGCAGCCTCCCATACAAACTCATTTAAGTTTTAAAATGCTAATGTTTTAAAACCCTCATGGCTCAGTCTTCCCTTAGGTCTACCCCTCATTTGCTAGCATAAGCTAAAATATGACAACTTGGATAAGTCCCCAGTTTTATTATATATTTTCCATTTTTATTATAGATTTATTTGTTAGTTTTTTTGGTAAGTAGAGTGGTGAAGAAGAGAGTTCAAGAACGGGGAGGGATGAGACATAAATTTAACATATGAATGTATCTGTCTAATCATAGGTAACTTTTAAAGAAAATCTTTGCTTGATTTGCATTGGTTTTTATAAATGAAGTACTGGATAGATGTATATCTTATAAAGTCTGAGTCCTAGATTATGAGTGACTGGGAATTCTAGAGGTCCGTGATGTCTGAATTAAATAAACCTTTCAGAAACAAGGCAGGTAAAATAAGAGAAATTAATCAAATCAGAGGTTTTGACAGGTATTCATCAAATCAGAGGCATTCTGAGGATTATTTAGTACATACAAGCATTTGTATGTTTACAAGGATTTGTAACTCTTCCCTACACCAAGGGTCTCCAAGACTAAGACAGGAGGTAAAAACATAAACAGACATCACACCACCCCTGGGTAATAAAGGACAGGTGTGACCTAGAAAGGACCTTTTAGCTCCTATAAAGGTGACCTATTGGTAGCGAACAGTGGCAACCACCCTTCTGTTCTCAAATCCCCTCAAGTCACGATGTGCCTTGGATTGCAGCCTTCCAGCTACAGTTACCCGGTGACCACTCCAGGCTGCGCGCGGTTTCTGATGGCTTCATAATGACAAAGGACTCCCACCAATTCCTTGGTGGACCAGCTGAGCTTGGCCCTCTCCTGCCAGTCTCCCGCAAGTTTTCATCGACCCAATTCACCGAGCTGCCCTCTGCACAGAAGGAGCTCTGTTAGGAGCTGGACAGGGAGGCAAGTGCCCACCGCTTGCTGGCACCCCCTGACCCTTGCAAACGTCCAGGTCTTGGTCCATGTCACTGTCAGCCCTAGAGATACTTGGGCGACATGAAAAACTTTCATTTCCCTTAAAGTCTGACCCTCTTCCTGCCTTTATCTCTGTTGGGAGAGTCGGTAGAGTGTAGGGGTTATGAGATGGACTCTGGAGCCAGCCCTCCTAGGTCTCGGTCGACCTCTGACCTCCCCTCAAGCTGTGTGACTCAGAGCAATTATTTAAATGCTCCTGCCTCAGTTTCCTCCTCAATAGCAGCTACCTCAGAGCTGTGGTGAGGATTAAATAAATGCATTACTAAGTGGAAAGCACTGAGAACAGCACCCGACACAGTTAAACATTACATACCCGAACACATCATTACAGTAGAGTCCTCAAAACGCGACCTCTCAGAATTTTTATAAGGCATTTCAGTTATTTAAGGTCTCAAGGAATTTGCTACATATTCTGATAACAACTGACCCATACATTTCTTGTGTAACTTCTTAAAAAACATTCTCTCCTTTCTCTCAATTTGATCGTATCAAAGACTCAGTCTTAAAAGGATGAGCTTAGGCCACTAGGAAATGGAAGGGGCTAGAACTTGAGGAGAAACAGATCAAAGGATTAATAAACCGTAAAAAACAAATAGAGAGGAGAAGTGTTTATAGGTTTTGTTTCTAGCAAATGATAGAAGCTGACTAATTAAGCCTTTGGCATTTATTCCTTAACTGCTAGTTGGAGTTTAAAGAAATTATTTCAATTAACCAGAGCTCAGTTGCACTGAGAATGTAGAAAGTTTGCCCTGGGTAGGCTGCTGTCTCGCCTCTAACACTCACTGCTAGGTAGACTGCAAGATCGCCGAGCTGGACAGGATCTCAGCTCGTGCATCCGTCAGGCCCTGAGACGTCAAATCCCAACCACGGAAACAATAACCAGAGAAGGGGAGGAAGATAACCAGGAAGCTGGATGTCCCTCCTGTTCCAGTGTTTACTGCTCCACTGTGTGTGTCTGCCTCACATCTAACTGCCGTTCCTGTCGCTACAGCATCCATTGACTTCCTTTTGTTCTGTCCCCAAAGGAAACGGAGAACACCTGATGGCAATTTTTCTATGTCATTGAAGATGCTTTTGAACGTATACTTTCCAAGGGTAAATATTCTTAGTTCCTTTCATCTGTCCTCATATGTGCTAATTGCAAATTCTTTTGTTGTTTGCCTATGAACTGCCTTCAAGACCTTCATAAATCTCCTAATAAAAAATAAAACTAGATAGTATGCTGTAGCATAGGTCCAAATAGCACAGACTACTATTGGAGAATTACCTACTACGTGCAGAGTATTAAATTTAACCCTAATATTACACTAAACGGCCTACTCCTCCTTTGAGCTTCAGATGAGCTCTGGGTCTTACAACCTTTCCTGCTGTACATATACAAGTCCTCGTCTTTTAAACAAGGGCTACTGGTTTAAACTACCCAAGTTTCACAACCCATCATTCTTTATGATTTGAATACAGTAGCAACACTAGATTTTCTGGATTCAAATTAAGAACAGACTGAATAAATTTATAGAGACATAGCTGGCTTTGAGTTCTAGTTCACCAGAAGATGTACCAAGTAAGGCATCGATATCACCAGGGTGGATTTTGGAAACCAAGACTCATTTATAGAATATGCCGATAGAATCTAGCCTTTGTAAGACTGGAGGGATTTCCAGGCACCTTGCAAACTTAAACGGAGGGTGAGTTTATGAATAAAAGTAAAGATGGGCCCCCAGGAAGAGTATGGAAAAGAAATTTCTCAACTTGTAAATCTAGGGTATTAAAGAGTTTTGTTTTATTTTCTTTTGTGTTCTGGATTATCCATTGGAACATATATCTGTCCTCCAAAAAGGAATGTGATCTATTTTTCACAAATATTGAGACAAGCAAGATAATTAAAAATCCTGAAAAAGTTACTAAAGTACAAAACTCTTTCCTAGACACCGTAAACATCGGGAAGAACATTCACTTGAAAGGGAGACCTAAGTGTTTGTAGACAGGAGGACCGTGAAATCTGTCTCCACAATTCCCAGGGGCCCTCTTGACCCTTCAGTAGTCTCACAGCAATGCTTCTGAGGGCAGTGAGTTTCCAAAGCAGGGTGTCCTCACAGGAGGTAGGCAGGAAAGCAACGCTGTTCTTTCACTTCAGGTTGAATTGGGGGGAAAGGCTCTGCCCATTACATTTGTTTCTAGGCCATAACTTGTATTTTTTAATCAAATTCCTATGTCCCCAAGGAGAACTTATTTTATGCCAGTTTTACTTTCCTTTAGGACCCTGAAATTGTGTGACTCGGCTGGATGACCCCTCAGGTGTGAACAACTCTACGCCTGGGGAAAATCAAAGGCATTTCTCCTCAGACAATAAGTAAGCGGGGGGACACACCCCTGGGAGCCCACATGGTGCCCGGGAAATGAGACTCCTCATTTTACATACAATCAACTAGTGTGTGGGAAAGTCCAAACTTCAAGAGAGACACACTGTATCGCCAACCCACCAAAACAAGGTCTTATTTGAGTCAAGCAACTGTTCTAGAATTTACATTGAGTTATTGAACTAATTTGTTTATTAGCTTTTCATATTTTAATGCTGTAAAATTTTAAAGATGACATAAAGGGAAATAAATGGGTAACAAATTACAAATAGAAATAAAAGTGGTAGTTGAATTTTGAATTGGTTCCAATTAAGTATTTGGAGGTTACAGTGTGTGGAGGTTACAGTGCTTGGAAAACAAATGACTAGGTCTTGAATATAATTCTCTAAACAACGTCACTTCTGAGAGTGAAGAATAAGAAGTTAGCCTCCAATGTCTTCTGGAGAGAGACTCTGTATTCTTTTTCTTCTATACAAAGAAATGCAGTTCTGATGATTATACATGATTCACTGGGTAAAAGGAAAATGGGGATCTTTATGAGTTGTTTTTTGTTTGTTGCTTTCTAAAGCGTTGCTACAGAAAGTATGCTCCAAGGACGCAGTATAGGTATCATCTAAAAGTGACTTAGGTGGTCGGACTCCATGTCCCAGAACCACCAACCCGGAATCTGAATTGGCATTTAAATAGGATCGGGAAGCGATGCAAATGCATATTAAAATTTGAGACCCACTTTTTCTTTTAGACATTACATATCCATTCTGCCGAGTTATTCAAAATACAGTCTACTTCCCACGAACAGCACACAGCCCCATGCATGCATCAGTGAAAGAATGACAAAAAGTCATAAAGATCAAGCTGTCAAAATTGATATCTTTTTGAAAATAACTCAAATTTTCTAATTAGCTTTATAATAGTGACAGATAATTTAAAAGACTTCATTTTGAAATATTACTTGAGATGAAGAAATTACTTTTGATCCAGCCTTGCTGATCAAAAATTGTGTGAGGAAATAAGAGGAAAGAAATCTACTAATTTATAAAAAGTCTGCTGCAAATCAATTTATAAATAGAGCTTCTTAACAGAGATATTAGCCTCTATTTTTCCTAACATGAAAACCCCATCCCAGCAGAGAGTTCTGGAAGAATAAAAATTCAAACGGAAAATGCAAAGGGCCAAAGTATTAAACAAACAAACAAATCTAATATATAAAGGACCATAAAGTAATTATTATATCTTCAAAACTGATTTCAAGCAATAAAGATAACGTGGGAACTGTCAACTATAGCTAACACAGAATTATATTTTTTGCCACCAACCACATCACAGTTTCTTTCTTTGACTCGCAAACTCCCAAAAAACGGTTCCAGAACACAGTAAAGACCTAGGCAGCCTACTAAATAAACACTGTCAGAGGATAAGTGAGCCCTTCCCTCTTTGACCCAGTAAGCCAACAAGCAATAGACATTATTTCAAAGGCTGTTTCATTCTTGGAAACATAAAGCACCTAGACTATCGTTTTCAAAGACAGAAAAGAGATTCCATATAGACACAGTTTCTATACAAGTTATAGAAGGAAAGTGAAAGGTTAAAAGGCAAAAATAAAAAAAGTAAAGTGATGTAAAAGCTTGTACATTACTGATGTTTCCAATTTGTAAGTCTAACTTCCATTAAATCTCTTTTTCCAAACAGAAAACTTGTCGGGGAGAAAACAGGAGATCATGTTTTCAGAAGTTAGAAACAAAAAACAAAAAACAATTCGTCAAAAATTTCCCTGCAGTGTATTTCTCTTTCTCAACCTTGAAACTATGTGTGTAGTGTTGGGGAAGGGAGATGCTTGCCACTCTTTCAGACAGGTATTTCACCTGGGTAAATTACAGCAATAATACTTCTTAAGAGTTTAAGTTACAGTTAGCTTTGACCTTCAATTGCAGAAGTTCATTTTTAGGACCAAACAATAAATAAAGGAAAATGGAAAATCCAGTTAACAAAATGCTTTTGGCTATAGGCAGGCTTTCCAATTCAATCCAATTCTGTTCTACCTGACCTCATCTTTCCTCATTAGGTGTCAGAATCCATCCAAGGGCTCCCCAATCCTTAACCACGCCCTTAACACCAATCATGGCCTCCATTTCTGAAATATGAATTCATCCACCTCCACCCTTCACCTCCTCAGCTGACATTTTCAACTGACCACCATCATCTCCTCATGGACAGTGGTCCCTAACTGGTCTCCATGGTCTCCTTATCCCCTTCAGTGTACTGACAACAGCCATGGTCATCTCTGAAACACTTAAATCAGACCATGTGATCCCATGCTTAGAGATCGCCAATGGCTTCTCGCTGCACTTGGAATGAAATCCTGTGTCCTCCCCAACATGACCGCCGAGCTCTGGGATTATTGGGTCCACCCCCCTCTTCTTGACCAACTGCTCTCAATGTTCTAGAAGTTCTGGCTCTCTTTTAGTTCCTCCCACCAGAAAGCCTCACATATGCATTCCCCCACCCATCACTGGGAATTCTCCTACTCATTTCTCAGATCTCAGCTCTAAATGTCACTTACTCAGAGAGACCATACTTGAAACTCTGATCTAAAATAGGTTTACTTATTACAAAATTTGAAGCAGCTTGTACTTGCCTTCCTAGCTTTTATTATATTGTATAATCATATCGATGTCTATTAAGCTGATCTTATCTAATGTGACATTTAAGGCCATTATTTCCTTATTAATTTTCACTCTGGATGATTTGTCCATAGATGTTAGTGGGGTATTAAAGTCCCCTACTTTACTGAATTGCTGTCGGTTTTTCCCTTTATAGCCATTAATATTTGCTTTATATATTTAGGTGCTCCTATGTTGGGTGCATAGATTATAATCATAGAAGCGCTTGTATTTATGTGTTATCTATCTGCCATTAACCTGTTAGCTCCACAGTTGCAAAGACAACGTCTGTTCCATTAACCATGGCGTCTGTTAGGTCTAGATCAGCGTCAGGACATATTCAGGCATTCAGTATTTACTAAGTGAATGATTAGATGAATAAATAAGACACTCCTTTTCATGAGTCTCTCTGGTCCCCTATATATTGAATTGATGAGCTATTAATTATTATTTTTCTGAAGACAAAAGACAAAGCCTCACTTCAAAATAATTTGGAAGCATATGCT